>NC_058083.1:180480653-181080653 GCF_014858855.1 Bufo gargarizans
CACATTATTTATGGTGATCGATTGCTTTTCTTTTTGGTATTTAACCCATAATAAAAGTTAAAGGAATTACCCCACAAAAAGTATTACTATGCAATGAAGTATACAATAACAATTGTTCGTCTTTTGACATATGTTACATTTTCCTCTCTGATAGCGCCCCCTTCAGAGATGGATTAACATGCTCCGTAGCCTTCCTCCCTTCCCCTCCCCTCAGTACTGGTGTAGTGACCTCTGAGAGAAGCAGATTAGGTGGCCCAGACAACGTTCTTCTATTCATTCCTACTTCTAAATTCATGGACCTTTACAGCCATATCTCTCTCTAGACAGTGGATAAGGAAATCAGGAGAGGGCATTACATAAAAGATGTATCTCTACTGTATATATGACAGAATATTTTCTATGCAGATGAGGAAAGGGTTAACAAGCGCTAATTGCAATGCATCCTGGGAGATGCAGGTACTTGATGAGCTTCTGCCTACCCACAGAAAAAAAGAACAACATTTTCCAAATACGAGAGTAAAAAAAAGTTAAAGGGTTATCCCTTTAATAAACTAAGGCCTCTTTCACACGGGTGAGATTTCCGCGCGGGTGCAATGCGTGAGGTGAACGCATTGCACCCGCACTAAATCTGGACCCATTAATTTCTATGGGGCTGTGCACATAAGCGGTGATTTACATGCATCACTTGTGCGTTTCGTGAAAATCGCAGCATGCTCTGTATTGTGCCTTTTTCACGCAACGCAGGCCCCATAGAAGTGAATAGGGCTGAGTGAAAATCGCAAGCATCCGCAAGCAAGTGCGAATGCGGTGCGATTTCACGCATGGTTGCTAGGAGATGATCGGGATGGGGACCCGATCTTTATTATTTTCCCTTATAACATGGTTATAAGGGAAAAATAATAGCATTCTTAATACAGAATGCATAGTACAATAGGGCTGGAATGGTTAAAAAATAATAGCATTCTTAATACAGAATGCTTAGTAAAATAGCAAATAATTTAACTCATCTTATCCACTTGTTTGCGCAGCCCGGCTTGTCTTCTTTCATTTTGACCTGGGTAAAGGACCTTTGATGACATCACTGCGCTCATCACATGGATCATGTGACGGACCATGTGATGAGCGCAGTGACGTCACCACAGGTCCTTTTCCTCCTGTCATCAAAGAAGAAGACAGAAGAGAAGCCGGGCTGCGTGAACAAGTGGATGAGGTGAGTTAAATATTTATTTTTTATTTTTTTATCCCCTCCATCCCTATTTTACTAAGCATTCTGTATTAAAATAAAATCTACAGAACACCTAACCCTAACCCGAACTTCAGTGAAGAACTCCGGGTTCGGGTCTGGGTACCAAACATGCTGATTTTTCTCACGCGCGTGCAAAACGCATTAAAACATTTTGCGGGTAAAAATCGCGCATTTTCCTGCAATGCACCCGCATCTTTTCCCGCACGTCGCCCGCAACGCCTGTGTGAGCCCAGCCTAAGGGGGACATTTATTAAGACTGGTGATTTAATCCCTCTGTGCTGCCGACAGATGCGCCAAAGTTATATAAAAAATATTCCAAAGCCTAAACAGCTCATAACCTAACTTGACCCAGGTAGTAAATCAATTAAAACTTGTATTTGTGTCATTAAAACGGCTCTGAGCCAACACACAAGTTAAAAACTTTGTTTGCCACTCCCTTGTGTGCATGGATGTCTCCTGAACGGGCGGTGGAGATGTGCACAATCTCCTCTCACTCCTTAAGGGCTCGTTCACACGTACGTTTTTTGCGTTCCGTATACGGAACCATTCATTTCAATGGTTCCGCAAAAAAAAAACGGAATGTACTCTGTATGCATTCCGTTTCCGTATTTCCGTTTTTCCGTTCCGTTGAAAGATAGAACATGTCCTATTATTGCCCGCAAATCATGTTCTGTCAATGGGTCCGCAAATAAAAAGGAACACATACGGAAATGCATCCGTATGTCTTCTGTATACGTTCCATTTTTGCAGAACCATCTATTGAAAATGTTATGCCCAGCTCAATTTTCTCTATGTAATTACTGTATATGGCATATGGAAGAACAGAAACGGAAGCAAAAAAACTGAACAATGGATCTGTGAAAAACGGACCGCTAAAAGCCCTACGGTCGTGTGAAAGAGGCCTAACACCCAGCATTTAATTACCAGTGAGTCCGTTTATATTGACCACCAGCTTAGTAATGCCGCAGTAAAAGGTATGTACTTTGATCTGACACTTTATCAGTAGCTGTCAGACCATGTCAGTAAATTAATTGACGTTTAACCACAGGTCTGACAGCTACTGATAAAGTGTCAGATCAAAATACATACCTTTTTCTGCGGCATTACTAAGCTGGTGGTCAATATAAACGGACTCACTGGTAATTAGATGCTGGGCGTTAGGCTAGGTCTACACGACGACATTTGTCGCGCGACATTTTGTTGCACCAATGTCGCGCGACAATTTTTATAATGGCAGTCTATGGTGTCGCACTGCAACATGCGACATGCTGCGACTGCGACGCGACAGTCGCAGAAAATCCATTCAAGATGGATTTTTCTGCGACTGTCGCGTCGCAGTCGCAACATGTCGCATGTTGCAGTGCGACACCATAGACTGCCATTATAAAAATTGTCGTGCGACATTGGTGCAACAAAATGTCGCGCGACAACTGTTGCGCCCTATCTGTTGCGCGACTTTTTGTCGCGCGACAAATGTCGTTGTGTAGACCTAGCCTAAAGGAGTGAGAGGAGATTGTGCATCTCCACCGCCCGTTCAGGAGACATCCGTGCACACAAAGGAGTGGCAAACAAAGTTTTTAACCTGTGTGTTGGCTCAGAGCCGTTTAAATTACACAAATTAGGCCTCATGCACACGGCCGTCGTTTTGGTCCGCATCCGTTCAATGGGGGCCGCAAAAGATGCGGATAGCACTCCGTGTGCTGTCCGCATTCCGTTGCTATGTTCCGTGGTCCGCAAAAAAATATAACCTGTCCTATTCTTGTCCATTTTGCGGACAAGAATAAGCAGTTATATCAATGGCTGTCCGTGCCGTTCTGCAAATTGCGGAATGCACACGGACGCCATCCGTGATTTGCGGACCGCAAAATACACAACGGTCGTGTGCATGAGGCCTAAAAGTTAAGTTTTAATTGATTTACTACCTGGGTCAAGTTAGGTTATGAGCCGCTTAGGCTTTGGAATATGTCGTAGGTGATGTATTGGCGCAGGGCTCTACATAACTTTGGCTCTTGCTGCTGCTGGCCGTGCAACGTGTTTTAAACTACGCCATTTCCCTTGCTGGCATAGTTTAAGACCATTCTCCACACCATAAACTGGCTTGGAAAATGATGCATGAGATGGGCATGATGGTCCGCCCTCTTCCCTGCCCACTGCATAATCTAGTACATGACAATCTCTTTCTAACAAAGCCAGAACCAGCCCTGTACCTCACAATCCAGAGATCTCCCCATTCATTACTCTGCTAGATTTATTCCAAGCTGTGAGCTTAGTGAAGATGTCCTTTTTCAGGGGTGTGTCCTTTCTGCTGCAGCTGGTGGCAGGTGAAAGATGGAACTGAGCATGTATGTCAGCCTCAGTGAGCTGGATAGAGCAGGCATGATCAACCTGGGCCCTCCAGCTGTTGTAAAACTACAACTCCCACGATGCCCTGATGTAGGCTGATACCTGTAGGCTGTCAGGGAATGATGGGAGTTGTAGTTTTGCAACAGCTGGAGGGCCGCAAGTTGAGCATGCCTGGGATAGAGAATTTAGAAAAGCACAAACAGCAGGTGGCGCTATACAATGAGATTTCATTGAATAACTCAGTAGCTATAATAAATCTTTAATGACATGCAATTACAAAAGTATTCAGAAGCAGGTGCTGGTTTGAAAACTGTAGAATATTTTTCTGGGACAACCCCTTTAATTCTATTTTATGTGTATGACCTTAAGAAATAAAGTAAATGTGTGCATACCTTCAACATGCAATCACTGAAAAAAAAATCTAGTTTTGCAGGTTTTGCATATTTTTGAGGAAATGTAAATTAAGCACAAATCAGCTGTATACAAGGACAATCTATGTATAAGTTGTAAATAATCATCACTCTTTATTTAGGTTTATCATCCGGACTAGTACCCATCTATATAGGGGAAATTTCACCTACTTCTCTACGAGGAGCTCTTGGAACTTTACACCAGCTTGGCATTGTCACTGGGATTCTTATCAGTCAGGTAGGTCACTCACTACAAAGTGCTAAAGTATAGTATGTACAGTAGACATGAAAGGGTTAAAAAAACATTTACATAAAATTATAGTTGACATTTTTTTTATATTGTTGTGTTTGCCACCATAACATTATATTTAATGTCTTTACATTGCAAACATTAGCTTGCCTTCCTTTGCCTATACCTACAGTATGCTTCTGCTGTTACACATCCACTATCAGAGTAACATTAAACCCTCCATGTCGCTAATTCATAGGTTGTCGGATTAGACTTTATTCTGGGCAGCAAGAGTTTATGGCCTGTCCTCCTTGGTCTTTCTGGTGTCCCGGCTGTGATCCAGACGATTCTTCTGTTCTTTTGCCCAGAAAGTCCCAGATATGCCTATATCGTACTTGGAAGAGAAGAAGTTGCCAGAAGAAGTAAGTCATGTATAAAATAATGGTACACATATATAGATAGAGATCATAAAAAGATTTCTATGGGTTATAGGACCATAACTGATCTTTTTAGCCTCAATTAAAGTTTAATGGTTGAGGGTTTCTGAAGACGGACAGGGACATTGCTGTTCTGTTTATTCAAAACTGATGTTACAAACTTTGTTAACCCTTGAGGTGTTCCACAAGAATTAAAGTAAAAAGGAGGTGAAATTTAAAAATTTCATTTTTTTGTAGATTTTTTGTTAATCATTTATTTTTTGCAACATAGCAAGGGTTAACAGCAAAATAAACCTCAATATACATTACTCTGATTCTGCAGTTTACAGAAATACCCCTTATGTGGTGGTAACCTGTTCTATGGGCACGTGGCAGTGGTCAAAAGAAAAGGAGCACAATATGGTTTTTGGAGGCAGATTTTGCTAGAATGGTTTTTGGGCACCATTTTGTGTTTGAAGAGACCCTGACGTACCCCTACAGTGGAAACCCTCAAAAAGTGACCCCATTTTGGAAACTACACCCCTCAAATAATATATTAAGGGGTGTACTGAGCACTTTAACCCCATAAGCATTTTACGGAATTTGGAAACATGTTGCTTTAGCCCCAAATTTTTCATTTTCACAAGGGGCAACAGGAGAAAAATCACCCCATCATTTGTTACCCATTTCGTCCTAATTATGGCAACACCCCATATGTGGTGGTAAACTGCAGTGGGGGCACATGGGAGGACTCAGAACGGAAGGAGCACCATATGGCTTTTGCAGCACAGATTTCGATGGATTGGTTTACGGGTGCCAATGGTTTTTATTTTTTGAGTGATTCTCTTATGTGAGGGTTCATTTTTTTTGCGAGGAGGTGACCTTTTTCATTGGTACCATTTTGGGGTATATATGACTTTTTGATCACTCAATAATATGCATTTTGTAGAGCGAGGTAAAAAAAATGACTGTTCTGGCATAGTTTTTATTTATTTCATTTTTACAGCGTTCTTTTAACAAAGTATATCATGTGATTTTTTTATAGAGCAGGTTTTTACGGACACGGCCATACCTAATGTGTCTTATTTTTGTTAAGTTTTACACGGTAAAATAATTTTTTAACAGAATAAAATCTTGTTTTTGTGTTGCCATGTTCTTTCACTACTGGAAGAGTGCTGCGGATTTCTATATATACCAACTTCACGCTGGGACCCATGGCCAGGATCCCTATCTGCGAGCACCATCACCCTTCTTAGGCCTCTTTCAGACGGCAGTTGCGGAAAGAGGTGCGGGTGCGTTGCGGGAACATGCGCGATTTTTCCGCGCAAGTGCAAAACATTGTAATGCGTTTTGCACGCACGTGAGAAAAATTGGCATGTTTGGTACCCAAACCCGAACTTCTTCACAGAAGTTCGGGCTTGGGATTGGTGTTCTGTAGATTGTATTATTGTCCCTTATAACATGGTTATAATGGAAAATAATAGCATTCTGAATACAGAATGCATAGTACAATAGCGCTGAGTGGGCTAAAAAAAATATTAAAAAAATTAAACTCACCTTAATCCACTTGATCGCGCAAGCCGGGCTGCGCGATCAAGTGGATTAAGGTGAGTTTAATAAATAAAAAAAATGTAACCCCTTCAGCGCTATTGTACTATGCATTCTGTATTCAAAATGCTATTATTTCCCCTTATAACCATGTTATAAGGGAAAATTATAATGATCGGGTCTCCATCCCGATCGTCTCCTAGCAACCATGCATGAAAATCGCACCGCATCCGCACTTGCTTGCGGATGCTTGCGATTTTTACGCAACCCCATTCACTTCTATGGGGCCTGCGTTACGTGAAAAACGCACAAAGAGGAGCATGCTGCGATTTTCACGCAACGCACAAGTGATGTGTGAAAATCACCGCTCGTGTGCACAGCCCCATAGAAATGAATGGGTCAGGATTCAGTGCGGGTGCAATGCGTTCAACTCACGCATCCGCGCGGAATACTCGCCCGTGTGAAGGGGGCCTTAGGCCTTATGGACACGGCCGTGTTCCACGGCCGAGGGCGGTCCGTGGTAACCCGGCCAGGATTCCTGCTGACAGGTGGAGCGTACGGCGTCATTGGTTGCTATGACACCGTGCGCTTCATGCCGCCACTGCACTACAGTAATACACTCGTATAGATCATACGAGTGTATTACTTTAGTGCAGCGGTGGCAGACGGCCGTGTGCATGAGGCCTTAATAGTATTTCTTATTCCCATGCTGGGATTTATAGTGCTGCTTATTTAATTTCCTTGCCATGTTCTGAGAGCCATATATATATTTTTTTTCTTCTGGCGATTGTCTTATGAAGGGTCTCATTTTTTGTGGGATGAGATGACGGTTTTATACTTTTTTATACTTTTTGTGAGACAAAGTGACTAAAAATGGCTGTTTTGGTGCAGTTTTTTGTAGTTTTTTTTACGGCGTTCATCATTCAAATTAATTATGGGAAACGGGAGATTTTTCTTTTTTACTTGAAACTTTCATTTTTTTTAATTATGTAAAACACTTTTTTTTTGTCCCACTCTGGGACTTCAACTTTTGGGGGTCTGATCCCCTTTACAGTGCATTACAATACTTCTGTATTGTAATGCATTGGTTGTAAGTGTATTACACAGTGTAATACACTTACAGCCTGCTTTCCTGTGAGATCCAGGGGGCTGGATCTCACAGGCTTACATGGAAGGCAGCAGATTCCTATGGAAAGCATCGGGCTGCCTCCACAGACATCGCACATGACACAGCTAGGGTTAATGCGCCGGCATTGTGATTTGATCGATGCTGGCGCATACAGCAGGGGCATGGCTAACAGGGACAACTGGACCCCTGCCACTCCTGCACCCGACCAATCAGCCCACCGTAGCTGTACGGAGCTGGGATTTAAGTCACAGTCCGCAGCGCCGTACAGCTATGGCGCTGGTATCCTGCGGTTTAATCAGAGTAAAAAAAAATAGAAATCCAAAGTATGTCAGTTTTCTTACACTATAAAGTATAAAAAGACTAAGCTGAGTGAATAGATAAGTGCTACAGATGGAAAAGATTACACGTCTATCACTGTGCTCTCTTCTCCATAATACCATCATTTCAGATTTTCCTCTTACTGCAGACAGTAGTAACTTGGATTGTGGTCCAATATCTATTGCGGTCCGCATGTGGATCGTGACCCCATTCACTTCAATCCGCAAGTTCTATCTTTTTGCGGAACGGAATCACGGAACGGAACCCGTAGTGCTTCCGTTCTGTGGTTCCGTTCCATTCTGCACCACATCTCCAGATTTGCAGACACATTCAAGTGAATCCGTGCAGAATGCACACGGCTGGTGTCCCGTGTATTGCGGCCTTAGGGCTCATGCACATGAACTAATTTAATTTCCATTTCCATTGCATTTTTTTTGCGGACCGTATGCGGAACCATTAATTTCAATGGGTCCGTAAAAAAACTGAAGGTACTCCGTGTGCGTTCCAATGTCCGTATGTCTGTATTTACAAGTGCTGCCTCTACCAAGGAGATGACGCGCAAGCATGAGCACTGCTGCCCCTTCAAACAGCTGATCCACATGGGTGACAGGTGTTGGATCCCAGGCGATTAGATATTGATGACCTATCTTGAAGATAATCTAAAGAAGAAGACAGGCACTCGCTGAGTTAGATGAAAAAACTTCTGTTTTATTGCCACATGGAGGACAACAAGTGACGCGTTTCGACTCTACAAATCGAGTCTTTGTCAAATCTTTGTCTATCTTGAAGATACGTCATCAATATGACCCCACTTTAACGTTTGTGTCACCATATTCTGACATACATAACTTTTTAAAATCGTTTTTCATCTATGCCAAGACTTGTTTTTTTGTTGGATGAGTTGACATTTTCGTTGGTATTATTTAGGCATATATATGTATCACTTTTTACTCTTTTTTTTGGAGATAAAAAACAAACAAACATCAATTTCAGCATTCTTTTTTGTGACATTTATTCTGCAGGTTAAATAATGTGATCATTTGATAGTTTAGTTTACTATGAATGTGTGTGTATGTGTGTATATATATATATATACGGTATATATGTGCACGAGCAGCAGGGCCTAATATTACATAAACATATTTAACGTAGTAACAGATTGAGGGATTTGATGAACTAGCAAAGGTTTTCAGTCATAATTAGTTTTTTTCTCCCCCAGCAACTTGTTACTTGAGGTGGCTCCAGGTATTCTTGAACTCTTATGATTGCCTGGATACAGAATCCTTAACAGTGGTTAAAAGTTAACAAAGATAACATACAAATAGTTAATGCTAGAAAACACAATCTATTACCTAGCAGAACAAATATATTGATTTACTGTGGTTAGTGTGGAGTTGTGTAGGTAGTCATGACACACTTTGTTATTTTTTATATTTTTGAATCACAAGGAACTTGGTAGTGGCCAGTGTCATTCTGCAAGATTGGGGAGAAGTGTCTCCCCTTTGCCTTCCCATGCTGTGCACCCTGTGACTGATATATCACTGCCTATACACAGCTGTTTAGAAAGGAAGCAGAATAGAAGTGGTGGGGGAATCAGTTAGGCCTATTTCAGACTGGCGTTGCGGGAAAATGTGCGGGTGCGTTGCGGGAACACTCGCGATTTTCCCACGCGAGTGCAAAACATTGTAATGCGTTTTGCACTCGCGTGAGAAAAATCACGCATGTTTGGTACCCAAACACGCTTGGGATTGGTGTTCTGTAGATTGTATTATTTTCCCTTATAACATGGTTATAAGGGAAAAATAATAGCATTCTGAATACAGAATGCATAGTAAAATAGCGCTGGAGGGGTTAAAAAATTAATAAATAATAATTTAACTCACCTTAGTCCACTTGATCGCATAGCCCAGCATCTCTTCTGTCTCCTTTGCTGAACAAGACCTGTGGTGAGCATTCATTTCAGGAACAGGACCTGTGGTGACGTCACTCCGGTCATCACATGATCCTTTACATGATCCATCACCATGGTAAAAGATCATGTGATGGAACATGTGATGACCGGAGTGATGTCACCACAGGTCCTGTTCAGCAAAGGAGACAGAGGAGATGCCGGGCAGCGCGATCAAGTGGACTAAGGTGAGTTACATTTTATTTTTATTTTTTTAACCATAGCGCTATTTTAACCTTCCAGCGCTATTTTACTATGCATTCTATATTCAGAATGCTATTATTTTCCCCTCTAACCATGTTATAAGGGAAAATAATAATGATCGGGTCTCCATCCCGATCGTCTCCTAGCAACCTTGCGTGAAAATCGCACCGCATCCGCACTTGCTTGTGGATGCTTGCGATTTTCACGCAACCCCATTTATTTCTATGGGGCCTGCGTTACGTGAAAAATACACAAAATAGAGCATGCTGCGATTTTCACGCAACGCATAAGTGATGCGTGAAAATCACTGCTCATGTGAACAGCCCCATAGAAATGAATGGGTCGGTATTTAGTGCGGGTGCAATGCGTTCAACTCACGCATCGCATCCGCGCGGAATAATCGCCCATGTGAAAGGGGCCTTAGTTATTGTTTTTTTTTTTTTTAAACCCTCTCTAAGCCCTTTGCCAATAATGTTAGAGCCTTACAGGATGAATGGTATAGCAAAGTGCATGCTCAACCACCAATTCATTCATACGGTGTGACAAAAGACCCCCTTCTCTTGCTCAGTGGAACTCCTAAATCCCCATTATTGAGAATATGAACACTCGTTCCTTATAACTGACCCGTGTAATCGAGCAGCCAATCAACTAATAAAAGACCAGACCCATAGGAAGGTGTAAAGGGAAATATATTAATTATTGATATTTTGGGTAATCTCGACAATGAATATTCATAAATAGGCGTGACTCGTCTATTGAGTAAAGCTCTGTTGCCTTTACACTGAACTAACTGCTACTATTGCTATGGCGGTCACCACAAAAGACTATAAACAGTGCATTATGAATAATAAAGTATATTTATTAAAATAATAACACATCTACAGTCTACTAATATGCTATATCTATATATATTTATATATCAATGGTTATAAATATATATACATATAGACGCACACACCAGAGTAAAGTAATAGCACTACAATAAACACCTAGCTGCACTACACACAGTTCAATATAATACACAGTTCCACCCCACAAATCTACCTAGATAACACACTTACATACACACATAAATATCAGCAGCCCACCCTCCTGGCACTATATTGTCCTTAAGGGGATAACAAGGGGTTCTTTTATCGGGCTATATGGCTCAACTCCCTCAACTTCAGTGGGGCTGCAGGGGTTAGCTCCGCTTCTTTTGAGCGCTGCCTGCGCTTCTAATCATCTGGGGGAGCAGGGGTTGACTCCCTAGCACAGCGCCGACTATGCTTTCTTGGCCGGTCCTGGCTGTGGGGCTATGGGGGAGTTGAACTCTTGTGCACAACTGCAGACAAGGACACGTGGGCTGGCGCGGCAAAATTATGTCACCGCATCAGCCCGCGCGTCCCTGCACGCGCATCTAAGGACCGCTTACAGGCGGGGATTGATCCTCCTGCCTGTGAAGCTCTTGCATCTCCCAGGTGCTGTAATTAACGCCACGGGGATATGCAGCAAACAGAGGGAGGGGAACTTTTGTTCCCCTATCTCTGTTGTGTTAATCATCTCCAGCCCTGCTGTGGATGTTTAACAAAAGGCACCGGAATCTATTGATCCCTTGCCTTTTGAAGTCTCAGAGACTGGATATAATTGTCTGGCAGGAGGAGGCTGGGGGGGAGGTGGGGGGGGGGGGCGCAGTGGCTGGGGGACATTACTGGACACATTTAAGCACATATATCTATATAGGTGCTTGGGGCACATCTATATACATATATACACTCAATATAAACCTGGGGCATAAATGGGCAGCTATAGGCCCACATACCTATACATACACATATATATAGACATGCAAGCTGACAAAGGGGCATACATACATCTATATATATATATATATATATATATATATACACACCACCTGGATAGGCCCATGTACTATGCTCACACTGTAGGCATATATACATATATATTTAAATCTAACACTTCCCTCTACAGAAGGAGCATATTGTGCCATTAAACTGTGGACATATGACAATGACTCCACATTGTCTATCTGTGAACGTGGACCATGTTCCACAGTTGATAATACCTTGGTTACTCAATTGTCCACTTGATGTCACTAGGCATTCCCTTTATATAATCCTTTTCTGCTAAAGTCAACTTTCCCCTGAGGTTAATTATTTGGTGCTTTTACTCAGTTATTACCTGAGAAATTACAGTTCCTAGTTTAACATGAGAGGCATCTGAAAAATGTCTGAAATTGGTCTCGTACATGGTATCTCTTCCAGTGTTCCCTCTATTTCCTCCATCATCTTGTTTGCCTAAACCTGGTGTTTCTATCTGTGTAACACAACCATACAACCTAGACATTAGGCCTGATGTGTTGTAGTTATACTTTCTTCATCACATTCAGTCCATATCCCAATCCTGTTACATTTCTCGTATCTACTCTACTTCCCTACCGGAGGTAGAACATGAATCCAGGTCCTAATAATATCTCACCTATTGTATTGTTGGTCAAATCCGCCAAGAATGACAGGTCATTGCTTATCTGCTTCTAGCACGAAACCTTTCTTCTATTTTACAGAGCTCTTTCCAAAATGCTGCATAGACATACATCTCCGCCACAACCTGACCTGGTCAGAAATATCGCCACTCTATTCTGTCACCAACCAGTTCTCCTTCACATCCCTCTGCACCTTATATCTGTTTTATGGGCTGGTGACAGGTCCATGCAGCTTCATTTATAATCCCCAGGCCAACACAGGAGACAAAGTCCCCTGGACTAAATTAGAACTATATACTGATTATGGCACGCCTGCTTTTATCTCATTTGTTATGATCAATTGTTATATTATAATATAATTTATATAATTTATTTATGTAGCGCCACCATATTCTGTAGCGGTTTACAATTCACAGGGTTCATGTACAAAACAAAAAACATCACAAAGTTACTAGCTCATATACAACTGATACATTAGGAGTGTGGGCCCTGCTCGCAAGAGCTTACAATCTTTGAGGAAGTGGGGGGTCACACAAAAGGTAGTTGGTTGTTATATGAAATGGTCCAGCCATCTTTGTACTGAGAGGAGTGGTGTAGGCCGATCTGCATGTGCTAGTTTTTGGGTGTGTGGATTACTGTCCAGTCTGAAGAGTTGGGGGCGGGGGAGAGGTTTACTAGGGGAAGAGGCAGTTGAGGAAGCTTGATAAGCCTGCCTGAAAAAATGTGTTTTGAAGGCACATTTGAAGGTAGGGAAGTTGGGAATTAATCTAATATTCCGAGTATTTCAGAGAGTAGGTGCAGCTCAAGAAAAGTCTTGAAGACGGAAGTGAGAGGTACGAATCATGGAGGATGCTAATCTTAGATCATTGGCAGAACAGAGAGCATGAGTAGGGTGGTAGACGGAAATGACAGAGGAGATGTATGGAGGTGCAGCACTGTGGAGCGCTTTCTGGCTGCAGCATTTAGGACAGACTGAAGGGGGGAATTTAGGACAGCCCTATAAAGTG
Source organism: Bufo gargarizans (assembly GCF_014858855.1). NCBI lineage: Eukaryota > Metazoa > Chordata > Amphibia > Anura > Bufonidae > Bufo > Bufo gargarizans. The sequence continues at coordinate 180,493,934 of NC_058083.1, forward strand.
CTGCAGAATTCGTTTGGTATTATAGTACTATGTACTATAGTAGTAGTAATACTAAGAAATTATTATTTTTGGAAAGATATCTTCTCTGCATCTTTACTCCATTTCACCATTTTGGACTTAGAGAGGAATATATAATTTGCTGTGGTTGATGTCAATTTTAAGTCTTTGCATTGTAAAGTTGCACCAAATAATAGAGTTGGCCCAAGTGATGTTGCACATCATAAATGAGACTTAAAGGAAATGTGTCACCAGAAAAGGATCATGTTTTTATGTTTAGCATATTCTTAAATAATTTTTGGTGATGTTATTTTTAATTTTCCATGCCACTATCTATAGATTAACAAATACCATAAAATCCTGTAGTTTTCGCACTGGTCACTAAGCCTAATAATAGGCGCCGCTTTTTGGTCTGTACAGATCAGTTTACTGCAGTTACCTGCTTATCTATACACAGAGGTGATATCATTACAGGCAGGATTAGAATGACAGATAAGACAGGGTCCACCATTCACAATAGGAGATTGTCAGAGCTTATCTATTCTTTCCTTGTACAATGATCTCTGCACAGATCACAGAGCATGCCTAGAAAACTCTCCCATAGAAGTCAATGAGATCCCCTCTTGACCATTGCGTCTATGGACCATGGGGCTGCCATAAAGCAATTTTTTTATTGCTGTGTAAATGCTGTTAAGAACAGCTCAGACAAGATGGCCGCCCCATAATCATGTTCAGAAAAAAAATATAATCTACAATCAGAAAATAAAAACAGATTAGATAAAAAAAAAGGTTGTGTGTTACTATCTGGTTTTAACTGGCAGAAAACATTTTTGGTGACACATTTCCCTTAAAGGTGTTCCAATCTAAAATCGTGACCTACTTTTCACTCCACTTCTAAAAGTGGCAAAGCAAATGTCGCAACATTTTTTCTGACTCAATGCCACATGTGGACTAGGTATAATAAAACATAACTTTTACTAAATTATCTTCTAAAAGCATAGTTGGTTGCAGTGGGACGAAACAAAAAACATACACACAAATATACATATATTGCCACCGTCTGGGGCCGTGAATAAGGATAATTATGGGTGGATCTTACCCCGTCCTGTAGATACACGACCAGCAACAGTGGGTGGCGTCAGTGTCCTGGTATAACAGTGGGGCACTGGTGACCAGTACTTCTGTGGGTATGGCGGTATGGACACTCCTATTGTGCCCTATTCTAGAGCCCTCACTGTGTAGGGGATTAAGGGGCTATCCAAATTTGCCTGCCTAACCAACACAGAGCACCCGCCCCGACAGGGGCGACCCCATACGAAACCTGTCCCTATAACGGGGCCTAGTCCCTGTAAAAGCCCTTACTAAATAGCCCTACATGCCATGTTTCATTCCATAGAATAGGAACTCATCAGGGGCTTACTGAAGTCAAAGGGTTTCTAAAAAAACAAACATTTTTTGTGAGCATGATGGCTTTCAGTATTCCAGCTGGAGATTAGCTGCTGCCAGAAGGCAGTGGAATTAGGGTATGTTAACACGGCTAAAATCTGGCACTGATTTAGCAGTGGCAAATGGGCGTTAAATCCACATTTAAAGATTCATCAACAGTTTCACCATTGACTTTAATGGTAAAAATGCCGCCTTATGCACACAGTGTAAAATGTAAAAAGTTTTTTCTGTAACTGATTTGAAAAATACTTTAGAAGTAATGTTACATATTAGAAGCAGATTGGATCAAGGATTTCATAGAAGTCAATGGGCAAGCAGAAAAACACAATGGGCCAGATTTATCATTAGCTCAGGTCAGAATAATGGAGTGAAAAAGTCCCCCAAAAAGTCCCAAACGCTAAAACTGCGCACAAATTTGCAACTTTTTTCTGCTCTGCGCTATGCTCGCCAGTTTTCTGAAAGTGGGCGTGTTTTCTTATGTAAATGAGTCTCTAGACAGATTGACTATTGGGACTATTTAAAAAGTCGCAATTTCCCTCCAGTGAGGACCATGCTTATCTTATGAGACTTTTTAATAGAACATGTGACTTTTTCATAAAAACGTGCAACTTTTTCGTAAAGATGTGCAACTTTTGTAAAGCTGCTTACTGACGGATAAACTACTACCGTCAAACCACATTTATTACTGTCTTAAAGGGCCAATCATAAATCTGACTTGGCTAAAACTGACTTTAGCCATATGTTAAAAGTAGAGTGAGCTGTCAGAGTCATGATAAATCTGGCCCCATCACTCTTCTAAACTCCTCTAAAAATGGAGGAATTTCATTGGCTTTTTTAAGCCAACCGCTACAGAGCCATTAGTATATATTGTACCCCCACCCCCCACAGTTCCTTTGGTTTATATAATGACCTCAATAGTGCCCCCGAGTGTAAATAATGCACCTCTGTAGTGCCCCAGGACATTTAATGATACCCATAGTGCCCTCAGTATATATAAAATCTCCCCACCGCCACTAGTGTCAACAAATAAAAAATAATAATAAATAATAAAATTGTGATCATGTGACATCATGACGCAGAGAGCATCAGGTCCTGCTGCCTCCAGTGTGGAGCAAGTGTTCCCACAGCTGCCTGTAGTGAGGTTCAAAAAGTAGAACCTTTCTGTTCTTTTTTTCTTTTTTTAATAGTTTGTGGTGTAAATGAAGATGTTATTAATTTATTACATATTCCTCACTAAAATATGAAACTAACCAAAATAACTACATTTCTGCGTGTGTGCTAATGCATGGAACATTAATTCATGCCCTATCCAATTAACAGACAGAAACAGACAGTTCATTCCAGTTTTTGCTTACCCACATGTAAGCACATTCTGCTCCACTGGAGCAATACTTTTTCTTCATTTATCTGTTCACTGAAGAAATCTAATGGGTGATGATCTCTAGAGGGAAGAAAAACAACAAAGAAACCAACCAAAGACGATGGGCCAGATTTATCATCAGCTTAAGGCAAAATAATGGAGTGAGAAAGTCACAAATATTTGCGAAATCGCTCAAACTGAGCAAAAACTAGCGACTTTTATTGGCTCTGAGCTATGATCGACAGTTTTCTGAAAGTGGGCGTGTTTTCCTATGTAAATGAATCTCTAGACAGATTTACTATTGCGACAATTTAAAAAGTCACAAAAAATTGTGCAATTTTTCTCCAGTGAGGACTATGCTTATCTTATTAATAGAACATGTGACTTTTTCGTAAAGACTTGCGACTTTTGTAAAGCCGCTTACTGAAGGATAAACTGCTACCATTAAACCACATTTATCACAGTATTAAAGGACCATTAATAAATCTGACTTAGGACATATGTAAAAGTGGAGTAAGATGTACAGTAAGTGTAATGATAAATCTGGCCCTATATATTTAAAGAGTAATGGGTCCGCGATCCCTCCGTTCTGCAAAAAGATAGAGCATGTTCTATCTTTTTGCGGTGCGGAGGCACGGAACGGAATCCCAGAAAGCACTCCATAGTGTTCCGTTCCGTGCTTCCATTCCGCACCGTTCCACATCTCTGGATTTGTGGACCCATTGAAATGAATAGGTCCGCATCCGTTATGCGGAATGACAACGGAACGGTGCCCGTGTATTGCGGATCTAAAAATGCGGTCCGCAATACAGGAACGGGACACCAACAGTCGTGTGAATGAGCCCTAAAACTGACGTCAAATATCTTATTGTTATTACAAACTTAAAGGAGTATTCTAGTTTTTTTGTTTTTTTTTACTTATTTGTTTGTATACAATTTTCAAATATACATGTATTTGAAATTCTGCATACATAACTTTCTTATATCAGGCAGGTGACCCCTATATGCAGTAGAATGGTATAGCCCATGTATCAGTCCTGTGTAATGTATCCATGGCCTAAGGCTACTTTCACACTGGCGTTTTGGTTTCCGTTTCAGGGCTCTCACAAGCGGTCCAAAACAGATCAGTTTTGCCCTAATGCATTCTGATAAGGATCTGTTCAGAATGCATCAGTTTACCTCCGTTCCACCTCCATTCTGCTCTGGAGACGGACACCAAAACACTCCCTGCAGGGTTTTGGGGTCCGCCTGACGATGCGGAGGCAAACTGGGACGGATCCGTTTTCACTGAAACAATATGGCACAATAGAAAACAGATCTGTCCCCTATTGACTTTCAATGGTGTTCAATACGGATCCGTTTTGGCTATGTTACAAATAATACAAACGGATCCGTTCTGAAACGGATGCATGCGGTTGTATTATGTGAATGGAAGCGTTTGTGCAGATCTATGACGGTTCCGCACCAAACGCAAGAGTGAAAGTAGCCTAACTGAAACATGGCGTCAGTCATGCGACACCCTACACATCATATAATTTCTGACATTTAGTAAGAAACAGTGTTGCATGACATATATGTGCTGTGTCAGCACAGGGGACACATCCATGAGATAAGTAAGTGGGACTAGTGTTGGAATCATAATTTTATTGTGGTAATGGCAGTAACTACATCACTGTGTATATTTACATTGCAGTCTGTCTCTACATGATGTTGTAAAATGGCCGCCTGTCTCGAGGTGATGTTGTCATGTTGTTGAAGTTTAAAGTAAAAAAACAACACACACAGAAATCAGCTTCTAAATAGACACTGACAGACATGATGTTGAGGTGCTGCTGCGTGTAGTAATACTGTATATACAGGTCCTTCTAAAAAAATTAGCATATTGTGATAAAGTTCATTATTTTCTGTAATGTACTGATAAACATTAGACTTTCATATATTTTAGATTCATTACACACAACTGAAGTAGTTCAAGCCTTTTATTGTTTTAATATTGATGATTTTGGCATACAGCTCATGAAAACCCAAAATTCCTATCTAAAAAAATTTGCATATTTCATCCGACCAATAAAAGAAAAGTGTTTTTAATACAAAAAAAAGTCAACCTTCAAATAATTATGTTCAGTTATGCCCTCAATACTTGGTCGGGAATCCTTTTGCAGAAATGACTGCTTCAATGCGGCGTGGCATGGAGGCAATCAGCCTGTGGCACTGCTGAGGTGTTATGGAGGCCCAGGATGCTTCGATAGCGGCCTTAAGCTCATCCAGAGTGTTGGGTCTTGCGTCTCTACTTTCTCTTCCCAATATCCCACAGATTCTCTATGGGGTTCAGGTCAGGAGAGTTGGCAGGCCAATTGAGCACAGTAATACCATGGTCAGTAAACCATTTACCAGTGGTTTTGGCACTGTGAGCAGGTGCCAGGTCGTGCTGAAAAATGAAATCTTCATCTCCATAAAGCTTTTCAGCAGATGGAAGCATGAAGTGCTCCAAAATCTCCTGATAGCTAGCTGCATTGACCCTGCCCTTTATAAAACACAGTGGACCAACACTAGCAGCTGACATGGCACCCCAGACCATCACTGACTGTGGGTACTTGACACTGGACTTCAGGCATTTTGGCATTTCCCTCTCCCCAGTCTTCCTCCAGACTCTGGCACCTTGATTTCTGAATGACATGCAAAATTTGCTTTCATCCGAAAAAAGTACTTTGGACCACTGAGCAACAGTCCAGTGCTGCTTCTCTGTAGCCCAGGTCAGGCGCTTCTGCCGCTGTTTCTGGTTCAAAAGTGGCTTGACCTGGGGAATGCGGCACCTGTAGCCCATTTCCTGCACACGCCTGTACACGGTGGCTCTGGATGTTTCTACTCCAGACTCAGTCCACTGCTTCCGCAGGTCCCCCAAGGTCTGGAATCGGGCCTTCTCCACAATCTTCCTCAGGGTCCGGTCACCTCTTCTCGTTGTGCAGCGTTTTCTGCCACACTTTTTCCTTCCCACAGACTTCCCACTGAGGTGCCTTGATACAGCACTCTGGGAACAGCCTATTCGTTCAGAAATTTCTTTTTGTGTCTTACCCTCTTGCTTGAGGGTGTCAATGATGGCCTTCTGGACAGCAGTCCGGTCGGCAGTCTTACCCATGATTGCGGTTTTGAGTAATGAACCAGGCTGGGAGTTTTTAAAAGCCTCAGGAATCTTTTGCAGGTGTTTAGAGTTAATTAGTTGATTCAGATGATTAGGTTAATAGCTCGTTTAGAGAACCTTTTCATGATATGCTAATTTTTTTTGATAGGAATTTTGGGTTTTCATGAGCTGTATGCCAAAATCATCAATATTAAAGCAATAAAAGGCTTGAACTACTTCAGTTGGTGTGTAATGATGAAAGTCTAATGTTTATCAGTACATTACAGAAAATAATGAACTTGATCACAATATGCTAATTTTTTTAGAAGGACCAGTATTGTATCTGTTCTGCTATCTTGTTGGATACTGGGCAGTTAACTAAATGCCAGGTCACATGATACTTGTGAGGGACAAATCATCAATCAAGTCTTGTCCAGCTTTCCTATCTATGCATTTTGCAGGATTTAAACAGGCCATACCATTTATTTTTGTCTTTAGGGAGAGGCTGTTGTATGGCTATAATAAAGGTCTGTGAGCAAAATTGTGAATAGATGTATATTAGAAAATTGTTCAACATCCTATTCTCTAAACAAACAAATGTAACCATTAAAGCCATCTTTTCTTAGAACTGTGTTGTGTTCCTTTGTTATTACTACTAGAAATGTATAAATACATGGATAAGTGAGCGTTACCAGTAGTTCCTACACACTCTGACCCAGTCCAACCAGTGCTAACAGTATTAGTGTAGGGACACCCCCAGTAATAATAACAGAAGAAGGGCACAATATACAGTTTTAAGAAAAGATGATCCAGAATTGTTATTGTTAAACATATTTACTAAAAGAAACACGGGCAGAGTGGTGACAGGTCCTCTGTAGAAAGATTGTCTTCTTTAGATAAACCCTTTTCTTAGAAAGTTCTCACTGCTATGAACCTGTAATATGGTGGCAAGCATTCAACTTCCCTGCAGCATTAAAAAAGCATTATACATCAAGAAGTTGCCAAGAGCAAGAAACGCCATTTGCAGCTTCCCGTTGCTTTGATTAATAGAAGGGGGTCTTGATTAGGGAGACTATGCTCTATTAACAAAGAATTATGACCGTGTAGGACATAGAACCTACGCGAGCTAAAGACTATTGTCTTCACTGGTGTCCAGGTCTATGTTCCGTGAGACATGGACCAAAGTTGTGTGTTGTGCATTGCACCATTTACTTCTACGGGTGCATGTCCTGTCCATGTGTGCAATTGACACAAATATGACCATCTGAATCCTAAACCTGAGAATGTCTTCAACTGTTGCTCAGATCTCAACTGTCCATGACAAAAAGTTGATGATAACTGAGGAAGTAATACTTAGTTTTTATACTATACTTTATTTCAGTTATTACAAAACGTATTATCCTGTCAAACACTCTGCTTCCGCAAATATATTGATAAAAATGATTTTTTTTTCTGATTGCATAACCTTTTAGGTTATATATAATAGATTCATAGGTTGTGGTAAAAGTAACACTGCCTGAAATGTGCCACGCTTACCACATTGTTCATGACTTTTACATCCGAAGTTCTGTTACTTTATTAGTACCAATCTTCTGTTTGTAGTTCTGAGAAGACTGAGGGGAGACTATGATCCCTCCAAAGATATTGAGGAGATGAAGAGGGAAAAGGAGGAAGCAGCCAGTGAAAAGAAAGTGTCTATTATTCAGCTCTTTAAATCCCCAAATTACAGACAGCCGCTCCTTGTCTCTCTGGTATTACACATGTCTCAGCAGTTTTCTGGAATCAATGGGGTAAGAAAATTAAGATTCACTATATACTTGTTTGTGCAGCTTCGCAGAGGTGATATTTCATGAAAAACTCTAATGTCTGTGGGGAATGCTGGGACTACTGTAATTATTCTTATTCTAAAATATTTAATAATATTTTCCTGAATGATAGAATTAAAATTCACCTCTTCATTAAGTTAAAGAGAAAAATTAATGGTCATTCAGTGACCCTAAGAGGCTAACAATAAGGAAGGTGAAGCATGAGACAGAAATTAGACAGACTGCCCTTGCATGAAATTCCTAGCTCTCTTAAAGAGGACCTGTCAATCTCATTGGAAGGGGGAGTGGCAACCAGCAGAAATGAAGTGGTGGTGCTCTGATGGGCTAGGCCAGTCCCTCAGTGCTCTGAGCACCTCATTTACATAGAACTAAAAATAATTAAGAGAAAGGGTCATTTTAGTCACCAACTCACCATGATTAAAGGGGTTATCCACCACTGAACAACCCCCGCACAATGCTCAACAAGCTTCTGTCATCGTGATCGACCCTATTAAACTATTAGAATTAAAGGGATTATCCACCACTGAACAACCCCCGCACAATCCTTAACAAGCTTATGTCTTTATGATCAACCCTATTAAACCAGGTATAATGCCCATTCTTCTAAATGTTTATTTGCGAAGTCGCGCATGACTTGGTTGAATTACTTTGGTAGTTGGTTTTTAAAGTGGAAAACCTTGAAACCGAACTCGGCTTCTGTTCTGAGATACTAGTTGGAACCAAAGCAGAGTTCGGTTTCAAGTTTTAAAGTGGTTTTCCACTTAAAAAATCAACTACCAAAGTTATTCAACAAAGTCCTGCGCGACTTCACAAATAACTTACTTCGGCTCATCAGATCCCATACACTCTAATACTGTACAGAGAGGGACCGTACAGTATTTTTTAGAAGTTTAAAAAAAATCGACTTTGGATGAAGCCTCCGAAGTTCACTTCGCTCAACACTACTGACAATATATACCTGGTCCCCGACACTGGTTTCCTTCTGGATAGCTCCATGGTCATCTTTGCATATATCCCATGTGCAGATAGCATCCATCAAAGGGGGGTAGAGCCAATGGTAGGCCATGGTGCTGACCTGTTTCCCTTGCGTCACATGTGCAAAGACGGCCACGGAGCAATCTGGAAGGAAACCGGCATTGGAGTCCAGGTAAGTATTGTCAGTATTGCTTTTCTGGGCATAGTGGGGGAGTTGTTCAGTGGTGTATAACCTATTGTACGCATTTCTTGCTGGGGATCGCCATTAGCAACGGACCACAAGTGCAGGATTTGCTCCCCCGGTTATAAATGCACAACTGCATATGGGGTTGAGCATTCCCTGCTTTTTGAGACCACGTTATATATTATGTAATTTGTATATGTATGTCTGGAGGTGTATAAACTCCAAATTTGAATGTGCCTGATTTTTATCTATAGGCAGCATTCGGTGCACCTGTGAGGCCTACATCATATCAGTCAGCTTTGGGTGGGACTCACAGCCTCCCCCCTCCTCCCATTGCATGTGTGGTTTTGGAGGTGTATAAACTCCAAATTTGAATGTGCCTGATTTTTTATCTATAGGCAGCATTCGGTGCACCTGTGAGGCCTACATCATATCAGTCACCTTTGGGTGGGACTCACAGCCTCCCCCCTCCTCCCATTGCATGTGTGGTTTCACACTGGAGGCAACTGGGAGCTGTTTGCTGTGAGTCGGACCTTATGCTTCTGTAATTTACCCACTGACCCCTAGTACTGCCCATATGGCACAGGTAGGTTAGCGCTAGGTCCTGTGCCACCTGAGATAGCTTGACGTGGTACGCGGGCTATATTGGCTAAAGTCTCATTTTTAACATCAGTGTCAGGGTTTAGTCAGATTTTGTTGATTGCATCCACCACAGTAGTGCACCTATTCTTCTAAATGTGTATTTGATATAGTCAATTACATCCACACATTTTGCTATCTTGTGTAGGATGTCTATGTGGCACTTGTGGTCTGCTGTGGGCATCCTCCATTGTACGCATTTCTTGCTGGGGATCGCCATTAGCAACAGACCACAAGTGCAGGATTTGCTCCCCCGGTTATAGATGCACAACTGCATATGGGGTTGAGCATTTCCTGCTTTTTGAGACCACGTTATATTATGTAATTTGTATATGTGCGACTTCGCAAATAGCTTACTTCGGTTCATCGGAGCCCAGACAAATCTCCGTACAGTATTGTTCCAAAGTTTTGAACGAATCAACTTTGGATGAAGCATCCGAAGCTCGCTTCGCTGAACACCATTTGTCAGTATTGCGAGTCTGGGCATTGTGGGTTGGTTGTTCAGTGGTGGATAACCACTTTAACTTTAATAGACATTATACCTGGTTCAAGAGGGTTGATGACAGATGCTTGTTAAGCCCCACTACACATTCGATTGATGTTGAATGGTCCACCACAAATCAAATGTGAAGAGCTGGATAAGCTGGGCCATACTCGCCTGGTATCTGGTCGCACCTTCCTCCCTGTAAACTGAATGTGCACATTAATGATGAAATTTTAATAGCCTACATGCCTCTGGTCCTGAAATTACTGTATGTTCTAAATAAACCCCATATATTGTATAAGATATTACTAAAACGCATCTCAGTGTTACTGACTATAACCAGTCAAAGCTCATGTAAACACAGCTTCTGTTTAATTAAAGGGAACCTCTCACCACCAAATGCAGTGCAATCTGCAGGCAACGTTTTATAGAGAAGGTGGAGCTGAGCAGACTGATATATACTTCTATGGGGATATCTTCAGTAAAGTCTGTCATTTAGGCCCCTTTCAGACAAGCCAGTTCCACACATTGGACTAGCGGCATGAGTATAAGACAGCTCCAGTCCTGACCTCCCAGCACTGAGCGGGTCGCATGGCATTATATTGATTTATGATGCTATGTAACCCTTACAGTTCTGGAATGTATTGGATAACATTGACAGTATTATGTCACTGTTACACAATACATTCCAGACCTCTAAGGGTTGCATGGCACATAAATCAATATAATGCCATGTGACCCCGGCAGTGCTGGGAGGTCAGGGCAGGTGCTCCCGCTGACACATGCTGCATGTCCAATGCGTGGAACTCGCTTGTGTGAAAGTAGCCTTAATATTTTAAACTTGTGCTCTTTTTAGGTTTAGGAGTCACGTGGGCGGTCCTAACAGTGATTGACAGCCTTCCCTTAGTCATGCAGCGTTAGCGGTCAGTCACCGATAGGACTGCTCACATGACTCTTACACCTAGAAAAAGCTGAGGTTTAAATGTATAAATTACAAGTTTTACTGAATCTTTTCCCATAACACAACACATCAGTCTGCTCAGCTCCTCCTGCTCTATAACCTGCTGCCTGCAGACTGTACTGCATTTTCATGGCCAGAAGTTCCCTTTAATGACGGATGATTCCAAATCATATCTCTTGCACAGTAGTATCAGATCCATGTTAATCATAATTAATGCTCGTCTCTCAACAGATATTTTACTATTCAACAAGCATTTTTTCTAAATCTGGAATTAGCCAACCAGTATATGCAACCATTGGGGTTGGTGCAGTCAACACCGTTTTCACCATTGTTTCGGTAAGTCTTTTTGCTCTTAGTTGTTGAAGCAGTTCACCGCACAGCTTATTTCTAGAAGCATATGATTATAATGCAAGCACAGTATCTAGAGTCTGTCGTATCTTTCTTGTTCTACCAAGTGTGTACAAACTATAGCGGAAGACGTGGCTGCTCTGGTGTCCTTAAGCATGACTGTCCTCTCTCAAGAACTGTAAAGTCAGCAATTATAGGGTGGGTAATTGGCCTGAGGGTGCATTCAAAAACGGCCATCACACGGCCCTGTTCAGAACCATTGCAGTCTATGGGTCTATTCACATGGCTGTTTTTTTTTTTTAACGGCCTTCAAATAATAGTAATAGGGACATTTATCAAGACAGTGGTACCCATACGCCAATCTTGACCTCCCTGCAAATGCCTCTTAATAAATCGGGTGCATCTCTGCCCTGCCGTGAGCCAGAAACTGAAGTCTACGCCAGCTACAGACTGTAGACTTCAGCTATAACTTCACCACTTTCTGGCGAATGTTATAGTAAATGCTGCTGGTGGTGTGAAGCCTTGCCCTCTCCTGCTAAGCCCCACCACTTTCTGGCGAATGTTATAGTAAATGGTGGTGTGAAGCCTTGCCCTCTCCTGCTAAGCCCCACCACTTTCTGGCGAATGTTATAGTAAATGGTGGTGTGAAGCCTTGCCCTCTCCTGCTAAGCCCCACCACTTTTTGCAGCTCTTCGGAAAAGTGCTTAGAAGCTTAAAAAGTCGCAAATTATATTAATTTGTGACTTTTTATGCCATAATAATGGAATCAAGTGTTTAATAAATGTTCCTCTAAATGTCCTATTTTCATTTCACTTTTTTTAACGTCTGTCACACAGACATTTTCAGAACCATTGCAGTTTAGGGGTCTATTCCCACAGCATTTTTTTAAACCATGAATAACAACCGTAAAAAAAAAAATATATGTCCCATTCTGTTTTTACGGACAGACAGTCCCCATACAATGCAAAAGGGGCTTTTTGAATGGCCTTTTTTTTTTCAAAAAGGCAGCTGTTAATAACGGCCGTTGAAAAAGGACCGTTTTGCTGTTTTTACCAGCCGTTTTTTTTTTTTTTTTTTCCATTGCTGTGTGGCCTTTGAAAAACCCAAGAAGCCCAAATATCCACAATATAATAGACAGATTTTAATATATACCAAAGAGGACCCATCAGCTCTCCTGACAGGTCAATTAACTGGAATTCTGGAACATCTTTTGTTAGAACTCTTCATGTTGTCCATTCTCTGTTATTCCTCCTAGAAATATATGAATATATATATATATATATATATATATATATATATATATATATATATATATGAATGTCCGAGATGGGCCAACCCCTTAATCACAATTATTAACTTTATGTGCATGACATAATGTTCTTTTACTAATAGGCATGTGGTCTATGCTCTCTGATGCCTTAGTACTGCTACACGGTTAGCTTGGCAGGTTGTGCCATATTGTGGCTGCAAGAGGGCAGAGAACTGTCTGGTGGCCTGACTAATCTAGGTCAAACAGTGAGAAAGAGCACTGCTGAAATTAGTCTATGGTACATTGCCGACATTATAAGTTCACCTGGCAGAGCTCTGGTATATTTTAGCCTGTAAGCATTTTTTTTATTTTTTTTAATCTCAAACCTCAAGGTCAAGCGCACATTAAATGCTGACTCCCACAAAATTGCATTAGAAACTTGTCAGCCTGTTATTTATTACTGAACAAGCTAGGGAATAGTTAAAATGTGGAAACTAGTACCAACAAAATAGGAAAGAAGCGTTCTATCTACTATGTAAGCATACTTAACTAAAACCACTCCCAGCATGTCTGCTTAAAGAAATACTCGCATTCTCCATAATGATGTGCCGCGGCAATGTTACAAATGGTTACATCCTGAACAGTGTCCTTACCTTTTCTCATTAGGATTTCAATGCCTTTAGGGTCATGTCCCTTAACCATGTTTCAAACAAAAGTGTTCATAGAGTCGCCATCTTATGCAAGAAAGAAATGTATAGAATTTTTTTATCTCAATACAATTTCCCCATGGAAGTTACATGAGATTATTGAAAATGTCCATAATCAGTTTCACCCCCAGTATATTCAGGCAACCTTTTGCAGCAACCCAGGAGAGGACAGTAGAGTGAAGAGGACTGATAGTAGCTGAAGAATGGTGGTTGTAGTTGTTACTCATGCTCCTCTGGGCCCTGCAGTGATAAGAAGGGTGCCCCTTTTCCTCCCTTCGTGGCACTCTCTGGCTTTGTGGTTCTCCTGCCTGGTGAGGTGCCGATGGTGTTAACGTTTGCTGTCAGGTGCAAGGCAGCGTCCCTTGGTACAGCAGTGGATGTCGGTGCAAGAAATAATAAATCCATTTTTTTTTACTGAAGATTCAGATGCAAGCACATCAGTGCAGTTCTCAGCATGCATAGACTGGCAGGTGTAACACTTCTCTTCCTGCAATGCAACCTCAGGGCAGACCCTCATATCAGGATATGTTCTGCACCTTTTTTGAACAGGTTGCCATAACCCAAGGGTAGAAGTCCACAATGATCACTGTGGGATTTGGATATTTTAGTTATGCTGGATGATAAATGTGGAAGAGGCATCACTTTAGACCGTTTAGCCTAATTTTACACCACTTGGTGGCTTACTTTGGAACAATTTTGTGCCAAAATTTTAGAGCAAAACGGTGCATCGTAAAAGGGGTTTTCCAGGTTCCTCATATTAATTACCTATTTTTATGATAGGTCATCAATATCCTATTAGACACACTGCACCCCCACCCATCAAGCTCCCCATCAGCTGTTCTTTGCAGCCACCAGCACCGGAATTATCGCTCTGAATGGATCAGGAAGTACAGCTCCATTCAAAGTGTAGTGGCCGTGCCAGGTCACTGCAGCTCAGCTCTAATTCCCTTCAGTGGGAAATGAACTGCGGCAATCCACACGGACACTACATTTTGAACGGAGATACCTGTTCCACTCAAAGTGTTTCCACTCCAGAGGCTGCAGGGAGCAACGGATCATGAGGGTGTGGGTTATTACGTCATCACCAAATGGATATTAACGACTTATCCTGACAATAGGTCATCAATATTAGGAGCCTGGAAAACCCCTTTAGGCCTGCAAGCCATATGACTATATGTAAACAGGCCCCGGAACGTGTTGCATGCAAGGAGAATTTATAAGATACATTCTAAGAATTTACCACTTTATGAATTCTTTGTGATCTTGGTTCATGAAGAAGTGATATTTTTATTGGAATGTCTGTTATATTAATGAATCAGATCGGATTAATCCTAAAAACCTCATATGCTACATTACAGGTGTTCCTTGTGGAGAGAGCTGGAAGAAGATCCCTTTATCTCATTGGCTTGGCAGGAATGTGCGTTTGTGCTATAATCATGACAATTGCTCTAGCTTTGCTGGTAAGATCAATATAAACTGCCTGCATTGTAATAGCAAACCCTATGGATACAAAGATAAGATGAACAACCATGTAGATAAAATATGCATTATATATACATATATATATATATATATACAGGGCATATATAGAAACAAAATTGAAGGGGTTGGCCACTATCTAGTCAAATTTCTAAAATGCCCTAAACGATTATGTTCCGACACAAGCAACTCTAAATCCCCCCATTGCTTACCCCCGCTCTGTATTTCAAGGTCCCCTGCTGTCCCTGGATTGGACTGAACAGTGGTTGGTGGCTTTGTCCCTATCCTACCCTTCTGAGCAGGCACTGACTAATGGCTGAACATGTAGCCATTATACAGTGTCTGTGCAGAAGGAGAGGGAACCAAAGAGGTGCTGACATGGGTAAATGACGTGAGCAATACCATCTTGTGTCCTACAGACTGGGACACTGCTGCCATCCACCGTTTACACAGCCAATCCAGGGGCAGTAGAGGGCATGGAAAATGAAGCACAGGGTTAAGCAATGGGGGTATTTGGAGTTTTCTGCGCTACAACACAGCAGTTTAGGGCATTTTTCAACTTTGATTAGAAAGTGACCAACTCTATTAATCCACTGCCCTTCATAGCCATATATCACCTGATATTTTGTGTATTGTTTTAATATACAAATTATTACTTAGCAAAATAATGAAAGGCAATAATCTGTAATAACCAATAATCGCCATATAAACTGTAAACTGTACATCCAATATAGATTCGCTTGTTGAAATGCCCACTAATGATTAACTAAGACTGACCGTCAGCAAAGACAGAAATTAATGACAATTCTTTATGTCTTGCAGCATATCCATGCCTGGATGAGCTATCTTTGCATGGTTGCCATCTTTCTATTTGTAATATTCTTTGAAGTTGGGCCTGGTCCCATTCCATGGTTCATTGTTGCTGAGCTTTTCAGCCAAGGTCCTAGACCTGCAGCTATGGCAATATCCGGATTCTGCAACTGGACATGTAACTTCATCATCGGAATGTGCTTCCAGTACATCGCAGTGAGTATAAAACCAAGATTTATTCAGCCACATCTAAACCATATCAATCATTTCCAGTCTTGTGAATATATCACGAATACACACAATGATACATGTGTTCTGGTAACTGAAACGACTTTGTGACCAAAGAAAATCGGAAATGGACATCACAATATATTCCAAGTGTCTCAAATCACATTTGTTGTATATTTTTTTCACCCATAGATCAAATTGGCATTATTGGCATGAACTATCTATTAGAGTTCACCTTTTAGATCTAAAAAAAAAATTATGTTTCTTCTGATTGGCTGCTATGAGCTATTAGGCAACTTTTTGTCTGAGTAGTTTAAATGCCTAAAGCCCAGGTCTATTCTTTTTGGATTTTCATCTGTGAAATCAGTGATTTTCATCAGTGATTTAGAGCAAAAAAAACTGTGCATGTCAAATCTTAAAATTATACTTTACTACTGTATAAGCTCTGCTTATAGTTTTGGTTCGCAATCACTGATAGAAATCACTGATCAAACACTGACTAAACACTGACTGTGTTAAAGCGGCCTAAGGGTACAGTCCCATATAATGGTGCGGCTGAAAACCATGTTGGCGTGCAAGTCTGTGTAGTATTCATATTGTTAAGTGAACAAAATGTGCAGTCATTACTGACCAACAATCAATTTTAAAAGTGAATTTGAAAACCCCTCAGACCTGCAGAATAACATGGGACCTTACCCTAAGGCTATATGTACACGAACGTAAGTGCTCCGTGCCCGTTGCTGCGCTCCGCAATGCACGGGCACAGACCGCGGGGCAGCCGCATGCAAATTGAGGACCTATTCACTTGAATGGGGTCCACGATCCGCAGCCGACGTCCGCCCCGCACAAAAGTAGTGCATGCGCTACTTTTTTTGCGGTGCAGAGGCCACACCGTAGTGCTTATGTGGGGGTTCCGATCCGTGCCTCTGTTCCGCATCTCTGTGATTACGGACCCATTCAAGTGAATGGGTCCGCGATCCGTGATGCGGAATGCACACGGTCGGTGCCCATGTATTGCGGACCGGCTGTTTGCAGGCCGCAATACGACCATGGGGGGCACACAGTCGTGTGAAAGTAGCCTAATGGTCAAAAACAAGCTAACAAGTTAGAGGACCTGCCAACTCTCCTGACATGTCTTTTGTATTAACTACTTGCATCTCCCTTGTAATAACAAGTCTAGAGTATCTTTTCATGTAACTGTACATTGTGCCATTCTTCTATTATTCCTACTAGAAGTTTATGAATGTACTGTCACCAGTCTACAACAAAAGTCCATCTGGTTGTTATATCTTGGGGGGGTGTCCCTGCACAGTCTGACAGCACTGATTGGACAGTCTCAGACTGTGCAGGAACACACCTCCAACCTGAATAACCCTTTAGTGCAGACTGCTGGTAATACATTCATAAACTTCTAGTAGGAATAATAGATGAATGGTACAACACAGTGTCATAAGAAACAATGCTCCAGAATTATTATTACATAGAAACCTAGAATGTGTCGGCAGATAAGAACCATTTGGCCCATCTAGTCTGCCCAATATACTAAATACTATGGATAGCCCCTGGCCCTATCTTATATGAAGGATGGCCTTATGCCTATCCCATGCATGCTTAAACTCCTTCACTGTATTTTCAGCTGCCACTTCTGCAGGAAGGCTATTCCATGCATCCACTACTCTCTCAGTAAAGTAATACTTCCTGATATTACTATTAAACCTTTGCCCCTCTAATTTAAAACTATGTCGTCTTGTAGCAGTTTTTCTTCTTTTAATGAAGTAATTCGTTATTTCAACAGACACGTCAGGAGAGGTGACAGGTCCTATTTAGTTGAGTTTCTACAGGAACGATATATTTATCTATTCATATTAGATTCCCCCCCGCAGAATACACAGAACGCATATTACTGCATAAGATATGATATACTGCTGTCTTTGCTTTCACTTTCAGGAAGCGTGTGGACCCTACGTCTTCATCATTTTTGCAGTTCTTCTCTTCGGTTTTACCATATTTACATACTTTAAAGTTCCAGAAACGAAAGGGAAGTCTTTTGAGGAGATATCTGCCGAGTTCCGCAAGAAGAAACACAAGGGGTTCAAAGCTACGGAGATGGAGTATCTTGGAACAAGTACAGATGCTTGAATTCTTTGATATCCGAACAGTTACTTTTATATTTCAGAAAATATTTTATGAGACGTGAAACTGAGTATTTTGTGTTTTTATGGATTCGTATTTTTCAGTGTCGAAACACAAACAGCATGTGTTCTATGGCGAATAGCAGGAACATGCATACAGTATATGCAACAATATGCTCTCGGGTATTTTTTTTTAGATGCTTGAGGAATACACTACAGCTAGCTTGGTTCTAATCGTCTTAAAAAAATCCTTGTTATCCACAGGGATTCACAGTTCTCATGTAATATGCTATGCATGCACAGTATATTTTGGATTATTGCAGGACATGAAGTAAGATGAAGTATTAACATAATCCAATACCAAAATTTAGAAATGATGGAACCAAAGAATGCCTAGGGTGCTGTGGTTAGTCATTTGTAAGTTGAAAGGTTTGGGTCAGTTTTGTAGAATAAGTGACATAGGACTATGTACTTTTGTATGACGTCAGAACAAATATGCAATGAGACTACTGCTGATACAGTTTGCACTATAAACCTTCAAGTGTTAGAAATGCTGACTTTAAGGTGTTTTTTATAGAAACATACAGAAGCATACAGCCAGCAAAATGGTCGGAAGTGCCACAAATGAGTGAGAAAATACACCATCCATATAGGAATTGTCTCATTAAGAAAACATATTTTCCAATACCCTATAAAGGAATCCAGAATTAATACACAGAGGTCCCTAATTCAGGACCCTCTTCTATTAGCAGGAGCATAGAGCAGCTACAAAGAGGACCCAACATGACCATGCATAAGGGCTCATTCACACGACCGTAAGGACTCCGTGCCTGTGCTGCGGACTGCAAATAGTAGTCTGCAATGCAAGGGGCACCGGCTGTGTGAATCCCGTATTGCGGTGCGAATCATTGACTTGAATGGGTCTGCGATCTTCAAAATACGGCATATGATAGGATATGTGCGGTGCGAAGGCACAGACTTGAAAGCTCAGGGATGCGCTTCTGAGTGTTACCGTGAATTTATGCTCGGTGCCTCCACTCTGCAAGAGATAGGACATGTGCGGTGCGAAGGCACGAACTTGAAAGCTCAGGGATGCGCTTCTGAGTGTTACCGTGAATTTCTGCTCCGTGCCTCCACTCTGCAAAAGATAGGACATGTCCCATCTGTCGCCATATCTTGAGGATCGCAGACCCACTCACGTCAATGGGTCCACATCCCCAACATGGAGTGCACACGGCCAGTGCCTGTATATTACGGATCCGCCATTTGCAGGTTTACTTTGATATCCTGTTTATAATGCTTCTGCGTAGATAAATGCCCCCCCCCCCCCATGCTAAATTTAACATTTGGATAGAAAATATTAAAGGTGTTTTCCTGCAAGAATGATCACCTAAATATAAATAAATAAATATCGGTAGTGGGGGATCCGACCACTGGGACACTTCACAATCCCTTCAGAGATGGGACTTGGAGCCCTCGTTCATGGGAGGAGGTTCCTTGCTGTCGGATGACCCCCATCATGTTTTCCACAGGTAATCATTTGGTGGGATATCCCCTTTAAAGACTCAGTGCCTGTGCCACGTGATACATATCATGTCCCATAACCACTGATTATTCAGCATATTGTTTACAGTTCTACACTGGTCTGTTACATAAGCTAGAAGCTTTCTTCTGTGGGATTTTTAGAATTTGGGGAATTTTAGCATTTTGGAAACATATTTTTGGATATAAAATCTTTCCTGATTATATGTAAGTCTGAGTGAGCTCACCATAGAACGGAAACTCCTGGTGTGAAGAACTGGCTTGCTATTGTCACAACCTGTGGGTGCTTTTACATGGGCCAATGCCTAACCTTAAAAAAGCACCGACCGACAATATAACTAGTCAATTGGAGCTAATCTAAAGAACCTTCACACCAGCAGATGCAAACTGAATAGTCACTACGATCACTGGCCTCCCTGGTGTTGGCGCTGCCAACCAGCGAGCATTTTTATGGCCACATAAAAGATCCAATCATCCGACAAATGAGCACTGGCTTGCTTCTTGACTGATCACTTCTTATATCTTCTTTTCATTTGGTAATGTCAGTTGTTGTAAGCATACAGGAAAATGTATGCATCTCATATTTTGGATAGCAATACTAAAGATTTTTTTGCCTATGTATATAATATTTCTATATAATCCTGTATGGTCATGCGCACACCTTAATTATAGATTCATCTGCCCTATTTTTATATAAGTTTGTAAGAATTGAAAATAGTCACAACTGATGTGATGAAACACAAGATCAATCTATACTTCTACTTGTACTGTTGCATTCAATGCTTTAGTATATGGTGGCACTTTAGTAAAGTTTTAACTAGGACCAATCAGCTCTCCGGATATGTCTGTATTCCCCGTGTAATAACAATCCTGGAGCATCTATTCTTATGGCTCTATGTTGTTCCATTCCTTTATTATTCCTGCTAGAAGTTAGGAATGAATTGCCAACAGTCTGCAATGAAGGTCTAGAAGAATGTTACCAGTTGGGAGTGTGTCCCTGCCCAGTCTGATAGTGGCAGCACTACTTGCATGGACACATGCCCAACTGCTACCATCCCTCTGGCTCTTTATTGCAAATGGTTAGTAATTCATCCATAATCTTGTAGATTGTAAGCCCCCCGGGCAGTGCCCTCTCTCCTCCCGTGCCAGTCTGTAATTCATCTTGTTCATGCTTAGTGCAATTGTCTGTATTATGTATGTATGTGACCCCCTTATCATATGTACAGCGCCATGGAATGAATGGCGCTTTAATAATAATTTGTAACAGGAATAATAAAGGAATGGCACAACATAGTCATAAGAATAGATGATCCAGAATTTCTAATTCAATGGGGACGCAAGTAGTTCACAAAACAGACATAGGAGAGGTGACAGGTCATAGTTTAACTATATCAACTAACATTTTAAAATAACTCAGTTTCCCCCTACAACACAACATAAAACTGGTTTTCATTTACTGTATTTGCTGTTTTGTTTTTCGAGATCACTCCTTTCATCAGAATGGGGAAACTTCTTTTGAATGGAACATTTTAACAAACCGGATATAGAAATGGATTTTTCTCCATACAATGCTCAGATCCAGATGGGATCTGTAGACACAAAGTATACCATCATTATAAGCCAATGGAATGGGATCTGTCTGCTACTGGTTTATATTGTTTTATATTTGCTGGCAACAGTTTACATGGGAAAATGTTACTTATTACCATGACCTATACGGTAATTTTCCCCATCATTTCAAGGATTATTTCTATATTGAAGACTAAGGCTACATTCACACGTCAGTATTTTTCTATATCCCGAATTTCGGTCCGTTTTTTGCGGATCCGTTGTTCCTGAAAATGTTTCCGTATGTCATCCGTTTTTTGAGGATCCATTGACTTGGTATTGTACCAGGATCCGATTTGGCGGATAATAATAGGACAAGCTTTATATTTTTTCGGACATGCGGAACGGAACAACGGAAACGTGCTGTCCGATTTTTTTCAGGACCCATTGAAAATGAATGGGTACGCAACTGGTCCAGATCTGTTCCGCAAAAAACTGAACAGATCAGGAAAGAAACAACGGACGTGTGAATGGACCCTAACAGTGTTATTTTTTCTTATTTGCTTATGTATTAGATGTCATTCTTCTTAAAGGGCATCTGTCAGCAGATTTGTACCTATGAATCTGGCTGACCTGTTACATGTGCACTTGGCAGCTGAAGACATCTGTGTTGGTCCCATGTTTATGTGTGTCCGCATTACTGAGAAAAATGGTGTTTTGATATATGCAAATTAGACTCTAGGAGCAACGGGGGCTTTGCCGTTACACCTAGAGGCTCTGCTCTCTCTGCAACTGTCACATCTCCATTTTGATTGACAGAGTCAGGTGTGATGATGTTTTCACTGCCTGGTCCTGTCAATCAAAGTGCAGTGGGAGTGGCAGTTGCAGAGAATTCTTAGCCTCTAGGTGTAATGACAACGCCCCCATTGCTCCTGGAGGATCATTTGATATAGTAAAACATAACTTTTCTCAGTAATGCGGGTATATATGAACATGGGGCCAACACAGATGTCTTCAGCTGCCAAGCACACATGTAAACGGTCAGCCAGTTTCATAGATACAAATTTGCTCACAGATGCCCTAACCGTATATATAAAATGTTATCTGAAATTATTCTAAATGTCCAGTTTGTGTGATATACTTTATTTTACTGTTTTAATGACAAAATAGGCATATAAACTTCAGGGTGTTTACAGGCTTTAGAATCCATATACCAGTACATCGCTGACATGTACGGATTCTACAGTACCGCAGGCTTAGGGACTGCAGTGCCAGGAGCGCGCATCACTGCTCCTGCCCGTGCCCACTCCACATAGCTAAAGCATGGCATAGCACATGGTGTTATGCCAGGCTTTGGCTGAGAGGAGCAGGCACAGGCAGGCACAACAATACTGTGGAATCCGTACACTTGTACACCACATACACCTCAGTGGTGTACTGCCGTGCAGATGCTAACGCCTATAGACCCTCTGAACTTTGGGTGCCATTAAAATTAAATTACTTTTTGTCATTAAAGCAATTAAATGATATGACAAAAATGAATTGTAGGCCATTAAGAATAGTTTAAAATAAAGTTATATAAACAGTTAGTTACCCTTTAGGTTAGTGATCTGTGTTGTTAGGTAAGAGTTGTGAAATAGCTTGCCAGAGCCAGGAATCAAATTTACTACTTGTGGTACCTGGGAACGGAACCCGAGTTCAGGAAATGTTTTTTTACAGTACAAATTAATTTATGAAGTTATTACGCAAAGCAATAACTTCGGCTCATCTGAGCCAATATACTCTAATACTGTATGGAGCTCCTGCTACTGCAGTATTGGAACAAATACCATTGTGTTTATGCATCATGGGTCTGCCATAAAGCAATTTTTTAATGCTGTGTAAATGCTGTTAAGAACAGCTCAGGCAAGATGGCCGCCCCCATAATAATAATCAGAAACAAAAATAAAAAAATCGGTAATCAGAAAATAAAAACAGATTAGAAAAAAATTAAACGTGTTACTATCTGGTTTTAACTTGCAGCTAACATTTTTAGTGACACATCTCCTTTAAACCTATAACTGATAAAATCACCTGCACAAGCAATAATTGCAACCATGTATTGCTTGATTATAGTTTTTCACTTCACTTTCATCATATAATTGCTTTGTTTGGGGATATTGGTGTTTTTTGTACATGAGCTCATTAGTTCTGGTCCAACCACTGCTTGTTTATGAGTTCTAAATTTAGTTTTATAAAAAATTGCAAGTTGTTGCTGAAAAAGTGAAGCAAGTATTGATGTCACCCTTAGATATCACTAGAATCTATCTTGCTACTCTCCTATGATGGGCTAGTGATGAGCGGGAGGTGCCATATTCAATTTAACGATATTTCACGAATATTCAATTGAATATTCTTCCTATATTTGTTGAAATCGAATATTCGTAATTATTCTATTAATTTCAACTAATATGCGATTTAATTATTTGTGTATTGCGATTTACTTTTAACTGTATAAGGCAACTTTCCTATTGGTTGGCTATGGCTGTGGCTAGTATGTGTATTTTACGGATATTCGCTATATTGCTATATATTCTTCTTTTAGAATATGCCGAATATTCTAAAAAACAAAGTTATAGCATTATAGCGAATATTCGTAAAATACACATACAGACTGCAATTTAGCTAATATAGTGCTATAATCTTTTTTTTATAGTCTAATTTTTTTTGTCTCTTCTGAATTTCAGATTTGGAAAAAATGTACAGTATTAAAAAAAAAAAAACTATAGCACTACATTAGCTAAATTGCAGTCTATATGTGTATTTAACGAATATTCGCTATATTGCTATACATTCTTGTTTTAGAATATGACGAATATTCTAAAAAACAAAGTTATAGCATTATAGCGAATATTCGTAAAATACACATACAGACTGCAATTTAGCTAATATAGTGCTATAATCTTTTTTTTTATAGTCTAATTTTTTTGTCTCTTCTGAATTTCAGATTTGGAAAAAATGTACAGTATTAAAAAAAAAAAACAACTATAGCACTACATTAGCTAAATTGCAGTCTATATGTGTATTTTACAAATATTTGCTATATTGCTATACATTCTTGTTTTAGAATATGACGAATATTCTAAAAAAATCTGTACTGTTATTCCACTTTGGCATACTGCTCCCCGACAAGCGTCCCCGTCACCATGGGAACGCCTGTGGGTTAGAATATACCATCGGATCTGAATTTTTACTATCTTAGGGAAAACTAATGGTGACGGGGATGCTTGTCGGCGAGGAGTATGCGAACAACTATACAGATTGGAAAAAAAAAGGTGAATATTCTAAATAACGAATATATTCCCTATATTGCTATATATTCATTTTTTAGGATATTCGTCATTTTGTTTCCATATGAAAACATGATTCCTTCCTGCTTAAGTTGCTTGTGGGCCAATGACTCATTGACCCACAAGAAAGAAGCAGGGAGGAATCATGTTTTCAGATGTTAAAAAATGCTGAATATTCGATATAGCGAATATATAGCACTATATTCGAAATATTCGCAAATTATTGAAGTCGCGATATTTGCAATTAATATTCGCTATTCGAATATTCTCACTCAACACTATGAGGGGCTAGTCTCTTCTCAAGGGTCTCATGCACATGCCCATATTACAGCTCCATTTTGTACTCATGGAGACATGAGCGAGCTTTCAAGGAGGTACATGAGCCCTTTACCTTCTTGAATTTCATACAGAGGAAAACTAAGGATGTTTTTCCATGTAGTATGTCCTGAAGAAGGCTACCCTAGAAGCGGTGCTCCAATTGACCATGTGCCGTGGATACATGGCGGCTGTGGAGAAGTGCACAGGCTGTGAGATTTATGAAATCTGACATTATCTGGAGATACAGAGGCCTGCAGTCCTTTAGACTGGAAGATTCAATACTGTTAAAAGTCCTCTCCACTAATATGTAAGTGGGAATTACCTTTTCACAATATGAGTAATGGGCAACTTTGAAATTGAATTACATTCAATCATAATTCACAAACTGTGTCATTTACTGAGGTTCTTTCTGTCTAATAGATAAATGCAGGGCGAGTCAAAAGTCTCAGGACACCTTTTTATTTCAGAAACGTAAGGGAAAATAAAAATATCTGAATACCCCAGCAAGTAATGCGTGAAGGGATGCAAATTTGATTGGGGCAGAGAGAATTCTGGTCTTCTTTTATATGCTACATGACCTCTTTTTGAAATTTGCCCTTGATCCAATATGGTGGCGTTCAAGGTGGCAGCCACATTCTGATCATAGCCTAAAAGACAGGCCCCCCTCACCCATTACTTGCTGAGGTGTTCGGATATTTCATTTTTCCTTTTTTCTGAAATAAAAGGGTGTCCTGAGACTTTTGACTCACCCTGTATATAACATAAGACACAAATGAATGGGGAAGTAGCCTTAACAGCACTATGTAAAAAAGGTAACTAATAGGATGGTGCCATACACAGCATTTAGTGGCAATTTTCTTTATTCAGTTTTTTGAGCCAAAGCCATAAGTTGTTCCAGCAGGAAGGTAAAAGTCCTTCCTTTGTATTTTTCATTACTTTCCAACACACTGCTGGCTTTGGTACAAAAAAACGCATCAAAAACTGCCAACCCACCTTAAAGCTACCTGCACAAGCTGCGTATTTGTATGCAGAAAATCTGCATGAAATCTGCAACAAAACTGCATAAAATCTCACACAAATCTGCACTATTTATTGTATTTTTTGTTTGGTTTTTATGTGTTTTTTATTGCACATTTATTTTTTATATTAACAACTGCATAAACAAAATTACATGCTGTTGATTTTAAAATCTGCATGGCAGGTCAATTTCCATTTGTAAAAATATGCAAAGCCACTTTCCTGATACTGTATTATGCTGCAGTTTTTCAGCACAAAAAGCCACGTGGAAATACTGCGCATAATCTGTAACGTGTCCAGGTAGCCTAAGGATAGTTTTTCATCTGGTCCATACAGGAATGTTAAACCAGTAGCCCAGTACAGTCCTAGCACAAATGAATTATTAATTCTACCACCATACAAAGGAAATGTACGATATAACATCAAGAAAGGGATGGCAAATGAATCTTCGTCTGCTGAAATGTATATAATATTATATAATGTGAAACTTATATTCCTAACTTGTTATGTTGGTACATGGGTTTCAAAGTAAATACATCATAGTATAATTTTTATTTAATTTTATACATGTGCATGTAATGCTTTCTTATTGTGACATGCTAAATAAATAAATGGCATTGCTCAGGTTTAGTGGAACAGTAGCAAACATTTTTATAACAATATGGTAATAAGCGTGTTTCAATGTAACATGAACAGTATCAGTATTAACTTTTTTAATTAATTAAACCAAATAAAATGAAAAATATTAACTTTCATGTGGTTATTTATTTGAGTTTATAAATTAAATGTTTCCATCCTGTCTAATGAGATGTCATGTGGAACCAGTGATACTATGAACATACAAGGAAAACAAGATTTGGGTATAAAAGAAAGATATATTACACAAAGATACTAAAGAAACAAAAATATTCAATAACTGTCGACTGACAGTTATCTCACCCTTCTGGCTCTCCCCTATACATTTATGATCGATTCGGCCGAACGTGTATGTCACGAACCAGCGAGTGTGAACCCACTGTGCCACGCGTCATACCTCCTCTAAGGGTGTTGTCTAAGTGAACCCCTCGATCTTCACAGTACCCCTGATGGTGGGGATAGGTTTTCCCGAGAGGAACACCAGGTTGCTACCTCTTGAGAAGGATTGGCACACGAGGCAGCTGGTCCGGGCGGACCAGGAGGTACCAGAGCAAGGTAACAGAGGTACAGACATAGTCAGCAGGCTGAGTCGTAACCAGGAGCAAGCAGGCAGGTAGCAGAGTTCAGGAATACAAGTACGAGTCAGGAACACAAGCAGAGAAATCACCAACCTATGCAGGACACAAAGACCTTGACACAGGCATCTGAGATGGGGGCTGAGACACTTATATAGGATTGGTCAGTGAGGTCACATGATCTAACCCAGTGGTGCCCAACCATTTTTCGTCTGAGGGCCGCACTAGACTTGGTATAAATTTTGCGGGCTGGAACCAGGTAGCTTTGCCAGAAAGAAATGCAAATGCTATGAGGGGGCACGTGTGAGCATTACTACTGTGAGGAGGGCACATATCTGGCATAACTACTGTGAGGGGGCACATATCTGGGCATAACTACTGTGAGGGGGCACATATCTGGGCATAACTACTGTGAGGGGGCACATATCAGGGCATAACTACTGTGAGGAGGGCACATATCAGGGCATAACTACTGTGAAGAGGGCACATATCTGGGCATAACTACTGTGAGGGGGCATGTGCGAGCATCACATCTGTGAAGAGGGCACATATCTTGGCATTATTACTGTGAGGGGGCACATATCTGGGTATAACTACTGTGAGAAGGGCACATATCAGGGCATAACTACTGTGAGGGGGCACGAGTGAGCATTACTACTGTGAAGAGGGCACATACCTTGGCATTATTACTGTGAGGGGGCACATATCTGGGCATCACTACTGTGAGGGGGCATGTGTGAGCATTACGTCTGTGAAGAGGGCACATATCTTGGCATTATTACTGTGAGGGAGCACCTATCTGGGCATCACTACTGTGAGGGGGCATGTGTGAGCATTACTACTGTGAAGAGGGCACATATCTTGGCATTATTACTGTGAGGGGGCATGTGATGTATATATGTGTGTAATGTATGTAGTGCAGTATGTGATGTCATCCACAGATACACCCCCCTCAGTGTCATCCACAGATACACCCCCCCTCAGTGTCATCCACAGATACACCCCCCCCTCAGTGTCATCCACAGATATCCCCCCTCAGTGTCATCTACAGATATCCCCCCCCCCTCAGTGTCATCCACAGATATCCCCCCCTCAGTGTCGTCCACAGATATCCCCCCCCCTAGTGTCATCCACAGATATCCCCCCCCCCCACCCAGAGCCGCTTCCTAGCTAATTTATTCACTGCACTTGCCTCTGTGAAATTGAAGGGAAGCACCGTAATCTCGCACAGGTGCACTGGCAGAGGCCAGGTAGACGGTGCGCCTGTGTGAGATTACGGCGCTTCTCTTCAATTTCACAAAGGCAAGTGCAGTGAATAAATTAGGTAGGAGGCGGCGCTGGGCGGGGAGATTGCAGGCACAGGCAGCATTGCTTTGCTGCCTGTGCCTTTCGCAGCGCTCCCTGCGCTGATTAAGTCCAGGTCACTGCGCGGGCCACATGACATGCCTTTGCGGGCCGCATTTGGCCCGCGGGCCGTAGGTTGGGCATCACTGATCTAACCCATAAAGACCAAGAAATGACGCGTGCCGGCCCTTAAGAAAGCTGAAAGGAAACTGTGAAGCGGATCCCAGAACAAACAGTACCTGCAAGGACAGAGCCCAGGACTGCAGCGGTGACTAGGGAAGCAGAGGCAGCAGATCACTGCTGAACACGGTGCCCAGGACCGCGGCGGTAAGCAGGAGAACAGCCGCGCACAGCAGCAGCTATAACAATGTGTATTTAATGGAGAGAAAAAAGCCACTGCCAGACACTTCTGGCAGTGGCATATCTCCTGGGAGCACCTGATCCATCTCTCCCTTAACATTGTCTTCCAGGGAAAAGTCGGGAGCTCCCTATTCACATTAAACTGTCGGGCGAACCTGCCTTTTGGCTGACAATACATTAATGTGTATGGCAGCTTTAACACACAACTTGGTTTGTTCCTGCTAAAACAGGTCCAACAGTGTTTGTAATGATCCATATCAACAAACCTTTTTTTTTTTTTTTTTTTACAAGCAAGTGATATGTGCAATAAACCCATACTCAAAAGAGGAGTATATTGCCATCCACGAAAAGCTCCTATAATAAATTCACAAAATAGATAAAAAAGTAGAAGTGGGGCACTCACTTAAAAGTATAGGGATCTTGTGTTTATTGGGGTAATAATAGTAGTAGCAATAAAGCAGTAAAATATCACAATAACTCAGTAAAATGGCATATATTAATATTACATCAAGGTATCAGAATATTCATAAAAGTGGAGCAGAATAAAATTGTGGTACTATCGACAATAGACAATAAATGTAGCTATAATAGGTACAATAAGAAAGCGCAATAAAAAAGCATTAAAAAGTGCTATGATATGTAATTAAATATAGATCCCAATAGATATGAATAAAATTGTAAATTCATATGTCGGCCATAGGGACATTCACTGATTGAATCCTGAGGGATAATTCCATATAGGGCGATTCGTTCCGACAACCAGTCTTTCAAGGTATTCTCAAAGAAGTATATCAAAGTCCCCAGCGTATGCAGCTAATGAATTTTTACTGTGTGTCAGTTTGGCTGCTACTACGCACAGCGGCGTCCCGCTGTAATTGCGATCGCTTTTGAGTGGGGCATACAAGTCCTTACCCGAGACTCCTGGATAACGATTCCTCGACACGGTGCGTTGGTGTGCTGCTCCGGTCTCAAGGATAGGTGTCCTGTTTCGAAAATTCGCGCCAGTTAAAATGTTTGTTGCACGCGGTATGAGTGACCTGCGTGATGTAACACCGATAGTTCCGGTGATAACTTCTGGCGCACAGGGGATAATTTCCAGGTTTCTCGGACTTGTGGACCCACTCGTCCCGGAGGGGGGGGGGATACCAAACGCGTTTCGGGGATTTACAAGGCAGACCCCTTCTTCTGAAGAAGGGGTCTGCCTTGTAAATCCCCGAAACGCGTTTGGTATCCCCCCCCCCTCCGGGACGAGTGGGTCCACAAGTCCGAGAAACCTGGAAATTATCCCCTGTGCGCCAGAAGTTATCACCGGAACTATCGGTGTTACATCACGCAGGTCACTCATACCGCGTGCAACAAACATTTTAACTGGCGCGAATTTTCGAAACAGGACACCTATCCTTGAGACCGGAGCAGCACACCAACGCACCGTGTCGAGGAATCGTTATCCAGGAGTCTCGGGTAAGGACTTGTATGCCCCACTCAAAAGCGATCGCAATTACAGCGGGACGCCGCTGTGCGTAGTGGCAGCCAAACTGACACACAGTAAAAATTCATTAGCTGCATACGCTGGGGACTTTGATATACTTCTTTGAGAATACCTTGAAAGACTGGTTGTCGGAACGAATCGCCCTATATGGAATTATCCCTCAGGATTCAATCAGTGAATGTCCCTATGGCCGACATATGAATTTACAATTTTATTCATATCTATTGGGATCTATATTTAATTACATATCATAGCACTTTTTAATGCTTTTTTATTGCGCTTTCTTATTGTACCTATTATAGCTACATTTATTGTCTATTGTCGATAGTACCACAATTTTATTCTGCTCCACTTTTATGAATATTCTGATACCTTGATGTAATATTAATATATGCCATTTTACTGAGTTATTGTGATATTTTACTGCTTTATTGCTACTACTATTATTACCCCAATAAACACAAGATCCCTATACTTTTAAGTGAGTGCCCCACTTCTACTTTTTTATCTATTTGTCTCTATCAGACTGGGTGCTGTCTGTTAGTGGGTGCACCTCTGCTTGGATCCCCTTCTCATTTTTGGTGCGACATTTTCCCTTGAATAAATTCACAAAATAATTTTATGTTTACTTGCTAACACTGTACAAACCAAAGATATTTTGACTTCAAGAAAATGTAGCAAATTTATATAAAAAGGAAAAAATACTATTTTGCTATTCAGACCCTTTGCTATGACTCTTGAATTTTAGATCTGGGGGCCTCCCATTTCTCTTGATCATCTTTGAGATGTCTCTACACCTTGATTGGAGTCCCCTTGTGGTAAATTTTCAGTTCATGATTTGGAAAGATACACTCTTGTCCATATAATTCAAATCAGAACAAAAACCAGGACATGATGGGGAAAAGAACTGCCTGTAGAGATCAGAGACAGGATTGTGAGGAGGCACAGATCTGGAGCAGGATACAAAAAAAATTCTGCTGCACTTCCCAAGAGCACAGTGGCCGTCATAATTCTTAAATGGAAGACATTTGGAACAACTAGGACTCTTCTTAGAGCTTGCCTTCCCACTAAACTAAGTAGTTGTGGGAAAAAGGGCCTTAGTAAGAGAGGTGATCAAGAACCCAATAGTCACTCCAAATATAGTGTGTGCAGATTGGAGTAACTACCAGAAGGTCAACCCTCACTGCAGCACTTCACAAATCTGGGCTTTTTCTGGCCAGAAAGAAGCCTCTCCTCAGTAAAGGACACATGAAAGCCCTAGAGTTTTCAAAAAACATCTAAAAGACTCTCAGACTGTGAGAAAAAAGACTCTGATCTGATAAAAACCAATATTGAACGTTTGGGCCTCAGTTCTAAGCGTCATGTCTGGAGATTAGGGTTATCACAATACCAAAATTTTGATTTGATTTCGATACCACACGAAGCCATTTGATACCATTTAATACTGGGAGGGGGGTTGGTGCGCACTGCACCACCAATGATTTAATACTGGGGGGTTGGGAGGGGGCGCACTGCACTACCAATGTTTTTAAACCATTAATACAAATACAGGAGGCGGGTGCAGGTGGCAGAATTACATAGCTGGCACCCAACCTTGATGACAGGAAGCTGCGATCACCTCAGATGCGGCACCTGAAGAGTTAACTGCCGCGGAACCGTGCTTCTGAGGGAACATGGAGCGCGCTGAGAGCAGCGAACTCCATGTTCTCTGTAGCGCAGCCTAGTATCAGTAAAGGGTAAATCCCGGTATCGAATCAATACCAGTACAAAAGTATTGATTGGGTATTGATAATTCGATACCTGGTGCAACCCTACTGGAGAGAACCAGGCACTGCTCATCACCTGCCCAATACCTACAGTGAATCATGGTGGTGGTAGTATCATAATGGTGGTGATCTTTTTCAGTGGCTGATTTGGACCCACCCCAGGTTTGGCTCATAAATTCTGATAAAAAACACAATGACATGACGATGAAAGTGGCCTATGACAGAGTTCAATCAGTGCTGACAATCACACTGTATAGGAACACAAGTAGAATGGTAATACCCAGTTGTTAAATGTAGTAATTAAAAGAGGAACACAGAGTTCTAACAAAAGTTGATCCAGCATTGTTAGTTCAGGTGCCTGTTTGGTTAGGAAAACAAAAATAAATAAATACCTAAAGTACATTTAAACTATTGTTTTTTATCACATGTACAATAGGTTTTAATAAAGTTTATGTAAATGTTTTGGCACACTTTAACTGAAGCGACTGATATCTTTTGTCAGGGCACTTAGAGAGATAAACTACAGTTTATGCAAATAAAAAAATTAAATTAAATTAAAAAAAAAAAGGTAGCGGCCACTTTTGGGAGAGGAAATGAAACATAACAACACAGAGTAACAAATGAATAATGTCAGAACAAAACAAAACTATACAATTTAGATTGCAAATGGCTGGATTCCAATAAAACTAGGTGTTAGCTGGCTGACTTTACAGGACTGTCCTTGATATGTGATGCCTGTTTCAGCAGGTGTTCCAGTCATACTCCTGCTTGTTTGTTAGCATTAGCTCTAGGTAATAATTAGGATGTAGAACACGAGAGCATATTTAGACAGGTGGGAGTGGGGGCTATTCCTAAGCCTGACTATTACCGTAACTGCAGTGATCATGCACTGAGCTTGTGACATAAACCTCAATGTCCCGACACACTGAAAAATATTTGCTGTAGTAAGCTAATATTAAATTAATGACCTCTAGACCTGAGAACGGCCATGTGATCTCTACGTGGAAAGTTTTACTGATTTCATTTTGACGTTTCATGTTCCTGAAGCCATGAAGGAAACCAAAATGGATCTATTACTGATTATTGCTCAATGATATTAATATCTGTTAAATAATTGCTGGTTCCAATCTTCACAGGGTTATAACGAGGATTATGGGGATTAGAAAATCTGCAGCATGGGCTGCACTAATCTGGTCTGCTGCATGTGAATGGGGATTTTATACTAGATTTATTGTACTGTAAATTGCTCTGCATTTTCAGTGTGGAATCTGCACAAAAAATGCATGATTCGCAGCTTATGAATTAATTATTAACCCCTGATAGCCGGGCCCCTGCTGTATCCACCGGCATCGCTGAAAAAGCCAATGCCGGCCAATGTCAGCGCTGACCGTTGCATAGAAAGTATTTGCGGCGGGTGAGGGAGCCCATTGGGTCCCCGCGCTGCTGTGGCAGGAACCCGATGGGTGAGAAGGCAGCCTGATGCCTTGCAGAGGCTGCCCAATGTCTTGCAAGGCATCGTGACCTGCCTTTTACAGAGGCCCAGGAGATCCACCCAGGCTGGGTCCCCTAGGCAACCTGTTAGTGTATTACTCGGTGTCACACACTAACAGGCAATGCATTACAATACAGATGTATTGTAATGCATTGCAAAGGGGATCAGACCCCCAAAAGTTGAAGTCCCAGAGTGGGACAGAATTTATTTTTTTTTTAAAGTGTTTTTAATAAATAAAAAAAGTTTCAAGTAAAAGAAGAAAAAACGCCCCTTTCCCCTGATTTTATAATAAAAAATAGAAAAAATAAAAATAAAAAAACACACATATTAGGTATCGCTGCATCTGTAATGACCAGCTCTATAAATATATCACATGTCTGATAAACACCGTAAAAAATAAAAATTTACACCTTACATCACAAAAAGTGCAACACCAAGTGATCAAAAAGGCATATGCCCCCCAAAATGGTACCCATAAAACCGTATTACGACTAAGAACGCTTCAGTTCGAAACATGTCAACCAGTGGTGGTGGGAGGTGATGTCCTTAAGATGTAATATGCAACATGAATAATAAAGACGATGCAACCGAGAATTGATCCACTGCTGGAACTCTTTTCTATACAATAAAACTGTCACCTCATCCAGCAAGAAATGACAATCGCCCCAAAAATTCAAGAAAACTATAGTTCTCAAAATATAGAGACACTAAAATATCAAGCTATTATTGTTTTAAAGTGAAATAAATCAAATAAAAAGTAGACATATTACGCACCGCGTCCGTAACAACCAGCTCTATAAAAATATCACATGATCTAACCCATCAGATGAACACTGTAAAAATAATTAAATAAAAACTGCCAAAACAACCAATTTTTTGTTCACCTTGTCTCATAAAGTGTAATAATGAATGATCAAAAAATCAGATGTACCCAAAAATGGTACCAATAAAAACGTCAACTCCTCCTGCAAAAAACGAGCCCTTGCACAAGACGATTGGCAGAAAAATAAAAAAAATATGGCATTCAGAAAATGGAGACACAGAAACAATATTTTTTTTAATGCTTTATTATGTAAAACTGAAACAAACAACGAAAGTAGACATATTTGATATCATTGCATCCGAAACAACCTACTCTATAAAAATATCACATGATCTAACCTGTCAGATGAACATTACAAAAACAAAAAATAAAATGGTGACAAAACAGCCAACGTAATATAGAGCCATTAAAAATCATAATGTACCCCAAAATAGTACCAAAAAAACTGTCACCTCATCCTGTAGTTTCCAAAATGGGGTCAGTTTTTGGGAGTTTCTACTGTAGGGGTGCATCAGGTGGGCTCCAAATTAGACATGGTGTCTAAAAACCAGTAAAGCAACATTTGCCTTCCAAAAACCATACGGTGCTCCTTTTCTTCTGCGCCCTGCCGCGCGCTGTTAAATCAGTTTACCACTAGAGATGGACTTGTGGTTCACCTGGCGGTCGTTTTGTGGCGAACTTTGCTCGTTCGCGATTCACCAAACATGCGAAAATATGGTGATGTCCGCCGGCGCCATATTCTTTTGCATTGTGGCAAACTATGACCCATGACACATCCATCACGTGGGACAGGACAGCCAATTGAGACGTTTCAGCACATGGACAACCCCCCCCCCCCCACCCTATCACAGAACCCGATCTGGCAGCCATTTTACATTCTGTATTTTGCCAGTGTAGGGAGAGGTTGCTTTGTGGAGCAGGGACAGACTGTTAGGGACACCAAACGCTAGCTAATAGGGCCACAAAAGTCCTTTTAAGGACTGGTATAGGTGTGCTATCGATAGGTGTGATATACTGAGGGGTGTTATATACTTATAATATACTTTCTAGAAAGTACAAGGATTTGAAAGAAGAAGATGGCGAGTCCTACTCAAACCTTCGAAATTTGAGAGTCTTTGGAGCAAATGGACTGACTTTCTGACTCCTACTAAAGCACTCCAGCTGTTTGAACTTTATTCACATTTAGCTAGTTTATTGTTGCATTGTATTGAGGTTGCCATGAAACTATATCACTTTAGTCATTAGTTGTTTTTGCTTGTTTTCTTTATTCTATGATTGTAAGTCATACGTTTTCAACATCTTCAATATCCTTTTTCTTTCTGAAACTTGAGAAATAATCACTGGGTTCCTGTTATTCCCCATTTTTCATTATGTGATTTACATTATTTACATATAGTCCCTAGAGAAGAGCAGCTGTGTGCACCCCCAAAGACACAACCACCACCACCATCATGGCTCCTCCACTCGAGTCAGAGGAATTATTTTATTTATTCCCAGACCTTACCATTCTTGGCATCGGATAATGAGGAGGAGGTAGCAATGGCTCCCACCCAGCGGTCTGACGACAGTACCCAGATCAGCCCAAGGAGGGAGGTCACCGCTGTTGCTACCTACTCCGAGATCTCTAATGTCAGTGGTGGTGAAGGTGACGATGATGACGTGTCGATGGACGTCACGCGGGTGCGCATAAGAGAGGAAGAGAGGAAGAGGAGGGGAGTTCAGAGGGAGAGACGGAGCAGCAGATAGGGAGGAGAAGGAGGAGAAGCAGGCAGAACTCGCAGTGCACAGGAGGCAGAAAACAAACTGCAAATGTATCTGGAGTGAGCCATCCACCATGCACGGTCACATCTTGCGCTCCAGTGTGGGCTTTTTTTTAACGTGTCAGCTGCTGACAATAGTGTTGCCATCTGCAGCCTGTGCTGTCAACGCATAAGTTGTGGTAAGCCCAACACTCACCTAGGGACTCCCTTCTTGAATGCTCTCATTAGTAATACTTCCCCCGACAGTGCCCCCAAGAGTACATCCATTAGTTGAAGAGCCCTCTTGTACTATTGATGCCCTCACAGAGCACCCAGTAGAAAAAAGGCTCCCTATTGTTCCCCCAGTGGTAATAAATCTCTCTACAGACCCCTCAGTAGTAATAAGGCCCCCCATAGTGCTCTTAGTAGAAATAAGGCGGATCTATAAGTCACTCCTATAGACCCCCAGTGGTAATAAGAATGCATATAATGTCCCCTGGATTTAAAAAAGCCCCTATAGTGCCCACAGTATTAAATTGCCCACTACTGTTATAATGCTTGCCTTGAAGTGCCCTTAGTATTTATAATGCCCCCTGCAGTGCTCCCTGTAATTATATTCTTCCCTTCAGTGTCCTTAGCCCCTCCACCAAACAGTCCCATGTAAATAACACTATTTCCCTCCCTCCGCCGTAGAGTCTCATGAAAATAACATCACCCCCTCCCCAGCCGCCTTCAACATACAGTCCCATGTAAATAATATCACCCCCTCCCAAGCCGCCTGCAACATGGAGTCCCATGTAAATAACATAATCCCCTCCTCAGCTACCTCCAACACATAGTCCCATGTAAATAACATCACCCCCCTCAACATTCAGCCCCATGTAAAAAAAAAACACTCCACCCCACACCCCAACATACAATCTCATGTAAATAACATCACTCTGCCCCACTCCAACATAGATTCCTATGTAAATAACATCCCTCCCTTCAGCCCTAACATACAGTCCCAGTTAAATAACCATAACTCCCAGCATTACTCTGCCTCTCACACTGAGAATCTATCCATTCACTTACCTCCAGGACTTCTTTTCACTGTTGAGCGCCATCCTCTCCTGCTCTGGTCACATCGCAGGTCCTTTTCAACCACTGCCTTCAGCACTGATCATATGGACTGTGATGTCATCACAGGTCCTTCAGCTCTTCCAGTGCATTAGATCCAATTGTATTGTCGTCCTGAGGAGGGGAATACAGTTGTATCTGTCTGGCAGGCAGGACATTCGGGGCCTGGGACAAAACATCCTGGGCCCAGGCCCCGAATGTTTTAAACTAGCAATGCCCCTCTACAGCACCATTTAATATTGCATATAATGTAGTCAGAGGCTGGAAAAAAATTACAAATGGGGTGGAATCTGGAAACAAATGTAATTCTACCATAGATTTCTGAGTTGGGTTTCTCTACAGAGCTGTGGGAGGGTTCATTTTGTTGGCCATTTAGATTTTTTTCCCTTACAGTGTTCACAGTATGGGATAAATACAATTCTCTGTTAATAGTTCAGGCATTTTGGGACGCGGAAATACCTATGAGCTTTATTTTTAACCCCTTCCTGACTGGACGATTTTCCATCTTTGTTTTATACTCCCTGCAATCCCAGAGCAATAACTTATTTATTTTTCCATTTATATAGCCTCCTGAAGGCTTGTTTTTTGCTGGACAGGCCATATTTTCTAATGTCACCATTTAATACTGCATACAGTGCAGAGGGAAGCTGGAAAGAAAATCCAATATAAACTTTTTTTTTCAAAAACTATTTATTAAAAAGTGATCAAAAAGTCATACACATTCCAAAATGGTATCAATAAAAACAACAGATCTCCCAGACAAATAAATAGCCCTCACATGGCTCCATAGATAGAAATATAAAAAATAAGTTATGCGGGTCAACAACAAGCCCTCATACATTGCTCTGGGAAGGCACATTGTAAAAAAATGAAAATGGAAAATCGCCATTTCCCCAAAGGGTTAATATACTTCACACTGACTGTTAGGCAATGGTTGCTATGACAGCTTCATACCTAGACAGATGAACAATCAAGGTTTTACTGAGGTTCCTCTGCAAAGTGTAACAGATGACCACTTTAGGTTTTTATTTTATTATAATACCTACATTTAGTCATGTTGACCAAATGGTAAACGCCTAACTATGCCCAGTGCTACAGCGGGCACCCTGTGAGATTACCCATCAAGACATGATGCATCATGCTTGCTGTGCCTTTTGTTTGCACTATAAAGGTACATTCACACGACGGTATGTATTTTGCGGTCCACAAAACATGGCTCACCAAAAATATGGAGGATATATGTGTCAGTGTTGCATCCTTTTTTTGTGGACCCACTGTAACAATGCCTATTCTTTTCCACAAAATGGACAAGAATAAGACATATTCTATCTTTTATGCGGGACTGTGGAACGGACATATAGATGAAGACAGCACATCCTTTTTTTGCAGCATTTCCATGGAAATGAATGGGTCTGCATCCAATACACAAAAATAAAGTTGTGTGAAATGGGGCCTAATCCACCTCTGATCACAGTTCAAGAAGTTTTTGTAATGCAGGAGACATCATGTAATGTCTTGACATCAAGCACCACCTGGTGGTTCTTCTCAGCAATTACACTAGAGAAAACATCTGAACACTTTCTTAGGGTACTTTCACACTAGCGGCAGGGGACTCCAGCGGGTGAACAGCCTGTCGGATCCGTCCTGCCGCTAGTTCACCTGTGCCCCCGGACTGCTGCTCCATCCCCATTGACTATAATGGGGGGGGAACTCCGTTGGCAGCGCACGCCAAGAGGCGGCAGGACTAAAAGTACTGCATGCAGTAAGGTACATCATGGTGGCTGAAGGGATTAATGCTAGGAGCATCAGGTATCTATACACCTGGCTGATGGCCGCAGGCGCCCTGCTGTCCTATATTGCTGTCCTCAGGATGGTAATAAAGTTAAATACTGTGTGGCAGTATTTTGTGCTGCTATGTGGCATTTGGTTCTGTGCTGCACTATGGTATTGCTGCCCCCCCCCCCCCTCCATTTCTGTTGTCCGCGACTACTTGTGTTGTCCTGCCTTCTGTCAGTTTAGACCTATCTACATCATGGGGCCACTTTTAGGGTTTTTTCCAGGGCCTCTTTGAGTTCCCAGTCCACCCCTGGCCTTACCTAATCCCTGGTTGTATTAGGCCTCTTTCACACGGGCGAGATGAACGCATTGCACCCACACTGAATCCGGACCCATTCATTTCTATGGGGCTGTGCAGATGAGCTGTGATTTTCACGCATCACTTGTGCGTTGCGTGAAAATCACAGCATGCTCCTCTTTGTGCGTTTTCCACGCAACGCAGGCCCATAGAAGTGAATCTGGCTGCGTGAAAATCGCAAGCATCCGCAACCAAGTGCGGATGCAGTGCCATTTTCACGCACGGTTGCTAGGAGACGATCGGGATGGAGACCCGATCATTATTATTTTTTCCCTTATAACATGATTATAAGGGAAAATAATAGCATTCTTAATACAGAATGCATAGTACAATAGGGTTGGAGGGGTTAAAAAATAATAATCATTTAACTCACCTTAATCCACTTGCTCGCGCAGCCCGGCTTCTCTTCTGTCTTCATCTTTACTGTGCACAGGAAAAGGACCTGTGGTGACGTCACTACGCTCATCACATGGTCCGTCACATGATCCATCACCATGGTAAAAGATCATATGATGGACCATGTGATGAGCGCGGTGACGTCACCAAAGGTCCTATTCCTCAAAGAAGAAGACAGAAGGGAAGCCGGGCTGCGCGAACAAGTGGATTAAGGTGAGTTAAAAAATTATTATTATTTTTTTTTACCCCTCCAGCGCTATTTTACCAAACATTCTGTATTCAGAATGCTATTATTTCCCCTTATAACCATGTTATAAGGGAAAATAATACAATCTACACAACACCGATCCCAAACCCGAACTTCTGTGAAGAAGTTCGGGTTTAGGTACCAAACATGCCGATTTTTCTCACGCACGCATTACAATGTTTTTTTCCACTCGCGCTGAAAAATCGCACATTTTCCCGCAACGCACCGGCATCTTATCGGGGCCTAGTCAGCAGCTGAAGATCAATACTTTGAAGGCCTTGGGTGTTATCCTAGCATTATTCAAAGTGGGTGTTTTCCCTAAGAGAAGAGCTAAACACTCTATAGTAAAACTTATGCACAAAGTTTGGTCTATGATTAAACAACTTAGAGCAGTTTCAGACTGTACAGAATATACTCCTTTGTGGGACAACTGCCAATTACCTGTATTTAGCAAACTAAAAGGTTTTGACTTTTGACGATTGGAAATCACAACCTACACTTACTTACTTTACCACTCCATTGGTTTTACCAATATTTCCTGATGAGACAATGTGACACTCATTTGATATTTAAAAAAGAAAGCAAAATCTTGGCCTTGTAAGATTTACTATAATACGATTTTGGAGTGGAGACAAAAGTTGTGCATGCAGGACTTTTGCCTCCGCTTCAAAATCATCTTCTGAGCGGAAACATAATGGACCCCATTATAGTCTATGGGTTCTATAGGTTCCGTTCGGCTCAGTTATGTGCCGAGTCTGTCCTTTCCGTTCTCCTGCTCCTATAACGGAGCAGGAGAATGGAAAGGCTGAAAGCGTTACAATGGCTATTAAATGTAACCATCTTCACCTGTAATCTGTTTGCTTGTAATTAGTGGGTGTGTATAAAAGGTCAATGACTTTCTTGCCTCCTGACAGACCCTTGCATCTTTCATCCAGTGCTGCACTGATGTTGTGTGGATTCTAAGTCATGGGAAAAGCAAAAGCATTGTCAAAGGATCTGAGGGAAAAGGTAGTTGAACTCTATAAAAGAGGAAAGGGATATAAGAAAATATCAAAGCACTTGAGAATGCCAATCAGCAGTGTTCGAAATCTAATTAAGAAGTGGAAAAATAGGCGTTCTGTTGAAACCAAACCACGGTCAAGTAGACTAACTAAACTTTCAGCCACAACTGCCAGAAAAATTGTTCGGGATGAAAGGAAAAACCCACAAATAACTTCAGGTGAAATACAGG
The DNA here is from genome assembly GCF_014858855.1 of Bufo gargarizans. Lineage (NCBI taxonomy): Eukaryota > Metazoa > Chordata > Amphibia > Anura > Bufonidae > Bufo > Bufo gargarizans. Next base: position 180,534,982 of record NC_058083.1, read on the forward strand.
ACGCTAAAAGAATGTGGCTGTTTCAAGATGCACAATAAGGAGGCACCTGAAGAAAGATGGGCTGCATAGTCAAGTTGCCAGAAGAAAGCAGTTACTACGCAAATGCTACAAAGTCCCCTACTTACAATATGCCAAACAGCACAGAGACAAGCCTCAAACCTTCTGGCACAAAGTCATTTGGAGTGATGAGACTAAAATTTTACTGTTTGGACACAACCATAAACGCTACATTTGGAGAGGAGTCAACAAGGCCTATGATGAAAGGAACACCATTCCTACTGTGAAACATGGAGGTGGATTGCTGATGGTTTGGGGATGTGTGAGCTACAAAGGCACAGGCAATTTGGTCAGAATTAATGGCAATATGAATGCAGTAATGTATCAACAAATACTGGAGGAAAATTTGCACTCATCATCCCGGAAGCTGCACATTGGACGTACTTGGACAGTCCAACATGACAATGATCCAAAATACAACGCCAAGTCGACATGTGTTTGGCTACAGCAAAATAACGTGAAGGTTCTGGAGTTGCCATCTCAGTCTCCAGACCTCAATATCATTGAACCACTCTGGGGAGACCTCAAACGTGCAGTTCATGCAAGACAGCCCAAAATGTAGGGGAACTGGAGGCTTTTTGCCAGGAAGAATGGGTAGCTTTACCATCTAAGAAGATAAAGAGCCTCATCCACAACTACCGCAAAAGACTTCAAGCTGTCATTGATGTTAAAGGGGGCAATACATGATACTGAGAACTGGGGTATGTAAACTTTTGATCAGGGTCATTTGGGTAGTTTGTGTTGTGATTATGATTTAAAAAGAGTAAACACAGTTGTTTGACAATAAATGGCTTCAGCCGACCACTAACCATGAGTGAAAGAAAAGTTTTTGTGTTATCATTCATATTCTCTGAACAATGGTTAAGAAATCATACATTCTGAAAGGGTATGTAAACTTACGAGCACAACTGTAGTATATTCTGTTACTCTTCAGCGAGATCAGAAAATGTGTCTTTTAGGACTGGTGGAAGATTTACTGTTAGCTATATAATATGTCATAAAATAGCTGTTGGTTGATTATTGCCTGTAAATGCATTGCTTATCACTGGATTCAACAAATTTCCCCTAGTAGATAAAGTAAATACCTTGTTAACTCCTTCTCAACCGCCATACGGCTATATAAGGTGGCGGTCGGGACTTTAAAGATGGTGTCCGCTCCTGAGTGGAGCGGGTGCCATAGCCGCAGGGTGCCTGCTGTTTCACACAGCAGGCACCCGGGGATAATGTCTGTGACCGGCGGTAATCCCAGTCACGGACAGTAAACACTTCAAATGCAGTGGTCAATCCTGACCATGGCATCCAAATGCTTCCCCCAGCGGGGTCAGGGGAGCCAGAGTGTGTTAGCGGGAGCCCCTGTCCTCCTGTGTGACAGGAGTTTGCTGCTTAGTAATTTCTATGGAGCCTGTGCCTGTAGCCGGGATCCATAGAAATATAGTAAAATGCTCATAAATTCTAATGCATTGGAGTCTATGAGAAAAGCAATCCAATGATTGCTTGTTACATTTCCCTATGGGAACTATAAGAAAAGTTTAAAGAAATGTCACCCCCTTTTTCCCATAATGAAAAAAAAAAAAAAAACATTAAAAAAATACACAGCATAGGTATTCCGGCGTACAAAAATGCCCGTACTATTAAAATATAAAAAAGTTAATTCAAAATGACCAATTTGGCGCTTTTCTGTCGCTTCTCCTCGCACAAAAAAATGAATTAAAAAGTGATCAAAAAGACGTACACCATACAAAATGGTATCACTGAAAAGTACAGGTTGCCCTGCAAAGAATGAGTCTTCACATAGCTCTGCATACATAAATACAAAAAAGTTATAGGGGTCAGAATATGGAGACTATAATAAATAAATAAATATTTTTTTAAGGTTTTCATTATTATTATTATTTTTTCAGTATAAAAACACAATAAAATAAAAATATACATATGTGGTATTGCTGGATTCATACTGACCTGGAAAATGAAAGTAACTGTTCAGTTTTATGATATAGGGAACGACGTAAAAAAAAAACTCCAAAAAACTGTTCTGGAATTGTGTTTTTTTTACAATTTCACCCCATTTATAATTTTTTCCTGCTTCCCACCACATTGTATGCAACTGTCAATAGTGCCATTAGAAAGGGCATCTTGTCCCACAAAAAACAAGCCCTCATACAGCTATGTGAATAGAAAAATAAAAAAGTTATGGCTTTGGGAGGGCTAGGAGTAAAAAACAAAGACTAAAAAAATTAACCCGGTCATGAAAGGGTTAATATATAAGAATTAATAATTGATTTAAAAAATGAGGGGCTTATGCGAATTTGAAAAATTGTGGGCTCCATTGTTAGATAATGCAAGTATGGTCACCAACAATCTGATATGAAGTAGAATCCCACTTCATTTATTATATTTGGTAACAATTTCTGAAACTGGTTAAAACAAAACTCAATATTTATGGCCCTGATTCTGTAATTTACAGAAACACCCCATATGTGGCCGTATACTGCTGTACGGGCACACAGCAGGGCACAGAAGGAAAGGAATGCCATACAGTTTTTGGAAGGCAGATTTTGCTGGACTGTTTTTTTTGACACCATGTCCCATTTGAAGCCCCCCTGATGCACCGCTAGAGCAGAAACTCCATAAAAGTGACCCCATCTAATAAACTACACCCCTCAAGGTATTCAAAACTGATTTTACAAACTTTGTTAACCCTTTAGGTGTTCCACAAGAATTAATGGAAAATAGAGATACAATTTCAAAATTTCACTTTTTTGGCAGATTTTCCATTAAAAATTTTTTTTCCAGCTAAAAAGCAAGGGTTGACAGCCAAACAAAACTCAATATTTATGGCCCTGATTCTCTAGTTTACAGAAACACACCATATGTGGTCGTAAACTGCTGTACGGGCGCAGTAGGAAAAGAATGCCATATGGTTTTTGGAAGGCAGGTTTTGCTGGACTGTTTTTTTTGACACCATGTCCCATTTGAAGCCCCCCTGATACACCCCTAGAGTAGAAACTCCAGAAAAGTGACCCCATCTAAAAAACGACACCCCTTAAAGGTATTAAAAACTGATTTTACAAACTTTGTCAACCCTGTTCCGCAAGAATTAATGGAAAATAGAGATGCAATTAAAAAATTTCACTTTTTTGGCAGATTTTCCATTTTACTCCATTTTTTCCAGTAACAAAGCAAGGGTTAACAGCCAAACAAAACTCAATATTTATTGCCCGGATTCTGTAGTTTACAGAAACACTTCATATGTGGTTGTAAACTGCTGTACGGGCACACAGTAGGGCGCAGAAGAAAAGGAATGCCATACGGTTTTTGGAAGGCAGATTTTGCTGGACTGTTTTTTTTTTTATACCATGTCCCATTTGAAGCCCCCCTGATGCACCCCTAGAGTAGAAACTCCAAGAAAGTGACCCAATTTTAGAAACTACGGGATAGGGTGGAAGTTTTGTTGGTACTAGTTTAGGGTACATATGATTTTTGGTTGCTCTATATTACACTTTTTGTGAGGCAAGGTAACAAGAAATAGCTGTTTTGGCACCGTTTTAATTAGTTGTTATTTAGAACATTCTTCTGACAGGTTAGATTATGTGGTATTTTTATAGACCAGGTTGTCACGGACGCGACGATACCTTATTACTTTTTTTTAAATTTATGTAAGTTTTACACAATGATGTATTTTTTTAAACAAAAAAAATCATGTTTTAGTGTTTCCATAGTCTGAGAGCCATAATTTTATTCAGTTTTTGGGCAATTATCTTGGGTAGGGTATGATTTTTGCGGGATGAGATGACGGTTTTATTGGCACTATTTTGGGGTGCGTGTGACTTTTTGATCGCTTGCTATTACACTTTTTGTGATGTAAGTTGACAAAAAATAGCTTTTTTTACACCGTTTTTATTTTTATTTTTTTTACGGTATTCACCTGAGGGGTTGGGTCATGTGATATTTTTATAGAGCAAGTTATTACGGACGCTGCGATATACCTAATATGTATACTTTTTTTTATTTATGTAAGTTTTACACAATGATTTCATTTTTGAAGCAAAAAAATCATGTTTTAGTGTTTCCATAGTCTGAGAGCCATAATTTTTTCAGTTTTTGGGCGATTATCTTGGGTAGGGTATGATTTTTGCAGGATGAGATGACAGTTTGATTGGCACTATTTTGGGGGTGCGTATTACTTTTTGATCGCTTGCTATTACACTTTTTGTGATATAAGGTGACCAAAAATTGTTTATTTAGCACAGTTTTTATTTAAAAATAATTTACGGTGTTAGGTCATGTGATATTTTTATAGAGCCGGTCGATACGGACGCGGTGACACCTAATATGTATACTTTCTTTTATTTATGTAAGTTTTACACAATAATATTTTTGAAACAAAAAAAAATCATGTTTTAATGTCTCCATATTCTGAGAGCCATAGTTTTTTAAGTTTTTGGGTGATTATCTTAGGTATGGTCTCATTTTTTGCCGGATGAGAAGACAGTTTGATTGGCACTATTTTGGGGGTGCATATGACTTTTTGTGATGTAAGGTGACAAAAAATGGTTTATTTAGCACTGTTTTTATTTTTTACAGTGTTTATCTGAGGGGTTAGGTCATGTGATATTTTTATAGAGCCGGTCGATACGGACGTGGCGATACCTAATATGTATACTTTTTTTTTATTTATGTAAGTTTTACACAATAACAGCTTTTTTAAAACAAAAAAAAATGATGTTTTACTGTCTCCATATTCTGAGCCATAGTTTTTTTTTATTTTTTTGAGCGATTGTCTCAGGTAGGGGCTCATTTTTTGCGGGATGCAGTGACGGTTAGATTGGTACCATTTTGGTGGGCAAACGCCTTTTTGATCGCTTGCTGTTGTACTTTTTGTGATGTAAGGTGACCAAAAAATTGTCTATTTAGCACATTTTCTATTTTTTATTTTTTACGGTGTTCCTCTGAGGGGTTAGGTCATGTTATATGTTTATAGAGCCGGTCGATACGGACGCGGCGAAACCTAATATGTATACTCCCCCCCCTATTTTTTGCCAATTTTTTAAAACTTTATTCACAGTGAATATTACTCATACAGCTTCCGGCCTGTGAGATCCAGGGGGCTGGATCTCACAGGCTCGTCACCGGAAGGCAGCGCTATCTTCCATGCCATCGGGTCCCCCCCTACAGCCACATGGGGACCCGATGGCACGCCCGATCGCCGCCGCAAGCACAGGTAATAGCCGCAAACCGCAGGTCTGAATTGATCGCCGATAGGGGGGGGGTCACTGGACCCGCATTTAGCCAAGATGCCTGCTCAACGATTTGGGCAGGCACAGGGTTCCGATCACCGCCCGCCGGGCGGCGGTGATCGGAACTATACATGACATACCGGTACATCATGTGTCCTTAAGTACCAGGACAACGTGCCGTACCGGTACGTCATGTGTCCTTAAGAGGTTAAGCCTCCAGAAATTAACAGAGCTGCCAGACGGACATGTGTGCAACTGCTCCATTCATTTTTTTATGGGAGTTTATGGCTGTTTATGGAACTCTCATTGAGATGATCGGAGTGGCAGCACACATGCCCAACCAGCCGCACAGTTCATTTCAGGGTGCTACAGGGGGTACTTGGTCCCCTTGTTCATTATCGGTGGGAGTAGGACCTCCACCAATCTAATAGTGATCCCCGATACTGTGGATAGGGGATAAATTCACATAACCGGATTAAGGAAAGGAATCTCCTGTTTTATCCATTTGTAGTCTGTAGGAGACATGATAGCAGCTCGTCTCCTCCCACCAGCTTGGGACAACCGAGAATTAGAGAGAGCCTGAAGAGGGGAAAACTGCTAAAATTGCAGTATATAATATTGTTATTTATGTGTACACACACAGCAGCCTATTCTAAAAAGTCATGTGAATGTGTAGGTACGCTTTAAGAAAACACTGGTATATCACTTATGACATTTGTGAATGTTACAAAATTTGAACAGTACTTTATGGGTTACAATAAAAGTTGAGGAATTTATATGATATGTTTGTCAAGACTGAAAAAGGGAGCAGCTAACGCAATATAGTGAACAGGGCAGTTTGTTTTTGGTTCATATAAAAATGGATGTTCTCATTATGATGGAGTTAACGTTATAGTCTACAAAATTAAAGTGTTTAACTTACATATAGGAACAATAAATGGAATGCAGGTCAATATAAACCTAAATAGACTGCAGGCTAATAATTCTGCTTACATTCAGCACATTGGTATTCTGGCAAAACAATTTTACCTTTTCCTGCTACTGTACATGGTGCAAAAGTATATAGGATTTTTGCTAGATAAAACTTAAAGAAGACCTTTAATGGGTCCAGACATTATAAACTAAGTAACAGGATATGTAGAGCATAGTGCAGGGATCTCATTGCACTTACAATTTTTTCTGGGCGCCTCTCCGCCTCACCTTCTCCCTGGCCGTGACTCTCTCCTTTGCGATTGGACAGCGCTACAGCCAGGGAGAAGGAGACGCCCATTGAGAAACAGGGCAGTTTCCTCCTCCCTGTACCGATGCTAAAATTAGCATACCAGGCGCGAGAATAAAACAGGGGTCAAAGCGGGCGAACGGAGCGGTGCCCAGAAAAAATTGTAAGTGCAGTTAGATCCCTGCACTATGCCCTAAATAACCTGATACTTAGTTTATAATATCTGGACCCATGAAAGGTCCTCTGTAAATGAGTATTCTTTTTTTTATCATATAATATTTATTAAGATTTAAAACATGAAAATACAAACATAACCCAACTCCCAGATGTCTCCACTCCCTTCCCACTCCTGTTTAAAAGAAATGACGTATAAGAGCTAGCATCTCTTGCCATATACAGGGAACATAAAGAGACCAAAGTATCTAAAAACCTAAAATATAAAATAATCTTAATGTCTGCTCGAGCATCTTAAAAAAGATCTGTCACAACAGCCATTTAGACTCACAGATTAGGTATCGAAAAGATGAAAATAGTAAATTAAAGGGGTTGTCCGGGATTGGGGACATTGGTGTATGTGTACAATGGTCCCCTAAATACACTGCCTGTCCAAAAAAAAAAGTCGCCACCTGGATTTAACTAAGCAAATAGTTATGATCCTCCTATTTGATAATTACTGCATGGGCGATTATCTTTTAACTGGCAACAAGTTATTTAACCCAAACTGCTGCAATGAGTTGCTTCTCATTTCTTAAACAACCATGTCGAAAGACACATCTCGTGGTCGTGGAAAAGATGTTAGTCTGTTTGAGAAGGGTCAAATCATTGGCATGCATCAAGCAGAGAAACATCTAAGGAGATTGCAGAAACTACTCAAATTTGGTAAGAAATGTCCAACGCATTATTAAAAACGGGAAGGATAGTGGGGACCCATCGTATTCAAGGAAGAAATGTGGCGGGAAAAAAAATCCTGAATGATCGTGATCGGCAATCACTTAAACATTTGGCGAAATCAAATCAAAGAAAAACAACAGTAGAACTCAGGGCTATGTTTAATATAGAGGATGCTGCGATTTTCACGCAACGCACTAGTGATGTGTGAAAATCACCGCTCATGTGCAGAGCCCCATAGAAGTGAATGGGTCAGGATTTAGTGCGGGTGCATTCCGGTATTTTGAATGCCGGATCCGGCACTAATACATTCCTATGGGGAAAAATGCTGGATCCGGCATTCAGGCAAATCTTCAGTTTTTTTCGCCGGAGATAAAACCGTAGCATGCTGCGGTTTTCTCTTTTGCCTGATCAGTCAAAATGACTGAACTGAAAACATCCTAAAGCATCCTGAACGGATTGCTCTCCATTCAGAATGCATGGAGATATGCCTGATCAGTTCTTTTCTGGTATAGAGCCCCGAGGACGGAACTCTATGCCGGAAAAGAAAAACGCTAGTGTGAAAGTACCCTAAAATATTAAGTTTAAATCCCCCCTTTCCCATTTTTACATATAAAATATATAAACAATAAATAAATAAACATATTACATAGCGCTGTCCAAACTATTAAATTATTTAAAAATATCTCCTATGCGGTGAGCATTCGCCATTTTTTAGTCACCTTGTCACCCCCAAAAATAGGATAGGACTGTTCTATTATGGGCCGAATGTTGAATAAAATGCGAAATGCACACGGCTTTTTTTGGTGTTTTTTTTTTTGCGCGGTATTGAGTATCGCAATACTTTTTTATGGTGACGAAAGCGAATCAAAATTTTGGTTTCAAAACAACAACAGCGTTGTCACGATACCAAAATTTTGATTCAGTTTCGATTTCGTGACTAAAAATTTGATTTGGCTCCTAAATTTTTCAGTTCAGGAGCCAATGGCTACTAGGTATTTTTTTTAGTCTGGAGCACTGTTAGTGCAAAAGTAGCACTGACAATACAGTGCATTGAAATAGATGACTACAGTATGAAAGTGAAAGTATTAAAAAAGGGAATGAAAAAAAGTAAAAGTGAAAAAAAGTGACAGTAAAAAAAAAGGGAACGTGCAAACAAGTGAACGTGCATACAAATTGAAAGTGAAAAAAAAATTTGAATTAAAAATAAAATAAAAACTGTCTCTTATCCGTTCATTTATTACATAAAAAAAATTAAATGAATAAAAAAACCTACACATATTTGGTATTGCCTTGTCCGTAACAACCGGCTCCATAAATATATCACATTACACACCATGTCCGAAAAGCACCTTAAAAAAATATCATAAAAACTGTTTTAAAAAAAAGCCTTTTTTTTTCACCTAACATCACATAAAGTGCAACAACAAGTGTTCAAAAAGGCGCATGTCCCCCAAAATAGTACTAATCAAACCGTCACCTCAACCCGCAAAAAATGAATCCCTAACTAAGACAATCGGTCAAAAAATAAAAAAACGGTGGCTCTCAGACTATGGACACACTAAAACAATATTTTTTTGTTTCAAAGCTGCTATAATTGTGTAAAGCTCTCAGTCATGTTTAGGGATCTATATGGAAGCGTGGCCCTTATAGTGGGACGCTGTCAGCGATGTTTATGGATAGATGTGGGAGCGTGGCCCTTATAGTGGGACGCTGTCAGCGATGTTTATGGATAGATGCGGGAGCGTGGCCCTTATAGTGTGACGCTGTCAGCGATGTTTATGGATAGATGTGGGAGCGTGGCCCTTATAGTGGGACGCTGTCAGCGATGTTTATGGATAGATGTGTGAGCGTGGCCCTTATAGTGTGACGCTGTCAGCGATGTTTATGGATAGATGCGGGAGCGTGGCCCTTATAGTTTGTTGCAGTCTGCTATCCCTAAGGTTGTAAACCATGAGTAACTAGCACAAGCATAAAACTAAAAATGATCTACCATTGTGGAAAGATGGAGCTGCTCCCTGTGTGTTAGTTCACTGTCTGCAAACACTGAGCACATGACGTGCAAGAGACAGAGCAAGGAGGAGTTTATGGGGGAGGAATATGTAAGAGGGGGGTGGATCTATGGAGGAGGCTGAATATGTATGAGGGGGGCGGATACAGGGAGGTGATCTTACACTGTAGAAACCAGGAGCTGCTGATCTGCACTGGGAGCAACAATGCACTGCAGCAGGAAGTGATGGCATACATAAACAGATATGTACACAGTCTGCTGGGGACTGTAGGAGCCATGCAGCAGTGCAAAAGCTACCTAAAAACATCTTAGGAAGATAGATTTGGCTACTAACAGTGAGTAAGCAATTTAAAAAAAAAAAAAATTGATCCCGGACAACCCCTTTAACCCTTGCTTTGTAGCTGGAAAAAAATATTAAAATGGAAAATCTGCCAAAAAAGTGAAATTTTGAAATTATATCTCTATTTTCCATTAATTCTTGTGGAACACCTAAAGGGTTAACGACGTTTGTAAAATCAGTTTTGAATACCTTGAGGGGTGTAGTTTGTAGAATGGGGTCATTTTTGGGTGGTTTCTATTATGTAAGCCTCGCAAAGTGACTTCAGACCTAAACTGGTCCCTAAAAATGTGGTTTTTGAAAATTTCTGACAAATTTTGCTTCTAAACTTCTAAGCCTTGTAACGTCCCCAAAAAATAAAATATAATTCCCAAAATTATCCAAACTAGAAGTAGACATATTGGGAATGTAAAGTAATAACTATTTTTGGAGGTATTACTATGTATTATAGAAGTAGAGAAATTGAAACTTGTAAATTTGCAATTTTTTACAAATTTTTGGTAAATTTGGTAAATTATTATTTTTTTACTTTATTTTACCAGTGTCATGAAGTACAATATGTGACGAAAAAACTATCTCAGAATGGCCTGGATAAGTCAAAGCGTTTTAAAGTTATCACCTCTGGTCAGATTTGCAAAAAATGGCCTGGTCCTTAAGGTGAAATAAGGCTGTGTCCTTAAGGGGTTAATATAACCTAACTCTAATATAATAGAGGGTTCTAATTTTTGTGATTAGTGGGGGTCCCAGCATTAGGAACCCACCTGATCTAATAATTATCCCCTATCTACAGGATAACTTCACATAACCAGAATACCCCTTTAATTCTCCCACAGTAAGAAAGCCTCAGATGCTCTTTATAGGACATTATTTAGAAGTACTGAACAGTAATGATGTGAATAAAGAACAATGTGAGACATAACACTCACAATAACTGTTAGCTTTTGAATTATGCCTATTTAGCTACATAGTAACATAGTGTGTAAGGCTGAAAAAAGACATTTGTATATCTAGTTCAGCCTGTTATCCCGCAAGTTGATCCCGACGAAGGCAAAATCCAATTTCATTTTAGGAGAAAAAAATTCCTTCCCGACTCCAATGAGGCAGTCAGAATAACTCCCTGTATCAATGACCCTTCTCCTGAAATCTAATATCTATAACCTGTAATATTATAACACTTAAGAAATACATCCAGACCCCTCTTGAATAGGGATGAGGGGACCCGTGGATGTTCGTGTTCGCCGGGTTTGACCGAACTTCAGGTCAAAGTTTGGGTTCAGGACCCGAACTTGACTCGAACTCAAATGCAAACCCCATTGAAGTCAATGGGGACCCAAACTTTGGTGCACTAAAAAGGCTGTAAAATAGTCGTAGTAAGGGCTAGAGGGCTGCAAAAGGAAGTAAAATGGGGGTAAGAGCAGGCCAGTTGCCCTGCAAACAAATGTGGATAGGGAAATGACTTAAAATAACATAGAATAAAAAAAAAAATAATCTTGAGCTAAGAGGCGGAGATCAAAGGGGAGTAGGAGGTTGAGGAGGCAGTGGATGTGGCACTGTAGGTGAAAGCGGCGGTGAAGGAGGAGGTAGACTTTCTTTTTTTGTTGTTTTTTTTTTATAAATTTGGGAAGACCCCAAAACATTGGGAAATAGAAAAGAGTATAACAATGGCTGGGTGCAGCCGGTATACTTGTCTACTCAGCACAAGGTACAGACAAGTCCGGTGGGATCCATGCCTGGTTCATTTTAATGAACGTGAGCTTGTCCACGTTGGCTGTGGACAGGCGGCTGCGCTTGTCTGTAATTACCCCCCTGCTGTGCTAAACACACGTTCGGACAATACACCTGTTGCAGGGCAGGCCAGCACCTCCAAGGTGTAAAAGGGCAAGCTCAGGCCATGTGCCCAATTTGGAGACCCAGAAGTTGAATAGGGCAGACCCATCAGTCAGTACGTGTAGGCATATGCACACGTACTGTTCCACCATGTTGCTGAAATGCTGCCTCCTGCTAAGACGTTCCGTATCAGCTGGTGGTGCTGGTTGTTGTGGCATGCTGACAATGTTTTTCCACATTTTGGCCATGCTAACCCTTCCTTCTGAGGTACTGGTGGTGCCCCAGCTCTGCTGGTGACTTCTTCCTCCTCCTCTGCCTTCGCCTTGTGCTTCCACTGAGCCCCCAATGTGAATGCCATCAGAAGCGCGTCTACCAGAGTGCGCTTGTACTCGCGCATCTTCTGATCACGCTCCAGTGGAAAAATTAAGGACAGCACATTGACCTTGTAGCGTGGATCCAGCAGGGTGGCCACCCAGTAATCAACACTGGTTAGAATGTGGGCAACTCGGCAGTCGTTGTGCAGGCACTGCAGCATGTAGTGGCTCATGTGTGCCAGGCTGCGCAGAGGCAACGGCAAGCTTTCCTCTGTGGGAAGTGTATCGTCTGTGTCCTCTGTCCCCCCAGCCATGATCCAGTGATGCCCATGAGCTGCTTTGGGTGCCACCCTGCTGTGAACATGGTTCCTCCTCCTCATCATCATCATCCTCCTCATCCTGCAGAACTGTGCCCTGGCTGGACAGTTGCGTACCTGGCCTCTGTTGGTGCAGGAACCCACCCTCCGAGCCACTTGTGTATGACTGGCCTGATAACCATGGAAATGATCCCTCTTCCTCCTGTGCCACACCCTGATCCATCAGCGCCCGAAGCGTTTTTTCAAGGAGACATAGAAGTGGGATAGTAACGCTGCATCTTCGGCACTGGCCATGTTAGTGGATCCATGCCTGGTTCATTTTAGTGAGTACTTCACATGGAGGCCCACTCGTTGGTGGTGAAGTGGTGCTGTTCCACAGAGCGACTCACCCGTGCGTGCTGCAGCTGAAACTCCACTATCGCCTGCTGCTGCTCGCACAGTCTTTCCAGCATGTGCAAGGTGGAGTTCTACCTTTTGGGTAAGTCGCATATGAAGCGGTGAGCGGGAAGGCCGAAGTTACACTGAAGCGCAGACAGGCGAGCAGCAGTAGGGTGAGAACAAGGACGGCCTGCACTTTATGCAGCAGCTCTGACATATCGAGGTAATTTTTCCGAAACCTCTGCACCACCAAATTCAGCTCATGCGCTAGGCAAGGGATGTGCGTCAAACCGGCTAGCCCCAGAGTTGCTACGAGATTACGCCCGTTATCGCACACTACCAGGTCAGGCTTGAGGCTCAGCGGCACCAACCACTCCACCAGCTCCACCAGTACCAGTCAGATTAACTATATTAATTTCATTGTCATGTATAAAGTGCACGTGTATCTCACACCAAAATGGGTATATGTCACCGGCCGAACTAACAGTCAGATTAATTATTATATTACAAAAATGGTGCATTGCTCCCACAAATAATCACTATAGGTCACCCACAGAAATAACAGCCAGATTAATTATATTTCTGTGTCAGGGGTGCAAAGCTGGTGTATTGCACCAACAAAAAATCATTATAAGTCACCCACAAAACAAATAGCCAGATTTCTAACACTCTCCCTCACTTCAGCTGCCTGCTCCCTGTCCCTGCACTACTCAGAGCTGATGGGCAGTGCTACACGTGATCCATCTTGTATAGAGGCTGGGTCACATGATTCATCGGCCAATCACGGCCATGCCATTACTAGGCATGGCTGTGATGGCTTTTAAGTGCCCTGCAGCCTTTCAAAAGCTTTATTAAATGCCCGAACACCGAACTCGAACCCAAACCTTTCTGGCAATGTCCGGGTTCCTTAAACTCGCAAAGTTCGGTACGGACCCGAACTTTACAGTTCGGGTTCACTCAACACTACTCTTGAACTCTTTTAGTGAATTCACCATCACCACCTCCTCAGGCAGAGAGTTCCACAGTCTCACTGCTCTTATAGTAAAGAATCGTCTTCTATTTTTGTGTAGAAACCATCTTCCTTGAGACGCAGAGGATGTCCCTTCGTCACAGCCTCAGTCCTGGGGATAAATAGATGATGGGAGAGATCTCTGTACTGACCCCTGATATATTTAAGCATAATTATTTAATCTCCACTCGGTCATCTTTTTTTCTAAATAGAATAACCATAATTTTGATAATATTTCTGGGTACTGTAGTCCACCCATTCCAGTTATTACTTTAGTTGCCCTCCTCTCAACCCTCTCCAGCTCAGGAGCCCAGAACTGTACACAGTACTCCATGTGTGATCTGACTAGCGATTTGTAAAGTGTCAGGACTATGTTCTCATCATGGGCATTTATGCCCCTTTTGATGCAACCCATTATCTTATTGGCCTTGGCAGCAGCTGCCTGACACTGGTCTTTGCAGCTTAGTTTGCTGTTCACTAAAATTCCTTTTCCATGAAAGTCACTGAAAGTCCTTTTCCATGTCAGTGTTACCCAGTGTTTTACCATTTAGTATGTACGGGTGACTTGTATTATTCCTTCCCATGTGCATCACCTTGCATTTGTCAGTGTTAAACCTCATCTGCCACTTATCTGCCCAAGCCTCCAATTTATCCAGAGTCATCTGTAGCTGTATACTGTCCTCGTCTGTGTTAATTACATTACACAGTTTAGTGTCAGCTGCAAAAAATTATATTTTACTGTGCAAGCCTTCTACAATATCATTAATAAATATATTGAAGAGAATAGGGCCCAATACTGACCCCTGAGGTACCCCACTAGTGACTGTGACCCAATCTAAGTATGTACCATTAATAACCACCCTCTATTTTCTATCACTGAGCCAGTTACTTACCCACATACAGATATTTTCTTCCAGTCCAGGCATTCTCATTTTATATACTAACCTTTTATGTCGCACAGTATCATATGCTTTAGAGAAGTCAAGATATACAACATCTATTGACAAACATGCGAGAAATATAGGCATATAAAACAATTCAGGCGGCTTCCCGTCTGGGTGATAGACGGGAAACCGCCTGAATTGTTTTATATGCCTATATTCCTTGCATGTTTGTGAGTATAAAAAAAACTGGTGTGTGATTAAATCTCATTGTGGTGCTTCACTATCTTTGCCTATCTGGCCTTGGCTGTTATAGGACAAGTAAATGAATGTGTAGCAAGGAACCAGTGATTGGCGTATTGATTAAGGTCGATGCAAGCTGAGGTGCTCTGAGTGGATTCTCTGGTGAGCAGCGCAGTTTTTTTTTTTTTTAATTCAGATAATTTTTATTTGGAATTTTTTGAAAATTACAAAAATACAAAGAAAGAAATTGGCCTGCACATTATACATGCATCAGTTGATAATAATAGTATCATAGTATTACATGATCGGCAAAGAGTCACTTCCATGAGTATGTAATATGGCAACAGGCATATCATGAGATGCATGGTATAGATTTATAGTGGCTCACCCCTCTAATAGCTAGGGTAGGTGCTCTAACTAAGGTGTGGTTCACCCTAACCACAATATATAATATAAAAGATATAGGAATGTTATAGTGAGCACTCAATATCTGTTGCTATATATCAGGTCCAATTTATAGTAAATTATTTATTATATCACAATATATCATACATAATATGAGGTAAGACAGTATAAATTATAAAATATAAAATACAAATATAGAATATAAAATGTTTCAGTCTGATATAGAGTATTGCGGTTTGTTAATAGTATCAGATGTATGTCTTAAAACACATCTAAAAAGTTCTAAAAAGTTCTGTTTATATCCTTATAAACATTGCACCTTTGTTCAAAGTGCTACAGAGTCTCAATCATGTGTTTGTGCTATTGGGGAAACAATTCACAGTCCTATGCAGTATGTCCGTGAGTATGGATTTCAATGCTACTCACTATTTGGGGTCCAACTTGCACGTGTCAGCCCGTGGTGGCGTCCCACCACAGGTCAGTACACTCACCTGGTTTCTTTATGATACTATGAAGTGTCTTCCGATATTTTAGTATCCGCAGTATCGTCACGGAACTTGAAGATCTGCTCACCGCTCGCTTCTATGCGCCCCACGTGTGGCTGGCGTTCTATGTTTTACCTGCACTCCACGCAGTCAGGGCGTCAAAGGAATCCTCACTTGGTATTCAGTTCGAGGCTCCAATCGGGTCCGTGCTGGTGTTTGAAGCGCGGCCTACACGGCAAACACCAGCACGGACCCGATTGGAGAGATATAAGCGGACCTGAATGTTGGTGATCTGGTGTGGTTGTCTACCAAGAATATCAAATTGAAGGTTCCCTCCTGGAAGTTGGGTCCTAGGTTTATTGGGCCTTACAAAATCCTGTCTGTCATCAATCCTGTTGCCTACCGTCTTGATCTTCCTCAGACTTGGAAGATCCATAATGTTTTTCATAAATCCTTATTGAAACCTTATGTTCAACCCATTGTACCCTCGCCTTTGCCTCCTCCTCCGATTATGGTTGATGGGAATCTTGAATTTCAGGTCTCTAGGATTGTGGATTCTCGTCTTGTCCGCGGTTCTCTCCAGTACCTCGTTCATTGGGAGGGTTATGGTCCTGAGGAGAGGATGTGGGTCCCAGTGACGGACATTAAGGCCACTCGTCTCATCAGGGCTTTCCATAGGTCCCATCCTGAGAAGGTGGGCTCTGAGTGTCCGGAGTCCACTCGTAGAGGGAGGGGTACTGCACAACCAAACAGCTGAGAAGCTCTGACAGAAGCCTTTCAGAACCTCCTCCTTGAGTTTTCTTTGTTTTTTGTTTTCAGCTCCTCATCTCGTTAGCCTTTCTCAGCTGTCATGTAGTTGGACTGATTGCATCCCTTTAAATTCCTCCCCATAATGCATTAGTGTGCGGTTTATACAGCTTCCTGGAGAGTGTGTGCATGCTGATCCTATTTCCCAGTTCTTCTACAAGTTAAGTGTTGTATATTCATTTGTGATTTTCTGTTTGCTGGATCCCAGGTGACCCTGACTCCCTCCGTGTCTAGTATAGGGAGCCGGTGGTCGTGTCCCTTCACACTATTGTAGGGTGTTCAGGTGTTATATAGTCGAGGCACGAGGATATGCGATCATCCACCATTGGGATTATCGCATAGGCTGAGCAGTAAGGGAGAGAGCCAGGTCTGATGCAGGGGTCTCCCTTTTTGTTCCTTAGTTTTGGATCCAGTGAGTCATATATTAATTTTGCATTGTCTTGTTTCCTGTACACCTTCCGTGACAACACTTTAGTAAGGGGAATTTATGTAGAGTGAAGAGGGCAAAAGGCAGATTGTAAGGGGTCAAGAAGAGAGTTTGCAGAGATATAACTTATTATGCGAGAGTAGACAAGACGTTCAAGGAGTTTAGAGATGAAGGAAAGGTTAGAAACAGGTCGGTAGTTAGCAGCACAGGTCAGGTCAAAAGATGTTTTTTTTAGTAGTGGGGTTATAACAAAGTGTTTGAAAGAGGAGGTGAAGATACCAGAAGAGAGAGGTTAAAAATTGTAGTTAGGTGAGTAATGACAGCCGGGGAGAGGGACTGGAGGAGGTGTGATGGAACAGGATCACTGCTACACGTCGTGGGTTGAGAAGAAGAGAGAAGCCTGGAAACTTCTTCCTCTGCTATAGGGACAAAAGAGGAGAGAGAGCATGAGGAATGGGAAGGAGGAGGATTGAAATTATTTGAAGACTGGGAGATTATTTCCTGCTGGATACTGCCTATCTTGTCTCTGAAGTAAGTGGTCATGCCATCAGCGCAGAGGTCAGTGACAGAAGGGAGTGCTTAGAAGGGAATGAAAACTGACAGAGTCGTTTTGGGTGAATTGAGAGTGAGGAGATGAGAGAGGTCAAGTACTTTTGTCTGGCAATGTTGAGAGCCGATTTGTATGTTTTGAGCATAAATTTATAATGCAGGAGGTCTGCTGATATTCGCGATTTTCTCCATAAGCGTTCTGCACATCTGGAGCAGCGCTGTAGAAAACGTGTTTCAGGTATGTGCCAGGGTTGCAGTGTTCGGGAGGGTCGGATTGATATTGGAGCAACTTCCTCTAGGGTGGTTTTCAGGGTCTGGTTGTAATGATTGGCAGCCAGGTCTGAACAGGAGAGGGAAGAGATTGGGGTAAGAGCTAATTGTAGGGTGTTAAAAGGTTGCTGGCAGTTAATGGTGTGTAGGTTTCTGTAAGTGTGAAAAGTAGGATTGTCATGAGAAAAGTGAGAGGTCTTAATAGTAAATGAAAGAAGATTGTGGTCAGAAAGTGGGTAGGATGAGTTACTAAAGTTTGAGACTGAGCAGAGGAAGTAAGTTGTGATAGGCCAAGAGAGGAGGTTAAAGAAAGAAAGTAAAAGGGGATATCAATGGGGATATTAAAATCACCCATAATAAGAGTTGGTGATTCAGAAGGTAGGAAGAGAGGAAGCCAAGCTGCAAAGTGATCCAGGAATTTGTAGGGGGGGGGGGGGGGGTGATAGACAACTGCAACTCGTTAAGGGGGAATGGATGGAAGAGTCTGATGGTGTGAACCTCAAAAGAGGGGAATGTGAGAGAGGGTACAGGGGGAATGACCAGAAATGTGCACTGTGGAGAAAGTAGTTAGCCTACTCCTCCACCGTACCTGTCGTCAGGTCTGGGGGTATGGGAGAAGTGAAGTCCACCATAGGATAGGGCCGCAGGGGAAGCAGTGTCAGAGGGTTGAAGCCAGGTTTCTGTAAGGGCCAGCAAGTTCAGAGAGTGTGAAAGGAAGAAATTATGGATTGTGGGGAGTTTATTACGAACTGACCTTGCGTTCCAGAGTGAGCAGTTAAAAGAGACTGGAGAGGATGTGCAGTGAACATTAATAAGATTTTTGGGGTTTCTGTGTGTGGCAGAGGAGAAGCTGAAGTTATCTACAGAGGGGGGGGGGGGGGGGGGCAGGATTCGGTAAAATATACCCTGCAGCTAGTGTCATGTCTCCATACAGCTTCTCATAAATGTGTGCTAATTCATATAGGGTTTGTCCTGTATTAAAACATGGTCAATTAGCGCCACCTTCTGACCACTTCCATATTGTTCTCTGTGTATGTTCAGCCTCTTTTGTTACTCCTCCCCTTTGTGTCCTCACTTATCTACAAGAAGGGGAGTAGTCTTCTAGAAGTTGCCATCTTTCTTCACATGCTCTGCTGTACAAGATTATCTAAACTTCTACTATAGGCTGCATAGCCTGTAAGGCATTATTTCTTGCTGTTCTTTCATGCCTATGTGATTATTACTAGCTATAGACATGCATTATGTGTATTTCTGTGTAGGCAACTAGTTAGCAGTTCAGATGTAAAGTAAGGGCCTAGTCAGCTAACCTTGCAGACATGTTGTATGCTGTTCTATGATATGTATATTTGCAGTTCATGTACTTATTGCATCCTTTATGTTACTGTTCACAGTTTCACACCAACTTACTTCGGCTCATTAAAGCTACAGATCATTACCTGGTCTCAATTTACTGAGTAGTAGGAGGGTGTTTATCTGCCTGCCAAGTCCATACACACCCCAGGGGTACACATGGTAACAAGGACAGGACAGTGAAATAGCTGCGACCTGGCGAGTGGAAAATAAGATACAGACTTCAGAGGCCGCTATCCCACCACGCAGCTACCT
Organism: Bufo gargarizans; assembly: GCF_014858855.1. NCBI lineage: Eukaryota > Metazoa > Chordata > Amphibia > Anura > Bufonidae > Bufo > Bufo gargarizans. The sequence continues at coordinate 180,554,248 of NC_058083.1, forward strand.
GCATATGAGAACGCAGCAGTCGCTTCACAGTCAAGATCCTGAACAGCAGCATCATGTCACAAAGCCAAACTTCTTACAAGACAAGGTCTAAAGCCAGTCGCTCTACAAGATCCTCAGCAGTCAGCAATGCCACCGCCATTGCACGCCCAGAAGCGGAGGCGGCAAAAGAACGCGCTGCCTTTGCAGAGCATGAGATGCAACTAAAGCTACGACAAGCAACATTTGAAGCTGAAAAGGCAAGTCAGCAAGCGGCACTGGAGAAGCTCTCAGCGCAGAAGGAAGCTGCCGCAGCCACTGCCAAAGCAGAGGCCCTGGAAGCACTCTTTCACCCAGACGACGAAAGATGCAGCGGTCCAGCCAGCCTAGATCTCATCCGTCAAGATTCCCTGCAGCGCACTTCAGAGTATGTCCATCTACATTCTAGAATGATCGACACTCTCCAGCCGACAGAAGATCTTCAGCAAGACCTCATCGAGGGATTTCATCGAACTCGCCTCACAGCGGAAGTCCAGGATAAGTCTCTAACCTGCAGGCCAGAGGACAATCAAGGAAATGAACTAAGTAGGGACCACCCACCTTCTCATCAGGAGTTCCATCCTGCGCATAATGTTCCAGAAACATCCTTTTTCGTGCCTAGAAAGTATAATACAGTCCAACCTAAAAGAGAGACTACTGACACGTATGATTATACACCATTTTCTCACTATTGCAACACACTGTCGGCTTACTCTCCTCCTGATCAAACCAGCATGGACATTGTTAAGTTCCTTACAAGGCGTGAGCTGGTCGCCAAGGGACTTGGGAAGTTTGATGATCACCCTGAGAGTTACAGGGCCTGGCGTTCTTCCTTTAAGAACACAATCAAAGATGTTGGACTATCCCCCAACGAAGAGATAGACCTCTTAGGCTTCTTTCACACTAGCGTTCGATCGGATCCGTTCTGAACGGATCCGATCATAATAATGCAGATGGAGGCTCCGTTCAGAACGGATCCGTCTGCATTATTTTTAGCATATAACAGCTAAGTGTGAAAAAAGCCTCGTACGGATCCGTCCAGACTTTCAATGTAAGGTCAATGGGGGACGGATCCGCCTGAAGATTGAGCCATATTGTGGCATCTTCAAACGGATCCGTCCCCATTGACTTACATTGTAAGTCTGGGCGGATCCGCACGGATCCGCACGCCTCCGCACGGCCAGGCGGACACCCGAACGCTGCAAGCAGCGTTCAGCTGTCCGCCTGTCCGTGCGGAGGCGAGCGGAGCGGAGGCTGAACGCCGCCAGACTGATGCAGTCTGAGCGGATCCGCTCCATTCAGACTGCATCAGGGCTGGACGGCTGCGTTCGGGTCCGCTCGTGAGCTCCTTTAAACGGAGCTCACGAGCGGACCGACGAACGCTAGTGTGAAAGTAGCCTAAGCTAAATAGCTAGGGACTGCATCTGCTGAGCATGTAAAAAGAATCAAGTCCATTAATATAAGAAACCCAGAGATCGGACTAAAAATGGTTTGGGACAGACTTGACAAATGTTATGGTTCAGCAGAGGCAATAGAAAACTCTTTCTTTAAAAGGATAGAAGATTTCCCTAGAATAGCTCCCAAAGGCTTCCAGAAACTTAGGGAACTTAGTGACTTATTAATGGAACTACAAGTAGCCAAATCTGAAGGTGATCTGTCAGGACTCACATTCTTTGACACTGCCAGGGGCGTTAACCTCATAGTACAAAAGTTAACCCCCGGCTTACAAAATGAGTGGGTCAAATGTGGTTCTAACTATAAGAAAAAAACACCATGTTTCATTTCCTCCATTTTCTGTGTTTGTAGACTTCATACGTGACCAGGCTAAGATAAGAAACTATCCTAGTTTTGATTTTACACTGGCATGTACTTCTGTTCCAGGTCTTCCTTCACGTAGAGCTTCAGTGGCGGTTCACAAGACTGAACTGTTCCCTTCAGAGTCTCTCCACAGGTCTGCTGGTTCCTACCACGCAACAAACAAAGTTAAAAACCCTGGTAAGCAGTGTCCTATACACCGAAAACCACATTCTCTCCTGACATGTAGGGGCTTTAGAGAAAAATCCATCGAGGAGCGTAAAGCCTTCCTTAGAGAAAATAACATCTGCTACAAGTGCTGTTCTTCAACCACTCATTTAGCCAAAGACTGCAAGGTTAGTGAAAAGTGTAAAGAATGTGATAGCACAGACCATAGTACAGCATTACATCCTGGACCAGCTCCATGGACTTTACAACACGCTTACAATACCATTCAGCATGGTGGAGAGGAGGGTAACACTGCTATCGCTACCCTGGAGGTCACTCCACAGTGCACTGAGATCTGCAAAGGATCCATAAGTGGAAGATCCTGTTCCAAAATATGTCTAGTCTGAGTCTACCCAACAGGACAAAGAGACAAAGCAGTCAATGTATGCCATTCTAGATGATCAAAGCAATAGGTCTCTAGCCACCTCAACCTATTTTGACATATTCAACATTGAAAGCCCCAGCTTCCCATACTCACTAAGGACTTGTGTGGGATTTGTGGAGACGGCGGGGAGAAGAGCATCCGGTTTCCAAGTTGAAGCGATGAACGGAGAGATCAGCTTGCCCTTACCAACTTTAATAGAGTGCAATCAAATCCCTGATCACAGATTTGAAATTCCTACTCCAGATGTCGCAATGCATCATGCACACCTAAAGCATATAGCCCACCTGATCCCAGAACTTGACCCACAGGCTAAGATAATATTGCTACTCGGGAGAGACATCCTACGAGTCCATAAAGTGAGACAGCACATAAATGGTCCCGGCAACGCTCCATATGCTCAAAGGCTGGATCTAGGATGGGTCTTAATAGGAGAAGTCTGCCTTGGGAGTGTGCACAAGCCAGAGTCAGTTCACAATATGTTTACAAGCACACTAGCTAGTGAACGTCCCTCACTTTTCCAACCATGTGTCAACAACTTCCTCATAAAGGAGCTACCTTGTGCTTCCCATCTACCTTGTTCCTTCACAGATGTCTCTAGTGACAGCGACCAAGACCACTTAGGATGCACAGTCTTCCAAAGGACAAAAGATGACAATCAGGTGTCTATCGAAGACAAGCTGTTCTTGGAAATAATGGAACAAGATTTCGTGAAGGACAGCACTAACAGTTGGGTTGCGCCTCTTCCCTTCAGAACTCCGAGGCTACGCCTACCTAACAACAAAGTACAAGTACTTAAACATTTCTCTTCTCTTAGACGTAACTTCCAAAGAAGGCCAGAGATGAGAGAACACTTCCGTTCTTTCATGCAGAGAATATTTGAGAACAATCATGCAGAGATTGCACCACCCCTTGAAGCGCATGAAGAATGCTGGCACCTCCCAATTTTCGGAGTATATCATCCCAAAAAAACAGGTCAGATAAGAGTCGTGTTTGACTCTAGTGCTAAATATGAAGGCATCTCCTTAAACGATGTACTCCTGACAGGCCCTGACCTGAATAACAAACTGCTAGGGGTACTCCTCCGTTTCCGCAAGGATTCTGTCGGTCCGATTGCTGATATCCAACAGATGTTTCACTGCTTCCTTGTTAGAGAGAAGGATAGAAACTTCCTCAGATTCTTCTGTTTTAAAGACAATGACCCTTTAAAAGATGTCATAGAAAACCCTGCATGAGAGTACACATTTTCGGGAACAGCCCCTCACCTGCTGTTGCTATTTACGGACTCAAACGTTCTGCTCAGGAAGGAGAGAGAGAGTATGGGTCAGATACAAGACAGTTTGTAGAAAAAGACTTCTACGTAGATGACTGTTTGAAATCTTTATCTTCCATTGATTCTGCAATCAGTCTCCTCAAAAGAGCCCAGGACATGCTCGCCTGTTCCAATTTGAGACTCCACAAGATTGCTTCAAACAGCAAAGAAGTTATGGAAGCCTTCCCTACTGAAGACCATTCCAATGACCTAAGAGATTTGGACCTGGGGTCAGATACTTTACCTGTCCAGCGCAGCCTTGGACTTCTATGGGACTTGAAACCTGATAACTTCACCTTTCAAGTTAGCAAGGAAGAAAAACCTTTCACCCGCAGAGGCGTCCTGTCTGCAATCAACAGCCTATATGATCCTTTGGGTTTTGTAGCTCCTGTCACTATCCAAGGTAAGGCCTTGCTTAGAGATCTAATCCGTGAAACTACTGACTGGGATGTTCCATTATCCCCTGAAAATAAGAATATGTGGGTAGAATGGAGAAACTCCCTGACAGCTCTGTCTAGCCTTAATGTCTCACGCTCATATGCTCCTGTGCCACCTACTGATGTCCAAGACCATGCACTCTGCATATTTTCCGATGCTTCTGTTAAAGCTATATCTGCTGTAGCCTATCTCAGAACCGTGGACACTAACGGACAATACCGCGTTGGATTTATCATGGGCAAGGCAAAACTCGCACCACAACCTGAACACACTATACCCAGACTTGAACTTTGTGCTGCAGTCTTGGCTGTCGAAATGGCCGAGCTAATCACGTCTGAGATAGACATTGACCTTAAAAAGGTTGAATTCTACACAGACAGCAAGGTGGTCTTGGGTTACATCTATAATGAATCCAGACGATTCTATGTTTATGGCAATAACAGAGTGCTTCGGATTAGGAAATCCACCTGTCCAGAACAATGGCATTATGTGCCTACCGACAATAATCCTGCAGACCATGCTACAAGAGCTGTTGCAGCAAGTCGTCTCAAAAACACAACCTGGCTCACTGGTCCTGCATTCTTACGTAATCCAGGTTCAGCTGTTCACCAGAACAACATATGCAAACTAGTGGAAGAAGACTTGGACACTGAGATCCGTCCCAAAGTGTCTGCACTTCACACAGTGACATCCTTCGACTCCCTTGGTTCTCATCGCTTCAAAAGATTCTCTACTTGGAAATTGCTTGCACGAGCCATTACCTGTCTAGCCCACATAGCTTGTGCCTTTAAAGAGACCAATTGTAATGATGTTAGGCAGTGTAAAGGCTGGCACAACTGCCAAGAGGTTTACAATGTGACAGAATTCCAGCAGTCAAAAAAATGCTAGACCTTTGACTCCAGTTCTGAGGGATCCAGAGGAACCATTCCTTCTCACTCCTTACCCAGAAGATTGGGAAAGTGAGTACTCCTCCTGGTGAGTTCAGCACCAAAGATTTTTATAAACGTCAATGGAGACAGTGCAGTGCCTTGCCAATACATTTTGGGACAGGTGGAAGAAACAGTACATATCCACTTTACAACCACGGAACAAATGGCAAACTGTCAGGCCCAACCTGAAACTTGGGGATGTTGTCCTTCTAAAGGACAGTCAGTTGCAAAGAAATGAGTGGCCCCTAGGATGTGTCACAAAGACAGGATGGGAATGTCCGTAAAGTGGAAGTAAAGGTCTGCAGATCACAAGAGACCAAGCTGTTCCTTATACCAGTGTGTGAACTCATTCTCCTGTTATCTCCTGATAACTGATAGTGGTATTAATCAATACAAGACGGGGAGTGTCATGTCTCCATACAGCTTCTCATAAATGTGTGCTAATTCATATAGGGGTTGTCCTGTATTAAAACATGGTCAATTAGCGCCACCTTCTGACCACTTCCATATTGTTCTCTGTGTATGTTCAGCCTCTTTTGTTACTCCTCCCCTTTGTGTCCTCACTTATCTACAAGAAGGGGAGTAGTCTTCTAGAAGTTGCCATCTTTCTTCACATGCTCTGCTGTACAAGATTATCTAAACTTCTACTATAGGCTGCATAGCCGGTAAGGCATTATTTCTTGCTGTTCTTTCATGCCTATGTGATTATTACTAGCTATAGACATGCATTATGTGTATTTCTGTATAGGCAACTAGTTAGCAGTTCAGATGTAAAGTAAGGGCCTAGTCAGCTATCCTTGCAGACATGTTGTATGCTGTTCTATGATATGTATATTTGCAATTCATGTACTTATTGCATCCTTTATGTTACTGTTCACAGTTTCACACCAACTTACTTCGGCTCATTAAAGCTACAGATCATTACCTGGTCTCAATTTACTGAGTAGTAGGAGGGTGTTTATCTGCCTGCTAAGTCCATACACACCCCAGGGGTACACGTGGTAACAAAGACAGGACAGCTAGTAGCAGGAGAACAGAAAAGACAGTAAGCGGTTGAAAGATTTATATTGGTGCTTTTTATGCTGCACCGTGGAGGAAGATGGGTCAGGGTAATGTATGAGGGTATAAAGTGTATGCGAACTAAACAAGGTATACCCCAATACCAGGTATGGTTTTCTATTGCTCCTGAATACTGGCAGCGCAGGTGCACTAGGAACAGAGGGACCCTGTATTTATAGTGCATATTACTCCACGAGTGTGACAGGACCCTGTATACAGATGCTCACTGTAGTGAATGCCGATATGCCCACGTGGACTATTCATCAGCAGATTTACATATGTATAGGTAGATGTGAATAATGTTGGTCATGTGATGATTTAGAGTGGATATACACTCACCTAAAGAATTATTAGGAACACCATACTAATACGGTGTTGGACCCCCTTTTGCCTTCAGAACTGCCTTAATTCTACGTGGCATTGATTCAACAAGGTGCTGATAGCATTCTTTAGAAATGTTGGCCCATATTGATAGAATAGCATCTTGCAGTTGATGGAGATTTGAGGGATGCACACCCAGGGCACGAAAGTCCCGTTCCACCACATCCCAAAGATGCTCTATTGGGTTGAGATCTGGTGACTGTGGGGGCCATTTTAGTACAGTGAACTTATTGTCATGTTCAAGAAACCAATTTGAAATGATTCGAGCTTTGTGACATGGTGCATTATCCTGCTGGAAGTAGCCATCAGAAGATGGGTACATGGTGGTCATGAAGGGATGGACATGGTCAGAAACAATGCTCAGGTAGCCCGTGGCATTTAAACGATGGCCAATTGGCACTAAGGGGCCTAAAATGTGCCCAGAAAACATCCCCCACACCATTACAAGTGGTCAGAAGGTGGTGCTAATTGACCATGTTTTAATACAGGACAACCCCTATATGAATTAGCACACATTTATGAGAAGCTGTATGGAGACATGACACTCCCCGTCTTGTATTGATTAATACCACTATCAGTTATCAGGAGATAACAGGAGAATGAGTTCACACACTGTTTTCGCCAAATTCGGACTCTACCATTTGAATCTCTCAACAGAAATCGAGACTCATCAGACCATGCAACATTTTTCCAGTCTTCAACAGTACAATTTTGGTGAGCTCGTGCAAATTGTAGCCTCTTTTTCCTATTTGTAGTGGAGATGAGTGGTACCCAGTGGGGTCTTCTGCTGTTGTAGCCCATCCGCCTCAAGGTTGTGCGTGTTGTGGCTTCACAAATGCTTTGCTGCATACCTCGGTTGTAACAAGTGTTTTTTTCAGTCAACGTTGCTCTTCTATCAGCTTGAATCAGTCGGCCCATTCTCCTCTGACCTCTAGCATCAACAAGGCATTTTCGCCCATAGGACTGCCACATACTGGATGTTTTTCCCTTTTCACACCATTCTTTGTAAACCCTAGAAATGGTTGTGCGTGAAAACTAAGTAACTGAGCAGATTGTGAAATACTCAGGCTGGCCCGTCTGGCACCAACAACCATGCCACGCTCAAAATTGCTTAAATCACCTTTCTTTCCCATTCTGACATTCAGTTTGGAGTTCAGGAGATTGTCTTGACCAGGACCACAACCCTACATGCATTGAAGCAACTGCCTTGTGATTGGTTGACTAGATAATCGCATTAATGAGAAATAGAACAGGTGTTCCTAATAATTCTTTAGGTGAGTGTATATACAGTGAGGAACAGAAGTATTTTAACACCCTGCGATTTTGCAAGTTCTCCCACTTAGAAATCATGGAGGTGTCTGAAATTCACATTGTAGGTGCATTCACACTTTGAGAGACAGAATAAATCAATAAAAAAATCAGGAAATCACATTGTATGATTTTTAAAGAATTTATTTGTCTTGTACTGCTGAACATAAGTATTTGAACACCTGAGAAACAGCAAGAATTCTGGCTCTCAAAGACCTGTTACTGTGCCTTTAAAAAGTCCACCTCTATTCCACTCATTAATCTAGCTTAGTAGCACCTGTCTGAGCTCTTTAAAGACACCTGTCTACCCCACAGTCAGTCAGGTGGCAAATACTACCATGGGCAAGACCAAAGAGCTCTCAAAAGACACCAGAGACAAAATTGTGGACCTCCACAAGGCTGGAAAGGACTACGAGGCAATTGCCAAGCGGCTTGGTGAAAATAGATCAACTGTTGGAGCAATTGTTAGAAAATGGAAGAGGCTAAAGACGACTGTCAGTCTCCCTCAGACTGGGGCTCCTTGCAAGATCTCACCTTGTGGGGTATCACTGATGGTAAGAAAGGTGAGGAATCAGCCCAGAACTACAAGGGAGGAGCTGGTCAATGACATGAAGAGAGCTGGGACCACAGTTTCAAAGGTCACTGTTGGTAGAACACTACGCCGTCATGGTTTCAAATCATACATTAAACGGAAGGTTCCCCTGCTCAAGTCTTCACATGTCCAGGCCCGTCTGAAGTTTGCCAATTGCCATTGACCATCTGGATGATCCAGAGGAGGCATGGGAGAAAGTCATGTGGTCAGATGAGACCAAAGTAGAACTCTTGGTCTAAACTTCACTCGTCGTGTTTGGGGGGAAAAGAAGAATGAGTTGCATCCCAAGAACACCATCCATACTGTGAAGCATGGGGGTGGTAACATCATGCTTTGGGGGTGCTTTTCTGTGAAGGAGACAGAACGACTGAACTGTATTAAGGAGAGGATGAATGGGGCCATTTATTGTGAGATTTTGAGCACCAACCTCCTTCCCTCAGTCAGAGCATTGAAGATGGGTCATGGCAGGGTCTTCCAACATGACAATGACCCGAAGCACACAGTCAGGAAAACCATGGAGTGGCTCCTTAAGAAGCATATAAAGGTTCTGGAGTGGCCTAGCCAGTTTCCAGGCCTAAATCCAATAGAACATCTTTGGAGGGAGCTGAAATTCCGTGTTGCTCAGCGACAGCCCCGAAACCTGACAGATCTAGAGGAGATCTGTGTGGAGGAGTGGGCCAAAATGCCTGTTGCAGTGTGTGCAAATCTGGTCAAGAACTACAGGAAACGTTTTTCAATTGCAAACAAAGGCTTCTGTACCAAATATTAACAGGTGTTCAAGTACTTATGTTCAGCAGTGCAAGACAAATAAATTCTTTAAAAATCATACAATGTGATTTCCTGATTTTTTTTTTAAATTCTTTTTTTCAGAGTGGGAATGCACCTACAATGTGATTTTCAGACCTCTCCATGATTTCTAAGTGGGAGAACTTGCAAAATCGCAGGGTGTTTAAATACTTCTGTTCCTCACTGTATATACAGTATGGATATGTAATATATGGATCTCCTTAACTGCTGCCCCAATAAGGCCTGCAAAATCCATTTCTCCACCCACCAATATATTCTGACTCTTTTCTGACCTATCTACCACTTTATTTTCTGCCTTAACCTCCCTCCTCATTCACAGTTTAAGTACTCCACCACTCCCGCCAAAATTCTCTCCCCCAGCACAGAAGACCACCTTCCACTCATTTGCGAATTATCTGTATTATACAGTATGTAACCCAGTGAAACTGACCCTGATTCATATTTCAACCTTCACTTCTACACCACTAACTGCTTGGTCAGCATGCTCCTCTTAGGATTGTCAATCACCTTCAATGTTTGCTCTTCTAAATCTATAATGCAAGCTTCTAGATGTGCCAAATGTTTAGCCTGGATCTCCTGCTTCAGTTGTGTGTATATATATATATATATATATATATATATATATATACAGTACAGACCAAAAGTTTGGACACACTTTCTCATTCAAAGAGTTTTCTTTATTTTCATGACTATGAAAATTGTAGATTCACACTGAAGGCATCAAAACTATGAATTAACACATGTGGAATTATATACATAACAAAAAAGTGTGAAACAACTGAAAATATTCATATAGTATATCTAGTATATTCTAGGTTCTTCAAAGTAGCCACCTTTTGCTTTGATTACTGCTTTGCACACTCTTGGCATTCTCTTGATGAGCTTCAAGAGGTAGTCACCTGAAAATGGTCTTCCAACAGTCTTGAAGGAGTTCCCAGAGATGCTTAGCACTTGTTGTCCCTTTTGCCTTCACTCTGCGGTGCAGCTCACCCCAAACCATCTCGATTGGGTTCAGGTCCGGTGACTGTGGAGGCCAGGTCATCTGCAGCACCCCATCATTCTCCTTCATGGTCAAATAGCCCTTACACAGCCTGGAGGTGTGTTTGGGGTCATTGTCCTGTTGAAAAATAAAGGATGGTCCAACTAAACGCAAACCGGATGGAATAGCATGCCGCTGCAAGATGCTGTGGTAGCCATGCTGGTTCAGTATGCCTTCAATTTTGAATAAATCCCCAACAGTGTCACCAGCAAAGCACCCCCACACCATCACACCAGGCATGTAGAGTCCATCCGTTCACCTTTTCTGCGTCGCACAAAGACACGGTGGTTGGAACCAAAGATCTCAAATTTGGACTCATCAGACCAAATCACAGATTTCCACTGGTCTAATGTCCATTCCTTGTGTTCTTTAGCCCAAACAAGTCTCTTCTGCTTGTTGCCTGTCCTTAGCAGTGGTTTCCTAGCAGATATTCTACCATGAAGGCCTGAGTCACACAGTCTCCTCTTAACAGTTGTTCTAGAGATGTGTCTGCTGCTAGAACTCTGTGTGGCATTGACCTGGTCTCTAATCTGAGCTGCTGTTAACCTGCGATTTCTGAGGCTGGTGACTCGGATTAACTTATCCTCCGCAGCAGAGGTGACTCTTGGTCTTCCTTTCCTGGAGCGGTCCGCATGTGAGCCAGTTTCTTTGTAGTGCTTGATGGTTTTTGTGACTGCACTTGGGGACACTTTCAAAGTTTTCCCAATTTTTCAGACTGACTGACCTTCATTTCTTAAAGTAATGATGGCCACTTGTTTTTCTTTAAGAAAACTCTTTGAATGAGAAGGTGTGTCCAAACTTTTGGTCTGTACTGTATATATATATATATATATATATATATATATACACACAGGAAAAATGGCGGCACTGGAACACAATCAAAGAAAAAAAGAAAAAAAGGGTGCACGTCTCCAGGGGAATAGGCTTCGTACCCCAATGTATAATCCAGAAAAGTAGGCGGCACTCCGAAAAAGATGACAAGTGAACTTTATTCACCCAGGTGGTGCAACGTTTCGGTTCTGCACTAGAACCTTTTTCAAGCAAAGTTACAACTCAAATCACAGCATTATATACAGGTGAAACAATTAGCATGTTCAACATGTGACCACACTCCACCCAGTGGGTGTGTTACAAATCTTGATCATCCAATAAAAACTGTGTACATATCCAAAAAAGAAAATAAGGACTTAATATAAATAAAATGAGGCATGCATAAGAAAAATTACATGAAAAAATCATTAGTGATATACATGTTTATAGACAGTGTATCCATAATCACATGCTGTATCGATCAGTTACAAAATCGATCTGCCCAATAGTGCACTGTGATGTGATATGTTAAAAGGAGACATAGCAGAGAGGATGGGGAGACGATCGAAAAAACATACCAGAGGGACAAGAAGAGACCTGCCATGCCGTTGTTCCGCGTTGTTTATGTTCCACTGCGCAAACGCAGTACCGCATCAATCAGGGATATCCCGGCCGAGGACCTCTAATGTCATCAAAACCAGCCGCAGCGTCATCTTACAGAGTCTCGCCCCACGCGCATGCTCAGTAGACAAGGTCTGTTCCCGGCGCCATCTTACTTAATGGAAACAGATCGCTCCGTCTATTTACTTAGTGCAATACATCCTAACCACTTAATCAGAGGGTATGGGCAACTCAGAAAGAAGGGGACAGTCTAGAAACCAGAATGTCTCCCATCATACCCACGTGAAGCCATGCTACGGCCACGAATTCCGCGGTCCCTGCAAAAGCGACACTGTGGTTGCTGAGTGCCCTCATACCCAAGAGGGATCTCCTCTTTTAGGCATACGGATGTCACAAAGTGTAGACAGCAGCTAGGTATCTTGTCATTCAGGTTACCCCTGGTGCTTATCAAGATACGCAGACGGCAATACAAAATTTTTTTTTACAGGTATCTAGAGAATAGTAAAAATAACCATGAAGGACAAAAAGACGTCCCACATAACCCTCTTCTCAATGGTATGTTTCGATCAGCCCGACCGTCTCTGCCTATCTTCAAATGGTGAAGTGTGAATGATCTATGTGAAAAAACAGAGAAAAGAAAAATTAATTATTAAGGCAAGAAAAAATATATATATATTTTAATTGAGTTGATTAACTCCCTTAGTGTATACACAAGAAGCCTACTAACGTCCGACCTGACTTCAGGGGCAAGCCGACCTATAAAACGTCCCCAAAATTATAATCTACATTTAAACCATGAGGCTTCAAACTCCCTAACCTGTGAATCCAGCTAAGTTCTCTGTGTCTTAATACCTTAGATCTGTCCCCACCTCGCCTGGGTTGGGGAATCTGGTCCACTATCCAGCATTTCAGGTCGCCCTCCTTATGTTTGGCTTCCGTGAAATGCTTGGATACCGGTAAGTCTTTTCTTTTTTTTCTAATGCTCAAGCGATGGTTGTTAAGGCGAGTCTTCAATTCTGTTGTCGTCTCCCCTACATATAATAAATTACATGGACAAGATAGTATGTAGACAACGTAGCTGGAGTCACAGGTTAGGTGAAAAAGAATTTTGAAAGATTCTCCCGTCATAGGGTGTATAAAACTCTTCCCCTTACGAATATACCTACATATATTATATTATATATATATAATGAAAAAAGATGAGCAGCACACAAATCAAAGGGGTGCAATTCCTTGAAACAGATCGCGGACTTGATCCAATTTTGTATATGTATAGAAGAATCCAAGGCAGCACACGGATGACGGTGAAAAAAAGGGTATTTATTCCCCCATATACAGACAGCAACGTTTTCAGCTCTCTCAATGGAGCCTTTGTCAAGCCAGGCTTGACAAAGGCTCCATTGAGAGAGCTGAAACGTTGCTGTCTGCATATGGGGGAATAAATACCCTTTTTTTCACCGTCATCCGTGTGCTGCCTTGGATTCTTATATATATATATATATATATATATATATGGCAAAATGTGTTCCAAGAAAGCCTCTAATCTTGCTAGCCATTATGCCAGTTTCAACAAAAGTGAAGGTCGTACTATAAGCTGCAGCGGTGCCGTCGCCAGAACTGCCAGCCAGATCCAGAAAAACGTGTGAAAGCAGATTACATTTGAATCCTGATCAGGATTCTGATCACAATGAAAAAATGCATTGGAAAAAACGGATCCGCCATTTATTGACTTTTTTTGCACATTTTTCGGGTTTAACATGCAAAAGGCGCCGTCAATGGGAAAAATGCAAGTCAATGCGAAAAATGCCGGATCCGGCGTTCAGTCAAAGTGTTCCGGATTTTTGTCCGGAGGTAAAAATACAACATGCTATGGTTTTCTGAAAAGCCTGATTAGTAAAAAAAAAAGACTGAACTGTATGTATCCTGATGCATCCTGAACGGATTCAGAATGCATGGGGATACAACTAATCAGTTCTTTTCCGAATTTGAGCCCTAGGACAGAACTCAGTGCCGGAAAAGATCTAGTGTGAAAGTACCCATAATTTGTTAATTTACACCATTGGAAAGCTTGTTTGAAAGGCCTCATGCAAACGGCCGTTGTTTGGGTCCGCATCCGAGCCGCCGTTTTGGCGGCTCGGATGCGGACCCATTCACTTCAAGAGGGCAGCAAAAGATGCAGACAGCACTCTGTGTGCTGTCCGCATTCGTTGCTCCATTCTGTGACCCCGCAAAAGAAATAGAACAAAAAAACATGTTTTGCATAATAAAAAATAAAAAAATTTAAAGTTTGTAAAATCAGTTTTGAATAACTTGGGGGTGTAGTTTCTAAAATGGGGACATCTATGTAAAATTCTAAGCCTTCTAACATCGGAAAAAAATTAAATTGCATTTACAAAATTATGCCAACATAAAGTAGACATATGAGAAATGTAAAGTAATAACTATTTTATGAGGTGCCGCTATTTGTCTTAGGCCTCATGCACACAACCGGTTTTTTTTTAAGGTCCGCAAAAAAGGGGTCCGTAGGTCCGTGATCCGTGACCATTTTTTTGTCCGTGGGTCTTCCTTGTTTTTTGGAGGATCCACGGACATGAAAAATGAAAAAAAAATCTAAGTCAAGTTTGCCATTGAAATGATCGGACACGGATCACGGATCACGGACACGGATCATGGACGCGGATGACAATCTTGTGTGCATCCGTGATTTTTCACGGACCCATTGACTTGAATGGGTCCGTGAACCGTTGGCCGTGAAAAAAATAGGACAGGTCCTATTTTTTTCACGGCCAGGAAACACGGATCACGGATGCGGCTGCCAAACGGTGCATTTTCAGATTTTTCCACTGACCCATTGAAAGTCAATGGGTCTGTGAAAAAAAATGGAATACGGCACAACAGCCACGGATGCACACAACGGTCGTGTACATGAGGCCTTTAAGGCAGAGAAATGAAAATTTTGAAAATTGCTTATTTTTTAAAATTTGCTGTAAATTTGGGATTTTTAAAATAAATAGAAGTAAAACATATTGACTCATATTTGTTGTTTGTTGCTGTTGTTGTACAATGTGTCACAAGAAAACAATCTCAGAATGGCTTGGATAAGTAAAAGCGTTCCAAAGGTATTACCACATAAACTGACACGTTAGATTTGCAAAAATCGGCCTGGGATTTAAGGTGAAAAGTGGCTTGGTACTGAAGGGGTTAAGGGTGCTGCCACATGTCATGGTTGTGTTGCGTTTTTAGTGCACCAAAAAAATGCATGCAAATTTTGCAAAAACATACCTGCATTTATGGTGCATTTTTTTTTTCCAGCAAAGGGAAAACACACAGCAGACTTTAATTACCTTACTGTAACTCTAGGATGATCTGTGTGCTTTCCGTAACTGTATGTCCGTTCCACAAAAGATAGGACATGTCCTATTCTTGGCCGCATAAAATGCAGATCACAGACCCATTGAAGTCAATGGGTTAGCAAAAAAAAATGGATGCAACATGGATGTCATCTCTATTTTGCGGACTCGTGTTTCGGGACCTCAAAATACATATGGTGGGCATAAGGCCTAATTCTACACAAACTGAATCTGCATAAAATAAAAGAACCTCACTATATTCTGCAGACAACCCCTGAACCATTCCACAGAATCACACTCGACAGCAACAAGTCTGTTTTTTTAACTCCACTTATTTGTAAGCCACTTACTGCAGCCAGCCCAGTGGAAGCAAGGTCAGGCTGGGTCCTGTGTCACTCTGCTGCTCAATGCTTCATCCACCTCGCCTCTCCATAGGCTCTGTGAGCTTCTGTAATTTGGTCCATTTAGGTATCTCAAGATGGATTCAAAAGAAAATTCCTAGTGAACATTAGTTGAGGAAAGGTGGAGAGGAGGAGGAAAAGATCTGATGAGTGGAGAACGTGGCATTTTCCTCTGATAGGAGATATTTCAAAGTTTCTTATATTCACCTATACTATTGATTTTTGAAAACTTGTGTAAAAAGTTAATTTCTATGCAAATTGCAGAGACATGAGGATAGCGGTGTAGAGAGAGCATATCATAAAGCAAAACAGATAAATCCCCCCAAATAAACGGTCATGTATTTAATCATTGAGGTGAGTGATGTGAGCAATGGAAGTGATGTCATCACATGTAATCTGATGAGGACCAGAAGACCCAAGTCACCACATCCACAACACTGGAACAGAGGGACCTGTAGCAGGTGAGTAAAATTTTTGTCTTTGTTTTATATGCTCCTCTGCTATACAAGTTGAATGGGTCTGGATCCATCGGGGCTGCCGCACGGATGGGGCCCGTGCATTGAGGACCGCAAATTGCGGTCCCCAATGCACGGAACAGCAGCACAACAGCCGCGTGCAAGAGGCCGAAGAAACAAAGGATCTTGCTAGATAAACACCTAATCTGTCAGATCACACAATAGGAATTATTTCTACCACCAGAAAAAGGTGATTGTTAAACAACTACCATGTTGGTGGTGTCCCACGTAGCGGCATGGCTGAGCCACAGCTGAAATTCAACTACAATGTGGGCAAAAGGTGAGAGTTTGTGTGGTCTACTAATGAGCTCATGTAAAAGTCATTGCTGCTTGTTAATAACCACATGGTTTTTAGGCAAACTGCTAGGTGACAGCACCCTAAACATTGGTAAAGCCAATGGTTTTGAACAATGGAAATCTGTCCAACTGTCCACAACTTTTTATGCTCCATTCACATGGCAGATTTTGCAAAGGGTACAGTTTTTGCTGCAGCTTTTCAATTTCAATGCTGTGAACAATGAATGGAGCTAAACCGTAAGGCCTCTTTTACACGGGCGAGATTTCCGCGTGGTTGCAATGCGTGAGGTGAACGCATTGCACCTGCACTGAATCTGGACCCATTAATTTCTATGGGGCTGTGCAAATGAGCAGTGATTTTCACGCATCACATGTGCGTTGTGTGAAAATAGCAGCATGCTCTGTATTGTGCGTTTTTCACGCAACGCAGGCCCCATAGAAGTGAATGGGGCTGCGTGAAAATCGCAAGCATCCCAAAGCAAGTGCGGATGCTGTGCGATTTTCAAGCATGGTTGCTAGTAGACGATCGGTATGGGGACCCGATCATTATTGTTTTCCCTTATAACATGGTTATATGGAAAATAATAGCATTCTTAATACAGAATGCATAGTAAAATAGCGCTGGAGGGGTTAAAAAAAAAATAATAATAATTTAACTCACCTTAATCCACTTGTTCATTCAGTCCGGCTTCTCATCTTTCTTCTTCTTTGCTGTGCAGGAGGAAAAGGACCTGTGGTGATGTCACTGGGCTCATCACATGGTCCGTCACATGATCCATCAACATGGTGATGGGTCATGTGATGGTCGCAGTGATGTCATCAAAGGTCCTTAAGGGTACTTTCACACTAGCTTTTTTCTTTTCCGGCGCTGAGTTCCGTCCTAGGGGCTCAAATCCGGAAAAGAACTGATCCGTTTTATCCTAATGTATTCTGAATGGAGAGCAATCTGTTCAGGATGTCTTCAGTTCAGTCTTTTTGACTGATCAGGCTTTTCAGAAAACCGTAGCATGTTGTATTTTTACCTCCGGCCAAAAATCCTGAACACTTTGACTGATTGCCGGATCAGGCCTTTTTCCCATTGACTTGCATTAACGCCGGATCTGGCGCCGTGTGTTCAGTCAAACCGGATCCGGCTTTTGCATGTTAAACCAGAAAAATGTGAAAAAAAAGTTAAAGTCCATAAATGGCGGATACGTTTTTTCCAATGCATTTTTTCATTGTGATCAAAATCCTGATCAGGATTCAAATGTAATCCGTTTTCACACGTTTTTCCGGATCCGGCGGGCAGTTCCGGTGTCGGAATTGAACGCCGGATTTAAACAACGCTAGTGTGAAAGTAGCCTTACCCAGGTCCTTAAGAAAGAAGAGAAGCCGGGCTGCGCGAACAAGTGGATTAAGGTGAGTTAAATAAATAAAAATTAACCCCTCCAGCCTTATTTTACTATGCATTCTGTATTCAGAATGCTATTATTTTCCCTTGTAACCATGTTATAAGGGAAAATAATACAATCTACACAACACCGATCCCAAACCTGAACTTCTGTGAAGAAGTTCGGGTACCAAACATGCTGATTTTTCTCACGCGCGTGCAAAACGCATTAAAATGTTTTGCACTCGCGCAGAAAAATTGCGCATTTTCCCGCGACGCACCCGCATCTTATCCGGCCGTGTGAAAGAGGCCTAAAGGACACCAGCTGTGTCTTCCAGCAGTGTCCAGTCAGATACTGCTATAAACCACCAGCCACATGAATAGCAGTATGGCCTTCTATAAAAAAAAATCCACACCGCCGGCAGCGGCTTTTGTTCCAAAATTATGGCATCAAAAGATGTAGTGTGAATGGGGATTTAGATTTATAGCTCTTGAGGCTATGACATATTGATTGGCTTTACCAGCTAGGATTTGGCGTTTGTATGTCTACAATGTTTGGTGTCTATACACTGTCAAGCCCTGTTACATTAGCTGTATTATTCAGTAGATGACACCGTTTTTAGATTGTTGCATTGAAAATTTTTACTGTAACATCTGTATCCCATTCAAGCTGTAATCTGACTCAGTGTAAACCTATTTTTCCAGTGAATCAACATCATTACAGAAAGAAACGATTATAGAAGAGAGGGCATTTACAGCTAGTACTTGGCGCACACAAGGAGGAACTTGTATGTATAGAAAACATTCCTGCGGTTTATGCTAAAATTAGTGCATTGATATCCTGCATTCTAAGTTGCTTGCCTCCGTTGTCAGTAGACAGAGTAGCATATAAACATTTAAAGAGGACCTTTCACAAGTGGGAACAATATCAGTCAGTATAACGTGTGCTAAGCACTTCAAGAATTTACCAGCAAAACTACCAAGAAACTTCTTTTCTGGGTTTACATGGAATTTTATTTCACACCAGTTGGTCTATGAGGTACACCTTTTTATGATAATGAGGAATTTATGCAATGTTTTTAGTTAATAATTCTTGATCAAGCATTTGCTAGTTCTCTAGATCCCTAAATGAGCACTGCCCATAATAAAAATAGGGGAAGTGATTACCTTTCTCGCATTTTACACTCAGTAGACCTGTGGTAGGAGCTGACCGGTGTTCTACTGCTGCAGAAACACCACTGCCACTAACACTGTCAGCAGCCCAGTCGGCACTGCCCTCCCATCATCAAGCAGGCAGTGCTAGGGGCCCCAACATTTCTTGACCCTGCATATACCGGTTAGCTGGTCTAGCTTTGTAGTGGGTAAGGCTTTACTTTCTACCTGATTATAGTATTAGGACAAATTTGACTCTCAGAAATTATATGCAGTTATCCTAAAACCGATAAATCAATTTTGTATTAATAGTTCAGAATGTCAGTATTTTTGAGTGTTATTTTTCCATGCATTACATTTCTGAAAATCTAATTATACTGGGGGATATTGCTTGATCACTTTCAAGAGCTGTGGAAGCTGAGCTCATCTTTCTTCATGAAATCTTAAAAAGCAATATACCCAATAGAGTGTGAGTTAGGCCTCATTCACATTTCCGTGTCATGTCAGTGAAAAGAGCACAAGACTGTAGACAAACTTAATAGAAAGTCTCGGGACCCCCACGATCAACACTTCTGATATGTCCCTATGACATATCAAAAATTGAAAAAAAAAGTGTTACTTTTTTAGGATTTTATGTGGTAGACTAATACAAAATGGCAAGTATGTGTGAAGTGAAAAGAAAATTATACCCAGTGGTTCCTCAAGATACAGTGGCCTCAGGATACAATATTTTCAACATACAATGGTCTTTTCTGACCCATCGTAAGTTTAAACTAGACTCACCCTACAATGCCTCAAACTCAGATCCAACCAATCAAGACCACTTCTCTGGTGAAATAGCTGTAGCAGTTGCTATTTAGCAGCTATTCCTGATTGTTATATATAAGGACATGTCTAAGGCTACTTTCACACTAGCGTTCGTCGGTCCGCTTGTGAGCTCCGTTTGAAGGGTCTCACGAGCGGACCCGAACGCAGCCGTCCAGCCCTGATGCAGTCTGAATGGAGCGGATCCGCTCAGACTGCATCAGTCTGGCGGCGTTCAGCCTCCGCTCCGCTCGCCTCCGCACGGACAGGCGGACAGCTGAACGCTGCTTGCAGCGTTCGGGTGTCCGCCTGGCCGTGCGGAGGCGTGCGGAGGCGTGCGGATCCGTCCAGACTTACAATGTAAGTCAATGGGGACGGATCCGTTTGAAGATGCCACAATATGGCTCAATCTTCAGGCGGATCCGTCCCCCATTGACTTTACATTGAAAGTCTGGACGGATCCGTACGAGGCTATTTTCACACTTAGCTGTTATATGCTAAAAATAATGCAGACGGATCCGTTCTGAACGGAGCCTCCGTCTGCATTATTATGATCGGATCCGTTCAGAACGGATCCGATCGAACGCTAGTGTGAAAGTAGCCTAAAAGAAAGCCATAAGAATTTCCGTTAGCATTTTGCCACAAGCCATGTAGGGGACACAGCAAACATGTGAAAGAAGGTGCTCTGGTCAGATGAGACCAAAGTTGAACTTTCTGGACTAAATACAAAACACTATCTGTGGTGGAAAACTAACACTGCACATCAATCTGACCACAGCATCCCCAACTCCTCTCAGATGCCAGCCAGGTAAGTAATGATCTAATGCTGCAAGAGTTAATTAACTTATGTATTTGGCTGGTGGCTGCAGGTGCCTGTCTGACTTCTGAATTAAACTTTATTGCCATCCTGAGGCAACTGGAGTAGGACAGAGGGGCAGCTTCTGGGGAGATATTTTGCACTGTGGGGCATTATTTTGTGATGCACTGTGGTATTTGGTCCTGCTGGGGTGGTATTTTGTGCGACAATATGGTATTGTTAGCCCCACCTACTTGTGTTGGTCATGCCTTCTGCCTATGTAGACCTACAAAATTGGGGCAAATTTGAGTTTTCTTACATGGCCACTTTAAGTTTCCAGTCTGTTCCTGGGAAGATGAATGAAGCTAAATACAGGGCAATCCTGGAGGAAAACCTGTTAGAGGCTGCAAAAGACTTGAGACAGAGGTTCAACTTCCAGCAGGACAACCCTAAACATAGAGCCAGACCTACAATGGAATAGTTTAGGTCAAAGCATATTCATGTGTTAGAATGGCCACGTCAAAATCCAGACTCTATGGCAAGACTTGAAAATTGCTGTTCACAGACACCCTCCATCCAATCTGACTGAGCTGGAGCTATTTTGCAAAGAAGAATGGGCAAAAGTTTCAGTTTCAAGATGTGCAAAGCTCGTAGAGATATACCCTAAAAGACTCGTAGCTGCAATTGCAGCAAAAGGTGGTCCTATGAAGCATTGACTCAGGGGGGCTGAATACAAATGCACACTACACTTTCCAGATTTGTATTTATTCAAAATTTTGAAAACCATGTATCATTTTTTCTTTTCACTCCACAAATACTTACTACAGTACCTTGTGTTGGTCTATGCCATACAATCCCAATGGAATACATTAAAATTTGTGGGTATAACTTGAAAAAATGTGGAAAATTTCAAGGGATATGAATACTTTTTCAAGGCACTGTATGGGGGCACTACACTACATGGGGACTATGGTGGGGGTGGGGTTGAGATTTTTATATACACAGGGGTATTATACTACAGGGGGAGAGGATGATATATATGGGAGCATTATACTAAAGGGGAGAACATTTTATATATGCAGGCTTTATACTACGGGGGGGGGGGGGCATTATATACAAGATCATTATACTACAGGGAGAGACAATTTTATATTTGGGGGAATTATAACTGAAGAGTGGAAAGCATTATATATATGGGGGAATTTTAAATACAGGAGGAGAACATTTTATGTATGGGGGCTTTATACTATGGAGGGGGGAGTATTGTATATAAGGAGCATTATGCTACCGGGGTTGAGTATTATATATATGGGAACACTATACTACAGGTAGAGAGCATTTTATATATACAGAGAGCATTATAGCTGAAAGGGGAGAGCATTATATATGCTATCACTACAAGGGGGCATCATATTTCTACGGGGTGCTGGACTACAGGGAGCACTATGGGGGGTATTATAATACAGGCCAGACCACTACAGTGGGAATTACAACACAGGAGGCCCTACAGATATATATATATTATAATACAGGGTACACTACAAGGGGTCATTATAACTACAGGGGCACTGCTTCCGGGCTTTATAAATACTGGTGCTACTACAGGGAGTGTTATAAATACTTGTGCCACAATAGGGGGCATTATAACCACTGGAGACACTATGGGGGCTTATTAATACTGGGGGCTCTGAAGAGGGGGCATTATTAATATTGGGGGTACTGTAGGGGCATTTTTATTATTGGGCACAATATAGAGGGCGTTACTACTAATGGGGTTGCTCCTGGAGGCACTATTATTATGGGAGGATTATCTGGATGGCTTTATTATTTCTGCAGTATAGTATTTGGGGGCATTTGAGAGCACAGCGGCCACAGTATTGGGGGTAGCAGCAGGATGACAATGTTGGAGCACCAGGAAGGAACTCTGCAGAGAGGAAATGCAGCTGAAAGAGGTTATCATGGCAGTCTGCTTCCAAGAGAAAAGATGAGAAAATAGAATGTCTAACATCATAGAAGACATCACTGGATGTGAGAAGTATGTTGTGTTGTAATCTCCTGTATGTGTGATAGCACTGTATGTAATGTTAATCTACCATATTTCTGTAACATTAGGGCTGGCGGGGAAGGATTGGATTGAGAATTTGGCGCAGGGAAGGGAGGTTGTGGCACGATTTCAATTTTCGCTTCGGACAGCAGAAAGACTAGAATTGGCCCTACCTACATACATTTAGTATCCTTCACACTCACACTTACGGGGGCATTTACCATTGTAAAATTTTGTGTTGCATTTGACATCACATGTGACGTTTTGATGCCAAAATACTGGTGCAGAAGGTGTCATAAAAGTTTTCGTACTGTTTTTTCTTTTTTATTAAGTTTAGATTTTTTTTTTCATATTTTTTTTTCACTTGGGGTTTGAGCTTAGGTCTGATTGGGGGTCTGATCTGAGGTGTTATTGGGGTATTTTTAACCCTTTTGCAGAGACCCGCTGCTAATTACGTGACCGGCAATAGTGCCGATCGCAGTAATTAAAGCCTTTAGATGCCGTGATCAAGTGAGATCACAGCATCTAAAGGGTGAAGGTGAAAAACCTAGAAGTTTCCGGGCTTCTTACTTGGATCCCAACCCCTGCGGCCAGTGAGGATGCCGGTAATTTATTTCAATACACTCAGCCTCGCTGAAGAGGCCGAGGGCATTGAAGCTGAAATTCTTATTTTGGCCACCAGTTGGCAGACCAAGATAAGAAATGAGCAATCCTGAGGAATAGCTGTATTTCAAAAAGCCATGATTGTTAAGAATAAAAAAAAAATGATTTTGTATGCCCAAATCCAAGCTTCAAAATCATTAAAAAAAAGTTACAAAATATACATTATAAAAATGTTTTAAAAAGTTTAAATCACCCCCCTGTCATGAGCGTGTCACAACCTATCGCTGACCCTGTTGTGCCTGGGGTCAGAAGGTCTGACCCCTTCAAAAACAGCCAATAATTTAGTAATAACAAATTTAATGTAGTAAAAATGTTAAAATTAGGTATTTTATTACTCCCATCTCGTAAGTACATCTCGTTACATCTTGTAAGTAATCAGGCTAATTGGCACTTAAAGAGAGTCTATCACCAAGATCAACCCTATTAGCCGCCTCCGGACCGCCTAACGCAGGATCGCGGTCCGGAGGCGTCAGTCTCAGGCAGAGTCACGCATATACGCGTCATCTCGCGAGATGACGCTCACAGCCGGCCCGCGCATGCGCATCGCGGGTCGGCAGAAGTTCAAGGGGGGTTACATCATCAGCCTGCCAGCCAATGATCAATCGCTGGCAGGCCGGTGATTTTTAAAAAAACGAATCACAGGCCATTTAACACTTTATATTTATAAATATAAGGTGTTAAATGGCTGCTGTGCTCCTCTGCTGATTCTTTTCGTCGGTTGGTCTCAGCAGAGGAGCACAGTTCACAGTGAGTACACCAAACACTTCACTTAGCCCCCAGATCACCCTCCATCACCCCAATTAACCCTTTGATCGCCCCTGTCAATCACCTAGTGAAAGGGAAAAAAGTGATCAGTGTAAACTGTCACTTTTTTTTTTTCACTGGTATTGACCGTTAGGTTTTAAGTATAGTTTAGGCCCCTTGGTTAGGTAGTTAGCAATCGGTTAGCGCCCAGCCCACCGCACCGCAGTCCGTTATTCGCTGATTAGCGTATCGCTAATCAGCATTTGTACTTTTATAGTATCTGTAAGTGATCAAAACTGATCACAGTCAGATCTATAATAGTATTAGTGTCACCTTAGCTCGCCCTCCACCCAAAACGCAGTGTTTGCCCGATCAGGCCTGATCGGTCGCCCACACGTGCGTTCACCCTCGCCCGCCCCACCGCAGTGACAAAAAAAATATATTTTTTTGATCACTGCACAATCACTTTCCAAGCGCTGCGGCGATAAAAAAATCAGTTTTGATATTTTTTATCAATCGCAGCTGCCTCCGTTACTTCGCTAGCCTCCCATTTGTAAGACAGGCTTGCTTTTTTTTCTTGGATAGTCTCAGGGAATACCCCCTAAATTTTGTAGTCCAAATGTCAAACAAGGGGTATTCTTCTGAAGAGGCCTACAGGCTTCTGACCCAGTCGGATGAGGAATGGGAACCCTCATCTGACGAATCTAGCGGGTCAGAATATGAAGCTGTCGAAAGCAGCGCAGCCCACCCTGGACCTAGTACCAGCACTGCCGTACAACATGGTGAAGTGGCGAGCACCAGAAGGGCAGTTGAAGGTGGTACGGTGGCACGTGCAATAGTTACCCCGTCGCAGCCACCGCACAGACAGGCCCGTAGACCCCCTAGAGTCCCTGAGGTGCTGGCAAAACCTGATTGGCAGTCCCCAACTTCAGCCGCACCATTAGTTCCCCCTTTCACCGCCCAGTCTGGAGTTCAGGTTGAGACA
Source organism: Bufo gargarizans (assembly GCF_014858855.1). Taxonomy (NCBI): domain Eukaryota; kingdom Metazoa; phylum Chordata; class Amphibia; order Anura; family Bufonidae; genus Bufo; species Bufo gargarizans. The sequence continues at coordinate 180,579,083 of NC_058083.1, forward strand.
GCTCAGATCGGTTCGGCCCTGGGATCTTTTGATCTGTTCTTGACTGCAGAGCTCTTGGACATAGTCGTGGCAGAAACAAATCGGTATGCCACTCAATTTATAGCCGCCAACCCGGGAAGCTATTATGCCCAGCCTTTCCGGTGGAAACCCATCCAAGTTTCCGAATTAAAAAAATTTCTGGGCCTTCTCCTCAACATGGGTCTAACCAAAAAGCATGAATTGCGGTCATATTGGTCCACGAACCTAATTCATCACATGCCCATGTACTCTGCTGCCATGTCCAGGGCACGATTTGAGGCCATCCTGCGTTTCAAGCTCGTTACCAACCGTCTTTCAAGGGGGGAGAGGGCTGCCTTGTGTAATGAAGAACTGCTCGTGGTGAAATGGAGAGACAAGTGTGCCGTTTAGATGCTCTCCTCCATTCACGCAGACACGACAATACAAATTGAACGAGCAACCAGTGTCATTGAAAAGCCCCTCTGTGTCCACGACTATAATTCGCTCATGGGAGGGGTGGACTTCAATGACCAGATGTTGGCTCCCTATTTAGTTTCCCGACGCACCAGACGCTGGTATAAGAAGGTGTCTGTATATTTAATTCAATTGGCTGTATATAATAGTTTTGTTCTCTACAGTAAGGATGGGAGAACAGGATCCTTCCTCAAATTTCAGGAAGAAATCATCAAGAACCTCCTGTATCCAGGAGGTTCCGTGGCCCCAACCACCAGTGTAGTGAGCCATCTACACAAGCGACATTTCCCCAATGTCGTTGCTGGTACCTCAACCCAACCGTCACCCCGAAAAAGATGTGTCTGTAGCAGGAGTGGAATAAGGCGTGACACCCGCTATTTCTGTCCTGACTGCCCTGACCACCCTCCCCTATTCTTTGGGGAGTGTTTCCGGAAGTACCACACACAGGTACACTTAGCATAGGGATTGCATCTCACAGGACAGGCACACAGGGCTATTAGGACCCTTTCACACAGAGCTGCTGCAAACCTCTCCTTTCACCTGGGACAAAGTGCATAATGTACTTCACCACATCTTTGGGCAATTTGCGCTTTGCACATTGTCCCATGGGGAAGGAGAGGTTTGTCCTATAAAGGTAAAAAATTAAAATAAAAAAATCACCAGTAAGCAAAAAAGTTAACGTTCTGTTCAAAAAGTTAAATAAAGTTTATATGTTCCGTTCAAATGTTATTATAAAGTTAATACATTTATTGCGTTGCGGCCTGTTTTTTTAAAGTTTTTTTTACCTTCCAGGTGGACCAACCGATCGACTAGCTGCAACACTGATGTGCATTCTGGCAGAAGCATTGCGCTGCTGTCAGATTACACAAAAGTCGGTGTATGTGGCGCTGCAAGACGAGATTTCTCCTCTGCAGTAAAAGATACGTTTGCCGAGGCATATGTGCTGAGAAGGCAGCGGTGTTCATATGCTTTGGCAAACACTTTGTATATAAAAAAAATTAATAAATCCCGGCAATGATTTATTCATCCACATCGATTGATGTGAATGGAGAAATCGGGTTTGCCAGGGCATACGAGCTAAGTGGGTATGGATGTTGGGCGAAGCTCCTATGTCCTGGCAGATGCCTTTCCCCGCCTTTTTTTTTTTTTTTTTGGGCAGAGATTTTTTTCATCCACATTGATCGATGCGAATGAAGAAATCTGTGCCGTTCATTTTTTCTTTCAGCCCAGAGGCTGAACGGAAAAAAAAAATCTCATTACCTGTATGCTCAATATAAGGAGAATAGCAGAAACTCCTAATGCTGGCCATACATGTAATGATTGCGAGACCCTCAAATGCCAGGGCAGTACAAACACCCCACAAATGACCCCATTTTGGAAAGAAGACACCCCAAGGTATTCGCTGAGGGGCATATTGAGTCCATGAAAGATTGAAATTTTTGTCTCAAGTTAGCGGAAAGGGAGACTTTGTGAGAAAAAAACTAAAAAAATCAATTTCCGCTAACTTGTGCCCCCCCAAAAAAAAATTCTATGAACTCGCCATGCCCCTCATTGAATACCTTGGGGTGTCTTTCCAAAATGGGGTCACATGTGGGGTATTTATACTGCCCTGGCTTTTTAGGTGCCCTAAAGCGTGAGAAGAAGTCTGGGATCCAAATGTCTAAAAATGCCCTCCTAAAAGGAATGTGGGCCTCTTTGCGCATCTAGGCTGCAAAAAAGTTTCACACATGTGGTATCGCCGTACTCAAGAGAAGTTGGGGAATGTGTTTTGGGGTGTAATTTTACATATACCCATGCTGGGTGAGATAAATATCTTGGTCAAATGCCAACTTTGCATAAAAAAAATGGGAAAAGTTGTCTTTTGCCGAGATATTTCTCTCGCCCAGCATGGGTATATGTAAAAAGACACCCCAAAACACATTGCCCTACTTCTTCTGAGTACGGCGATACCACATGTGTGACATTTTTCTGCAGCCTAGGTGGGCAAATGGGCCCACATTCCAAAGAGCACCTTTCAGATTTCACAGGGCATTTTTTACAGATTTTGATTTCAAACTACTTCTCACGCATCAGGGCCCCTAAAATGCCAGGGCAGTATAACTACCCCACAAGTGACCCCATTTTGGAAAGAAGACACCCCAAGGTATTCCGTGAGGGGCATGGCGAGTTCCTCGAATTTTTTATCTTTTGTCACAAGTTAGCAGAAAATGATGATTTATTTTATTTTTATTTTTTCTTACAAAGTCTCATATTTCACTAACTTGTGACAAAAAATAAAAACTTCCATGAACTCACTATGCCCATCACGAAATACCTTGGGGTGTCTTCATTCCAAAATGGGGTCACTTGTGGGGTAGTTATACTGCCCTGGCATTTTAGGGGCCCAAATGCGTGCAAAGTAGTTTGAAATCATAATCTGTAAAAAATGGCCTGTGAAATCCGAAAGGTGCTCTTTGGAATGTGGGCCCCTTTGTCCACCTAGGCTGCAAAAAAGTGTCACACATGTGGTATCGCCGTACTCAGGAGAAGTTGGGGAATGTGTTTTGGGGTGTCATTTTAAATATACCCATGCTGGGTGAGATAAATATCTCGGCAAAAGACAACTTTCCCCATTTTTTTATACAAAGTTAGCATTTGACCAAGATATTTATCTCACCCAGCATGGGTATATGTAAAATGACACCCCAAAACACATTCCCCAACTTCTCCTGAGTACGGCGATACCACATGTGTATTTTTCCCTTAAAAAACTCTTTGGTTGCTTTTGCAGTATGCTTTGGGTCATTGTCCATCTGCACTGTGAAGCGCCGTCCAATGAGTTCTGAAGCATTTGGCTGAATATGAGCAGATAATATTGCCTGAAACACTTCAGAAGTCATCCTGCTGCTTTTGTCAGCAGTCACATCATCAATAAATACAAGAGAACCAGTTCCATTGGCAGCCATACATGCCCACGCCATGACACTACCACCAACATGCTTCACTGATGAGGTGGTATGCTTAGGATCACGAGCAGTTCCTTTCCTTCTCCATGCTCTTCTCTTCCCATCACTCTGGTACAAGTTGATCTTGGTCTTACCTGTCCATAGGATGTTGTTCCAGAACTGTGAAGGCTTTTTTAGATGTTGTTTGTCAAACTCTAATCTGGCCTTTCGGTTTTTGAGGCTCACCAAATCGTTTACATCTTGTGGTGAACCCTCTGTATTCACTCTGGTGAAGTCTTCTCTTGATTGTTGACTTTAACACACATACACCTACCCCATGGAGAGTGTTCTTGATCTGGCCAACTGTTGTGAAGGGTGTTTTCTTCACCAGGGAAAGAATTCTTCGGTCATCCACCACAGTTGTTTTCTGTGGTCTTCTGGGTCTTTTGGTGTTGCTGAGCTCACCGGTGCATTCCTTTTTTTTAAAGAATGTTCCAAACAATTGTTTTGGCCGCGCCTAATGTTTTTGCTATCTCTCTAATGTTTTTTTTTTTTTTTTTTTTTTTTTTTTTTAGCCTAATGATGGCTTGCTTCACTGATAGTGACAGCTCTTTGGATCTCATCTTGAGAGTTGACAGCAACAGATTCCAAATGCAAATAGCACACTTGAAATGAACTCTGGACCTTTTATCTGCTCATTTTAATTGGGATGATGAGGGAATAACACACACCGGGCCATGGAACAGCTGAGAAGCCAGTTGTCCCAATTGTTCGCTTGATTTGGATGTAAATACCCTCAAATTAAAGCTGACAATCTGCAGTTAAAGCACATCTTGTTTGTTTCATTTCAAATCCATTGTGGTGGTGTATAGAGCCAAAAATGTTACAATTGTGTCTGTGTCCCAATATTTATGGACCTGACTGTATATGCTGGATACTGTTGCTCCAAAAGATCTAAATGAAGGCAACAGCTTTGCCTCATTTTTATGATCTCATGTACAATTAGCTCTGTGATTCTTTTCTCTGGCCTGTTATCATCGTTCCATTGTTTTTATTATTTTTATTTGTTTTTTTAACAGTATATAATTTCCATATTGGACTGTACTTACCTGATATCTACTCTCCCTTAGATGAGTCATCCTATCTGCCTTTAGGAATTCCATTGGGGGACGATATAGGAGAAGGTGGACTACAATCTATCTGCTGAATAGGAAGTAGAATATCATAGAATACCCACAGGGCCGGTGCAAAGACCTTTGCACACGCAAGTGATTAATAAAAATAAAAAAAAAAGGTTTCATTTTTTCGCCCCCCCCCCCCCCCCTCAGCACCCTAAGGCGGCCGCTTGGTCTGCCTTATTATAGCATCGGGCCTGAATACCCACTTCAATGATGGTTCCGGGATTGGTATCTATGAAGAAACAGGATTTCATTGTGGATTTATAGGGAGCTATGGAGAGCATTATATTGTCTTGGACTACTGAACTGAATAATTGGGTTTTTCTTGGAGTTTTTTTGCACTTAATTATTGTATATTTGGATTGTGATATCATGGATTTTTGTCATATTGACCACACGCAGTATCACTTTATTATTACGCATATGTTATGGAGGATTTAATTATGTCTTGGTTTTAAATAGGTCAATTGTGATGCACTATGTTTTATTTATTATTAGTATCCGTTCTTGTCACACATGTATGTGTATGGCCATATGCTGAGGCCATGTAGGTATATATGCATATATACATGTATATATGTTTACTTGCATGTTCACTTCACAGCACTGTCACTTTTTTGCACTAGGACTTTAGTATGGTATTACACACATACGGTATGGGTATATCATTTTTATTTATTTATTTTTATAATAAGCTTTCAGTATGTAATATAATATATCCCATTTCTGAGCTATCAACCAATGTCTTTGGGGTTCTATATGTTTGCCTATTGCTAATATATATTTTGAAGAGGTGAGGGCATGTGCCCATTCTTAAGATGGCGCCTATGTCACTTGAGCCGGAGCCTGCCGGTTGTAATTGGCATACACTGACACATTTGGCCTTTTAGAGATGATGCGATGACGTCACCTCCTCTCTGTTTGTTCTGTGGGAGGGATGCTGACTATGCCTCATGTGATGCTCGTTCGGGCTGTGGTTCGCATGTTATAGCAAGATTAGCGTACTATCGCAAGATTTGACACCATTTTGATTGAATTGTGATGAACATACATTCAAACTACTCCAGGTGTTTCTCTCCTCCTCCCCCTAACAACAGGTGATTTTTATTTGAAAGGAGTATATAGGGAGGGTAGATATCAGCATTAACTACGCCCCCGGAAGAAGCTGGGCGAAATGGATGTCGGGGTGGCAGCGCTCCACCCTACTCTGGGTCTGTACTTCACCATACCTTGTTGTGTTGATAGTGACTTCATATGCTACACATTATATGTGCGTGTTTAGCACGCCATTTTCTGTATTATTGTATGTCACATGATTGAATGATCCCACACCCAGGAGGTCATTTGATGTTTGTATATTGGTGCAGAATTACTTTACTATTATCATCAATTTATAATGTATTAGGAGCATTTAAAACCATGTCTGGGCATCATTGTATTATGTTATTATAGGGGTTATGTGGTGAGAGTCTGTACTTGTTGTAGTGGTGGGAGGGCTTCACATATTGTGAGTCCATACTGCATATTATGTAATGATATTTTATCGCTTTTCATGCTATAATAAAGAATGTATTTAGATTTCATGTGTGGTGTTATACTTTTGGTTGGTTATATACTTACACCACACTGCGGCTTATACCTTGTTTCTAGTTGGTTGTTATCCTGAAAGTTGATCCAGAGGAAGGCAAAAAAACAACAACTGTGAGGTAGAAGCCAATTTTCCCCACTTAAGGGGAAAAAAAATCCTTCCCAACTCCAATCAGACAATCAGAATAACTCCCTATATCAGCGACCCCTCTCTAGTAGCTATAGACTGTAATATTATTACACTCCAGAACTACATCCAGGCCCCTCTTGAATTCCTTTAGTGAACTCACCATCACCACCTCCTCGGGCAGAGAGTTCCATAGTCTCACTGCTCTTACCGTAAAGAAGCCTCTTCTATGTTTGTGCACAAACCTTCTTTCCTCCAGGCGCAGAGGATGTCGCCTCGTCACAGTCACAGTCCCGGGGATAAATAGATGATGGGAGAGATCTCTGTACTGACCCCTGATATATTTATACATAGTAATTAGATCTCCCCTCAGTCATCTTTTTTCTAAAGTGAATAACCCTAATATTGATAATCTTTCAGGGTACTGTAGTTGCCCCATTACAGTTAATACTTTAGTTGCCCTCCTCTGAGCCCTCTCCAGTTCAGCTATGTCTGCCTTGTTCACAGGAGCCCAGAACTGTACACAGTACTCCATGTGTGGTCTGACTAGTGATTTGTAAAGTGTCAGGACTATGTTCTCATCTCGGGCACCTATGCCTCTTTTGATGCAACCCATTATCTTATTGGCCTTGGCAGCAGATGTCTGACACTGGTTTTTACAGCTTAGTTTGCTGTTAACTAAAATTCCTAGGTCCTTTTCGATGTCAGTGTTACCCAGTGTTTTACCATTTAGTATGTACGGGTGACTTGCATTATTCCTTCCCATGTGCATCACCTTACATTTGTCAGTGTTAAACCTCATCTGCCACTTATCTGTCCAAGCCTCCAATCTATCCAGATCCCTCTGTAGTAGTATACTGCCCAGTCTCCATTCCCCAGCAGCCGTGTGATCTACAGGGAATTGGGAGCACAGTCTCCATCCCCCAGCAGCAGTTTAACGAACCAGGGGGAGACAGTAAGACCCATAACAGTGCAGATGGGGCCATGGTCTCTGCACTCACAGCACAGGGGGTAGGGACAGGGCTGTTTAGCCAAAGGGGAGACAGTCGGTCTCCCCCCACAGCAGCATGGTGGTCTATCTAAAGGGGAGACAGTCGATCTCTTCCTACAACAGCAGAGCGGTGTATCTAAAGGGGAGACAGTCGGTCTCCCCCTACAACAACCAGGCTTCTTCCGTGGTAGCGCTGGCACCAGGGCAAAGTACCGCTGGTCTCTGCCCACTCAGCAACCCACCAAGGCAGTCTACCAGTCCCCCACACAGCCGTGGTGAGGCACATGGACATGTTTATCCCTTGCTCAGGTGTAGTAACCATTTATTGTGGGTGGGCTGTACTGCTGTTTCTGTTTTGTGGGTGGGCTGCTGGACTAACAAGGGCACTGACCGGCAGAAGGTCAGAGACCCTGTTAGTCTGTTTGGAAAAGGGGAGAAATGTGACAAAACCAACCTCGCCACTAGGTGGCGGAGAGGCCTGGCTACCATCCTCTTGCCCCAGGATTATGGGCCCTCTCATCAGCCAGGCCTCTTTTGTTCACAAAGGACTTGTACTAACTTGAACCCCTGGTCTAATTCGTGTCATTTTGGGATGTTAAATGTCTATGTGTATTGAAAAGGGTGGGACATTGTATACGTTGAATAGGGAGGTCTGTTCCATTGTCTCTCTGTGTGTATTGGCGATGTCCTTTGTCCTGAGAGATAATTGAATTACGTCTCGGTTGTCTCCAGGACAGAAGACATTGTGTATTCTCCTGCCTGGGATGATTGCATCAACCCAGTGTGAGGTAATTGTATCACAGGCAGAGGGGAGGATTTTGTGTGGGAGTGTCTGAGTGTATTGTACGTGGTTATTGGCTGTTTTTACAAAACCCTGTGGGTGGTAACCTTGTTGGAAGATGTGTATAAATCAATGCTTGTGTGTTCAAATAAAGAGTTCCTGTTTTACCCTTCATCATGTTGAGGCTGGTGTTTGGGTAACTGATCGACACTGGGGGATTGCTATACACTGAAAATTTGCTATACTCCCCTGGCTATAACTACTAGCTCTTGTAAGAGCTGTTCCTGCTCTCTGGATTTAGGAGTGGTTCACCCACTGGAGCCTGGTCGTAGGTCCAGGGTGGGTAGTAGACGGCGAGACCTCAACCAAGCTTCGGCGGTTCGTGGGGTCTGCAGCGCTTACGGTGTTAAGTGGAGTGCTTGGAGTCCTCTGAAAGCACTAGGAGCATCTATCAACAGAGGTACCCGGTCGGGGTGCTAGGAGATCTGTTAAAGGGGTTATCCAACCGTTATATATTGCCCCCCCCCCCACATAGGTTAGGCTACATGCACACGACCATTCCGTTTTTTGCGGTCCGCAAAAGATGGAAGCCGCCTGCGTGCCTTCTGCAATTTGCGGAACGGAACAGGCGGCCCACTGTAGAAATGCCTATTCTTGTCCGCAAAATGGACAAGAATAGGACATGTTATATTTTTTCTGCGGGGCTACGTAACAGAGCAAAGGATGCAGCCCCATTGAAGTTATGGCTCCACATCCAAGCTGCCAAAACTGCGGCTTGGATGCGGACCAGAACAACGGTCGTGTGCATGAGGCCTTATACTTACCCTGCTCCTTAGAACCCACATTGCTCCTGATCCCTGTAACCTATATGAGGGGCCCGGACGTTCAGGGGGTCTCCCGCTATTAGATAGCGGCTCCCTGACGCCCGCATGTGAAACAATATATATCCCGGAAAGGTTTACTTGCAGCAAACCTTTCCGGCAACCTGTAGCAGTGTCCACTTCTCGGCGCGTGCAAGAAGAAGCCGATGCCAGCAGTCGGGCTGAGCCTGTGCGCACGCGCGGGATCTCAAAGCGGGAGGAGGGGGAGGGAGGGAGAGGCGGCACTGAGGAGTAGAAGGTGGCGCTGGGCACGAACGGCGATGCGTGCAGCCGGGCACCATACATCCACAGACCCCCCCCCCCCCGCTTGGGCACCTTAATTCAATGATTGACAGGTTAGTAAAACATGTTTTTCCGCAGAATAAAGCCACAAATAGCTTTTATAAGGCCACCTTAGAAATCAGAATGCTACCATGGACATGAGCATATGTTTAGGTGGTGACAGAATCCCTTTAATCATATACATAAATATAATAATTTGGGGCAGGGTAATGAGCCCAGTCCTCCACACCATAGAGCAGGGTGTGCAGATACTGCATATGTTTGGAAAATGTAATAAAAAGTTTGTGAAAGAAAAAAGAAAATCTCCTGGGAATTAGAAGTGCACCTCCCTGAAATGAGTTTTTGCAGGTTGGGGTGTCTGCCTTTAACCCATATACAGATGAGCAGCTAAGTGTCCTGAGGGCGGACAATGCCTGACAGGAACATGAGGGCGAGAATAAAGCGAATGTAACCATGCAGGCTTGTAGTCTGAGAAAGGAGACCTGCACATAACACAATGAAGACAGCTCTGCGGGAGAGAAACATTCGACTTTGGCAAAAGGAGTTCGCACATACTACAAGGATGGAGTCAGAGAAACTTTATTAATGGGAGGAGCTGGCCATTCTGTGGCTACAGAAAATGAAAGGGGGTCTTCTTCAGAGAGCAATAAGGCGCAGGAGATGTGGCGGGCACTACAGAGGGAGGGTTGAGACACAAGCTCTTCAGCAATCCGTCCTCCGTGACTGCTCTATTCACAGGGTATGACAAGCCCACAAGTGTTGTATGCGGTAACGTCACAGCCCTATTCACACACCTCCTCTTCCCTGTCTGACTGGCTGCCGCTCCTGCGCACTAGCACAACCACACCGCAGCGGTGACGCATCATATTAAACCGCTAGACAAGTCCATTTGCGCGTGTTCATCCGCGCCGGATCTTCATGCTGGGGCTCCACCCACCTCCAAAGCGTGTCTAAGAGAAAGTCGAGTCCCTCCTTCCATAAAAGCGGAAGTGGAGGGGCCGCTCTGGGTGAAGCCTCTGTTAGCCCCGCCTCTCCCGGGCTGCCGCAGTGAAATTGGGCGCGTTTGCGCAGTGACGTTCCTTTTTTTTGTTGGAAGGTAAGGAAGGGATAGCATGGCGCCCGGGCGTCTCGTGCGGTGAGGCGGCTGTGTGGCAAGCAGTACGCGCGTGTGCTGCTCGGTGGTACGGCGGAGGAGTTGGCTGGGCGGAGGTAGTGGGGGGCGAAGGTTGGCGTCCAGCTTAGTTTACGGGTGCGGTTGAGGCCGGGCAGGGGCAATGTGGCGGGATTGCGAGGCCTGAGCGCGCCATGCCGTTCCGCGGGGGGAATGGCGGCCATGTGTGAGGCCGTGGCCCGCCTTTCTGAGGAGCGGCCGCAGCCTCGGTGCCAGGTGTGTGCGCGGCGAGCGGCCGCCATGTCGTGCCAGGCCTATGGGGATAGCGGAGTCATGCAGCCTGGGGGAGGGGAGCGCTCCATGCCGCCGCCACTGGGCGATGCCGGCTGAGGCGCAGCTCTGACACGGTGGAAGCGGTTTCCGTTTCCTAGGGCGGTCGGTAGTCACACGTGGACGGAGGAGGCCGCATGCGACCAGGATGCTCCTAGCTGGCGCCATGCAGAAGAGGCTGGGTTGCTTCTGGGTATAGGGTGTGGTAACTGGTGTCCCTAAACTCTCACTGTCTCCCCAGTACTCGTAGACACCCACCAATATGGCAGATGAGGTAGATTTCACCACTGGAGATGCTGGGGCTTCCACCACTTTCCCCATGCAGTGCTCTGCTCTGCGCAAGAACGGATTCGTGGTTCTGAAAGCGCGTCCCTGCAAGATTGTTGAAATGTCAACCTCCAAGACTGGCAAGCACGGTCATGCCAAGGTAAAGATAAGACGTGCATAAAGTAACAGTGCTCATGGCACACGATCACGCCGGCTTACCTCGCTATCTCTTCCTGCAGGTTCACCTTGTCGGTATTGATATCTTCACTGGTAAGAAGTATGAAGATATCTGCCCATCTACCCACAACATGGACGTCCCAAACATTAAGAGAAATGACTACCAGGTAATGCTCGTCTCTGCTGCGTGCTGTGCGCGGCTTTATAGGAGTGCCAGGATTGTCACTTCATTCAGGCCCTAGATCCACTCCATGGACCCCCCCTTCCAGGGCAGGAGATCACAGTAGTGCAGTCAGGCCATTCATGATCTAGTCCCCAGCAGTCAAACTTTTCGTCTGCTACAGGGCAAGAAATATTTGTCCTATACTAAATTGAGTGTGCGGATTACAAATCCGAAGTCAGAATTGTTGTAACACGTCACAAAACTTTGCTATGCATAAATATGCCTCAATGAATTAAGCACTTGGAAAGCAGTGAATAATTTTGAACAGGTAATTGTTGGAGTAAAACTCGTTCTGATCTACATCAAAGTTTGCGTAGTGAACTGTATGAGAATGGAATAACATTTCCAAAAGTCTTGTTTTTCAGTTTAAAAGTCTTACTTGAGCAGGGCCCAGTACTGTTAAAAGTGCATCAGGCATCTGCTTTTGTTTGTGAACGGTCATATTTTCCCGTTGCAAAACCCAGCAGTAGTCCCCATCATGTTGGGATTCCAGCGGCCTTAATACCTGTTCTCCATTGTAGAAATATCTTTATGGAACCGCTCTCCATGTTCGTCACTTGCGTGTCCCAAATTGGGTGGGGAAAAAGTCAAGATAGGAATGTAAGAAATGCACTTTCAATGACACTCGGCAGCAAAGTTGTTCACGCATGTTGTCTACTAATTCAGCATAGTTTGCAGCTCATCTGTTCCCACTAGCACACATGCATCCCAAGCTGCAAGACACATTCGCTTTGTAATTCTTAGGCTGATCATAAGTAGTGTATTTGCCACATATGTAGCAGAAGTTGTTTGGATCACATTTGCATTTATCCATCTTAAGTTTCAAAACTGATGCCGTGGTGAAATGTGACCACGGCATCTGCGCAGTCCGGAAGTCTCACACTTCCACTCCGGTAACAGCGATCCCCGGCTGAGATCGGGGAACCTGTTACATTAATCTAATAGGCTGAAGCCTCAAGCAGGCTTCGGTGCCTATTAGATGACTATACCAATACAGGCCACTAGGTGGCAGCAGTGTATTGGTACAGTGCAAATTAAGTGTCCAATGGTGTCTATATAGATATCAATGAACACAATAGGCAATCTAACTGCCATTTATTGTCACCAAGGTGACTTAAAAAAGTTTTTGCAAATGTAGAAAAATCCCCCCCCCCTTTCCTTAAAATAAAAAACTTTAAACATAAAAATAAACATCATGGGCATCGCTGCATGTGAAAATGCCCATACTATTAAAATATAGCAATATTAATGGCAAATGGCATAACAAGGAAAAAATAGCCAATATGACATTTGTCACTTCAACTAAAATATTTTTTTTATAAAGTGGCCAAAGTCACACTTCAAATTGGTACCACATAACTTATCGGATAGGTTATTTGCATCAGAGGCAGAGCTAGTTCAAGGGGTTATCCAATGTCCTCAACAGCCCCCCCCATCTCCAAGTGCTAGGCTCCTCACAGGTAATATGCTTGTGCTACTCCAGGTCCCCACACCGCTGCTGCTTCTTAGTGACACCGGATGTTTTCATCAGTGTACAGGGAGGGAGCAGCCAATGGCAGGCGGGGACAAGCCTCCCTAGCATCACCCACGATGCTAGGGAGGCTTGTCCCCGCCTGCCATTGGCTGCTCCCTCCTGACACCAGATGTTTTCATCAGTGTACAGGGAGGAGTGGGGTAAGTACATTACCTGGGGGGGCAGTTGGAGACATTGGATAACCCCCTTTAAGAGCTCATTTGTATGTTTTCCTTGATGGCATGGGTATGATAGAGCTTGCATGTCAGGTGGCTATATTCACTAGATTGCCAGTAACATACTGTTGGTGGCTAGTCCTCCTGACACTTTTTTAATATGTGCTTGGCTGAGCATGCATGTGTTCACAATAGGGGAAAGTTATAAGCTGTCACCTGAGTGGCATATCTCTAGAATGGGCACCAGGTGTATTGGAATTCTATATGGAGTTGGCTGTACCCTATGCACACTTGATTAGTTTGTCCTGCTGAAATTAAAGGGGTATTGTAGTTGTAGAAAGTTATCTCCTACCCACCATATGGGGGTAACTATCAGATCGGTGGGGATTCTATCATTGTGGCCCCATACCTCTGAAATGGAGGGAGCGGCCGTTTGGAAAGTGCGTTCCAATGCTCCATTCATTTGTATCGGAGCACCATAGATAACGAGTGCTGTATTCGGATGGAGCGGCTGGTGGGAGCACTGGACAGCCACTTCAGAGTGCCTCTGTTCTTGTGGTCAGTGGCTAGGGGATGACTTGCTATAACCAGAATGCCCCTTAAAGAGGACCTTTCATGCAATTTTTATTAAGGGAGAAATATACCTGTACTTGTGGGGTACCTCCCACTGATACTGCCACCCTGCTTGAATTTTTTTATTATAAATATGCCTCCTATGCCCTGCCGGATTTTTCCCGCTCAGTATGCTAATACTGAGCATTGGAGCAAGGAGGAGACAGTGTTTCCCCATGGGCATTTCCTTCTGACTTCCTTCGCTGTGACTCTCTGCACTGCGATTGGACAGCACTACAACCAGGGAGAAGGAAATGCCCACGGGGAAAGATTCAATCTCCTCCTCATTGCTCCGTTGCTCAGTATGCTTTGGTGGGGCACAGGAGGCATATTTAAAAAAACAAGCAGGGTGGCAGCATCGGCGGGGGGTACCCCACAAGTACAGGTATAGCTCCCTTAATAAAAAAATCGCACAAAAGGTCCTCTGTAACCCCTTTCCAACATGATGTAATAGTACGTCATGGCGGCAGGGGCGTTTCCGCCATTTGACGTACTATTACATCATGGTAGGGCAGGCACTATCACTGCAGGGGTCCGGCAGTCCCTGATAGCCTGGCCCCTGCTGTATCAGCCAGCATCTCTGTACAGGCTAATGCCCGCTGATTAACCGCTTCTATGCCGCGATCAGTGCTGAGCATGGCATAGATTTGCGGCAGCCGAGGGATTTGCTGTGGGCGGACCCGATGCCGTGCAGAGGCTGCCCAATGCCTTCTATGGGTGTCCAGGAGATCCAGCCTCAGGCTGGGTCTCCTAGGCAACCTGTTGGTGTATGACTTGGTGTAATGCATTGCCCGTATTACAATACAGATGTATTGTAATGCATTGCAGAGGGGGTCAGACCCCCAAAAGTAAAGTCCCAGAGTGGGTCAAAACTTAACATGAACGTTTTTAATTTATAAAGTTTCAACAAAAAAAGCGTATGCCCCCCAAAATAGTACCAATAAGTCACCTCATCCTGCAAAAAAAGAGCCCCTACCTATAGCACTCAGAACATGGAGACGCTAAAACATCTTATATATATTTTTTAAATGCAATTGTATTAAAGTTAAATAAAAAAAGTATACATATTGGGTATTGCCATGTCCGTAACTACCTGCTCTATAAAAATATAACATGACTTAACCCCTCAGTAAACATTCCAAAAGCATTTTTTTTTGTCACTTTACGTCGCAAAAATTGCAACACCAAGCAATCAAAGGCATAAGCCCCTACCTAAGACAATCGGTCAAATAAAGACTTTGGCTATAGTATCGAGACACAAATCTTTTTTTGTTTCAAAAATGCTATTGTGTAAAACTTAAATAAGGTATACATATTAGGGTATCTCCTCACCCGTAACAATCTGCTCTATAAAATATCACATGACCTAACTCAGGTGAACAAAATAAATTAAAACTGCCAAAACCAAATTTTTTTTTTTGGGGGGGGGGAGGGTGTCACTTTCCCTTATAATGAATGATCAAAAAATCATATGTACCCAAATGAAAACAACTCTTCCTGCAAAAAATGAGCCCCTGCACAAGATGATTGGCAGAAAAATTAAAAAAAAAGTGGTGGTCAGAAAATAACGCAAACAAAATAATTTTGTCTTCAAAAATGCTTTATGTAAAACTGAAAGAAAGTAGACATATTTGATATCATTGTGTCCGTAACAACCTGCTCTATAAAATAGCTCATGATCTAACCTGTCAGGTGAATGTTTAAAAAATAAAAAAATGGGGCTGAAACTTTTTTTGCCTCACAAAACATAATATAGAGCGGTTAAAAATCATATGTACCCTAAAATAGTACCAATAAAACTGTCACCTTATCCCCTAGTTTCCAAAATGGGGTAACTTTTTGGGAGTTTCTACTGTAGGGGGGCTTCAAATGGGATATGGCTTCTAAAAACCAGTCCAGCAAAATCTGTCTTCCAAAATCCATACGGTGCTCCTTTCCTTCTGCGCCCTGCTGTGAGCCCATACATCAGTTTACGACCACGTGGGGTGTTTCTGTAAACCTCAGAATCGGGGTAATAAACATTAAGTTTTGTTTGGCTGTTAACCCTTGATGTGTTAAAGAAGAAAATGGCTTAAAGGGAACCTGTCACCGCTATTTTGGGTATAGAGCTGAGGACATGGGTTGCTAGATGGCCGCTAGCACATCCGCAATACCCAGTCCCCATAGCTCTGTGTGCTTTTATTTAGTAAAAAAAAAACGATTTGATACATATGCAAATTAACCTGAGATGAGTCCTGTATGTGAGATGAGTCAGACAGGACTCATCTCAGGTTAATTTGCATATGTATCAAATCGTTTTTTTTTAGTAAATAAAAGCACACAGAGCTATGGGGACTGGATATTGCGGATGTGCTAGCGGCCATCTAGCAACCCATGTCCTCAGCTCTATACCCAAAATCCCGGTGACAGGTTCCCTTTAAAATGGAAAATCTGCCAAAAAGTGACATTTAGAAATTTCATCTCCATATTCCTTTAATTCTTCTGGAACACCTAAAGGGGTTAAGTTTGTAAAAATCAGTTTTGAGTAACTTGAGGGGTGTAGTTTGTACAATGGTCATTTATGGGGGGGTTTCTAATATGTAAGCCCCACAAAGTGACTTCAGACCTGAACTGGTACTTTAACGTGGGTTTTGGAAATTCTTAAACCTTTTAAGAATTGCTTCTAAAATTCTAAGCCTCTAAAAAAAAAAAAAAAAAAACCTTTACAAAATGATGCCAACATAGTGGACATATGGGGAATGTTAAATATTTTGAGGTATCACTTTCTGTTTTGAAAGCAGAAATTAGAAGTCTTAAATTGCTAATTTTTCAAAACTTTTTGTAAATTTGGAATTTTTACTACATAGTAACATGTTGGGTTTGAGAAAAAATGGCCTTGGTGGGGGGTAGAAGGGGTTAAAGCCTTGTTCTGATTCACTCAACTAAGCGAATTTGTTTGCTCTGTTGGGTTGGTATGTCAGTATAGGTTTTTCCTGTACATTAAATGTTGGTACCCTCTTGCCTAATGTGTGGCCATGTTTTGGCAAGCTGATGTGACACTCCTGATCACTATTTAGCAATGTTTCATCAAAAATTATGGGCAGCCACCTTTGGCACCAGATCATAAAACTTGCTAAAAATGGTAACATTATCTCCTTTGTATTGAAACAAAGCCACTGTTGATGGCAGTGACCAGAAGCTTACACTCGCCTCCTCCGTACTCCAGATCTCGTGGACCCCTGATTTAGACATCGCCTCATGAGCCACTACTGGTTTACATGGACAGGCCCTGCAGTTTCCTGGGGTATAAAACAGCTGTAGCATGTGGGATTTTGGTTTGGCAATGCCTACTGTCTTCCCTGGTGGTCTCCATGGTGGGGTTTCAGCTTTGTACTCAAATATACCTCATATTGGGCTTGGACTACAATGGAAGCACAAGTTTGTCCAAATATTTAGTAGAGCTGTGCTGCTTGCATTGGAGGCTTTGTGCTTATTACCCTCTTCATACTCCCCTCATTAGGGCATCTGTGTGATCTAGTAGGAATAAAGTCACTGCAGTGGAGGGCTGGGTATGAGGGTCTTGGGGTACTTTCACCACTAGCGTTTTTGTTTTCCGGTATGGAGTTCTGTCCTCGGGGCTCAATACTGGGGGGGGGGGGAGAATGAGTTTTATCGTAATGCATTCTGTCCAGGATGCATCAGTTCAGTCCCTCTTACGTTTTTTGGCCGGAGAAAATACCGCAGCATGCTGCAGTTCTCTCCAGCCCAAAATCCTGAACACTTGCCATTAATCCATTGAAATTCATTAATGCCAGATCTGGCCCAAGTATTCTGGCAAAACGGATCCATTCTTTCCATCCGCTCAAACCATTAAATCTGTGAAAAAATAAATGCTGTATCCTTTTTTTTTTTTTTTTTTTTTCATTTGAGAACCTGAATTTTTAATGGCTTTCAACAGCCTTTTAAATGTGTAGCCTTAGACTTTGTCAGTAGTGATGGACAAATATCAGCCAGGATGGTTTGCAAACTCGATCAAATGTTTGCGAACTGCAAGTTCGCGGCAGGCCCCATTCACTTCAATGGCAGGCGAACCTGAATAGCCGCCTGCTCATATTTGCAGCCAGCAAAAGCTTGCTAAAGTACACAAATGGTCCCACAACATGGGACAGTGACATACCAGAGGGGGATCAATGACAAAAATTCCAACTAAAAAGATCTTAATCAGGGGACATCTTTATACCTCTTGAAGGGAAATTCTCTGCAATGTGCCCTGCTGGAGCCTAGAAAATGTATTTTAGGCCAAGGGAGTACGGGCCTTAAGTTAGGCATTCACCTGACATAAAATAAATTCTGCCATTGTGTTCTTGCACTCCAAATTTATCACCAGTAAGCCCCGGCATGTTACTGTTCTCCATGTCAGTGGGGTTATGGTGGTACAAACTTGTTTTACCATAAGTACATCTTGTGTTGCCACATTCAGAGCAAGAGCTCATTTTAGAACTGATGTAGCAGTTTGACTTTGTCCTGCAAAAAAATGTAGTTTTCATTGGTACTGTATTTTAGGTTACATGGGTCAACATTTTTAGGGGGTGAATAGGAAAAATGTTATGATTTTTTTATTTTTTTAGTTCATTGGACAGTTTGGATAACATAGTAAGTGTTCCCAGCAACTTGTATTAAGTAAAACCAGTGTGTGTTGGAAATGGTTAACCTTGAATTATACCACTGTATGTACCAAGTGTGACCTTAGTAACAGTGGTTGCCCAGCTTTCCCAGACCGTTGGGTTCCAAACTAGTTGGGCTACTTTCACACTGGTGTTTCCGTTTGAGATCCGTTCAGGGCTCTCACAAGTGGTCCAAAACGGATCAGTTTTTGCCCTAATCCATTCTGAATAGAAAAGGATCTGCTCAGAATGCATCAGTTCAGTCTCCATTCCGCTTTGAAGACTAACACATGATGAAACTGAGCCCAAACAGATCTGTTTTGACATACAATGTAAGTCAATGGGGACGGATCCATTTTCACTGACACAATAGAAAACTGATCCGTCCTATTGACTTTCAATGGAGTTAATGACGGAGCTGTCTTGGCTATAGAAGACATAATACAAATAGATCCGTTCTGAACAGATGCAGACGGTTGTATTTGGACTGATCCGCACAAAACACAAGTGAAAGTAGCCTTATTTAGTGATAAAACTACTTCTGACCATTGCTGGGTACTAAACTTATGTAAATTCCCATTTTGTTCCCAAATTATGTGATTGCATAGCATGTTGGTGTTTGGGATTGTAATTATTTATTTAGCAGCTCCTAACTAGCTGCTAAATTGTGCCATAGCTAGTCATATTTGCCTAGCAGGGTCTTGGAATAGTTGGGTAGTTTCAATATTGCATCTTACTTTTTGTGGTCACATTTTTATGCATGTACTAAATATTTTAAATGAGCAGTGTTGAGTGGGGTTAGAAAAATTAGACATAACCCTTTGCACACCTTTTAGGGCTGTTTCACACGAGCGAGTCCATTGCAGGAATCGCGCTCCATGTGTGTGATCCTCTGCTCTGGACTTACAGGAGCGCACAGCATTATCGTGATTTATAATGCTATGTGCCTCTGCATGGCCTTTTTTCCACAGAATCGGTGACATAAAGCTGTCAGTATGATTCTGTAGAAATGAGGTCAAGCAGAGGCACATAGCATTATAAATCATGATAATGCCGTGCACTCCAAGTCCAGAGCGGAGGATCACACTCACATGGAGCGTAATTCCCAAAATGGACTCGCTAGTGTGAAACAGCCCTTTGGGTAAATGCACACGTGCAGGATTTATGTGCAGGGAAATCTGAGGGCAATCTGCATTAACTGGTGTGGATTTTCCATTACACTCCCCATTGAAGGTGAATGGCAAAAATCTGGTCAGGAAAAATTAAAATTGCCATGCTACAAAACAATCTGCATTGTGTACATGACAATGTGTGGATTTTACTTGCGTAATCCTGATAGTGTGCATTTAGCCTCAGGGCTCATGCACACTAACCATTGGTCAGTGCCCATATTGCAGCCTGCAAACAGCAGGGTTGGCATCCATCTGTGCCAGCCACAAGGATGGTACCTGTGCATTGGGGACCGCAATTTGAAGTCTCCAGTGCACAGAACGGGCAGCACCTATCCATGTGTATGAGCCCTTATGAAACAGTCTGAGGTGAGTGAGGGGTGTAATGAGCAGGCTCAGGGGCTGGTGGTGGTCTATAGTGAACTCTCCCATAATCAGAGGATCGGAGAATGCTGATCTGATTAGTCAGTGAGGTTATACCTTCTGATGGAGAAATCATGGGGCTCAGAACTGTTATGCCAGCCTGGGGCTTGGTGGGAAGGCTTCCAGGCATTTCATTCCAAGCTACCTGTAAAAGGTGTTGTGCAAAGTATGAAAGGTATCCACTAAAGAACTGATTGGTGGGGTCTGACTATGGGACCCTGAGAACAGTATCCCATGAGTGGCAGTCCAAGTGTGTTCCCTGCTGTTCCATTTGATCTGTATTGGACTGCCTGAAATACTACAGCCCTTGGATGTTTCCAGTAGTCCCATACCAAATAAATGGAGTAGCAGATGCCCTTAATGTGACCATATCTGCGGAGGGAAGATTTACTTTATCAAAATCTGGTTTGAAATGGGACACATGGTGGCTGCAGCCTTGACTGTCATGTGTCCCAGTGACATCATGTGAGGGACACTTCACTGCTGCACTGGCCAGGTGACCTTTGTGAAATTGGATGTTGATACAGGGAGACAAGCGAGCAGTGGCGTGAAGGGTCTTAAGTCCTGCTAGTAGGACATAATAGGAAGTATCTGGAATCTGCAATAGTGAATGACAGAAAAGATATTCTGCATTTTACATATAAAAAAATAATAATGGCTCAGATGCTTTCATTTTGGCAACACCAAATGTGTATTCTGCACACCATAGCTGAATAAAGAATCCAAGTGCCCACATAGTGTCTCTTTACTTAACCCAGGAAGAAAGCAGTTGTAGGTTCTCCAAAATGGTACCAATAAAACTACAGCTCATCAGCTAATAAGCCCTCCATTAGCTCTGTAAATTAATACTTAGTGATGTGAAAATTGTATCAAAGGTTTCTTGTTTAAAAGAAGTAAAGTAATTGGATTTGGTATCGCTATAATCGTACTGAGCCGAAGAGTGTCATGTCAGTAGTGCTCAGTGAACACTAAATACAGCCCCTAAAAACCTTCAGAGTTGCTGGTTTCAACCTATAAGTAGTTACTGCTCTTGGAAGGTGGGGGAGGAAAATCAAAAACTAAAATTGGCCCTGTCCTGAATGGGTTTAAGATCCCTACAAATGTCTATAGGCACAGAACCAACTTTCAAATGTGCTCGCTGCTGGTAAGATTTCCTGTGGTAAGCTTATTTGAAAGTATATTTATGGGAATGGCAGTTCTCCAAGGGGTTGCCAGCTGAACATGTCCTGGTACACACACCCTCTTAGAGCCTATCTGGGTCATGGAGGAAACCACGTCTGATAAGGGCTTATTACACTTGCAGATTCTCAGGCCAGGTATTGGGAAGAGGCTTAACCAGCTTAGGCTTTGACATTTGGTGTCTTAAGTTGGCATTTGGAGAAGTTTGAATTGCTGAATAACATCATTGAATATGTTGGGCTTTCTGTTAAACGGAAGCTTTTTCTCCTTATTTTGGACGTTAATGAGTGGTTAACTGGAGGTCATGTGAATACTTTTTATGGGTTAATCTGGGAAGCTCATGTGCCAAATGCATTCTGAACACTGCGTTGGCTGAAGGAGTGCAGCAAAAAATGACTAATTTCCCAGTTGGGCTGGGGTCATGCGTGGATAATGTACACAACAAAACCTTAAGGGGGATGTTATGTACATTCAGAATTCTGGCTTCAAGTAGTCACAAAATAGGGGTTTTGTGGCTTCTACGTCATATGCACAAAGAATTCTGACTGCATTTTTACACCACTCATTTACTTAAAGTGGGTGGATGATTAGCCATGTTGTACTCCAGATTTACCACTGATATTTGTTAAAATGCTCTCACTCCATTACGGTGGCATTTCTGGGTAAGTTTTCTTTTGAAAGATGGGTGATGGTTAACAGTGCAAGATTGATAAGTCCCCATCTTATTGTGAATTACTGTGGATATTTACCACACTAAACAGGTTCTACATACCAGTGTTTTCATACATTTCTTCTGGCCTGCGTCCTTATCTACTTGAATCCGTACACCGCCTGCACTGTCCTGTGTGATGGTTAAAGAGGACCTGTCCACTCCTGACATGCCTGTTTTAATAGCTACTTGCATTCTCCGTGCCATTCATGTATTATTTCTACTAGAAGTTCTGAATGAATTGCTAGCAGTCTGCAGTAAGGGTGTACCTGCACAGACTATTGAGTCTGTGCTGCAGTTGCCACTGTGTATACACCCTACTGGTTACCACCCCTCTGTACCCTTACTGCAGACTTCTAGCAATTTATTCATAACTTTTAGTAGAAATAAAGGAATGGGACAACATACAAGCATAAGAATGGATGCTCCAGAATTGTTACATGGGGAATGCATGAAGCTATTAAGTGTCAGAGGGGACAGGTCCTCTATTTGTGGCATGACCCTAGTTCTAGCATCCAGCAGTAAAATATTGTTGGATGCTTATTGCTTAGCAAGTCCTGTGTACCACAGGTTGAGAAGCTGTCCTAGACTGACCTGTAGCTTCCATGTCTTAGTATTGACCAGGTTTTGTTAAAAGATTATAAAATGCTTATATTGGATATACAGCCAGCATTGCTGTGTTCAGATTATTTGCTGCACATTCTTTGCATTAATATATATTTTATTTTTCTTTACCTTAGCTGATCGGTATTAGTGATAAATACCTGTCCCTGCTGACTGAATCTGGTGAGGTCCGTGAAGACCTTAAGCTGCCAGAAGGAGACCTGGGGAAGGAAATAGAAGCTAAATATGAAGCAGGGGATGAGATTATGGTAAGAGAACTGAATTTCTTGTTCTGCAGTCGTAGCCCCATGTAAATTGGCTAGGCAGTGACTTGCTCTCCCTGGACCAGAATACGGGATGTTGGTGGAAGCATTGTCTGGACAGGGTTGTGTGGTCAGTTTGAATCCATTACCCTAAGGCCTCATGCATGTATTTTCATTCAGTGTCTGTATTTGTGTTTTTTTTTTTTTTTGCGGACCATATATAGAACCATTTCAACAGGTCCGCAAAAAAAGGAAGGTACTTGGAATAAAATAGAACATGTCCTATTGTCCGCATTACGGGCAAGGATAGTACTGTTCTATTGAGGGCCAGCTGTTCCGTTCCGCAAAATACAGAATGCACACAGATGTCTGTAATTTTTTTTTTTTTTTGCGGACTGCAAAATGCCTTAGGTTGTGTCCATGAGGCCTAAGTTTTACTTGGACAGCCCCTTTAAGGAAAGGCAGGCTTAATGACTTCCATTATTGTCATGCTTGATTTCTAGAATAGCAATAGAGGGTCTTGTCCTGAGCAGGGTTCACAATGACTTGTCCAAGTAAAACATTGGTGTTATAAGGGTTTGTGGGGAACTGTTGTAAAATGCATAAAAGCAACTACTGTGCCACCATGTAATCTAAAAAATGGAAAAGCCATCTGTGCCAGTTTACAATTCTCGCCCAGTGTGACTAGTAAATATCACATTTGTAATCTTGCACTTTATTTTTCTAACAGATCTCAGTCTTGCAAGCAATGGATGAAGAATGTGCAGTAGCCATCAAGGCCATGACCAAATAAACAGGGATCCCTGGCTCGAGCTATCTGCTCAGGTCAAGATAAACAGATCTTAAATTTGGTTCTGATTGTCACCAAAGCTATGGCCTTCACAAAAACCTCATTTCTTTTTGACTTGACTTGTTTGCAAATACTGCTGGATTCTAAATTTGGTTATGCAGATTAACTGGTCATTTCCAAATCACTGCACTGCAGGTATTTCTTGAGTTACCTTTCACATTCCCAAAGGTGTTCATATTGGGGTCCAACTTAAGTAACTCTTTAGATGTGGTATTCTGCATCAGTATGCCCATGATGCATGGGTTTTATCAGGCCTGTAGTTAAATTGGGGAAAGCACCTGGAATTGGAAAAAGGTAATTTGATAAAGCAAATGTAAAGATGTAAAACTGTGTTCCTTACTAATATGTAGAATGAAAGTCTTAGAATATTGCGCAAGTTTAATTCTATTGCATGTTGGACTGTTTGAAACACAAATTGCCAAGTATGACTTGGGCACTTAAGAAATGTGAGTGATTTAGAAATGCCAGTTGACGCTCATTCTCCTGTCCCTTCCTTATTAAAAGAATAAATCCTGGTGGCCATGCGCAAGTAAATTGTATTACCTCTGTATTCTCTGCCAACATGTTGGCTTGCATATTGTAACATTACAAAAAATGGTGTCAAAGCCTGCCTACAGTCTAGACGGGCATGTGGTAAATTGGGTGATTCTACATAGCAGGCGTACATGGCACAAAATGAGGATTAGAGTTGTTAATGCTACCGATTTTCACTCGAGGCCTTTGTCATCAAACTGAAGAAAAAAATATAAAAATAGAAAAAATGCAGTTCAGTTGCTTTTTTTTTTTTTTTTTTTTTCTTGTATTTATCTTGAAATATTAAACCTAGTAAAGACCTTCCCAGGAATTGATTTTGCGGTGCTTCCAGTGTGATTATTTTAAATTTTTGTAATACAAATGTGGATATTAGAAATGGGATGTAAGTGTTAAAACAACCCTCAGAAAATCTTGCTTTGGATAAGTATCCTGTGTCCAACTCTACAATGTCCAGGGTATTTATGAATCTTCAGGGGTCCCAGGGTATTGCTAATCTGGACTTGTAGGCACTTTAAAGGGGCGGTATGACATTGGAAACAAGTTTTGTTTTAAATAAAGGATGCCTCTCATTCATGGGCTGTCTGAGAGCTTTTTGTCTTATACAACCCTTTTATTGCTTTCTTTCACTGTCTGTTATGACCGGCTAAGTCTTCAGGAGCACACATCCAAAAGTGGCATTCTGACATCAGTATAGCTTGGTATACTACTTCCTTAGGCTACATGCACACAACTGTATGTTTTGCGGTCCTCCAATTGCAGATCTGCAAAAAAGACGTCCGTATGTTTTTGCGGCTTCATTGTAACAATGCCTATCCACAAAACGGACAAGAATAGGACATGTTCTATTTTTGCGGGGCTATGGAACAGACATACTGATGCAGACGGCACACATTGTGCTGTCTGCATTTTTTGCGGATCCATTGAAATGAATGGGTCTGCATCCTATCCGCAAAAGAACAAACACAATATGTGCATGTAGCCTTAGACTTCATTCACACTTCAGTTATTACGAGCCAAAACCAGTCGTAGATTTGCACCTAGTCTGTATTTTTGACCCACTCCTGGTTTTGGCTCATTGATCGAAATAACTGAAGTGTGAATGCAGCCTTACCTCATCATACAAATTGCAGGTTTAAAAGTCTGAGTCCAGAGCTATAAGTCATTAGTGGAGATAAGGTTTATTGTAAAAGGCTTTCCAGTCGGATTTAGCAGATATTGGCTGGTCATGATTTTCAAAGGTATTGCCATCTACCCTTGCTGATAATGCATCCAGCGCTGCTTGCTTATGAGAACTTGGTGCGTGCCGCCATGTTCAGTGGCAGAGGGAGGGAATCCCTCCCTATGACGTGGCTGCTGCAGAGCCCAATAAAATGAGCAGGCTCTGAAGCTTTCTGCACCACTGCCACCAATGAATGTCTGACGAATAAAGGGGGAGGGTTTACCGCTGCACTCTCAGCTAGTGTGCTTGGCAAATGTCAGCAGCCTCCTCCTGAGTGTCCTCCCCAGAGTCAAGCAGCCAGCATGGCCGGTGCCTGGCCACTGTGCCACCAATGAGGAGTTTAATACAGATACAGGAAGCGGGTGCCATATGTACCTGCCTCCTGTATTTGTATTAAAGGTTAATTATCATTGTTGGCGCAGTGGCACACTATTAGTCATTGGTGGCCGTGGCAGCTTCTGATCAGAGCCCCAGCAGTGTAATCCTGGGGCTCTTGATCAGTTACCATGGCAGCCAGGATGCTACTGAAGCCCTTGCTGCCATGGTCAGCTCCCTGCTGTGTTCTATGCACAGGGCAGCAGGGAGTGTGAGATCCTATTCACCCTAATAGAGCTCTATCAGGGTGAATAGGGAATATCTGTATAAGCTATCGGCCTGATAAACTGAACTCTATCGGTATCTGCTCTACAAAATCAATCTGTCGATCCCTACTTTCCAGTAATGTGGATCCTGAGTAGTTTGATTTTTTTTTATTTTATAGAATTTGATAGTGACCTGAGTTAAAGGCAAACATGCCTTGTGTGCATTGTTACTAATACCTGGAAGTGTTCAGCTCTTCTGTCCTTAAGGCTGAATTCAGTCACTGATCAGCCTTTTATACAGAAGGCGCTCTCCCCTGCTTGCTTTAGATGCCCCACAGTGAATGCCTCATCTTTGCAAGTCTGTGTGCCACAACAGTGATCTAGACCAGCGAGGTAGCTGTTCTAGGTCTCTGCCATAATCTAGGCCAGTTTCCTGGTGTAGATATAATACATTTTGATGGACCGCCCACTCTGGTTCGTTGCCTCTGTTCACTTTGGGCGGGCTCTACTTGCCTCTTTTCAAATTCAGTTTGTCTTCTGTTGCCACTTTTCTGACCCGGAGGGGATGATAAACACCCTTCCAGTTCTCAATTTGTTCATGCATTTCTAGGAATAACACAGCAGTGGCACAATGCAGAGCATTAAGAAAAGGTGCCCCAGAATATTACACAACTTGTTACTAAAACAGCCATGTCATGAGATCTGATAGGTCCACAACCTGAATAGAAAGGGGTTTTCTGGGGAGAATAGAGTTGGAAAATGTTCCAGCGTTACTTGTTACCTACCCTGGTGCCTCTCCACTTCCTGTTCCAGCTCAGAACACTGGAAATGCCCACTCAGCCAGTAACTGGCATGTCCAGCAGGACAGGTAATGGAGAGCAGCAAGCACCAGAAAGCCGTGGGCAGTTGATTGAGGTAAGTAATGTTTGACTTTTTTCCACACTGGAAAATCCATTTAATTACAATCTGACTTTACCATGTGCATGAAGGGAATGTTCACTGAGTAATTGAAATAACTGTGCCCAACTGTCCTTAAGAGCATGTGGCACCTGGTATGAATTGTGGTATTAAGGACTTAGCATATAAGTAATGGCACATTCAAGGTAAGCCCACTTGTGAATGTGTAAAGTTTAGATCAAATTCCTATGGAAAACTGAAGGCTATATGCCATATTGTGCCATTTTGTATTGCTGGAAGTTACTGGGCTTTAGACACTTCAGGAACTAAAATGCAGAAAATCACATGAAATCTTGTACAGTTTTGGGAGGAGTCATTACCTGCCACTTGCTATGTGTCACTGCCATGCATTAACTCTGCCCAATCCAGATCTCAAGACCAGTATGGGCATTTGTAAGCTGCTACAAGTAACCCCAGCCCTCATGTGGATTCAAGGGCTTCAACTCACAGACCATGTCCCATGGATTTAGTTTAAAACTTCCATATACTGGAAGAGGACTTCTGATGAACTGGTTGATTTCTAGGATTGGCACCACAGCAGAGTTCAGCATCAATGCACGTGCATCATATAGTATGCAACGCCTGCGCGGACAGCTATTATGGGCCTTCTAAAAGTCGTCCAACTAGACTCCAAGCAATAAGTTTCTTATAGCAAAAATAAAACCCTTGGCTTCTAGTTTAACGCTTTGCTTGCAGCATACATTTTAATTATGCAATGGTTGCTGAATAGATCATGCTCTAAGGCCGATCACTAGAATGTGTTCAGTGTTATCTGCTTTCCAGTTTAACTGTTGTAGGTGGCTGCGTCATGCAATTAGTGGTTTTTTCCTTTTCTTTTAAGTTGGTAAGAATAGATAGTAGTTTGGCAGAAAGGGTGGTGACAAGAAGTTTTTGCTTAGGCAATGGTTTCTAGTCCTTACTGTTAAGTGTTTTCCCTGCATGCTGGAACACTGACATTGCAGTTCACAACAGAAAAAGCCTGTAAACACAACACTTTTTTTTTTATATATGAATTACTATTTGTACATCAAACTATACATAAACAATGCTACAAACACTACAACAAGAGGATTGCAATTGTCTGGTCTAAACCTATTGTAGGTTTATGTATTGTATTCATTTTGCCATTTCACATTGTACAGAAGAGTCTAGCAGCCTTGTATATTTTGCATTTCACTGTAAAGTTAAACCTAATTGGTTAATCAAGACATGTAAAGTTTCAAGATTGTTGTTACTAGGTTATAAATTGTGGATTGAACAAAATGAATAAGATCAATAAAATTTAGGTGATTTCTGATGTCTATTTAGTCTTTTTTTTAATTTAACCGCTCGTATACTGCATCAAATGATGTTTTGCTACCTCACTGTAGACAGATCTTTGGTTGTGGAGAAAAAGAACATGCCAGTGTCTTAGTGGTTGGTCATGGATTGTAATCGCCATAATTTACATTACTGTGCTTTTGTAAAGGGTAAAATTGGCATCATAAACTGACGTGCCAGGGATTAAAAATCTGCACTGGAGGTCGTTTTAGTGGAGGGTTTTTCCTGCAAATTTTACACCCCAAGCCAGAAGTTGCTCCAGTAGGGAACATGAAATATAAAGGAAGGACTTTTACTTCTCCTAAGGGTCCATTCACACGTCCGTATGTGTTTTTGCGGATTCTCAAAACACTGACACAGGCAATGTGTGGTCTGTAAAATGCAGAACGCACATCACCATCACTCTCCTAGAAAATGCCTTTTAGTGTCTGCAATTGTGGACAAGAATGGGACATGTTCTATATTTATTTTTTGCAGATGCGGACAGCACATTCCGGCCCCAATAAAAATTAATGGGTCCGCACCTGTTCTGCTAAATTGCAAAACGTTTGCGGATCCGTATTGCAGATGTGTGAATGGACCCTTAGGCTAGGTCTACACGACGACATTTGTCGCGCAACATTTTGTTGCACCAATGTCGCGCGACAATTTTTATAATGGCAGTCTATGGTGTCGCGCTGCGACGCGACAGTTGCAGAAAATCCATTCAAGATGGATTTTTCTGCGACTGTCGCATGTTGCAGTGCGACACCATAGACTGCCATTATAAAAATTGTCTGTCGCGCGACAACTGTTGCGCCCTATCTGTCGCGCAGACCTAGCCTAAATGTTGCATCTACTTCTAGGTTTGGCTGAAAACCTGCAGGAAAATCTGCCTCATGTGAACCAACCTTTATGACGCTGGGAGTTTTTAAACTTGTTGAGATTTCCATTGCTATACAATGCAGGTTTGATGGACTTAAATCCCCATTGTTTGAGTCTTCTGTGGTTGTGCATTAACAAGACAGTGAGTAAGACCAGTTGTTAAACTGCCCATTTTTAAACATGCCTTTTCTGAAAAACCGGACAAAATAGGCTATGTATCTGACATCATGTTGCTTCACATGCTAATTATGAGTGAACAGGCCGAGTGAGACTACTGCCATGGAGTCTTAAATGTACCTGTAATAAAAAAGTGTGATGCCTGCTGATCGCTAAGTGAAGAGAAGTGCTCAGTGCCGTCTCCTCACTGCTGAGTAGGACTGGAGACTCTTAAGATCATCAGCGGTGAGCCATGTTTTCTCCGCATTTTAGCAATCAGTGAGGATCTTGGCACTCGCATCCCCCACCAATTGAAGCTTTTGCTATATACATGCACAGAAACAAGGTGGGTGTTTAGCCGTATCCAATAGGTGGTCTTCAGAGCTCACATAAAAGGGGTTCTCTAGTTACACACAACTTGCACTTACTGAAGATGCAGTCCTGAAACACTATGATGTACATTATTAGAAAACTATCCGAACAAAGCTGTACTAAAATTGCCCTCATCAAATGGCTTAAAGGGGTTGTCCCATCAGAATGTCATACTGCGGGAGAAATCTTCCCCTGACCAGCTGTTTTAAAGGTAGTGTCTGGGATGAGAACCATTTTAAAGGAAACCTGTCAGCACTTTCTAATCCTATTTATCCACTTTTCTAAAAATACTTTTTAATACATTAATGATAGTTCGTTCAGAATAGATTTTAATATCAGTTCAGAGAAAAACCTAAAATAAATGTTCCCACCATATAGGTAAATGAACCTTATCTCTGAAACATGAGACAGCACTCATCTGAGTCCAGTGTTCCCTGACTCGGAGCCCAGCCCCGCATCCTTGCTCCCCGATGTCACAAAGCTAGAGCGCCATGAGTTAGCGCATGCGCAGTTCTTTCCCTGAGGCTGGCGCCAGCACAGGGAAGGAACACTATGCCGACACTGCGCATGCTCTAGCTTGCAGATTGTGAGATTACGGCGCTCTAGCTTTATGACATCGGGGAGCAAGGAGGAGATTCGGGGGATGCGGGTCGGTGCTGGGCTCCGGAAATGTTAGTAACAGCTCCTTGGGCTTCTTACTTGCCTCATTTACATATATAAAATAGTTTTTGGGACACAATAAAAGCACACAGAGCTATGGGGACTGGATATTGCGGATGTGCTAGCGGCCATCTAGAAACCCATGTCCTCAGCTCTATCTCCAAAATCCAGGTTCACTTTAATAGTATTGTGTGTAAATTGTATCTGTCAGCAGTTACACAACACCTGGGGTGCAGCTTCCACTTGCTGCATAGTTCAGAAATAGCAGCCTTAGGGCTCATGCACATGACTGAATTTTGCGTTCCGCAAAAAATACAGATGATGTCCGTGTGCATTCCGTATTTGCGGAATGGAACAGCTGGCCCTAAAAGAACAGTCCTATCCTTGTCCGTAATGTGGATAATAGGCCATGTTCTTTTTTTTTGCAGAACGGAAACAGAATGCACACGGAGCATACTGTCCGCAAGAAAACGGAACAGACACTGAAAGAAAATACGGTCGTGCGCTTGAGCGTTTAGGGAGTTCACTTCACCATTATTTTCCCGTTCTTATCCAACAGAAAAACTAAAATACAGGATCTTGGTCATCAGTTATTTACATTTGGCATCTGTTTGAGATGCTTTTTTTTTTTTGATGTAAAGAAAGTCCTGCATGCAGCACCTTTTTTTTAGTTTGATCAGAAGAATGGAAAAATAAATGGTGATGTGAACTCTTCCTCAACACACCTTGTGCTGCTCCTTCAAGTACCCTCTGGGTAGTCTCATCTCAGACATTGATAGCATATCACAGCTATCAGCAGTTTTGAGGGGTCAAAACTACTGACAGTCTTTCTTTAAGGCTTCATGCACACTGCCATTGTGCGGCCGGTCCGTGCATTGGAACGGCCGTGCGGCAGCCGGGTCGGATCAAGACCCATTCAACTTGAATGGGTCAGTGATCCGTCCGCACTGCAAAAAAAATAATATCTTCTAGGATGCGGGGAGCACACGGCTGGTGCCCGCATTTTGCCGTGTGCATGAGGCCTAACACTCCGTTTATATTGAAAGCTGTATTATGCCCTTGTGTAGTCACCGGATCATTTCTCCTTTTGTCTATCATTTCTGAGTCATTAACCCACTACCTTAGTTGGCATACACAACATTGGTAACCCCAGAAGAACACCAATGAGACCTTTCAGGCAAGCATGTCTGTTATGGACACTACTCGTTTTGCAGGAGCGCCCAGCACTATAATGATTCATAATGCTGTGTGTCTCTGTACGACCTTACTTCTACAGAATTATACTGACAGCATTATGTCCGTATAATTCAGTAGATGCAAGGTCATGCAGAGAAACACAGCATTATAAATCATAGTGCCGTGCGCTCCTGTGAAAGGAGCAGTGTCCATAACGGGAAATCATGCTTACACACGGACCTTGATTTCTGCACCGGACATGCTTTTCTGAAAGAGGCCTAAGGCCTCTGTCACACGGGCAAGTTTTCCGTGCGGCTCAATGCGTGATGTGCACGCATTGCACCCGCACTGAATCCTGACCCATTCATTTCTATGGGGCTGTGTACATGAGCGACGTTTTTCACGCATCAATTCTGCGTTGTGTGAAAATCGCAGCATGTTCTCTATTCTGCGTTTTTCACACAACACAGGCCCCATAGAAGTGAATGGGGCTGCGTGAAAAACATGGTTATAATGGAAAATGTCCATTAAGGGTTAAAAAAATGACTCTCCTCATCCACTTGATCGAGCAGCAGTTATCTTCTTTCTTCTTCTATTGTCCTTTTGCAGAATTTCCTCGCACACTTTTTTTTTTTTTTTTTTTTTTTTTTTTTTTTTTTTAAGGAAGGTTTTGAGACAGATTTTTCCAGGGGTTCTTCAGCCAAAGCCAGGAGTGGATCTAGCAGGAAGGAGAAGGAGAAGTAGAAGTCCTTCTTTTATATTTCCGAATCCTTATTATGTATTCCTGGCTTTGGCTTTAAAAACTGCAGATTTTGGGTGAATTTCATATCTTGCTGTATTATGTTTATATGTGTAAATATACAGTAGAATGGTTTTACCTTCCATTGGAGCTTGGGACTGTGTTTTGTGCTTAATTCTTTCCTCTACATATCTGTTCACACAGCGGATTTTGAAAATCTCTGCCTATAAAAGTCAGCACGGAATCCCAGCTTGTTTTTTTATGCTTTTTTTTTTTTTTTAACCAGTGGGTATTTACTGCAATACAAAACTGCATTTTCAGTTTGTGGTTTTTGGGCATGGACACGTACGGAGTGATTTCATGACACTTCTCACTCATTCCGATGGGAGATTCAGAGCAGATTCCACCCTTAGGCCTCCTGCACACGAACATGTGCGCCCCGTGGCCGTGCTGCCACCGTGGGGCAGCCACAGCGGATCTCGGACCCATTCACTTTAATGGGTCCGCGATCCAGGCGTTCCGCAAAAAGATAGAACATGTCCTATCTTTTTGTGGAACGGACGAAACCCCACGGAAGCACTCAGTAGTGCTTCCGTAGGGTTTCATTTTGTGCTTCCTTTCCACACCATTCCGCATCTCCGGACCCATTGAAGTGAATGGGTCCGCATCCGTAATGCGGAATACACAGGGAACGGTGCCCATGTATTGCGGGTCCGCGATATGGCAATGGGCAGTACACGTTAGTGTGCAGGAGGCTTTAATGAGAGGCTGTTTTGGAGCTGATTGTGAAGGAGAAATCCGCCGAAAGCAGCACCAAAAAACAGGCCCTAACCCTGGGTTCACACCTGAGCGTTTTACAGCGCGTTCAAACGCGCTGTAAAACGCTCAAGACATGAAATCCAATGCTTCCCTATGGGAAGGGTTCACACCTGGGCGTTTTACAGCGCGTTCCTACGCGCTGTAAAACGCCCGACGCTCAAACAAGTGCTTGAGCTTTTTTTTGGGCGTTTGTCGCGCGTTTTGGCCCATAGACTTCAATGGGAACGCGCAACGCTTGATTTTAGCGCGTTTTTGACACATAAAACGCGCGTTCGAACGCGCGTCTTGGATTTTGCAACATGCTGGAAAAGGCACAACACCAGGTGCAAAGCACAGTTTTGGAGAGAATCCAGCATGGAGGAGTCTCTCTGTGACACCGAGAACCTCATCAGGCTGGTGCAAGCCAAACGCTGCCTGTATGATACGCAGGATGCCAACTACAAAAATAGGAGGAGCAGGCAGCAGGCCTGGGAGGATATTGCCAAAAGCATCTGGCCAGATTGGAGCAGTTTAACCAAGACAGTGAAACAGGGAAAAGGTATTTCAATGTGTGTTCTAATGTGAAAAGTAAACTCCTTGTGTGCAGTGGTGTACCAACTATATGTAATAGCCCTGGCCAGCTCTACCTGCAGCCCTCCAGCTGTTGTCAAACGCCACCTCCACAAATGCTGGCCTGTATTGTCCTTGCTGGAGCCTGTGCAGGCATGCATGGAGTGGGATTTTTTAGCAACAGCTAGAGGGACGCAGCATCACCATCCCTGTTCTTGTATATGGGCACTCAGTGGCCTTAGTTTACAAAGAATGATGTGCACATTACCATGTTGTAATAGTGTCCCCTCGCCCCTTTAGTTTTTAGTACTGTCCTGGTTCACCCTCCCCCACATTCTGGTACAATGCAATGGCCCAGTATGATCAATTTGCAGTGGTTCCACTATCTTGTGCCAGACTGCGCTCTTTCAATCCGCAAATGTAGTGGCATTTTGAAATGTAGGCCTAAGTTTGGGTTGAGGGATTTGAATCCTAAGTTGTTATTGATATTGTGTACTTTTTAGAATGAGACTGTTTGTGGGCTCTGGGTGGCAAGGCATATGTTAGGTGTTTGGGTTTGTAATGTGCCAGTATTGGGCACCTTGATGGGATCCGTTATTTCACCCTCCTTGGCTTATATTCTACTGGCCGAGTATTGGCCACTTAAATGGGACACATGATTTCGCCCATATTTCTAAACCCTTGTTAATGGGCGACTATTGATGGCCACTATAGGGGCATCCTCAAGGGGCACTATATAGGTAAAAAAAAAAAAAATGCACAAAAGATCGTTTCCAAATTTTTCATTTAGCCCTAGTCATAATCAAACAAATTAGAAAATCAAATAATATGTAAACACACTTTTCAGACAAAAAATATAAATGAACAGAAACTTAGATGGCTTCCAATTGCCATGGTAACGCCCCATGTGGGCTCACAAAATATGTGTTGAAGTGGTCCCGGACAGCTGCACCGTGCCGGGTCCCACGCACACCGCTCTGATTCCGACTCTCCAAGGAATGGCTGAGGGAATCTTCGAAATTAAAGCCATCCCGTAGACGTACAAAATTGTGCAGAGCAGACGCTGCCTTCACGGCCGAGATAGCGGTCTCCAATTTGAAATAAATGGGCGAATGGAGAAAGCGCCATTTGTTCGCTAAAATCCCAAAGGCGCACTCCACCACCCTGCGTGCCCTTGTCAGCCGGTAATTAAATACACGCCTGGCAATGGAGAGTCCCCGGCTGGAGTACGGCCTCATCAGATGCTCCCCCAGCGCAAAGGCCTCGTCCCCCACAAAAACGAAGGGCATAGCGGGAAAAGTGGTCCCAGGCAGTGTGGTGTTCCCCGGGAGGTCCAGCTCATTATTATTGAGCATTTGCCCAAAGGCCGAATGCCCGAAAACAGCGGAGTCTGAGCTGCTGCCGTAGGACCCCACATCAATGTATCGGAAGCAATAGTTTGCATCAGACACCGCAAAAAGAACAAAAGAAAAATATTTTTTATAATTAAAAAATTGACTCCCGCTCCTTATGGGCTTCTGAACGCGGATATGCTTCCCGTCTATTGCGCCGACACAGTTTGGGAAATTGCAGGATTCGAAAAACAGATCCGCAATTTGCAGCCAGTCCTCCTTCTGTGGTTGGGCCATCACAGCAGGATGAAGGACGTCCCAAATTGCCACGCAGGTTTCACGGATGATCATGCTGGCTGTGGACTTCCCAATGAGAAAGGCGAAGTGTAGACTGGCCAATGAGTGTCCGATAGCTAAATACCTGAAACAAATGTAAGAAAATAAAGAGATATTAACGGATGCTTTTTTTTTCGTTTTTCATAGTCAACACTATCAAAGGCAAATGGAAAAGCCTGAAAGACGCCTTTATCCGCCATCGCCGCAAACAAAAGGAGCAGAGGAGCGGATCCTCCCCAGGCGGACGCTCCAGTTATGTGCATGCAGCACAAATGTCTTTTTTGATATCGTGCACCGAAATGCGGAGGTGAGTCAAGGGCATACACATTGAGGAGAGGATGTGGTATGACATTACATACATTCAATTTCATATGGGGAACATACTTACCTATATTTTCCACTTCACAGCACCGATAGTAGCTGGGAACCCAGCCAGGCGCAAGCTGATGAGGAAGAGGACGAGGGCACAATCGACAGTGAGCCGGGCCCATCTATGGGGCCAATGAGTCCTCCAGCCCCCCCCCCACTCCGACTTTCGTCAGCCCCATGCAGACTGTCCAAGCCGTACCAGAGGCAACTCGGCAGACCAGACATAGAAGGAGGAGAACTGAGAGACAGGAGGACCGCCTAATCGGCTGCCTAGATGCCCTGGCACATCCTGTGCCCAAACTTAGCAGCGACGCATATTTTCTCCTGAGTCTAGAGGAGAAAATGCTGCATGTGCCGAGACATCTGATCACCAAAGTAAGGGAGGAGGTGACTAACACCATAGACAAGTATTGCCTCCCTTACGAGCTAGCAACGTCTAGCACTGCCCCACAGCATCCCCCACAGCAGCCACCACAGCAGCCACCACAGCAGCCACCACAATATGGCCACCAATATGGGGCACAATATGCCCCACAATATGGCCCACAACATCCCCAACATGCACAACAACACCCTCACACATACCCAGCACACACATACACACAAAGTAACATACAACACCCTCTTGAGACATGGCAGACACAACACACATCATACCCATATCCCTCTTCAAGCACGGGCCCAAGCACCTCCACCATCACCACCACTGAAATGCCACCCGCCAATCAGTCTCGCGGAGCCAGAGAGACACGGCGGGATCCCGAGGCAGAGTTTTCTGGGCCGCAATATGAAACCCTTTGAGAAACGGAGAAGAGGGAAATTCTCCGGCTCAAGGGTTTGGGAGCCAAAAAGGGCACTTATCTTGAAAATTGTTGGTCATATTTATATGTTATTTTTACTACATTGCTCCTTTGTTTGTAAAACAGTTTAAACACATTTGATTTGGAAATGTATGATGTGAATACATTCACCAAAGTTAAAAAAATTTAAACAACTGTTTGGACTATTTTTGGAAAGTGAGGGGTAAAACATGGCCAAATGTGGATACATGATGCATGTATGGGATATCTATGCCACACGTTGACAACATACACATCACATACCCCCCGCACAAACACTCATACGTCACAAACAGCAAGAGAAACAGGGCAAAACTCAGATCATGGCACAACACACTGCAAATGGTTTAAATGGCCACAATAATAGGCTACTTACCGCAAAGTAATGACCAGTCTTTCCACTGGTGGGATGCAGTCCCGCATGAAGGTGTCCTGACGCTGCAAATGAGGAGACAACAGCACCAGGAGCTCGTCAAAGCTGGGAAACAATAAAATGTTCATGGTTAACAATACAAAAAG
This sequence comes from Bufo gargarizans, assembly GCF_014858855.1. NCBI lineage: Eukaryota > Metazoa > Chordata > Amphibia > Anura > Bufonidae > Bufo > Bufo gargarizans. Next base: position 180,615,893 of record NC_058083.1, read on the forward strand.
CACAAAACACTTAGCTTAACCATTGAAAAAACATTGCAACCACGTATACGTACTAACCTGTGGATGGACATCCTGGTGTAGTCAAAAAACTGGTCCTCATGGGCACGGAGGTTGGCATACAGTGCCCAGAACTGGCCCCTCTCCTGTCTATTTGCAATCACAGGATGGACCCAGAAACGTCGCCTGCTGTCCCGCCTTCTCCTCAAGCGTTCCAGGTGGATAGCTGCAACAAGTGCCGCAACACGTCGCCGTCTATAGCATTCCATGATGACTACAAACCACACACTCTACCAACACACATGGAATTTCACACCTCCAATGCGCTAGGATTGGCCAAACTTCATATACACAGGGATATTTGCTGATTGGACAACACTGCAGTCAATCACAGAAACGTGCGTCAAACGCGCGTTTACTATTGCAAAAAACGCGCATAAAAACGCGCATAAAAACGCGCGTTAAAACGCGCGTCTCAGAAACGCTCAGGTGTGAACCCAGGGTTAAAGATTCAGACAGGCTTCGTGAGTGACATTGTATCCATTTACTCATATCTGACTTTGGTCTTCATCTCTCAAAGTAGCATCAGGTGTGTTTAGACCCAAAACATGAAATGTAAGAACAAAGCCCATAAAGAGTGTGTTGTTGACACAAGTCTCAGATTTGGCAGCATCCGTACAAACCAGCTAAATCAAGACAAGACTGTGTGTTCAGACAAGGTTTCTGGGAATATAATTCACATTATATTCTTGTACAATAAGAGTAAGATTTACAGGCAAAATATGTGCCATCAGCTCAATACCATAATATAATGGGTCACAATATCTCTGTACATTGTGTCATGAAGCCTGTTTATACAGCCAATACCATCCAAAGCTCTGAGAAATGATTCAGTTCACTATCCATTTAAATGTAGTGGTTCTACAGTAATAACTGTGTTTAACCCCTTCCTGACCAATGACAGATGACTTCCTCCATTTGATGTACTATCATGTCTTTCTGATCAGGCAGGCACCATAGTGGATCAGTGTATGGGCCCGGCTGTATCTGCCAGCATCACTGTAAAAGCCGATGCTGGCAGGTTAACCCTTTCTATGCCAGGGTAATCGCTGACCACTGCATAGAAGGGATTTGCGGTGGGTGAGGATCTCTATCAGGTCCCTGCGTTGCGGTGACGGAGACCCGATGGGTGAGAAGGCAGCAAGGCATCGGGTCCCCTAGATAAATGTTAGTGTATTATACTGTGTAATACACTAACAGGCAATTCATTACAATACAGATGTATTTTTAATAATATAAAATACATTTTCAAGTTAAAAAAAAAAAGCCCCTTTTCCCTGATTTTATAATAAAAAATAAAAAATGATAAAAATTAGGTATCGCTGTGTCTGTAACGACTGGCTCTTTAAATATATCACATAATCGACCACCCAGTCAATGGCTTTTTGGCACAGTTTTTATTATTATTATTCACCTAAGGTCATGTGATTTTTATAGAGCTGGTTGTGACGGACATAGCGATACCTAGTATGTGTACTTTTGTATTTTATTTATTTTACTTTACCCACAATAAAAGCATTTTTGAAACAAAAAAAAGATGTTTTAGTTTCTCCATATTCTGAGAGCCATAGTTCTTTTTTTTTTTTTTTTGGCCGATTCTCTTATGTAGGGGCTAATTTTTTGCAGAATGAGGTGATGGTTTGAGTCGTACTATTTTGGGGTGCATACGCCTTTTTGATCACTTTTTCTGATGTAGGGGACAAAAAAAATGACTTTGACACTTTTTTTGTCCCCTTACATCACAAAAATTGTAATACCTAAAGCGATCAAAAAGTCATATGTACCCCAAAATAGCCTCAAACTGTCACCTCATCCTGCAAAAAAATAAAAAATTAGCCCCTGCATAAGACAATCGGCCAAAAAATGATGTCAGAATATGGAGACACTAAAACATATTTTTTTTGTTTTAAAAATGCTTTTATTGTGTAAAACTTAAAAGGGAACCTGTCACCGGTATTTTGTGTATAGAGCTGAGAACATGGGTTGCTAGATGGCCACTAGCACATCCGCAATATCCAGTCCCCATAGCTGTGTGTGCTTCTATTGTGTAAAAAAAACTATTTGATACATATGCAAATTAACCTGAGATGAGTCCTGTATGTGAGATGAGTCAGGGACAGGACTCATCTCAGGTTAATTTGCATATGTATCAAATCGGTTTTTTTACACAATAAAAGCACACCGAGCTATGGGGACTGGGTATTCAGGATGTGCTAGCGGCCATCTAGCAACCCATGTCCTCAGCTCTATGCACAAAATCCCGGTGACAGGTTCCCTTTAACTAAAAAAAGAAAAAGTATATATATTAGGTATTGCCACATCTGTAACGACCTGCTCTATAAAAATATCAGATTACCTACCCCCACAGGTGAATGCTGTAAGAAAAAAAAAAAGTGCCAAAACAGAAAATTTTTTGGTCACCTTGCCCCATAACATGCAATATTGAATGATCAAAAAAATGTGCTCCAAAATGGTACCAATAATAAAAAAAAAACACACCTCTTCCTGCAAAAAACAAGCCCCTGCACATGACGATCGGCAGAAAAATAAAAAAATATGGCGTTCAGAAAATGGAGACACAAAAACATTATTTTTTGTCAAAAATGCTTTGTTATGTAAAACTGAAACAAGCAGACAAAAAAGTAGACATATCAAAAATCATATGTACCCCAAAATAATACTAATAAAACTGTCACCTTATCCCGTAGTTTCCAAAAGTGGGTCACTTTTTGGGAGTTTCTACTGTAGGGGTGCATCAGGGGGGCTTCAAATGGGACATGGTATCTAAAAACCAGTCAAGCAAAATCTGCCTTCCAAAAACCATATGGCGTTCCTTTCCTTCTGCGCCCTGCTGTGTGCCCTTACATAGGTTTACCACCACATGTGGGGTGTTTCTGTAAACTACAGAATCAGGGTGATACATATGGAGTTTTGTTTGGCTGTTAACCCTTAAATCTGCCATTTTCCTTTAATTCTTGTGGATTACCTAAAAGGTTAATAAAGTTTGTAAAATCAGTTTTGAATAACTTGAGGGGTGTTGTTTCTAAAATAGGGTCATTTTCAAAATGATGCCAAGATAAAGTAGACAGATTAACTTTTCTGAACTAATATTTAGTTGTATGATCTTTATTTCTGATAACTGCTTTACATGTGTGTGGCATGGCATCTGCTAACATCTGACACCTGCGAACAGATATTCCAGCCATAACTTTTTTATTTTTCCATTCACATGGCCATATAAAGGGCTTGTTTTTTACGGGACAAGTTGTACTTTCTAATGGCATAATTTAATATTGCTTATAGTATAGTGGAAAGCTGAACAAACTTCTAAATGGGGTGGAACTATAAAAAATAAAAAACTATGCAATTCCGCCAATTTCATGGGTTTTGTTTTTATGGCATTTCCTGTGCGGTAAAACTGACCTGTTAACATCATTCCCTGGGTCAGTATGACGACACTAATACCACATATGTATAGTTTTTCTTGTGTGCTAATACTGCAAAAATAAAATAAAAACTTTGGGGGGAAATTTTTTTTCTTTGTATTGCAATATTCTGAACCACCCCCATAATTTCTTGTAGTTATGTCTATGTGAGGCGATCTTTAGATTTTGTTTATAGCGTTTTGGGGGTGTATATGATTTTTTTTATCACTTTTTATTCAGTTTTTTGTGGAGGTGAAGCAAAAAGTGTCAAAGTACGCCATTCTGCATTGTGCTTGCAACCTTGAAGGATGTTGTGCTGCGGTTCTGTCGGTCAAAAATCTATTGCAGACATAAGCCACTGATAAATTGTGATAGGGACAGTATGAGAAGATTATAGGGAGAGAACAGGAGATATATTTGGGAATTTTGAGTATATTAAGGAGTTTGACCAGGGAAAGAGTCACAGCATAGGCTGGTCCCACATCAGGTGTATTTGCTGGCAGCCTAATTTTACATTAAAGATTCCTGCAAAAACAGACTTTTTTGGAAAAACCTTCTTTCATGGGCTTTCTTTCATAGACTTCTTGCCATACAAATTACATTCTTGCAAACACCGAGGAATTGCCTCCTTTTTTTTTTCTTCTTGACACAGGTTCTATTTACTGTTTGCATTTGGGTATCATGCGCTATAGCCATGTTGCTGAATGGCTGTACAGGTCCTTCTAAAAAAATTAGCATATTGTGATAAAGTTCATTATTTTCTGTAATGTACTGATAAACATTAGACTTTCATATATTTTAGATTCATTACACACCAACTGAAGTAGTTCAAGCCTTTTATTGTTTTAATATTGATGATTTTGGCATACAGCTCATGAAAACCCAAATTTCCTATCTCAAAAAATTAGCATATTTCATCCGACCAATAAAAGAAAAGTGTTTTTAATACTAAAAAAGTCAACCTTCAAATAATTATGTTCAGTTATGCACTCAATACTTGGTCGGGAATCCTTTTGCAGAAATGACTGCTTCAATGCGGCGTGGCATGGAGGCAATCAGCCTGTGGCACTGCTGAGGTGTTATGGAGGCCCAGGATGCTTCGATAGCGGCCTTAAGCTCATCCAGAGTGTTGGGTCTTGCGTCTCTCAACTTTCTCTTCCCAATATCCCACAGATTCTCTATGGGGTTCAGGTCAGGAGAGTTGGCAGGCCAATTGAGCACAGTAATACCATGGTCAGTAAACCATTTACCAGTGGTTTTGGCACTGTGAGCAGGTGCCAGGTCGTGCTGAAAAATGAAATCTTCATCTCCATAAAGCTTTTCAGCAGATGGAAGCATGAAGTGCTCCAAAATCTCCTGATAGCTAGCTGCATTGACCCTGCCCTTGATAAAACACAGTGGACCAACATCAGCAGCTGACATGGCACCCCAGACCATCACTGACTGTGGGTACTTGACACTGGACTTCAGGCATTTTGGCATTTCCCTCTCCCCAGTCTTCCTCCAGACTCTGGCACCTTGATTTCCGAATGACATGCAACAGTCCAGTGCTGCTTCTCTGTAGCCCAGGTCAGGCACTTCTGCTGCTGTTTCTGGTTTAAAAGTGGCTTGACCTGGGGAATGCGGCACCTGTAGCCCATTTCCTGCACATGTCTGTACACGGTGGCTCTGGATGTTTCTACTCCAGACTCGTTGTGCAGCGTTTTCTGCCACACTTTTTCCTTCCCAGACTTCCCACTGAGGTGCCTTGATACAGCACTCTGGGAACAGCCTATTCGTTCAGAAATTTCTGTGTCTTACCCTCTTGCTTGAGGGTGTCAATGATGGCCTTCTGGACAGCAGTCAGGTCGGCAGTCTTACCCATGATTGCGGTTTTGAGTAATGAACCAGACTGGGAGTTTTTAAAAGCCTCAGGAATCTTTTGCAGGTGTTTAGAGTTAATTAGTTGATTCAGATGATTAGGTTAATAGCTCGTTTAGAGAACCTTTTCATGATATGCTAATTTTTTTAGATAGGAATTTGGGGTTTTCATGAGCTGTATGCCAAAATCATCAATATTAAAACAATAAAAGGCTTGAACTACTTCAGTTGGTGTGTAATGAATCTAAAATATATGAAAGTCTAATGTTTATCAGTACATTACAGAAAATAATGAACTTTATCACAATATGCTAATTTTTTTAGAAGGACCTGTACAGTGCTGCAAGATAAGGGGTAGATAGATACAGTAAATGCATTTTACATCAGTAATGCAAATTATATAACCATGTTACTGAAGGAATTATTGGATCAGAGTGGGTAGTTTGGGAGGGGGGCTAAGAAGCCCACAATGAGATATCACAGTCTGATAAAAGTGGTGGCGAGGGTGAGGACTGTAACAATGATTGTGTGTTTGACAGGACCTGGGAGCCGGATCAGTGTGCTGACGAGGTGGTAATATCAGAGGAACAGGTTGTGGCAGCGCCAATAAAGAGCAGAGGCAACGCATGGCCACAACCTCCCAAAAAACTTTCAGGCCAGATCTGCTTCTATTATGGTCAGCTTGGGAACTGGTGATGCCACTGATATTGTGGGTGTAGGCTCAAAACGTGACAGACCTAAACCAAGCTTGGCTGCTGCTAGGTCTGTGCAAGTATCTTCCATCATGCAGCTTTTCAAGTGCCTGAAGACAAAAGCATCTGCAAGATCTGCAGGATTAACAAATACCATGAGTGTTCAAACATATGCACCACAGCTCTATTGAACCACATGAAGTGGCGTCGCCAGTCACTGTGGGAGAGTGGCAGCCAGCTAGCGCAACAAGAGTATCCTCCTCATGGCAGCCAAGCCACATGTACATGGCAGACACTTAGTTGCTCTCTTGCTCAGACTACTCCTCCTCCTACTCCGCTCTGTTGCCAGCAATTAATAACTGAATGTGTGGCCAAGAAACAACTCTACACGCCCATCAATCTGCTGGTGCTCTAGCTTAACTCCCACTTGGCTGGTGCTGTCTCTGCCGTACCACTTAGGCCCCTTTCACACGGGCGAGTTTTCCGCGCGGGTGCAATGCGTTAGGTGAACGCATTGCACCCGCACTGAATCCGGACCCATTCATTTCTATGGGGCTGTGCACATGAGCGGTGATTTTCACGCATCACTTGTGCGTTGAGTGAAAATCGCAGCATGCTCTATTTTGTGTGTTTTTCACGCAATGCAGGCCCCATATAAGTGAATGGGGCTGCGTGAAAATCGCAAGCATCCACAAGCAAGTGCGGATGCGGTGCGATTTTCACGCACGGTTGCTAGTAGACAATCGGGATGGGGACCCGATCATTATTATTTTCCCTTATAACATGGTTAGAGGGGAAAATAATAGCATTCTGAATACAGAATGCTAAGTAAAATAGGGCTGGAGGGGTTAAAAAATAAATAAATAATTTAACTCACCTTAATCCACTTGTTCGCGCAGCGGGCATCTCTTCTGTCTTCATCTGTGAGGATAAGGACCTTTGATGACGTCACTACGCTCATCACATGGTGATTGATCATGTGATGAGCATAGTGACGTCATCAAAGGTCCTTTTCCTCACAGATGAAGACAGAAGAGAAGCTGGGCTGCGCGAACAAGTGGATTAAGGTGAGTTAATTTTATTTATTTTTTTAACCCCTCCAGCCCTATTTTATTTAGCATTCTGTATTCAGAATGCTATTATTTTCTCTTATAACCATGTTATAAAAGGGAAAATAATACAATCTACACCTTGAACCCAAACCTGAACTTCTGTGAAGAAGAAGTTCGGGTCTGGGTGCCACATTCAGTTTTTTATCACGCGCGTGCAAAACGCATTGCACCCGCGCAATAAAAACTGAACAACGGAACGCAATCGCAGTAAAAACTGACTGCAATTGGGTACCTAGTCGCACGGGTTTGCTGCAACGCATCTGGACCTTATCCGGACACGCTCATGTGAAAGGGGCCTTAGTTGATTCTGCTGGGAGCTGATGGGGTGCACTCAGCTCTGCTGGAAGATACCTGCCGGAATTATTTTTCCCAAAAAGCCTTTCCTGCCTTGTACTCTCACGTGGCGGAGAACGTGGGTACTCCTTGCAATCCTCGATGTGCAGCAGGGTGTACACCCCGGTGGACACCTGGAGTACCTGTTAGGGGCGTGGACAGTACATGTCTTTCAGGGCGAAGCAGCAACACAGCAAGAAGACCATGTCTTGACACCTCCACGTTCGCGTCAATCCAATGCAACAAAGGACAGCGGAAGAAGAATAGCTTACACATTTTGCTGGCTACTCTGTAGCTGTTGGGGACCCACATGGAGAAAGTCCTATGGAGGAGGAGGAGCTACAACTGGAGGAGTCGGTGGTCAAGGAGCAAGACGATTATAATGAAAATGAAAACGACATTGGCCAAGACTCCCAATCATGAGAGTTTTACCGCCTGGTCCTGTCAATCAATGTGGAGAGGGCATGGCAGTTGCTGAGAGCTAAGTCTCTAGGATTAACGGCAACGCCCCCGATGCTCCTACTGGCTCATTTGCATACAATATGATACCTGCAATACCAGAGCCCTCCAGTAGAGGCAGTAACAAGAAACCTCTTCAACAGCAATCCAGAGGATACAAGTATATTCATCCAGAATAATGGAAATCGCCAGACGCTTCATCCCTGTACAGCATATGCACTAAACACACTCCCGCGAGGCTTCAGGGCCAGATGTGAGTGCATCTTCACTGCCTGGCTCTGTCAAAATGGTGTGGGTGCAGCCAGCAGTGAAGATGAGCAGAGCCTGGGGTGCACCGCCTTTGTTGCACCAAAGAGCTAATTAGCATAAAATAAACATTCTCTCTACAATGGGACCACTGATGGACATAGAACAAAGACCGCATCAAAGAAGGATACATCACCAAGTATGTGGTGACCGACACACAGCAATTTTGCATTTTGTTTTTTTACTTTTTCATATTTCCGTTCAAATAGACACAAGGGCTTGTTTTTTGAGGGACAAATTGTACAAATGGTGTAGAACTGGCTGTGGCCGTATACAGCGGGTCCGCAATACACGGGCACTGGCCGTGTGCAACCCGCATCATTGCTGCGGACCCATTCAGTCTGTGCCTCCGCACTGAAAAAAAAATTGAATGGGTCTCGATCTGTCCCGACCGCCGAACGGATGTTGCCCATGCATTGGGGAACGCAATGCACAGAACGGCCGCACAACGGCTGTGTGCATGAGGCCTAATGCTGTGTAAGGGCTAATTTTTTGCAGGGCAGGCTGACATTTTTATTGATACCATTTTGAGGTGTTTATGACTTTTTGATCACTTTTTACTCTATTTTTTTGTTGGACATGAAGCAACAAAAAAAGCGGAGAATAAGCCATTTTGATTGTTTTACAGTTATGCGTTTCACTGTATGAGATATTTTAATATTTAAAATAGTTCGGTCTTTTCCTCATGCGGCCATATTCATGAAGTTTATTTTTCCTTTTATATGGGAAAGTAGGGGAGGGGGGGATTGCGTTGAATTGAATTTTTATAAAGGGGAGTCTAAGGCCCCTTGCAGACGAACGTTATTTCCGCAGCGAGTCTGCATCGCAGCACCCGGCCTGACCTCCCATCTCTGATTTATGATGCTATGTAAGAGAGCCACGGAGCATTATCAGTCATGTTAATGCTCCGTGCTTCTGCTGTCCGCATCGGGTCTTGGCTGTCATTCACGGAGCGGATGTCACACACGGCATCCGCTCGTGTGAAGCAGCCCTTACAGTTCTGGAATGTATTGGATAACACTGACCGCATTAGGTCAGTGTTATCCAGTACATTCCAGACCTCTAAGGGTTACATAGCATCATAAATCAATATAATGCTATGTGACTCCCGGCAGAGATGGGAGGTCAGGCTGGGTTCTGCGATGCGGACTTGCTGCGGGAGCAATGCTCGTCTGCAAGGGGCCTAAGGGGATATAAAACAGCTTTCCAAGATTTTTTTTTCTGATGACTAGTGTTGAGCGAAGCAAGCTTTGGATGCTTCATCTGAAGTCTCCTCTTTCAAAACTTTGGAATAAGGCCTCTTTCACACGAGCGGATGCCGTGCGGGTAATCCGCTGCGTAAAAGAGTGCCACAAGCCCTGCTCCGGACAGCAGAGACCCGGAGCGGTAACATGATTGATAATGCTGTTTGCCTCTCTTTGACCTTTTTACTACAAAGGCCCCGTGCAAACGAACGTGTGCTTCCAGATGCCGTATTGCGAATCACCATGATTTAGCAGTAAAAAGGTCACAGAGAGGCGAAGAGCATTATCAATCATGTTACTGCTCCGTGTCTCTGCTGTCCGGAACGGGGCTTGTGGCACTCTTTCACGCAGCGGATAACCCGCACGGCATCCTCTAGTGTGAAAGAGTCCTAATACTGTACCGATATCCATCTCCGTACAGTATTAGAAATGATCACATTTCTAATACGATATGTATTCATACGTTTTATGGTATTTAGTGAATTGTGTTATGGATTCCGTTACCACAGACCATAACGCAATTCCATGACTGAATGTCTTTAGAGGCATTCCATCATAATAGAAGTCTATGGCCTTCAAAACGGATCCGTTTTGCAGCCCATAGACTTCTATTATGAAGGAATGAATAATGGAATGCCTCTAAAGGCATTCTGTCATGGAGTCGTGTTATGGTCCGTGGTAACGGAATCCATAACGCAGTTCACTAAATACCACAAAACGAACCGCAAAAAATTTCAAAATAGTACCTCGGGACCAAAGCAGAGTTCAGTTTTAAAATGGTTTTCCACTTTAAGAATCAACCACCGAAGTTATTCAACGAAGTCACGCGCGATTTCGCTAATAACTTACTTCGGCTCACCGGAACTATACATTCTAATACTGTACAGAGAGGGATCTCCGAAGTTTTGAACAAAGCTCACTTCACTCAAAACTACTGATGACCGATCCTCTGCATAGTCTTTTGTAATCCTATCAGCACTACGCTACCTATTGTTTGCTGTGCTCGTGTCCAGTTTATTTATTTTACGTACGTATATAGCGCTACTATATTCCCCAGCGCTTTACAGACATTAGCATCAAGCTGTCCCCAATGGGGCTCCCAATCTATGTGCAGTTATAACAGTTACAGAAAGACCGCATCAATGTGATCACATGTAACGCGTTTCGGCTCAGACACAAGCCTTTTTCAGACATACTGAGGAAAGCTCACACCTTAGGGTACTTTCACACTTGCGGCAGGACGGATAATGGGGACGGGGCGGCGCAGTACGGCAGTGCGCGGCGAAAGGCCGCCGGACTAAAAGTGCTGCATGTCCGACTTTAGTCCGGCGGCCTCTGACCACAAACTGCGCCACACCGTCCCTATTATAGTCAATGGGGACGGAGCGGCAGCACGGCGAAAGGACGGATTTGACAGGGTGGGCAGCCTGCCGGATCCGTCCTGCCGCAAGTGTGAAAGTAGCCTTAGCCGAAGTGTGTTTCAAGGGATCACATTGATGCGGTAATAAAGGGCACGTAAGTAAAGCCCCCTATAGGGCACAGCACTGTTATTTTACTGCCAGATTTATACAGAAAGCCTATTGGAGGCACAGTATGCATCAGGCACAGACTATACGGCCGTGTGCATGAACGTCTCCATTCTCTCCTCCATTATGCTGGCAGTCATCGTCCTGGTACATGATTCATACGCTTCTGGTTCCCACCCCACCGCCTTCCGCCCAGCCATGCAGACGAGCCCCAGCCCTCCCATTAATCACCACGCTGTCTGACTCAGCACCATGCGGCCTCCGCACAGAGCGGATGTGACGTACAAACGTAAAGCGACAGGCAGCGCGGTTACGTCACCGGATCTATATAAATCCCGGCAGCAGCTAGTCACGCCCTCTTTTTACACAGTCCTGGCTAAGGAAATGGCGCCGGTGAGTGGCGTGAACGCTTTATAATGGCTTCTGTGATATCGGGAGGGAGTGACAGACGGAGGGCATTCACTGACTATGGTGACGCTTGTACAGTCCGGTCCCTAATCAGTCTGACTTTAAGCGTTACTTTTCCGCCTGCAGCTGCTGTATACCCGGTGTGATGGGCTCCGGTTCCTGAGCGCTGTACACGGGAATTAGTGTTTGCATCCCTTCTTTTCTGATCATTCCACAAGGAGCTCTAGGTGTCGGCTGCGTTGTCATTACTCCCAGGCTATTTGTTGGGATAAGTTGGGACAAAACTTACGTTTTTCTTTTCCGGCACTGAATTCCGTCCTAAGAGCTCAATACCGGAAAATAACTGATCAGTTTTATCCCCATGCATTCTGAATGGAGAGCAATCCGTTCAGGATGTCTTCAGTTCAGTCTTTGACTGATCAGGATGGAGATAATACCGCAGCATGCTACGGTTTTATCTCGAAAACTGGACACTTGCCTGAATGCCGGATCTGGCATTTTTTTCTATAGGAATGTAGTAGCGCCGGATCCGACATTCAAAATACTCTACTGCCAGATCTGTCCTTCCGGTCTGCGAGACCGAAAAAAAATGCAGGATCTGTTTTTTTTTTGGATGACACTGGAAAGACTGATCTGGCATTTCAATAAATTTGTAAGATAGATCAGGATCCCATTCAGTTGGCATACGTTTTGGCAGATCCGGCAGGCAGTTCTGGCGACGGAACTGCTTGCCATATCACTCTGCCACAAGTGTGAAAGTACCCCAAGTCATCTCATACTCGGCAGAAGGTCCCTGGATGGATCCTCTAATATGCAGGCGCCAAGCAGTTAGTCTGGTCAGCTCCTGCACAGAAGAGGATCGGTCCAGGGAGAGACGAGAAGGTGGTCTTGTGAGTGTATTGTGTAGCAACCAAAAACTTGCCCACTTTGGACTTTCTGCTGAGCGGCAGGGGAATGTATGTATGATTATCCAACACCTATAATGCCCCCCACCCAAATACCTGCGCACTTCATTCAAGTTATACTTGGGCTTCTTTCACATCTGCGCTTTCCCTTTCTGCTATTAAGATCCATCATAGGATCTCAATAGTGGAGGAAAACACTTCAGTTTTGTCCCCATGCATTGTCAATGGTGACAGAACTGAACGGAAGGTAACAGAGTGCACCAGAATGCATTCTGTCCCTTTTCATTGCATTCCCATGACGCACACAAAAGCGCTGCAAGCAGCCTTTAAAGGGGTTGTCCGGGTTCAGAGCTGAACCTGGACATCCCTCCATTTTCACCCAGGCAGCCCCCCTGACATGAGCATCGGAGCAGTTCATGCTCCGATGCTCTCCTTTGCCCTGCGCTAAATCGCGCAGGGCAAAGGCATTTTTCTGAGTTCCGGTGACATACTGGGCTCTCTATGGGGCTGACAGGAACCCCGGTGACGTCACCGGCACTGATGGGTGGGATTTGGCTCTGCCCTAGCCAGTAAAACGGCTAGGGCAGAGCTAAAGCCCGCCCCTCAGAGCCGGTGACGTCACCGAACACACTGCTGGGCGGAAGTTACCGCCCGGCAGTGTGTTATTAAAAACACAAGAGCCTGTGCCCTGCGCGATCTAGCGCAGGGCACGGGAGCGCATCGGAGCATGAGATGCTCCGATGCCAGGCTCAGGAGGGCTGCCGGGGTGAAAATAAGGGTATGTCCTGGTTCAGCTCTGAAAGTGCAACCCCTTAAAGTGCGTCCTGGGATGCGGAGCAAGACGGATCCATCATGACTCACAATGTAAGTCAATGGGGACGGATCAGTTCTGACACAAAAAAAAAAACTTAACTGTCCCCATTGACTTACATTGTGAGTCATGATGGATCCGTCTTGCTCCGCATCCCAGGACGAACTCAAAGGCTGCTTGTCTCCAATTGACTTACAATTGTTTTAGAGACTGATCCGTCCTTGCTATTTTAGAGATAATACAACCGAATCCGTTCATAACAGATGCAGGTGGCTGTATTATCGTGACAGAAGCGTTTTTGCTGACCCAGCAAAATCGCTGGTGTAAAAGTAGCCTTCCCCTGGCATCCGTGTTGCTCCTGATGCCCGTACGGCCGTCGCTGCATCTCCCCGTTGCCTGGATCAAAACATCTGAGAGGCAGACAATAGCAGGCCGTGACGCAGACAAGCCTTCTTAGCATTGTGGGTGACACTAGGGAGGCTCATTCCCCTCACGGTATGCTATTTTTTGCTCCCATCAACCACCCTAACCGGTCGCCGGATGTTTTGATCCACACGACAGGGAGAACTCCACACTAAACACAGGAGGGAAGGGGAACAGTAACTGGGCCTTGAAACTAGGGAAGAAACAGATCACCTCCTAGACAACCCTAATCCGGGCCCTAACTACCTATCAATATGAATAGACCCTGAAGGTAGGAATATTCATATGCAGGATACCTAGGCCTTTATATCCCTATAAGGCCCTGGAATGAGGTTAGGACCAGAGACAACCCATTCCTCCCCAGATGAATGCAAGTCTCAGGCCCAGATACAAACAAACGCGACACTTCTGTAGAGACTGACGAGCAGTAACACCAGCAACAAACCCAAATGAAGCTAGCTATCTACCACATAGTCAGAAGGGTGGGGTCAGACTATAAAGGGTAGAAGTGATGACCACTGAGCAACAGCTGAGAAAAGGGAGATGGTCATTAGCCCTATCAACACTGAATCAAGAGAAATCAAGGAGGCTGTTAGATTCCTCCATGCTCAGCCAATCTCCTTGATTTCCTGACATCGGTCACCTGAGGGACAGTGACAGACTTGTTGGTTCTGTTATAAATTTGTTCTGAACTTTATATTTTATTTTTTTTGCTGCAGAAAGTTAAAAAGGTGCAGAAGGAAAGAAAATCGAAGAAGGCCTGGAGGTTTACTCTGGACCTTACCCATCCTGTGGAAGATGGAATCTTTGACTCGGTCAACTTTGTAAGTATCTGGAGAATGTGTTTTAGAGTTTATTGGGGACATAAGTAGCAAAACATTATGTGCAATTAAGGGTGAATTTTTTTATATTGTTCACAATGCAGATATGCCTTTTAAAGCGGTTCACCAGGCTATTGATCGATTATCAGTGTCAGATCAATGGGGGTCTAACTGCCATCAACCCTCACTGAACTGTACACTGTAGTGTCTGGCAGTAGCGTACTGTAGCTCAGCTCCCATTCACTTGAAGGTAGCTGAGCTGCTGTATCCCAATGTTTCCAGTATAGTCCTGTGCTGTGGCAACCCAAACTAGTAGATGTGGGGGTGTCAGACCACCACAATTGAGCAATCCTCTGGTTAGGTCATCAATATATTTGCACTGTACAACCCCTTTAGGCCACCTGCACTCGAGTGGGGGTGAACGCAGATTTGTACGTTCCTGCAGCATATCCGCGCCGCAATCTGCAATTGCGCTATGCGCGCAGGTTGCCTTAAAGCTCCCACTAGAACTGCAAGGATGAAGTGACAGTAGCTTGACTTGGAGGGCTGTTGTGAGTCTAAGGTTTTTAATGGTGTGAAGTGAAACTAACTTCAGATGCTTCATCCAAAGTCGCTTCATTCAAAACTTCAGAATATTACTGTACGGAGATCCTTCTCCTTACAGTATTAGAATGTTGTATGGGCTCCAAATTATTCAATGAAGTCACATGCGACTTTGTGAATAACTTCAGCTCATCGGAGCCCATACATTCTAATACTGTACAGAGAAGGATCTCCGTACAGTATTACGAAGTTTTCAACGACACGACTTCTGATGAAGCATCTGAAGCTCGCTTCGGTCAACACTAATTTTTAACATATAGTAAGTAGCTTTTAATAGTTTGGGCCTGTTCAGTTTCTATTTGTAAGACTGGGCTAATGGTTCTTGAATGTTTAAGTTTTCTTAATCTATTCTGTAACTAGGGTCCCCTTCCCTAGTTCGTACCTAGGGTTTCCTTCCCTAGTGTCCATATGTTTGTTTTTGCAAAACAGGAGCAGTTTCTAAGGGAGAAGGTGAAAGTGAATGGTAAAACCGGGAACCTTGGAAACATTGTTCACATTGAACGTACAAAGAGCAAGATAAATGTGGCGTCTGAGAAGCAGTTCTCCAAAAGGTATGTTTCTTGATGGAAAAAAACAGCTTGCAGTAGATCTGTGCATGCCTGTCCTACTGGTAGCCAACATGGCACAGAGAAAATCGCTGGACACATCGGGGGACAGTTTATTGTTATGGCAGTGTTAATTTAAAAACCAGTCGGGGGGGGGGGGGGGGGGGGGGAGATATAAGGGGTTAAGGATCTCAATGCACATTTCTCTCTGGCATTTGCATATACTAAACATTCTTAAAGGGATTCTATCACCAGGATTAACGAAATAGCGCTATTTATATGTGCCCATTAGTCTCCATGAGGTGTTTAAAATGATCCCACTGTTTATGCTCTGTGTGTGTGTTAGATTCTTATAAAAATCGATCTTATTGATATGTAAATCACCTGTCAGGAGCCCAAGGGGTTGTCCCACGATACGTTGCCACGCCCATCGATCCTGAGCTCAGCACCGCCTACCACTTAATTTATTCACTCCACTATACCTGACGTCAGTTCTTCTCAGTGCTGTAATCTCGTGCAGGTGCAGTGGACACTGTAGTCTGCGCCCGTGCGAACTACTGGCACTGGATTCGATGAGTCAACTGCGCATGCGCCAGCTCCCTCGTCGAAGCTGATGTCAGTAGTTCGCACAGGCGCAGACTACAGTGTCCACTGCGCCTGCGCGAGATTACGGTGCTGAAGAACCGACGTCAGTGATAGTGGAGTGAATAAATTAAGTGGTGGGTGCAGCTGGGCTCCAACATATCGTGGGACAACCCCTTTGGCTCCTGACAGAGGTGATTTACATATCAATAAGATCGATTTTTATAAGAATCTAAACACACAGAGCATAAACAGTGGGATCATTGTAAACACTGCATGGAGACTAATGGGCACATATAAATATTGCTATATCGTTAACCCTGGTGACAGAATCCCTTTAAGGGTCCATTTACACTTCCGCAATTTTGTTCCGCATTTTGCGGAACGGAATTGCGGACCCATTTATTTCTATGGGGCAGCACGATGTGCTGCCCGGATCCGAAATTGTGGATCCGCACTTCCGGGTCTGCAATTCCGATCTCGAAAAAAATAGAGCATGTCCTATTTTTGTCCGCAATTGCGGACAAGAATAGGCATTTTCTATTAAGTGCCGGTGATGTGCATTCTGCAAAATGCGGAACGCATATAGCCGTTGTCCGTGTTTTGCGGATCCACAAAACACACACGGACGTGTGAATGGACCCTTAGTCCTCCTGTCAGGCTGCTCAGCCATGGTGGCATATCATGGGCAAGACCCTTCAGCCTCTACTTTATTTGGCGACTTAATATCGTTTAAGTGTAGGAACGATTTTTAGAATGATGGTAATTAGAAATCCTGATGTCCACCAGGTTTTATGGCTAACCATTTTTTCCTGTTTCTTTTATAGGTACCTTAAATACCTTACGAAGAAATACCTGAAGAAAAACAACTTGCGTGACTGGCTGCGTGTAGTTGCTTCTGATAAGGAGACCTATGAACTTAGGTACTTCCAAATCAGCCAAGATGATGAGTCTGAATCGGAAGAATAAATGTCTTTACAGAATAAAGATATTTATACAAAATGTTTATTTTTTTTATTTAGATATTTGTGCACAAAATTGAAGTTTTCTGTTTTGTTCTGCTAATTTAATGCTTAAAGGGGTTCTCATTTACCATGTAGAGAAAGTTAATACAAGGCACTTACTAAGTATAGTGATTGTCCATATTGACTTCTTTCCTGGCAGGATTCATTTTTCCATCACATTATATACTGCTCGATTCCATGGTTATGACCACCCTACAATCTATCAGCTGTGGCCGTGCTAGCAGTATATAATGTGATGGATAAATGAATCCAGTCAGCAATATGGACAATGCATTAGTAAGTGGCTTGTATTAACTTTCTCTACATGATAAATGCCACTTGCTGAAGTGACACAACGGCGTTAACGTTTGCTGTCTTATCAGGGTCTGGACATGCCATGTATAATGGCAAGATTTGCACCTTTTTCTATGTGTGTGTGTATATACAGGTCCTTCTAAAAAAATTAGCATATTGTGATAAAGTTCATTATTTTCTGTAATGTACTGATAAACATTAGACTTTCATATATTTTAGATTCATTACACACCAACTGAAGTAGTTCAAGCCTTTTATTGTTTTAATATTGATGATTTTGGCATACAGCTCATGAAAACCCAAAATTCCTATCTAAAAAAATTAGCATATCATGAAAAGGTTCTCTAAACAAGCTATTAACCTAATTAACTCTAAACACCTGCAAAAGATTCCTGAGGCTTTTAAAAACTCCCAGCCTGGTTCATTACTCAAAACCGCAATCATGGGTAAGACTGCCGACCTGACTGCTGTCCAGAAGGCCATCATTGACACCCTCAAGCAAGAGGGTAAGACACAGAAAGAAATTTCTGAACGAATAGGCTGTTCCCAGAGTGCTGTATCAAGGCACCTCAGTGGGAAGTCTGTGGGAAGGAAAAAGTGTGGCAGAAAACGCTGCACAACGAGAAGAGGTGACCAGACCCATAGGAAGATTGTGGAGAAGGACCGATTCCAGACCTTGGGGGACCTGCGGAAGCAGTGGACTGAGTCTGGAGTAGAAACATCCAGAGCCACCGTGTACAGACATGTGCAGGAAATGGGCTACAGGTGCCGCATTCCCCAGGTCAAGCCACTTTTGAACCAGAAACAGCAGCAGAAGTGCCTGACCTGGGCTACAGAGAAGCAGCACTGGACTGTTGCATGTCATTCGGAAATCAAGGTGCCAGAGTCTGGAGGAAGACTGGGGAGAGGGAAATGCCTGAAGTCCAGTGTCAAGTACCCACAGTCAGTGATGGTCTGGGGTGCCATGTCAGCTGCTGGTGTTGGTCCACTGTGTTTTATCAATGCAGCTAGCTATCAGGAGATTTTGGAGCACTTCATGCTTCCATCTGCTGAAAAGCTTTATGGAGATGAAGATTTCATTTTTCAGCACGACCTGGCACCTGCTCACAGTGCCAAAACCACTGGTAAATGGTTTACTGACCATGGTATTACTGTGCTCAATTGTCCTGCCAACTCTCCTGACCTGAACCCCATAGAGAATCTGTGGGATATTGGGAAGAGAAAGTTGAGAGACGCAAGACCCAACACTCTGGATGAGCTTAAGGCCGCTATCGAAGCATCCTGGGCCTCCATAACACCTCAGCAGTGCCACAGGCTGATTGCCTCCATGCCACGCCGCATTGAAGCAGTCATTTCTGCAAAAGGATTCCCGACCAAGTATTGAGTGCATAACTGAACATAATTATTTGAAGGTTGATTTTTTTTGTATTAAAAACACTTCTTTTATTGGTCGGATGAAATATGCTAATTTTTTTAGATAGGAATTTTGGGTTTTCATCAGCTATATGCCAAAATCATCAATATTAAAACAATAAAAGGCTTGAACTACTTCAGTTGTGTGTAATGAATCTAAAATATATGAAAGTCTAATGTTTATCAGTACATTACAGAAAATAATGAACTTTATCACAATATGCTAATTTGTTTAGAAGGACCTGTATATGTGTGTGTGTTCTCTATCCACAAATACAGCAGCAGCACAGTCAGACAGCGTGCACTGGGTGCAATTCCTCAGAGGTCGGCTTCTCCACAATACGTACTCTCCAAATAACGAGGCAGCACTTCCAGCTTTTGGTGACAGGGTGAAGACCCCAAAACTTTATTCCCAGCAACGTTTTGGCCTACTCAATGAGGCCTTTGTCAAGTTATACAATAGTGCTTACTACTGGGTCTATATACCCACAAATCAATAATCACTCTGCAATTAGTGAATCCACATGTTTTCAATACGATCACATGATCTTCAACAACAACATCACATGACGATCAGTGTCTGATACATATTCGTGTTACATCCATAAATGTTAAATATAATACAACTGCAAAACTCGTATTAACACTGTTCATTCCTCAGTGTAATACAGTATACAGTCAGGTAAAAAATAGTAACCCTTGACCATAGACAGTGCAACGTCAGGGGTCTTATATGAAGTGCAAAAGTGCTCAGTACATACAGGGTTAAAATGTCTTCCTAGTGATGCAGCTGCATCATATCAAAATTAAAATAGGACCTACCACCCATGGACCCGCCGAGTTGGCCAATGTTGGCGTTCCCCCCCTCCTCACCGCACATGCGCCGGGCCAGACGTACCTCACTCACCTCCCGACGTCGCTACGCAACCACGCAAGCTCCCTGGGACGCAAACGTCACTCAGTGGAGCGCATCGGCAGGGGGCGGAGAGCCAGGCCATGTGACACGGCCGCAGTAGCGACGCGTCAGGGGGCATGTCAGTGACCATGGTAACGTGGGATAAACATCCCGGAGCGGACACCAGCGGGGGCATCGGGACCGACACATCGTGCATACAAGCCACATCTATTTTCCTCTCTGTGTGTAAGGGGGGGGGGGGGGGGGAAACAAGGGGCGATAACCGTCGGCACCAGGTTAACATTTCAACCAATCGGTGCCTATAGCATCGTCCCCAGCCCTCCCCCACACTTCGAGGAAAGAATGGTGCAGCTAATTTTAACCCTGTATGTACTGAGCACTTTTGCACTTCATATAAGACCCCTGACGTTGCACTGTCTATTGTCAAGCGTTACTATTTTTTATACGTGTACCTGACTGTATACTGTATTACACTGAGGAATGAACACTGTTAATATGAGTTTTGCAGTTGTATTATATTTAACATTTATGGATGTAACACGAATAAGCATCAGACACTGATTGTCATGTGATGTTGTTGAAGATCATGTGATCGTATTGAAAACATGTGGATTCACTAATTGCATTTGTGGGTATATAGACCCAGTAGTAAGCACTATTGTATAGCTTGACAAAGGCCTCATTGAGTAGGCCGAAACGTTGCTGGGAATAAAGTTTTGGGGTCTTCACCCTGTCACCGAAAGCTGGAAGTGCTGCCTCGTTAATTGGAGAGCGTATGTATATATATATATATATCTGCACTTGGTTTTGGCTCCCAATCAGAAGTGAATGGGACTTGAGTGAAAAAGAATGCAATCGCAGACAACGCTGACTGAACTTGTGCAAAATCAGTTTTTTTCGTGAACAGATCCTGAGAGAATCTGTAACGCTCATGTCAAAGAGCCTTACGGTGGTGTTAGCTTTTTACAGGGGTGGATTAAAGTACCTCATGCCGGTCTAGATTGGCTCCACGCTACTGGGGGAGGTGTTTCATTAATGATGAGACACATATCTTATCCGAATTGAAATGCCTTCTCCGGTAGCATTTCAGTCATCACTTTTGCTAGGTGTAAATGATGATAGACGTGCTGGAGCATATTGCTCCGCTGACACTCTGCCTTTCCATGTCCATTTTTGGAAACTGGCCATTCTCTCTTTGGTGTATAAAAAGTAGCAAACTGGGTTTTGGGAAATTTTACACCAAAGCAAGTCGGAGGGAATTGATAAATCACCCCCTCCCCCCAATAAATATAGTTGTGTATGCATAAGTACTAACTATCTTATAGTTACACTCTCAATACACACATTTAAAGGGATTCTGTCATTACATTTTAGGCCTATAACCTAAACGTATGGCCAGGTCCGTACTAATAACCTGAATCCGAAACGGTCCTTATTAAATCTGCCTGTGGCTCTATTAGCACATAAAACAGGTTTTTATAACCTGTCATTCACCTACCTAAGGTGCCCAAGGGGACGTCTCTTCATACAGTGTTTTCGGCGCCGCCTTCCCAGTTGAAGTCGCCTCCTTTCTCACCTCAGCCCCGCCTCCGCAATCGTCCGGTCCCTCTGCCAGATCCTGTGCGTGCGCACTAGGCATAACCTGAGGGCCTGGACGATTGCGGAGGCGGGGCTGAGGTGAGAAAGGCGGCGCTGGGAACCAGATCACTAGCGGAAAAGACTGGTGGATTTACATGTACTGTTCTCTAGAGTATGGGGAGGAGCGATTGCTAATGGCATCTTCCCCAAGCCCCCCCTCCCCCAAAATACGGTCTCCTTGTTTCCTGGCGCAAGATCATGTTTACACAGTATGATCTGCTACTGGGAAATCATGATCCAAATACCCGATGAATGAGTTTCACTTGTTCTTCGGGTGATCGGTGGTGCATTTACACTGCGATATTATTGCAAACTAGCATTACGAGCCCTCTGATCAATTGTCAGCCTGTGTAAAGGGCCCTATAGTCACAATAGCTCCAAGATGAATAGTTTTTGATATTCTGACAATCGCTATACAAAGCATTAACTGTTCTCGGTTTCTATGCATTGGATGCTGTACTTTCCCTCTATTTGTAAAACTTGCCTGTGTAGCATAAAAAATGAGTTCTTATCCAAACAGTAGACAGGGATGCTTTCCATGTGCACGCTGGCTTTTTTCCCCCTCACTCCCAGCAATAGAAAAGGGTATTCTTTAATGTGAGCCTGAATAGAACCAGTGCTGAAATGTATGCATCTGCAAATAAAATGGATGTGCACTTGGCCCCTTAATTATAAGGAATTAATGGGTCCATGAAAAACAAAAATATATGGAAAGCACACTGAAGAAAAATGTGTGCATGAGGCCTTAAAGGGGTTGTCCCCCATTTTCACCCCTCAGGTCCCTCTGATGGGAGCATTTCAGGCTCCGGTGCTCTCCCTTACCCTGCAGTGGATTGCGCAGGATAAGGGCCTATTTGTTTTTCACTGTTAGGGCTCGTTCACACAAACGTATTTTGCGGTCCGTATACGGAACCATTTATTTCAATGGGTCCTCAAAAGATGCGGACATCACTCTGTGCTGTCCGTATCCGTTGCTCTGTTCCGTGGCCCCGCAAAAATTATGATTCCTGTCCTATTCTTGTCTGTTTTGCGGACAAGAATAGGCATTTCTATAATGGGCCTCCTGTTCCGTTCTGCAAATTACAAAAGGCTCATGGGCGGCGTCCGTTTTTTTGTGGACTGCAAAAAACTGCACTGTCATGTGAATAATCCCTTAGGCGGATGCTTCCACCCAGCAGCATTCCCGGTGACATCACTGATGGATAAACTTTAGTGCTGCTCTATCCATTTTACAGGCTAGGGCAGCGCTAAAGCCTGACCATAAGTGTCCGTGAAGTCACTGGGCTCACTGCTAGATTAAAGCCTCCACCTAGCAGTCCCTAGTGAGAGCACGGTACGTCACCAGGTCTCCCCAAAAATCCTTTGACCTGCACGATTCAGCACAGGGCATGAAATGCTCATATCGGGGAGGCTGCCTGGGTGAAAATGGGGGTATGTCCCTTTAAAATGAGTTCTCCAGGTTTAAAAAACAAACAAACACATCTGTCCACCTCCTGCTCTGTGATGAGAAGAGAGTTTAGTTAGTAAAGTAATCGCCCATCTGTTGGGCTATTAATTCTGCCCTCTCCACTGCACTCAAACTGGCTCCAGAGTCTTCCTCTAAGGTCCCAACTGAATGTGTTCCCAAGTCCTGTTCAGCTTCCTATACTGCCCACAGGCAGTGTGGTCACAGTGTAAGACCTCATGCACATGACCACTGGATGTTTTGTGGACCTGTAAAAAACATGGATACTGGCCGTGTGCATTCTGTATTTTGCGTAACGGTACAGCTGGCCCCTAATAGAACAGTCCTATCCTTGTCCGTAGTGCAGACAATAATAGGACATGTTCTATTTTTTTTGCAGAACGGCCATGTGGACATACGGAAATGGAATGCACATGTCATGTACATTTTTTTTTTGTTTGGGCGGGTCCATTGAAGTGAATGGTTCTGCATATGAGCTGCAAAAAAACGGGAAAAAAAAAAAGTTTGTGTGTATGAGCCCCAAAACTGGTGTGTACTGACTAAACTAGTTTACCACACTATTGCTGGTGGTGACCAGAGAACCTCTAAATTCATGTACAAACTAATACATAATGCTCAAAAGTAATAGTTACCAGCCGAGTCCAGAGAACATAAAGTTTATGTACATGCAGAGACACATCAGTGCACCTCAAATATGGATGCACTCGTATCCACACTTACATAGATGAGCTTGTCTGCATGTTCAGGTCATACATATTGGGCTCATATGCTGTTCTAGCATATGTCTGTGAAGGTTCTCATTTATCCAGGTCATGGTATATATCTGTACAGAATAAATCAAGGCAACTGGACGTACTGTAGATTTCTTGAAACCGTTTCACTCGTTCTTCCAACGAGCTTTCTCAATTCTGAGTGATTATACAAGAATTCTCTGGGAATAAACATGTAACTGAATCCACATCTGGTAATTATACCCAGCATGGGGTCAGAGGTAATTATACCCAGCATGGGGTCAAAGGTGTTGGTTCCATTATCCTAATTGGAGTCAGTAGGTGATAAAGACTTCCCAGAAAAAGGTGTCAAGACAGCATTGTATGTGGCAGACAATAGATGTCTAAACACAAGGTGGACAACATTGTGTACGCAGTCCAGTGCAATGAGGAATGCTCAGAACTGTATATCGGCGAAACAAAACAACAACTACATCAGCGTATGGCTCAGCATAGAAGAGCTAAAACCTCTGGTCAATATTCAGCCGTGTACTTACATCTAAAAGGAACAGGTCACACCTTTGAAGACAGTCAAGTACGTGTTTTGGATAAGGAGGCTGATTGGTACAAATGAGGTGTGAAGGAGACCATCTACGTAAAAATGGAGAAGCCAAGCTTGAATAGAGGCGGGGGGGGGGGGGGGGGTTAGACATCTATTGTCTGCCACATACAATGCTGTCTTGACACCTTTCTCTGGGAAGTCTTTATCACCTACTGACTCCAATTAGGATAATGGAATCAACACCTTTGACCCCATGCTGGGTATAATGACCTCTGACCCCATGCTGGGTATAATTACCTTTGACCCCATGCTGGGTATAATTACCAGATGTTGATTCAGTTACATATTTATTCCCAGAGAATTCTTGTACGGTCACTCAGAATTGAGAAAGCTTGTTGGAAGAACTAGTGAAACGTTTTCAAGAAACCTACAGTACGTCCAGTTGCCTTGATTTATTCTTTACAGATATATGTTCTAGCATATTTCACATGATCGTTCACACGCTCATCACATGCGTGGATGCACTGATATGCATGCTTACCAGTCACATACAAGCTAAAATAAAAATAACTATCCTAAAATACAGTATATGGCTCAAATGTTATTTTTAGGGATGAGCGAATTTTATATTTTGAAGTTCAGGTTGTGGTATAATCTGAATTGCGTTCTGGATTATGTTACCAAGGACCATAACGCAATTCCATTAGAGGCATTCTGTCATAATAGAAGTCTATGGCCTGCATAACAGATCCGTCTGGTTTCCGTTATGCTGGTGTCCTCTCCTGCATAACATAAACCGGACAGATCCGTTATGCAGGCCATAGACTTTTAATATAACGGAATGCCTCTAATGGAATTGCGTTATGGTACATTGTAATGGAATCCAGAACGCAATTCAGATTATACCACAACCCGAACTCGAATTTCAAAATATGAAATTTGCTCATCTCCAGTTATTTTTGGTCACTAAAATAGGCACACCCAAAAGTTAATGATCCCCAATCAGACTTCAGATATGAGCCCCAATATAAATAAGACCCCATTCAGACCTCAGATCAGCTCCCCAGTTTCAAATCAGCCCCCCCCCCCCCCCCCATACCTCATTTGCTCAATCCCCAGCCTCCTGGTGACCAAATAAAAAAATCACCTCTACTGCTCCGGAAAAAAAGTTATGGGGCGAAACTCATGATTCCTCGTATGGGATAAATAGGCCAAACACCATGGTATGAGATGCATCCCCATATCATGATTTTTGCACCACCATGCTTTACTGTCTTCACAGTGCA
This sequence comes from Bufo gargarizans, assembly GCF_014858855.1. Lineage (NCBI taxonomy): Eukaryota > Metazoa > Chordata > Amphibia > Anura > Bufonidae > Bufo > Bufo gargarizans. The sequence continues at coordinate 180,641,314 of NC_058083.1, forward strand.
CTTTTTCTTGAATTGAGCGCTTGGGGGTCGTCTGACAAACTGCGGCCAATAGACCCTAAAAGATAAATTTTGCTTTCATCAGTCCACAAAATTGGGCCAATCATTGTGTTCCTCGGCAAAGTTTAATCTATTCATGCCCTTTTTTTTTAACAACGGGACTTTGTGGAGAGTTCTTGCTGGTACCGTAACTTGTCTTCACTTAATCGTCTTCTGATTGTACCCCAAAATGCCTGAACTATTGAAATCTAAAAAATACGGCAAATGGTGCAACAAAAAAAACAAAAGAAAATGGCCGATTCACCATTTTTCTTTGCATAACTTACCAAACAAATTGAATAAAATGTTATAAAAAAAAACACACTCGAAAAATGGTATCAAAAGAAACTACAGATCTGTAGACAGCAATAAAAAATAAAAAAAAAGTTATGGGAGTCAGAATATAGCTATTTTTCAATAAGTTTTTTTCAGGATTGCAACAAAAAACTATATAGATGTGTTATCGTCATAATCGTACGGACCCAGAGAATGAAGGTAACAGGTCTGCTTTAGTGCATAGGGAATGCTGTAGAGAGAAAACCCATAAAACTGTGGAGAAATGCATATTTTTACCAATTCCACCCCATTTGGATTTTTTTTTCACTATATCGTATGCAATATTAAGTGGTGCCATTTAAATGTACTTGTCCCCCGCCAAAAGACAAGCTTTCATAAAGCTGTGTGAATGGGAAAATAAAAAAAGTTATGGCTCGGGGAAAGCAGGGAGAAAAATGAAAATGCAAAACTGAAAAATCTTCCAGAACTCAAGATATTAAATCTTTACTGCTATTATTTTGAACACGCTTTTTCAATTAATGGTTCACTTACTTAGAATGATCGGCATGCATGTCTGTTATGTTTTTTCTTTTACTCTACTATACTTACAAGTAAATGATCTTCTATGTAGAAATATCACTTTTTACCAAAAGCAGTGATTTATATCAAATCAAAAAATCCATCCAAGATGGATTTTTCTGCAACTGTCATGTCGCAGTGCAACACCATAGACTATCATTATAAAAATTGTTGCACGACACATGTTGCAGTGTAGCCCTAGCCTTAAAGGGGTTGTCTCTCCCTGCAATCCAGCAGTGGTGGTCGTTAGTGTTGGTCGAGCACCAACGTGCTAGGGTGCTCGAGTAGAACACCTCGGGATGCTCGGGTGCTATACCGAGCACAATGGAAGTCAATGGGAGAACCCGAGCATTAACCAGGCATCCCCTGCTCTGAAGAGGGGAGGATGTCTGGTTCACAGGAAAAGGTCAGAAATTAATGGAAACACCAATGAAATGGTTCGGGAACAGCATGGGGATGATGTCTGGATGCATCTTGGACTCCACGGTCACTGCTGGGAACGATATTGTCCGAGTATTACGCCACTTTTACAGACTGACAATAATGCGCACTAAACTGAACATAAAAATGATTTTAGTGGAAAAATTGTTAGGAAACATTCTTTCCACACAGGACAGAAGAGTTTCCGCCTAAACCCTTTTCAATGAGCGTTGGGATATTTTTCCTCATTTGCTAAAAGTTGTTCCTTTAGAAGGTAGACTCCTGACCAAGTTTTCACTTCCTCTAGAAGAGGGGATGATCCCAACTGGGCCCCCTCCTGCCCTGGGTCCCATAGCAGTTGCATGGTCTGCCACTATGGTAGTTTCGCCCCTGGGCGAGGGCCTGCTGCCGAGCTGACCATCTAAAAAAATTTGTGGGTGAGGGCCTGCTGTTGAGCTGACCATCTAAAAGATGTATGGTTGAGGGCCTGCTGGTGACACTCTAAAACGTTATGGGTGAGGGCCCGCTGCTGAGCTGACCCTCTAAAACATTAGGAGCAGACTAATAAGCATGTTGATATGATGGGGGAGGAGGACGAGAAAAGGGAGATTGAACCATATACCCTTTTTAGTGGTGGAAGGGGTGCATGGGAATACAGTGTATTCAATACACCATAAAAGCCACATTTAGAGTGCCTTTATGTTCAGCCGCTTTCATTTGGTGGAGTAGAGAAGTCAGAGGCAATCCAGGCCTTGTTCATTTGGATAAGCATTTTCAGTTGACAGGCGGATGCGCTTATTAGTTATTATGCCTCCAGCAGCACTAAATACACGCTCTGACAAAATGCTGGTGGCGGGACAGGCCAGCACCTCCAAGGCGTACAGCGCCAGTTCGTGCCATGTGTCCAGCTTGGACACCCAATAGTTGTGAAGGCACACAGGGATCACGGAGGACGCTGACACGGTCTGCTACGTACTCCTTCACCATCTTCCAAAATGTTTCCCTCCTTGTGACACTAGGCTACGCATCAGGTTGAGGGTGCTGGCGGGATGTCATAAAACCGTCCCAGACCTTGGAGAGAATGTTGCCCTGCCTCTGTTGGAACTGCTGTGTGTTCCCCTCATCTCCCCTCCTCGGTTGGCGAAGGAACTACGTACTCTGCAGCCAGCGTTGTCAGATGGAAATTTTTGGAGCAATTTTTCCACAAGGACCTTCTGGTATTGCACCATTTTGATCGTCCTCTGCACCACAGGAATGAGAGATGAGAAGTTCTCTTTGAAGCGGGGGTCAAGAACGGGGAACAACCAGTATTCGGTGTTGGCAAAAATGCATACAACGTGAGGGTCACGAGAAAGGCAGCCTAATATAAAGTCAGCCATGTGTGCCAGAGTCCCAACAACTCTCAATCTCCTCATCCTCTTCCTCCTCTTATACCCATCCACCCTGAACAGATGGAATAGAACTTCCATGGGTACTACCCTCTGTAGCGGAGGCAACTGTCTCCTGCTCCCCATCATCATCCTATTAGCGCTGAGAAGACGAACTGAGGGTTTGGCTATCACCCTGTGTACTTTCTTCCCCCATTTCCACCTCTTCCACATGCAAAGCGTCCGCCTTAATTGTGAGCAGCGAGCATTTCAGTAGACACAGAAGTGGGATGGTTATGCTGATAATAGCGTTATCGCCGCTCACCATCTGTGTTGATTCCTCAAAGTTGCGTAAAACCTCACAGAGGTCATACATCAATGCCCACTCATCTCTTCTGAAGAGCGGAAGCTGACTGGAAAGGCGACCACCATGTTGCAGCTGGTATTCCAATACTGCCCTCTGCTGCTCACAAAGCCTGGCCAACATGTGGAATGTCAAGTTCCAGCGCGTGCTAATGTCGCACAACAGTCGGTGAGCTGGCAATTGCAAGCACTGCTGCAGCGTTGCCAGACTGGAGGAAGCTGTCAATGACTTGTGGAAATGGGCACACACGCGGCACACCTTCACCAGTAGCGCAGGCAAATTGGGGTAGATTTTGAGAAACCGCTGAACCACTAGGTTGAACACATGGGCTAGGCATGGTATGTGTGTGAGCTTGCCGAGCTCCAAAGCCGCCACCAAGTTACGGCCATTATCAGACACAACCATGCCTGGTTGTAGGTTGAGTGGTGAGAGCCACAGCTCAGTCTGGTCTCTTATCCCCTGCCACAGCTCTGCGGCAGTGTGCTGTTTGTCACCTAAGCAGATCAGTTTAAGCACGGCCAGTTGCCGCTTCCCCACTGCAGTGCTACACTGCTTCCAGCTACTGACTGATGGCTGACTGGTGCTGCAAGATGATAATTCAGAGGTGGAAGCAGAGGAGAAGGGCCCCCCCCCCACTAACGTAGGTGGCAGCGAAAATCCTGATTGAAGTAGGGCCCGCAATCCCTTGGCGTCGGTAGCACCTGTGCCATCCTAGGGTACGACTCGCTCCCGGCCTCCACAACGTTCACCCAGTGTGCCATCAGGGAAATGTAGTGTCCCTGGCCAAAAGCACTTGTCCATGTGTCATTCGTTAAGTGGACCTTCCCAATAACTGCGTTGGTCAGGGCACGGGTGATGTTATGGGACACACGCTGGTGTAAGGCTGGGACTGCACACCGTGAAAAATATTGGCGGCCGGGGACAGAGTACCGTGGGAAGCCACCACCATCAGGCTGCGGAAAGCCTCAGTGTCCACAAGCCTAAATGGCAACATTTCCAGGGTCAGCAATTTGGAAAGGTGTGCATTTAGTGCTATGGTCTGTGGGTGGGTGGCTGGGTATTTGTGCTTTCGTTCAAAGGCCTAGGGGAATAGACATTTGTACGCTGCGCTGGGACGCAGAAGTGGATGTGCTAGCTGATGGCGCTTGTGAAGGTCCAGCTGCATGGCGGGAGGCATCCGGGCCTGCATCTTGGACAGGGGATTGGCCAGCACGTAACACATGGGAAGAGGAGGCAGTGGTGTGACCCGTAGACACTGGTTTTGGACCCAGGCGTTCGGCCCACCTATTAGGGTGCTTTGATGCCATGGGGCGGATCATGCTGGTGGTGGTGAGGTTGCTAGTGTTCACGCCCCTGCTCATTTTGGTATGGCACAGGTTGCAAATGACAATTCTTTTATCGTCCGCACTTTCCTCAAAAAAGTGCCAGACTGCGGAACACGTACCCCTTGGCAAGGGAGATTGCCGCAAGGGAGTGCTCTGGGGAGCAGTTGCGGGCCTGTTTGGTGTTGCCCGCCTTCTCCCTTTTGCCACCCCACTGCTTCTTCCAGCCTGTTGCGGTGCTGCGGATCCCTCCCCCTCTGTACTGCTGTCCTTGCTCGGCTTGCCACCTTCCCAGGTAGGGTCAGTGACTTCATCATCCAGCACTTCCTCACTCTGGTAATCCTCCTGACTTGTTGACCTAACAACAATCTTAGTTATTGACAACTGTGTCTCATCCTTATCTTGAACCTCGTGAAACACTAATTGCCGTTCCCCACCGTCATCTTCTTCTGACTGTGGATGCTCCAGAGTTTGGGAATCAGGGCACAAAATCTCCTCATGTCCCTCTTCAAGTGGGCTTGGCGAGAGGCCCAAATTAAGGAATGGCGATTAAAACAGCTCCTCAGAATATCCGAGTGTGGAATCACTTGTTTGCCAAGACTCTCCATGGTGGGTGGAAGGAGTATCAGGGTAAGGATTCTGTTGACCAGGCTCTTGGCTACTGAGACTGGACTTGTGGAAGACAGGGTGGTGCTTAACTGACTGGGAACATTATCTGCTGCAATCCAACGGACCACCTGATCGCACTGGTCTGACTTCAAGAGTGGTGTCCTGGGCCGCCCTGCAAACTGGGACATGAAGCTAGGTATCGTGGATGACTGTGTTTCTTGTGCTCTGGCAGCAGGCACAGTTTCACCGCGCCCAGGGCCATGGCCTCAGCGTGCACCCTCAGCAGCACGACTACTTCCCCGTCCCTTACTGCTCGCCTTGCGCATATTAAATGGTATATATGCTTGCAAGTATGTCACGCGCAGGTTTTGTGAGTGTATGTGCAAATAAAGTACACAGAATGTCACAGATATTTTTAGCATGTGCACACGTTAAACAGGAGGTATAGCACAAGTAATGTCACTGTCACCACTGCCTAATAAAAAATTACACTGAATGAATGTCACTGATATTTAGGATGCACAAACGTTACACAGGAGGTATAGGGCAAGTAATGTCGCTGTCACCCTTGCCTAATAAAAAACTACACTGAATTAATGTCACTGATATTTAGGATGAGCAAACGTTATGCAGGAGATGAAGCGCAGGTAATGTCGCTGCCACCAGCAGCAAAAAAACATTAGACTGAATGTCACTGATATTTCAGATATGCAAATGTTATACAGGAGATGTAGCGCAGATAATGTCGCTGTCTGCAGCGGCCAAACAATTGCAAGCTATTTAGCACAGGTTGCACTAAAAATATATATTGCTGCCAGATACAACTATAGTCCTTAACCTTCTGCCGTCACACTAACGCCGAAAGGCGTCAATGCTGCGGCGCTGCCAGGTCACACTAACGCCGATTGGCGTCATCTCGCGTGAGCCGAGATTTCCTGTGAACGCGCGCACACAGGCGCGCGCGCTCACAGGAACGGAAGGTAAGCGAGTGGATCTCCAGCCTGCCAGCGGCGATCGCTCGCTGGCAGGCTGGAGATCCGAATTTTTTAACCCCTAACAGGTATATTAGACGCTGTTTTCATAACAGCGTCTAATATACCTCCTACCTGGTCCTCTGGTGGTCCCTTTTGTTAGGATCGACCACCAGAGGACTCAGGTAGGTCAGTACAGTCGCACCAAACACTACACTACACCCCCCCCCCCCCCCGTCACTTATTAACCCCTTATAAACCCCTGATCACCCCATATAAACTCCCTGATCACCCCCCTGTCATTGATCACCGCCCTGTCATTGATCACCCCCCCTGTCAGGCTCCGTTCAGACGTCCGTATGATTTTTACGGATCCACGGATACATGGATCGGATCCGCAAAAAGCATACGGACGTCTGAATGGAGCCTTACAGGGGGGTGATCAATGACAGGCGGGTGATCACCCATATACACTCCCTGATCACCCCCCTGTCATTGATAACCCCCCTGTAAGGCTCCATTCAGACGTCCGCATGCGTTTTGTGGATCCGATCCATGGATCCGTAAAAAATCATGCGGATGTCTGAATGGAGCCTTACAGGGGGGGTGATCAGTGACAGGGGGGTGATTACCCTGATCACCCCCTGTCATTGATAACCCCCCTGTAAGGCTCCATTCAGACGTCAGCATGCGTTTTGTGGATCCGATCCATGTATCCATGGATCCGTAAAAAATCATGCGGATGTCTGAATGGAGCCTTACAGGGGGGGTGATCAGTGACAGGGGGGTGATCACCCTGATTACCCTGATCACCCCCTGTCATTGATAACCCCCCTGTAAGGCTCCATTCAGACGTCCGCATGCGTTTTGTGGATCCGATCCATGGATCCGTAAAAAATCATGCGGATGTCTGAATGGAGCCTTACAGGGGGGGTGATCAGTGACAGGGGGGTGATTACCCTGATCACCCCCTGTCATTGATAACCCCCCTGTAAGGCTCCATTCAGACGTCAGCATGCGTTTTGTGGATCCGATCCATGGATCCATGGATCCGTAAAAAATCATGCGGATGTCTGAATGGAGCCTTACAGGGGGGGTGATCAGTGACAGGGGGGTGATTACCCTGATCACCCCCTGTCATTGATAACCCCCCTGTAAGGCTCCATTCAGACGTCAGCATGCGTTTTGTGCATCCAATCCATGGATCCGTAAAAAATCATGCGGATGTCTGAATGGAGCCTTACAGGGGGGTGATCAATGACAGGGGGGTGATCAATGACAGGCGGGTGATCACCCATATACACTCCCTGATCACCCCCTGTCATTGATCACCCCCCCTGTAAGGCTCCATTCAGACATCCGCATGATTTTTTACGGATCCATGGATACATGGATCGGATCCACAAAACACATGCGGATGTCTGAATGGAGCCTTACAGGGGGGGTGATCAGTGACAGGGGGGTGATCACCCTGATTACCCTGATCACCCCCTGTCATTGATAACCCCCCTGTAAGGCTCCATTCAGACGTCCGCATGCGTTTTGTGGATCCGATCCATGTATCCATGGATCCGTAAAAAATCATGCGGATGTCTGAATGGAGCCTTACAGGGGGGGTGATCAGTGACAGGGGGGTGATCACCCTGATTACCCTGATCACCCCCTGTCATTGATAACCCCCCTGTAAGGCTCCATTCAGACGTCCGCATGCGTTCTGTGGATCCGATACATGTATCCATGGATCCGTAAAAAATCATGCGGATGTCTGAATGGAGCTTTACAGGGGGGGTGATCAGTGACAGGGGGGTGATCACCCTGATTACCCTGATCACCCCCTGTCATTGATAACCCCCCTGTAAGGCTCCATTCAGACGTCCGCATGCGTTTTGTGGATCCGATCCATGTATCCATGGATCCGTAAAAAATCATGCGGATGTCTGAATGGAGCCTTACAGGGGGGGTGATCAGTGACAGGGGGGTGATCACCCTGATTACCCTGATCACCCCCTGTCATTGATAACCCCCCTGTAAGGCTCCATTCAGACGTCCGCATGCGTTCTGTGGATCCGATCCATGTATCCATGGATCCGTAAAAAATCATGCGGATGTCTGAATGGAGCTTTACAGGGGGGGTGATCAGTGACAGGGGGGTGATCACCCTGATTACCCTGATCACCCCCTGTCATTGATAACCCCCCTGTAAGGCTCCATTCAGACGTCCGCATGCGTTCTGTGGATCCGATACATGTATCCATGGATCCGTAAAAAATCATGCGGATGTCTGAATGGAGCCTTACAGGGGGGGTGATCAGTGACAGGGGGGTGATCAGGGAGTCTATATGGGTGATCACCCCCCTGTCATTGATCACCCCCCTGTCATTGATCACCCCCCTGTCATTGATCACCCCCCCCTGGTAAGGCTCCATTCAGACATTTTTTTTGGCACAAGTTAGCGGAAATTTTTTGTTTGTTTTTGTTTTTTCTTACAAAGTCTCATATTCCACTAACTTGTGTCAAAAAATAAAATCTCACATGGACGCACCATACCCCTCACGGAATCCAAATGCGTAAACATTTTTAGACATTTATATTCCAGACTTCTTCTCACGCTTTAGGGCCCCTAAAAAGCCAGGGCAGTATAAATACCCCACATGTGACCCCATTTCGGAAAGAAGACACCCCAAGGTATTCCGTGAGGGGCATATTGAGTCCATGAAAGATTGAAATTTTTGTCCTAAGTTAGCGGAAAGTGAGACTTTGTGAGGAAAAAAACAAAAAAAAATCAATATCCGCTAACTTATGCAAAAAAAAAAAAAATTCTAGGAACTCGCCAGGCCCCTCATTGAATACCTTGGGGTGTCTTCTTTCCAAAGTGGGGTCACATGTGGGGTATTTATACTGCCCTGGCTTTTTAGGGGCCCGAAAGTGTGAGAAGAAGTCTGGGATCCAAATGTCTAAAAATGCCCTCCTAAAAGGAATTTGGGCCCCTTTGCGCATCTAGGCTGCAAAAAAGTGTCACACATGTGGTATCGCCGTACTCAGGAGAAGTTGGGCAATGTGTTTTGGGGTGTCATTTTACATATACCCATGCTGGGTGAGAAAAATATCTTGGTCAAATGCCAACTTTGTATAAAAAAATGGGAAAAGTTGTCTTTTGCCAAGATATTTCTCTCACCCAGCATGGGTATATGTAAAATGACACCCCAAAACACATTCCCCAACTTCTCCTGAGTACGGCGATACCAGATGTGTGACACTTTTTTGCTGCCAAGGTGGGCAAAGGGGCACATATTGCAAAGTGCACCTTTCGGATTTCACCGGCCATTTTTTACAGATTTTGATTGCAAGGTACTTCTTACACATTTGGGCCCCTAAATTGCCAGGGCAGTATAACTACGCCACAAGTGACCCCATTTTGGAAAGAAGACACCCCAAGGTATTCCGTGAGGGGCACGGCGAGTTCCTAGAATTTTTTATTTTTTGTCACAAGTTAGCGGAAAATGATGATTTTTCTTTTTTTTTCTTTTTTCCTTACAAAGTCTCATATTCCACTAACTTGCGACAAAAAATAAAAAATTCTAGGAACTCGCCATGCCCCTCACGGAATACCTTGGGGTGTCTTCTTTCCAAAATGGGGTCACTTGTGGGGTAGTTATACTGCCCTGGCAATTTAGGGGCCCAAATGTGTGAGAAGTACCTTGCAATCAAAATGTGTAAAAAATGGCCTGCAAAATCTGAAAGGTGCACTTTGGAATATGTGCCCCTTTGCCCACCTTGGCTGCAAAAAAGTGTCACACATCTGGTATCGCCGTACTCAGGAGAAGTTGGGGAATGTGTTTTGGGGTGTCATTTTACATATACCCATGCTGGGTGAGAGAAATATCTTGGCAAAAGACAACTTTTCCCATTTTTTTATACAAAGTTGGCATTTGACCAAGATATTTCTCTCACCCAGCATGGGTATATGTAAAATGACACCCCAAAACACATTCCCCAACTTCTCCTGAGTACGGCGATACCAGATGTGTGACACTTTTTTGCAGCCAAGGTGGGCAAAGGGGCACATATTCCAAAGTGCACCTTTTGGATTTCACCGGTCATTTTTTACACATTTTGATTGCAAAGTTCTTCTCACACATTTGGGCCCCTAAATTGCCAGGGCAGTATAACTACCCCACAAGTGACCCCATTTTGGAAAGAAGACACCCCAAGGTATTCCGTGAGGGGCATGGCAAGTTTTTAGAATTTTTTATTTTTTGTCGCAAGTTAGTGGAATATGAGACTTTGTAAGAAAAAAAATAAAAATAAAAATCATCATCATTTTCCGCTAACTTGTGACAAAAAATAAAAAGTTCTATGAACTCACTATGCCCATCAGCGAATACCTTAGGGTGTCTACTTTCCGAAATGGGGTCATTTGTGGGGTTTTTCTACTGTTTGGGCATTGTAGAACCTCAGGAAACATGACAGGTGCTCAGAAAGTCAGAGCTGTTTCAAAAAGCGGAAATTCACATTTTTGTACCATAGTTTGCAAATGCTATAACTTTTACCCAAACCATTTTTTTTTTGCCCAAACATTTTTTTTTTATCAAAGACATGTAGAACAATAAATTTGGCGAAAAATGTATATATGGATGTCGTTTTTTTTGCAAAATTTTACAGCTGAAAGTGAAAAATGTCATTTTTTTGCAAAAAAATCGTTAAATTTCGATTAATAACAAAAAAAGTAAAAATGTCAGCAGCAATGAAATACCACCAAATGAAAGCTCCATTAGTGAGAAGAAAAGGAGGTAAAATTCATTTGGGTGGTAAGTTGCATGACCGTGCAATAAACCGCTAAAGTTGTGGAGTGCCGATTTGTAAAAAAGGGCCTGGTCACTAGGGGGGTATAAACCTGTGGTCCTTAAGTGGTTAAAATGACTTTTGGGTCTCTAACAAATGTTAGCAATTTAAAAAGATATATATTGCGGCCACAAACAACAATAGTCCTTAGGCCTCTTTCACACGAGCGTGTCCGGATAAGGTCCGGATGCGTCCCGGTGCATTGCGGCAAACCCGCGCGAGTAGGTACGCAATTGCAGTCAGTTTTGACTACGATTGCGTTTCATTGTTCAGTTTTTATCGCGCGGATGCAATGTGTTTTGCACGCGCGTGATAAAATACCTACTGTGGTACCCAGACCCGAACTTCTAGGTTGTGTAGATTGTATTATTTTCCCTTATAACATGGTTATAAGGGTTTTCCCTTTATAACATGGTTATAAGGGAAAATAAAAGCATTCTGAATACAGAACACATAGTAAAATAGGGCACACATAGTAAAATAGGGCTGGAGGGGTTAAAAAATATATTTTAACTCACCTTAATCCACTTGATCGCGCAGCCGGCATCTCTTCTGTCTTCATCTGTGAGGAAAAGGACCTTTGATGACGTCACTACGCTCATCACATGGTCATTCACATGATCCATCACCATGGTGATGGATCATGTGATGAGCGTAGTGACATCATCAAAGGTCCTTTTCCTCACAGATGAAGACAGAAGAGATGCCGGCTGCGCGATCAAGTGGATTAAGGTGAGTTAAAATATATATATATATATATATTTTTTAACCCCTCCAGCCCTATTTTACTATGCATTCTGTATTCAGAATGCTATTATTTTCCCTTATAACCATGTTATAAGGGAAAATAATAATGATCGGGTCCCCATCCCGATCGTCACCTAGCAACAGTGCGTGAAAATCACACCGCATCCTCACTTGCTTGCGGATGCTTGCGATTTTCACGCAACCCCATTCATTTCTATGGGGCCTGCGTTACGTGGAAAACGCACAAAGAGGAGCATGCTGCGATTTTCACGCAACTCACAAGTGATGCGTGAAAATCACCGCTCATGTGCACAATCCCATAGAAATGAATGGGTCCGGATTCAGTGCGGGTGCAATGCGTTCACCTCACGCATTGCACCCGTGCAGAAATCTTGCCCGTGTGAAAGGGGCCTTAAAAGGACTTTTGGGTCTATAACAAGTATAAAAGCTAAAATATTCCTATTTCACTCCCTACACTATCTCTCCCTTTTGCTCTCTCTAGCTTTCCCTGATTAAGGCCTCTTGCACACGACTGTATGGCTTTTTCAGTATTTTGTGGTCCGCAAAAAATGGATCCGCCAAAAATACAGATGACGTCCGTGTGCATTCCATTTTTTGCGGAACGGAACAGCTGGCCCTGATAGAACAGTACTATCCTTGTCCGTTATGCGGACAATAATAGGACATGTTCTATCTGTGAACAGAACCGAAAAATGGAAACGGAAGACATACGGAGTACCTTCCGTTTTTTTTGTGGATCCATTGAAATGAATGGTTCCGTATACGGACTGTATACGAAACGCAAAATATAGAACGTGAACGGAAAAAAAAAAGTTTATGTGCAAAAGGCCTTAGACTGAGCCGAACACATGTAATCGGGTGCTATATAGCACCCGATGATGCGTTCCGGCCAGCCAATCACTGTAATGCCAGTAGCCAACATGGCTACAGCATTACAGTGAAGGGCAGTACTTACCTGCACATTTATTGGGTGCGTAGCAGCCAACAAATGTGCGGGTAAGAAACTCGAGCATCACGCTCGAGCACATGCGGTATTAGGCCGAACACCGCGATGTGTCGAGCATCGCGATGCTTGAGTAAAATTTGTGTTCTGCCGAGCATGCTCGCCCAACACTAGTGGTCATGCTTGCACATGATAGGAAAAAGCACTGGCTTCTCTGGTGGTCAGGTCCGTGGAAGTGAGTGCAGGTCAGTGCTCTTTCCTATAGTGTGCAAGCATGGCCACCACTGCTGTATTGCAAGGTGGTCACAACCATGGAAACGAGCAGTGTATAATGTGATGGAAAAATGAATCCAGCCAGCAAAGGAAGCAATATATGTACTAACAATAGATAACTTCCTCTACATACAGTAATAAAGGCTATTTGCTGAAGTGAGAAAACCCCTTTACTCCATTTTTTTGGGACACAGCAGTTTATAAAATGGAACTAATACTCTAAACGTATTACTTTGATTGACCACTTTTTAGAAATATATCATATGTGGCCCTAGAGCACTATTTGCTTTAAATAGCAGCCTTACAATTGAAGGAACAACTTGTGGATTTTGGGTCTCCATTTTTTTAGAAATGTTTTTGGGCACCATTTCAGGTTTACAGAGGCCTTGAGGTGCTAAATGATAAGTAACATTAAGGAATTAATATAGGGCACAGTGAGCATTTTGACCCTACAAGTGTTTCGTAGAATTTATTACAATTAGAGCATGAAATTAAAAAATTGCATATTAACAGTAATGTGTAAATTTAGCTAAAATGCGTAATTTTTACATGAGTTTATAGGAAAAAAGCACCCCAAACACAATGCCATTTCCCCAAGTACAGCAATATATGCGTTCATAACCTGCTGTTTGGGAAGGAGCGCCATCTGGCTTTTGAAACCCAGACGGAATTGGTTTGGGTGCCATTTCTAAATTGCTGCACTCCTGAGGTACCAGTACAATGGAAACCCCATGAAATAACCCAATTTTTGAAACTACCCCCTTCAAGGAATTCAGCTAGGAGTGTAGTGATAGTTTTGACATCGGGTGTTTCATAAAATTTATTAAAGGGATTGTCTCACTTCAGCAAATGGCATTTATCATGTAGAGAAAGTTACTAATGTATAGTGATTGTCCATATTGCTTCTTTTGCTGGTTTGATTCATTTTTTCATCGCATTATACACTGCTCGTATCCAGGGGTTACACATGCAATTTTAGATTTTCATGCCCCAATTGTAATAAATTCTATGAAACACTTGTAGGGTCAAAATGCTCACTGTGCCCTATATTAATTCCTTAATGTTACTTATGATTTAGCACCTCAAGGGCTCTAAACCTGAAATGTGCCCAAAAACATTTCTACAAAATTGGAGACCCAAAATGCACAAGTTGTTCCTTCAATTACAATTCTGCTATTTAAAGGAAGTAGTGCTCTAGTGCAACATATGAGATATTTCTAAAAAGTGGTCAGAGTAATATGTTTGCTGTATTAGTTCCATTTTATCACCTGCTGTGTCCCAAAAATGGATTAAAGGGGTTGTCTCACTTCAGCAAATGTAGAGAAAGTTAATACAAGGCACTTACTAATGTATTGTGATTGTCCATATTGCCTCCTTTGCTGGCTTGATTCATTTTTCCATCACAATTCTGTCAGTGTTTTTTTTATTTTTATGGGGCTCCCCATGCAGATTATCTGATAACTTTGTACAGCAGGTTGATACGATAATGATACCAGATTTATATCGTTTTCTTAAAATATTTTTTATGTTTTATTTTTGCACCATAGTCTCGTAATCCATAATTTTCATTTTTCCCATCAATGTATTTGAATGAGGGCTTGTTTTTTGAGGAATGGGTTGTAGTTTTTATTAGTACCATTTTGGGGTACATATGACTTTTTGTTGGCTTTTTATTTCATTTTTTGGGAGGTGAGGTGGTCAAAAATAGTAATTCTATTAGTGTTTTTTTATTATTATTTTTATTGGGGTTAAGATATGATAACGGCCAGATCCCGGAAACAGGCCAGATCCCCGCCAGGTCCCATTATAGTGAATGGGCTCCGGTGGGGAAAGGTAGTATCCGACTAGGTCGCATAAGGCTACTTTCACACTTTCCACACTCGGGGAGAAGCTGCAGCGGCGGTGCGGGAACCATAAGCAGCCGCAGGGAGCGGGGAGCCAGAAAAGTATATTCAGTGTGAGCTGCCCGGCATAAGGAGGAACATTTTTATATTCTTGGATAACCCCTTTAAGTAAATTTTGTGTATTAGTAGCATGAGGAAGGAAATCTAGTGTCTTGCAACAGGATTGTTGAAAATATGTTATTTTACTGCTCCATTCAGATCCACATTTTATTATAAATTTTAGAACCTTAATAAATGTGATAGGGTTTGTACAAAATCAGAAAGCATAAAAACTGAGTTTAAAACCGTTTCCCAATATTGATTATTTTTTTATTAAGTGGAAAAGCATGCCCCTGAAACAGAAGATTCGTACTTACCGGCCCCACACTGTTAGGCTGAGTTCAGACGGGCGAGATTTCCGCGCAGGTGCAATGCGGTAGGTGAACGTATTGCACCCGCACTGAATCCGGCACCATTCATTTCTATGGGGCTGTGCACATGAGCGATTTTTTTCACGCATCACTTCTGCAATGCTTTAAAATCGCAGCATGCTCTATATTCTGCGTTTGTAACGCAGGACAGGCCCCATAGAAATGAATGGGGCTGAGTGAAAATCGCAAGCATCCGCAAGCAAGTGCGGATGCGGTGCGATTTTCACTCATGGTTGCTAGGTGACAGTCTATTCACTGTATTATTTTCCCTTCTAACATGGTTATAAGGGAAAATAATAGCATTCTGAATACAGAATGCTTAGTACAAGGTCAATTGAGGGTTAAAAAAAATAAAAGAAATTAACTCACCTTGTCCTCTTCATCGCGCAGTTCCCGGTCTCTTCTGATGAGCTGTCGGCTAAAGGACCTTTGGTGACGTCAGATCACATGCTCCAATCACATGGTACATCACCACGGTGATGTACCATGTGATTGGAGCATGTGATCTGACGTCACCAAAGGTCCTTTAGCCGACAGCTCATCAGAAGAGACCGGGAACTGCGCGATGAAGAGGACAAGGTGAGTTAATTTCTTTTATTTTTTTTAACCCTCAATTGACCTTGTACTAAGCATTCTGTATTCAGAATGCTATTATTTTCCCTTATAACCATGTTAGAAGGGAAAATAATACAATCTACACTACAACTAACCCAAACCTGAACTTCTGTGAAGAAGTTCGGGTCTGGGTACCACAGTCGGTTTTTTATCACGCGAGTGCAAAACACATTGCACCCGCGTGATAAAAACTGAACATCGGAACGCAATCGCAGTCAAAACTGACTGCAATTGCGTACCTAATCGCGCGGGTTTGCCGCAATACACCGGGACGCATCCGGACCTAATCCGGACACGCCCGTGTGAACCCAGCCTTACGGTCCTCCTCCTTGCCCCCTCTGTCTCCATCTTCAGCTCCCTGCACTGTTTATAGTAAAATGTGGATCTGGGTGAAGCAGTACAATCCTCTCAACAATTTTGGTACAAGACACTAGATTTCCTTCCTCATGATACCAACACACAAAGTTTACTTAATCTGAAAAGATACCTCGGGTGGCATGCTGCAGGCACATGATAAAAATAATTATCACAGGAAAAACCCTTTTAGTTTTAATGCGGCATGCCTCACCGTTCAGTTCTGCCTTAATGGAGAGGGGCATAACTGCAAAAAGTGATCACACTAAGCACAGAGCAAGCCAAGCATAAGGTCAGGGTTGTATCTTTACATGTGCATGTTACATGGAATATAGCTTTCTCCCAATAGATGGCGCTGTGATTCTTTGAGTTGACTTGTACTGATGAAGATGTATTTCCTTTAACTCAATTTATTTTACTGTCAAATGTCAATACATCCAGACAGGCCAAGGGTGGATTCCTTGTGACCTTGGATCCAGTACAACTTTAGGAGGTCCAGATATTGGTACCAAAAAGAAGGTATTTAAATGCAGCTGTACCTAATGGCTCGTTCACACGACCGTGCCGTTTTTTTTGTGTTGTTCCTCTAAAGAAATTGAAGAAAAGTGAATATTAGACTGTTCAAAAAAAATAGCAGTGTTTGTATTCTTCTTTACAAACTCAAACATTCACTATATAAACTGAAAAAATATTTAGTTGTATAAGCACCGTTTCTGAGAACTGCTGTACATCTGTGTTACATGGAGTCAACCAACTTCTGGCCCCTGTGAACAGGTATTCCAGCCCAGGATGATTGGACTACATTCCACAGTTCTTCTCTATTTCTTGGTTTTGCCTCATAAACTGCATTTTTTTATGTCACCCACAAGTTTTCTATTGGATTAATATCCGGGGATTGGGCGGACCACTCCATAATGTCAATCTTGTTGGTCTGGAACCAAGATGTTGCACGTTCACTGGTGTGTTTGGGGTCGTTGTCTTGTTGGAACACTCATTTCAAGGGCATTTCCTCTTCAGCATAAGGCAGCACGACCTCTTCAAGTTTTCTGATGTATTCAAACTGATCCATGATCCCTGGTATGTGATAAATAGGCCCAACACCGTAGTATGAGAGACATCGCCATATCATGATGCTTGCACCACCATGTTTCACTGTCTTCACAGTGTACTGTGGCTTGAATTCAGTGTTTGGGGGTCATCTGACAAATTGTCTCCGGCCACTAGACCCAAAAAGAACAATCTTACTTTCATCAGTCCACAAAATGTCTCTTTAGGCCGTCAATGTGCTCTGCAAATTGTAATCTCTTCAGCACATGTCTTTTTTTCAACAGTGAGACTTTTTTAAACAGTGCGGGGGCTTCTTGCAGATAGCTTGGCTTCACATAGGCGTCTTCTAATTGTAACAGTACCCACAGGTAATTTTAGACCTTCTTTGATCTTCCTGGAGCTGATTGTTGGCTGAGTCCTTGCCATTTTGGCTATTCTTCTATCCATTTGAATGGTAGTTTTTTGCTTTCTTCAACGTCTTTCAGGTTTTGGTTGCCATTTTAAAGCATTTGTGATCATTTTAGCTGAGCAGCTTATCATTTTCTGCACTTCTTTATATGTTTTCCCCTCTCCAATCAACATTTTAATCAAGGTATGTTGTTCTTCTGAACGATGTCTGGAATGACCCATTTTTCCTCAGAATTTCATAGAGAAATTCACTGTAACCAGCATGTACAACATTTGCTGTCTTCCTTCCTTAAATAAGGGCAATAATTGCCACCTGTTTTTCAAAGAATGAATGACCTCACTCATTGAACTCCACACTGCTATTATTTTGAACATGCCCCTTTCAATTAGTGATTCAATTACACAGAATCAGCAGCATGCATGTCATGACTATTGGGTCGGTTGGATTTCTATTACTCTACTACACCTGCTAGTAAATTATTTGCCATGTAGAAATATAATTTCTACCAAAAACAGTGATTGATCAGGTTAGTGATGTCTGACTGCTATTATTTTGAACACAATTGTGAGTTTAATGGGGTGTCAGATACCAAAGAAAACTAAGCTCATAAGACGCTCTGTTTGTTAAGGTTCAGCTGCACAACTCATCATTTTCTTAACTATTTATTAAAGCATTATGATAATGACATTGGATCCCCTCATGTCACCACTAGACAATACAAAATCTGGCCTTGTTATAGGAGCAGGTTTAGTCAAACTCCATTTTGAAATCTCCCGTTTATCTTTACTTTCACTCTATTGAGAACAATGAATTAGATAAGATAGTTAACAGTCTGTTTGTTTTAAAATAGTTTTTATTGTTTTCCAACAAGAAATAAAGAACATAGAGGTCAGCATTGTTTCAACCTTTTGGAGGTATACACATAACCTGAGCATACATTATATACGTATGGTTGTAATCGCAAAAGATTAACATGTTCAGTATTTTCCAAATGATACCTTCAAATAAAACGCATCTAATCATCTTAATATAACAGACATATGAATATCCATTAGAGATCTAAATGGACTGCCCCTAAACGATAGTTAACAGTCTGAAGCTGGCTGTACACATATCTGTTGGAGGAACGATAGATAGGTCAGCCAACAGCTATCTCGCCCAATCCTCCCATACATATACTGTACATGCTCAACAGTATAATGTTAAAGAAAAAGAAATACAGACAAGTAAGACAAACATGAGAGAAGAGAAGAAAGTAAGAAAAGAAGGGGGCAAGAGAAGAGAAGAAAAGATGGTAACTGCCTCTTAAGGGGTCGAGAGAGGGGTTGTGCCTAAGAGGCAGGGTACCATATCTCGTAGAACTTTTCCTGGGTTTCTGCTAAAATAGATTGAAGTTTTCTTGGCTGACTTTCATTTATACTGTGAAAATGCTTCTGTCTAAGTTTTGACATTCACTTGCTTTACATTTTTTAGTATAGCATGGCTACCCAAGGGGCTTGTTTTTAAGCGTACCTAACCTTTTCACAAACTTTGCAGTAATCAATAGTACAGTGTGCGTACATGAGGAATAACACTATTTTTGGCCACTATATTATTTGTAGCTGGCAATTTTTAAAAGTTTTTGCCTGTGCATTTTCACGAACCGGCGGGTGTGAATCCACTGTGCCACGTGTCCTACCTCCTCTAAGGGCATTGTCTAAGTGAACCCCTCGATCTTCACAGTACCCCTGATGGTGGGGATAGACTTTCCTGAGGGCAACACCAAGTCGCTACCTCTTGGAGGATAGGCACACAAGGCAGCTGGTCCAGGCGGTCCAGGAGGTACCTGAGAAAGGTGCCAGAGGTGCAGGTGTTGTCAGCAGGCTGAGTCGTTACCAGGAGCAACCGTGCAGGACCGAAGGATGAGGCAGAGGTGAAGTCAGACAGGCAATAGGTCAGGGCAGGTGGCACAGGTACAGGTCAGGCAATCCGGGTCAGCAACAGGAGAGTCAAGGCAAGCAGGCAGGGATCAGATAGCAGAGTCCAGGAATACAAGTACGAGTCAGGAACACAAGAGGATATCAGGGACCTTAGCAGGACACAAGGACCTTGACACTGAAGCATCTGGGAAGGGGGCTGAGCCACTTATATATGTGCAGGAGGGCTAGGACTGGTTGCCGAGGTCACGTGATCCAACCCATAAAACACAGAAAGTGACGTTTTCCAGCCCTTAAGGAAATGCTGCAGCAGATCACCGCTGAACGCGGTGCCCAGGACCACGGCGGTAAGCAGGGGAACAGCGGAGCACAGCAGCCACTGTTACATGCATGTTAAATGTCTAGTTTCTAGTTCTCCCAAATCTGGTGGGTGGAGACTAGCTCCCACCCACTGCACATAGAAAGTAAAGGAGAATCTGCTTCCTAACCTTCTCTTACTCACTGAGATGCAGCCCCAGGACCATGGAAGACTTTACAGAGAACTACTGACCTGCATGTATGTGAATAGCACTTGAGCTACTTAGCTGCAGCAGTCTCTTTGTTGTCTCTCCTGGAGAAAGAGAAAAGCATCAATAAGCATGGGTGGTTGTCAAAGGTAACTGATTTCATGAGAACTAGAGATTTCTCATTGATAAGACATGGACAGTGTGACAAATGAGTAAGTACTGAGGAAACAGTCATTTGTCTTGGGAAGACTCTGGTATTTTCAAAATGTTTTTCTAAAAAAGCCCAGTGGACACCTTTAAATCTAATAAACAGTAGGTAGATATTTTTAGGTTAATGAGTTCCCTTACCTACGGAATGTCTGCCCCTGATGTAAATAAGTATAGCTAGCGTGCCATATACTCTTTTTTCTTTATGGCCCCGTCACACAAAGCTTTTTTTAGCCAAAGGAGGCCTAATTCTGCATTTGTATACTAAATGTAACAATTTTTGACAGTGAGTAATCAGTATATCCTGAGAGAATTCCTGAAGATTTATAAGTTCTTTAAAGGGGTATTCCCATTTGGACATTTATGACATATTGATAGGATAGGCTATAAATGTCCCATAAGTCATGATCCCACCTCTGGGACCCACTCCTATCTCAAAAACAGGACCCCACCATGAATGGAGAGCACACAGCAAGTGCTTTCTCCATCCACTGCTATGGGACTTCTGGGAAAAGTAAAATGCTGGCTTGGCTATTTTCGGACACCAACATATGTGTCATTCATGGCAGGGTCCCATTTTTTAAATAGGAGTGGGTTCCAGGCGTGGGACCCGCACTTTTGGACAGTTATGGCCTATCCTAACTAAAAATAAATAAGTCCAAATGTCCAGATGGGAGAATAATTATTTAATGCTGATATTCCCTCCTTCACAGTATTGCATTTTTTCATACTATGAATTAAAGATCCATACATCCAATTCAATTGTGATTATTGTATGATCGTAAACGTATTATCCTAAACTGCATTCTACGGGGGAGAATTATTAAGTAATGTTCACAAGTTCTGTTTTGAAATGAGTGGCGGAGCTCCGTGGCCCGCATCCTCTCACTCATGCCATGCCCTCTTTTAGGCAAAAGGTATTGAAAAAGGCTAAAAAGTCACAAACAGCACTTTTCGACTGCTTTTTCTCTTTGGATTTCAGCAGTGCTGCATTTTACGGTGTGAAGTAAAGAAATAATCTTCATTGACTGCAGCTGCCAAACAGGTTCATTTCATTTCCGAACACCAGCCTTGTCCTGTCAGCGGTGCTCAGGCAGAGCCTCCAGAGACACGCTCAGTGTGGGCCACATGGAGAGTATAATGGGGTGGTATAGAGCTGCAGCCAGAGGCTCACTGCGACATACTAAGCAAATCATGGATGATTTTTAGATGAATAGGTATGGCTGGAGACTATTTAACAATTCCTATGTAGACATGTGCTTTTACACATAGCACTTTTCCACTTAAGCCCATGTAATGTTATATACTGTGCTCCTGTAGTTAGCACTGACATTTTGCAGCACTGGGATTATGTGTTTCAATCACATGGGGAACCATTTGTATGGAGTTTGGAAATTCTTTCCTGGTTTCATTTTTATGTTATTCTCACTTTCTGTTTCTCAACAAGGATTAAAAAGTAATCTTTTCACCTTTCTCTTCCCACATGATTTAATAATAAGACCTGTTTTTTGGGGGCAAAACCAGAATGGTGTACCAAACAACTGAAATACTTCTTGTCATCTTCATACCTTATCGATGGTAGAGATGAGCAAACCAGTTGAGATTTGTTTCGAGTCTGGTTCGTCGGACCTGAATTGGTTTGGGCTGAACCAAAGTTGCTCCAATTTTCCTGAAAGTTGGTATATAATCCTCTTTAGCCTCCTAGGACTTTCCCGACTCCAATCAGGCAATCGGAATAACTCCCTGGATCAACGACCCATCTCTAGTAGCTATAAGGCTACTTTCACATTAGCGTTTTCAATTCCTCTATTGAGATCAGTCATAGGATCTCAATAGCAGAAGAAAACGCTTCAGTTTTGTCCCCATTCATTGTGAATGGGGACAAAACTAAACCAAAATGCATTCCGTTCCGTTTGGTTGCGTCCCCAACCCATTTACGGTATTCACCTGAGGGGTTAGGTCATGTGATATTTTATAGAGCATTTTATTTTTTTAATTTTTAATCATTGATAAATG
Organism: Bufo gargarizans; assembly: GCF_014858855.1. Taxonomy (NCBI): domain Eukaryota; kingdom Metazoa; phylum Chordata; class Amphibia; order Anura; family Bufonidae; genus Bufo; species Bufo gargarizans. The sequence continues at coordinate 180,663,468 of NC_058083.1, forward strand.
TGTTTTTTTTATTTGACCCAGACCCACTTGGTTCTTGAAGATCCAGTGGGTCTGATAACACAGTACAGTACACTATATAGTGTACTGTTCTGTATTTTCACTTTACAAAGTCTGATCAGACTTCTGCCTTTAGCAGAAGTCTGATCAGCACCATGGACAGCCGGAAGCCTGTGAAGGCGTCCGGTTGCCATGGTAACATCACTCGCTGCCACAACAGAGCAGCGGGTGATGGAGAGGGAGGGGGGCCCCCTCCTTCTGTGATCCTGTCAAGAATCGGGGGCTGACAAGGCACAGCAGCCCCCAATAGGAGAGGGAGCTCCCTCCCTGTTAACTCCTTCCATACAGCGGTCCCTACGGACTGCAGCATGAAAGGAGTTAAACGGCTGACATCACAGCACAGATGTCAGGCGTTTCAAACAGAGTGTCAGCAATGTGCTGATACTCTGCTAAAACCGCTCTGCCATCCTGAAAATGAGAGGGGGCGGGCATGATGATCGCGGGCCCGCCCGCCTGTACCCCCAGCACCTCCCTCCCTGCACAGTCCGCCGGCATATAATGAGGGGGTTAAAAACGTAAATTTATGTCATTTTAAAGATTCTGATCCCCGCGGTCATGGACCGCAGGGATCAGAAACTTCCGACAGCGCTGCAAACCGCAGGTCTGAATTGACCTGCGGTTTGCAGCAATCGCCAATACAGGTGGGTCACAGGACCCCCCCTCGGCATTGTCCCAGGGTGCCTGCTGATTGATTTCAGTGCGTCATATGTCCTTAAGTACTGGGACAACATGACGTACCGGTACGTCATGTGCCCCCAACAGGTTAATATCCAAGTCATGTCTCGAGGCTTAGATAAAGAGCTAAACATTGACTTATAGGATAGCTGCCTTACATCTGGTAGGATTAGAGGCAGAGCTTGTTAAGAGCTCATTTGCATTTCTTCCCTCCCAGAATTCCAGAGGAGCATGTATGGCCTATAAGTCTCCTCACACTGATTAAGGCGCTCTCTCCCTAAGGAGAGATAGTGCCCCCATAGATCAGAAGACAAATAGATATATAGTTTTATGGGAAAAGATTGAGTGAAACTTGTAATTTATACTTTTATATTTCAGCTTTTTCTAATTTCATTTTTCACGTTATCAGTCACTGGTAGCTATCTCTATATACACACTTACACAGAGACAGGGACCTACATAGAAATCATTGGGCCCCATAGCAAGAATCTGAATTGGCTGCCATGCCCCATCCACAGCCTCCCTCAACTACCCATTTCTCAGACCTCTCCTGTGTACAACTGAAGTCAGAAATAGCAAAGATATTAATGTATAAATGACAAGTTTTACTGAATCTTTTCCCACAAAAATAGATAGCAATCTGCTCAGCTCCTCCTGCTCTATAACATGCTGCCTACAGATTGCACTGCATTTTGCGGTGACAGGTTTTCCTTTAAAGGGGTTTTCCAGGATTAGGCTACTTTCACACTAGCGTTCGATCGGATCCGTTCTGAACGGATCCGTTCATAATAATGCAGACGGAGGCTCCGTTCAGTACGGATCCGTCTGCATTATTTTAGCATATAGAAGCTAAGTGTGAAAATAGCCTCGTACGGATCCGTCCAGACTTTCAATGTAAAGTCAATGGGGGACGGATCCGCCTGAAGATTGAGCCATATTGTGGCATCTTCAAACGGATCCGTTCCCATTGACTTACATTGTAAGTCTGGACGGATCCGCACGCCTCCGCACGGCCAGGCGGACACCCGAACGCTGCAAGCAGCGTTCAGCTGTCCGCCTGTCCGTGCGGAGGCGAGCGGAGCGGAGGCTGAACGCCGCCAGACTGATGCAGTCTGAGCGGATCCGCATCCATTCAGACTGCATCAGGGCTGGACGGAAGCGTTCGGGTCCGCTCGTGAGCCCCTTCAAACGGAGCTCACGAGCGGACCGACGAACGCTAGTGTGAAAGTAGCCTTACTATGGTATTTAACAGATATGCTCATGTAGTTACTTACCTCATGCACACTTTCCCCATGCTTTTTTTTTCCAATTTAGACTCCCCTGATCTATTTTCACCATGTAAACCATACCTCTGGTTTGTTTCCATTCTATGTATAGCCATTCCTGTTACTTTATCCAACCAAATCCTTGATGCACTTGTCTTTTCTCTGCTCCAGCTCCAGCACTACCCCTAACAATACCCAGCTAGTTTACAGCTCCTCCTACCCTATCCGGAACAAGAGCAATAAAGGCAAAATAAATACATTGTAAAATTACAAGTACTTTCATAAATGATTATATTAAAGGAAATTGAGGCAAACTGGAAAATCCCTTTAAGATGGCCATACACATTCAATAGCTGTCATGCAATCTCCTGATTCTTTCCCGACACCCCATACACATGCATATTCAGATCGGCTGAATGTGTATCCAATAGGAAAAGAGGAGAAATCTGCTGCTAGACACTGCTGATGGTGGCTTACTTCCTGGAAGAACAATAAGATTGGGTGAAAATATTCACTTTGCCCGATCCCTCTATCCCCCGACATCATCTATCAGGGGAGAGTCAGGAGCTTCCAAGACATATCAGACTGTTGGCCGAACCTTCCGTTTTCAGCAGGTATAGCCAACAATACGCTAATGTGTATGGGGGACTTTACAATTTCAGTATCTTGACACAATCACCACTATTTTAATATGTGCATATTGTATCTAGCTCAATTCTCACCTCTTGTACCCAGTCCCTTTAGACTGGAAGGTCAAATGGTCAGAGTCGTCTCCGACTGTATCTTATTATCGCTGTATCTGATACTGTTTGGCTTTAATAATTGAAGACGTGTTTTATGTTCTCATTCTTTACTCAACCCATTGTAAAATGTCAAGGAAGTCGATGTTGTTCATAAGTAAAATACATGATAACAGTATTCTCACTGCTAAAACATCTAATGCCTATTGACCTGGAAAACATAGTATATAATAGTGCAGGATTTTATGTGCAGATTATTTTTAGCTGTTATGTACCTTAAACTGTAATCCTTTAAAAAGTATAGGATAGCATATGTCTTTTCCTTCGCTGTCTTGTAAATTGCTTTGTAGTAATGTGATATCACAGCGGTAGAATTCGAATTTTATTGGGTCATTTGCAGTCAATGAACCTAAGCCTCTCGAGCTCCCAGCCTAACACAGTACACCAAACATGTTGAATTTTGAATGTAATGAAGGTTTTTTTTCTACCAACATTAACATATTTTCTCCTTTTTTCCTTTTAGCTCATTTTGGTTCTAGGGATTGAATGTGAAGTACTGTATATTACTAATTTAAAGGACTATGCTCTGTAATAAGAAACTTAGGCTCCATTCACACGTCCATGTGTGTTTTGCGGATCCGCGGATCCGCAAAACACGGACATCGCCGGCACTTAATAGAAAATGCCTATTCTTGTCCACAATTGCGGACAAGAATAGGACATGTTCTATTCTTTTCGGGAACTGAATTGCAGACCCGGAAGTGCGGGTCTGCAATTCTGGATCAGGGCAGCACATCGTGCTGCCCCATAGAAATGGTTGCGGAACGAAATTGCGGACGTGTGAATGGACTCTTAGGCTGATATCATTGCGAGCCACAAAGGTCCAGAGAAAAAAAATATTTGGAGCTGCCTTTGGGGACAATAAATTGCCACGAGGGTCTATTTCTTTGAATAAAATTTTTTGATTTTATTGAAGATATGGGGGTTGGGCTCCAAGAATAATTTCCTATGGTAGGCCCAAGGAACCTCAGTCCAGCCCTGTCTATAACATGGTGAATGGTGAATCCTGTGTTATCTATACATAGGTGATATCTTTAATTGTAATATTGCCTGTGATGATAATGAGGTGACTGCTGAAGATTCTTTAAAAATCTGTTTAACATAAAAACTTAATTTAAACAATAGATCATTTTCTAATGACACATTCCCCTCAAATAAAAGTCAGCTAAACTGAATCTCCCCACCCCTATTATGTTGATCACAGGTATGTATAGCATGAAGTTCGCCAATGTCGATATGATTTTCCCACATGATTTTTTTTAAACAGTTAATGTGACATCTAGGAAATGAATGGCAGACTTGTCAAAAGTTGCTGTAAATTTTAGATTCATCTCATTGTAATTGATACGTGACACAATGAGATGTGACACATATTATTCCAATTGCCTTTATAGAGTTAATCTTCCATAATCATTTGCTGTTTGTTCCCAGGCATCATCTGAACACTGCACACTATGATCGACATCACGGATTATTTGATTTAATACGACATGCACTGATCATTCTACCTGTCATAACCTCGTAGATGAAATATTTTAATGCAAATAAATTCTCCCCCGGCTGACTATCCACCTATCTTGCCTGCTAAGTAACTCGCCATGTTTCTTAGCAACGCTACAGACATTTACAGCTTGGAAACCTGCAAGAATGCTTGAAAGGATAACGAAATTAGCAACTAAAATGAATGTCAGAGAAAAGGTACATATTACTTCTTTTGTTTTTTCATTCTCATCTTGTACTGTGTGCATACAACCTTGAACTGAATGTTAGGTTTCATTTGTGCATTCCTAGATTTCACTATAGAAATACGCCTAGTCCCTAGATATATTATGTTTCTTCGTTTTGCTGGAGAGATGGTGCTTCCTACCCCCATTTTGAGATATGGGGGTGATGAGCCTGTAATAAGTCTGATTGGATCCTTTTCCCCAGGCATTGGCCTAACCACCAATGGCTCATATTGGGTTCACTTCGGGGTCTCTTCGGAGGTGTAGTAGTTAGTAATCACTGTGAGATATGTCCACAAGGGACATAAATTCAGCAGAACAAAACTGCAGAATTTGCTTCAAATTTGTGACAAAATATGCAACGAATTCACAGCAAAATCCACAAGTTACATTCAGGTTTGTTCAGGGCTGCATTTACAACAAGGCGCATGAGGGCACATGCCTAGGGTGTCAGGGCATGATCAGATGTGCAGAGCAGAAACACCAGAGTGTGGCCACTGCTGTGTCCTGGTAGAGACGTGCACCCACCACACTGTTACCAAGGAGTGCTGTTCATCCCTGTTTTTTTGCTATATAGTACTGCAGGTCCTACTTTACTGTATAGAGCTTTTCAGCTTTTCCAGGTAGTATGTATATTGTGGTTTATTAATGAGTATATCTCCCAAATAAGTCTTTGAGCTATTTTTTATTTTCAGTGTATCTTAGTCATATCTGTGTTTGGAAAAGTTTGGGTGGCAAGGAATAGAGACAATGGTACAGCACCCATATAGGTTACTACCCAACTTTCCTAGAGTCCTGCATGAAAACTTGCTTATTTAGTTTAGCATAATACACCCCCTTTCCTCTACTGCAGCATACCAAGGCATGCTCCCTATAGATGTCTGAGGGGTTGGGTGGCCAGGAATATAGGCAATATTTTTTAAACTCCCTTTATTTAACAAATGCAATATGAACAAGTCCATTAACAAACAGATACGGTCATTTAGTCACATGATGTTAGATACAAACAAATAATATAATGTGTCAAGCATCGAGTCTGGTCTCTGGAAAGAAGCACCATGATCCCCAGATCCTGGAAATCTTGGAGGCACAACCTCTATTGCTTATAGACAATATTCTCACATGGAATGATCGTATTTACCAGATCTTTCCATTGGGATAAAGAAGGGCTTATGTCCCCCATCCCCCCAAAAAAACGCAATGGCTTTGAGCTCCAAGAAGAGGGCCTCTTGGAGAAATATCCGGGTATAATGGACATAGATAACCTCATCTAAAATACCAAACAAACAAATGGATGGGCCAATAGAAAAGGGGGTTCAGACAAGAACCTGGAATTTCTGAATTCCATCCAAAACATTTTACTATAGGGGCAATCCCATATAAGATGCCAAAAGTCAGCACCAGCTGCAGAGCAGCAATGACACCTAGTTGTGAAAGCCTGCCCATTTTATATAGACAAGAGGGTGACAAATAGCTCTGGTGAACAATGCAAAGCTGAATAAATCTATTGCAAGTGGTAATGAGTCTGGACATAATCAAAAGACTGAACATTGGCATGGTAGACATCACTAAGAGAGTGTACGTCATGTGATTTTCTAAAATGAGTATCAGGGAGAGTCGCCAAAGGTGGAAACAAAGGATTGTCCCACAGTGGTGTTTCAGCTATAATATTCGTAAATGTATGGATATCCCTAACAACTAATCAGACCTGTATGGCGACTCTATGGAGGAGTACAGTTACGAATAACTGAGGTTTCTCTAAGGCCTCATGCACACCACAGTTGTTTTCTGCGTCCACAAATTGTGCGTCCGTCAAAAAAAACGGATGCAACATCCTTTTTTTTTTTGGAGGATCCGTTTTTTTCCACAGATCCCTTGTAATAAATGCCTATCCTTGTCTGCAAATGTGAAAAAAGTAGGACATGCACTACTTTTTTTTGCTGAAGGGAAACACGGACAACGGACGCGAAACACAAACGGATCAACTATCAGCATTTTTTTGCTGACCCATTGAAATTAATGGGTCCCCATCCTATCCGCAAAAAAACCGGAACGGAGGCCGAGAAAAACAACTGTCGTGTGCATGAGGCCTAAGTAGCAAAGTTGTCCAACTAGATAATAAAAGTAGAAGTCAGGCAAGGACATTCCTCCTAGCACCCTAGGATGGCATCAGGTAGATAAAGACAATTAAGATAATATGAGTTAAGTTTTTGGGAGAAGGATTTTGTAATCATGTAGGGAGAATGCTCGAGGATTTACAAATATTTGGGAAGGAGAATCATTTTTTTTTTAAGGTTTATATGGCCAGCAACTGATAAAGGGAGACTACCCCACGCACAGAATGTTTCCTGGCAATAATCCAGAATTGGATGTACATTAACATTGTGGAAAGTCATCGAGTCTTTGTTTATAACATTACCAAGGTATTAAAAGTGTGAGAATACAAGTAAATCCCTAACAGTGGCTGACAAGGTATCGTTATACAATGGCATTTGGGAGGGCCAATTTATTCGCCGAAAGTATTGATTAAATCCATGGTGCGAGGGAGAGTGTCTTCCACCTGGGGCATAAATATATATTTCATAGCCTAAATTTGTCAGTTTGAAACATTTTTGTCTGCATTTCACAGTTTGCTTTTTCTAGTATATAATGTCATTAATACAACCCTAATAAAGTCCCTTCAAGAATGTCAGGCAAGTGGTAGTTTTGTCTATGGTTCAATATAAATCTGCACGCTTCACTTCTTTACCAAAGAATGCGTAATTGACAAATGAGTGTGATACCATGTAATCTGGATTGGTGCTTTTGTTTAGCAATTCCCTCTCAATTATGTGTCAATTACAGCGCTGGCATTCAAAGATAGTAGAACTGCCATCAGCTGGCATTAGCACAGAGCCCTTTCCTCTAGGGAATATAGGCTTCATTCTTTTCCCATTATTAGTACATGGTCTGTCTGATAATGATATATCGTTCGTATGTCTATTCTGTCCTGCATGAAAACTGTTCAGAAATCATCAATCCAAAGTGAGGCATAGCGAGATGCTGGCTAGATAAGTTAGGGTTGATGATAAGTTAGTTTATGATGCTCCAATCTCCTGGACTCTGTGATAGCTATGTACTGTTATATTGCACTGATTTCTAGGACAGTCCATACAACCCTCGTACTTTTATGGTTGTTTTTTATCATCGTTATGTCCTTTGTTGTCATTTGAAGCCTTTTCATAAAGTAAAAATATAGATGTCACTTTTACCAGCAAAAGTGACAAACTTAAAAAATGATAGCAAATGACCTTCAATGCGTTTCTCATTTATCTTCCTTCTTTATGAGAAGACCACAGGAGCGCTCTGATGGGGAGATATTAATCAACCGGCACTTGTTATATCTTCAATATCAATCCGTTTTTTGGGGATTGCAGGTTTAATATACTGCCGGCAATTGTACTTTATTACAGTCCGTACTTGTTTTCTAGCTCAGGAAATCTTAAGTCCATATTAAGTTATAAGATTTAAGTATTTAGATTCCAATTCTTATAGGTTGTTTGAAAAAAAAAAAATTACACAAAAATGAATATGAATATAACACCTTATTACCCATAAGCCATGTTATCTTAATCTGTTGTGGAGAAATTGATCTATTGCTTTCAGTTTATATTCATGATTTCCATTGACAGATGTCGTAAAGGGAATCTGTCAGCTCCAAAACACCCCACAAAGTAAAGTAAGCAATGTATAGTGTATAGAGTCCGGGTATGTCATTTTTATCTTCATACTCACTTGCATTCTGATGTTGTGCTCCCACAAACCTCTCCATTATGTGCATAAGCATGGGAGTTTCCCTTACGTCCTAACCAGCAGCACAAGTGGGGTATTCGCCCCTGTGAAGCTGGTCAGGACAGGCGGAATTTTTGCTGAATAAAATTCTGCATCCTTAGTAATTAATTAACTAATTAACTCCCCCCTCCTTATATAGGCCGCCCTCCACAGGGCTAGTTGCTTTTTTTTTGTCCTGTGTGTTGGTCTGACAGGCATGACTCTATCCAGAGTCTCTCCCCCTGTAGTTTGGGGAGAAATTTGCTACATTTCTGCATTATTAGATCACACTTTTCTCTTGCAGGTTCAGGCAGAGGACGGCTGTCTCCTGCCTGTCAGCGGGCGTAAGTATGTGAACATCCTGGCTGTAGGTAGCCGGAAAGTTACACAGGGAAGTGCAGAAAGCGGAGCTGTGTAGCTCCCTTTTCCCTGTCCTCTCTCTGCTCCGCTCCTGCCCGCCCCCCTTCCCCTCACCTCCCTCTGTAGTCATTCAGTCCGGCCCGGTGATCGCATCTCAGCTCCGGTGAGTCGGACGCGAAACCGGAAGTGTGTCACTGAAGCACTTCCGGTCCGCAACTCAGATTCACGGCCGCTACAAAATACAGTTAATAAGCTGTATTATTCTTGCGGGGGAAGGGGGAGGAGCGAATAGGAATAGGTCTTAGTGGTTACTTCCTATTTTGATAAGTTAGTCCACGCTGGGGAGCCTGGGGATTGTTGGAGGAGGAGCTGTTGCTCCCTCCTCCCCCCTTCCTCCCCTTCCTGCTATATAAGGCCAGACTGCTGGCTGGGTCAGTGTTGCACTCAGTTTCTGTGTGCAGCTGACCTTGACTGTTGGCTGATCCAGTGTTCTCCTTACTCTGATCAGAAGACTCAAGGTTGTGCTTAAATTCTTAAAGTCATGGCGTCACCTTCCCACGGTAAGATTGACGTCTGGGCTGGACCCTTTCTTTTTTTTGGGCGTTGGAACCATTTAATAGTGCTTACTTCTTTTCTTAGGAAAAGCCTCCCACAAGCAGAAGCACCTGTCTTGTTCCAGTTGTGGCACCCCGTTACCCGATGCCTACGAGTTCCGTCGCTGTCCAGGCTGTCGCCCTAGGCCGGCCAATCCTAGAAATGTTCTCTTGGATGAAAGAGTTCTTGGACACCTCCGTCGCAGAGATCAAGGGGGCGGTCTCCAACAAGAGACCTAGGCAGGCCTCGCCTGGGCCTGTTCAAATGTCTGAAGATGTGATCTCGCTTGGCGAGAATTCTTCCTCTGAGGAAGAGGAGTCGGTCTTTTCCTTTCCAGCGGAGAAGACACAGAGATTATTGCGCTCCATCAGGTCAAGGGACCAGGATGTTGAGCATGGGGAAGCTCCACACTCCACCGCTAGGGGGCCAAGGGCCTTCAAAGTGGACGAGTCGCTTAAAATATTGATGGCGACAGAATGGAAACATCCAGAGAAAGGAGCGATCTTAACCAAGAGGTTCAAACTGATGTTCCCCCTACAGGACGGGGACTCCCTGGATTGGATCCCACCACCTAAGGTGGATATGGCAATAGCCAAGCTTTCCAGAAGAACCTTGGTGCCTTCCGATGACGGGAGTAACCTGAAGGATCCCCTGGATAGACGCGCAGAATGTTTGCTCAGGCGTAATTATGCTGCGGCATCCGCCTCTGTGGCCATAGCCGGTACCGAGGTGTCTGATTTTATTCGCGCCCGCACGCTGAAGATCCAAGCAGACATAGATTCGGGAGTCGCCAGAGATGACATCCTGGATCAATTTAAATCCCTCTTATTGGGCATCGATTTTATGGCGGATGCGTCTCAGCAGCAGCTAAGGCTTGCTGCCAAGTCAATGGCTTTGTCTGCTGCCAGCAGACGGCCTTTATGGCTGAAGCCCTGGGTGGTGGACAATATATCCAAATTTTATTTGTGCTCCCTCCCTTACGAGCCTGGCAGGTTGTTCGGCTCCGAACTAGACCGCCTCATTGAAAACTTAACAGACAAGAAGGGGAAATCTCTCCCTCAGAAATCCTTTCGAGGACGTGGGAGAGGCAGAGGAAGATTCCAGGGGAGAGAAGGGAACCAGAGACGTTCCGAAGGTAACAGGAGAGGTAGAGGTCGCGGTCGCGGGAACCGCAGGGCTGATCAATGACTCTCGGCAGCCCACCACCTCCCCATCTTCACCCCCCACACTTCCACACAAATCTCCCTGCCTGAATCCTCCAGTAGGAGGTCGTTTATTTTTGTTCAAAGATTTTTGGAAGCAAATAATTCCAGATCCTTGGGTGCTGCAGGTCATCAGCACCGGTTACAGGATCGATTTCAGTTCCCAACCTCAAGAGAGGTTTGTCCTTACAGGACGTCTAACACCCAGCAGACAACTGATCCTGGAGGACTCTGTACTCCAGTACATTGTCAAAGGGGCCTTAGAGGAGGTTCCTCCTCGAGAGCTCGGTCAGGGAGTGTATTCTCCCATCTTTCTTGTTCCAAAGCCGACAGGAGACTGGCGCATGATTATCGATCTGCGTTACCTAAATCAGTTCATCAGAAAGAAGCGTTTCCGGATGGAAACCATTCGCTCAGTCCTAAACATCCTGAACCCGGCAGACGTGATGGTGACGATAGATCTGAAGGACGCTTACCTTCATGTTCCTATCTGTCCGGCCCACAGGAAATATATCAGAGTTGCTGTCTTCATAAAAGAGGTAGTGAAGCACTACCAGTTTGCTGTGTTGACCTTTGGCATCTCCTCTGCACCACTCACCTTCACAAAGGTTGTGGCTCCTGTGGTCGCCCACTTAAGGCTCCTCGGCTTAGAAGTCGTCCCTTATTTAGACGACTGGCTTTTAAAAGCCGCGTCCGCAGACATCTTACAAGCCCAGCTTCAACAAGCTCTCCACACTCTGCAGAACCTGGGGTGGCTCGTGAATTGGGACAAATCAGAGTTGGTCCCCTCTACCACAAGGTGGTTTCTGGGGTTTGTGATAGATTCACAACTAATGACCCTATATCTATCTCCACAGCGGAGAGACAAAGTAATAAAAGCTGCAGAGTTTCTCCTACCCCCCAGACGGGTGTCTATTCGGGTTCTCATGAGGATGTTAGGCCACATGTCAGCGTCTGCAGAGGCAGTACCTTGGGCCTTGTGGCATCTTCGGCCACTACAAGAGGAAGTCTTAGCGGTTTGGAATCGCAAACCCAGAGGCCTAGATCGGAATCACTCCCTGTCTGTAGAAGTCCGTTCTTCCCTCAGGTGGTGGAAGAACCTAGTGGATGGAATGCCTCTAGCCCAACCTACTTGGGTGATCCTGACCACAGACGTCTCCCTTCTAGGCTAGGGAGCCCATTTGGGACACAATACAGTTCAGAATACCTGGAATCCTCAGGAGAGACTCCTATCGTCCAATCTGAGGGAGCTGAGGGCAGTGAGATTAGCCCTCAATCACTTCTCACCTCTCATCCAAGGTCAAGCCGTGAGAGTACGGACCGACAACACGACTGTGGTTGCTTATCTAAACAGACAGGGAGGAACGAGATCCCGGACCCTCCTGAGGGAGGTGGGATTAATTTTATCTTGGGCAGAGAGCAATCTATCTTATCTAATGGCAGTTCACATCAGAGGGGATCTCAATATAGTAGCAGATCGTCTAAGTCGGGGCTTTCTGGTACCAGGAGAATGGTCCCTGAACGACAACATCTTCTCCAGGAAAGTCCAACGCTGGGGGACTCCCGAGATCGATTTGATGGCAACCCATCTGAACGCCAAAGTAAGCAAATTCTGCTCCTTGTACAAGGAGGACAATCCGGTAGCGATAGATGCTCTGTCCATAACATGGAGGTTCAGGCTGGCCTATGTATTCCCTCCAATTTCCATGATACCAAGGGTATTGATGAAGATCAAGCAAGACCAGACCTCAGTGATAGCCATCATCCCATTCTGGCCGAAGAGGTCTTGGTTCACCCAGCTCATGCAGATGAGTCAGGGCAATTACTGGAGACTTCCCCTAATATAGAACCTAGTGTACCAGAACACAGGTCCCTGTCTAGATCTGAGGAGGCTCAGTCTGACAGCCTAGAGACTGACCGGTCCCTTCTAGAAGCTAGAGGGCTTTCGGTGGAGGTCCTGAGAACAATCTCTCACTCCAGAGCGGATTCTACGAATCAGAAGTATTCACGCATATTCCAAATATTTAAGCGATGGTGCACGGATAGAGAGGTAGTTTCCTCAGATCCTCCTCTCTCTGACATTCTTCAATTCCTGCAAGATGGTCTAGACAAGGGTCTAAGCCCATCTACATTGAGAGCTCACGTTGCTGCCTTATCAGCATGCCTTGGTAAACCAATTTCTCAGGACCCCCTAATCAAGAGGTTCCTTAAAGGTGCTCAGAGGCTTAGGCCCAGCATCCAGAGACCAGTCCCTGAGTGGGAACTGCCAGTGGTCCTAAGGGGGTTGTGCTCCCCCCCTTCGAGCCTTTGGAACAGGTAGACTTAAAATACCTTTCCCTCAAAGTTGCCTTTCTCTTGGCCATAACCTCAGCCAAGAGAGTTGGGGAACTCCAGGCTCTGGGGGCAGCGGAACCATATTTAAGGTTTCTGCAGGACAAGGTCCTGTTAAGATTTCTGCCTACCTTTCTACCAAAGGTTCCTTCGTTTGTGAACACCAACCAGACAATAACACTGCCGGTGTTTTCTCCTACTTCTAACACTCCTGAGGAGGAGAGATTACTTTCTTTGGACATCCCAAGAGTCCTCAGAATATACTTGAACAGAACTGAAGAGTTCAGGAGATCAGAAAATCTGCTGATCTTATATTCAGGGAACAACAGAGGGCTCAAGGTTTCCAAGCCCACCTTGAGCAGATGGATTAAAGAGTCTATTAAGCTGGCGTTTACGTCCCAAGACTTACCACCGCCATCCTTCTTATCTGCCCATTCTACAAGGGCAGTTTCTACATCGTATGCGGAAAGGGAACTAATCCCTTTAGAGCAAATTTGTGCTGCTGCCTCATGGAGTACGCAGAACACCTTTATTTCCCATTACCGCCTGGAGAGTAGGCGGTCAGAGGGAACAGCCTTTGGACGGTCTGTGTTAAATGCTGCTCGTCCATAGGTCAGCTCTCTATCTCCTGTGGGATAATTCAACTACTTAGTAGTAGTCCTTTAGCCCTCCCAAGATTTGTGCGAGGTTCCTTGCTACTTCCCCACTTGTGCTGCTGGTTAGGATGTAAGGGAAGCGTCAATTTTGACATAAATTTGTTTTCCCTTAGTCCTAACAGCAGCACACAAATATCCCTCCCTCTATGCTGTTATGATTACTTGTTAAAAAAGCAACTAGCCCTATGAAGGGCGGCCTATATAAGGAGGGGGGAGTTAATTAGTTAATTAATTACTAAGGATGCAGAATTTTATTCAGCAAAAATTCTGCCTGTCCTGACCAGCTTCACAGGGGCGAAGACCCCACTTGTGCTGCTGTTAGGACTAAGGGAAAACAAATTTACGTCAAAATTGACGCAGCTTACTGCTGCTTTGTTGGAGCACAGCATCAGAATGCAAGTGCAAAATGGGAGTTGTCGTACATTCAACAACAAAGAAGGACAGTTTTGTCTGTACAAAGTGAAAATCACACAGGCAAAGCTGAGAGTTATGGCATGCTTTGTACACCATCCTGCTATAGTCTCTCTCAGTAGAATCTATGGCTGGCAACAGTACCTTGGCAATAATGGCTGTAGTGTCCACTGCGGGATACAGGATTGTGAAGGCATGTCTGACCAGGATATGTTGAAGTATGAAGGGTGTCTCAACAGTGTCCCCCACTTCAGCAAAGTCGGAATGGCTGTAGTAGCAGGTTACCTTGCTGACTCCTATTTTTCACCATGCAGATTTTACATTTTTCTCTTTCTCTCTTTTTGTTGATTTTACACACAATCGCACAGAGAATCTCCTCCTTCCAAACTCCAGTAAGAAGTGACCTAAGGTAAGGAGTAGGGCCAGTCCACAACTAATCTCTGAGAAAGGCCGATCCAGGATTGTTAACCTTGGCTGTGTCATCCATACCATGATATGCTGGGTACAATACAAGGCATAACATTATCTAACATCAAACAACAAATCACATACAGATACGCCCTGCTCTGGGGTACTGCACAAGCTTCTCCCTTTCTGGTGGACTCGAGCTCTCCTTGTATTGCGAATTATTGCCCGACATGTATTACTATATGCCATACTCCCTCCTATGTAACTGACAGGGCCGGTTCTAGCCCTGAAGTCTTATGGCAGCATGATTGCCACTGTTTTCAGTACAGGGATGAAGCTCACCAGGTGCCCAGGGAGCTTCATCCTTTGTACTGTATGTGTGCCAAACACAGTGGTGATCGCACAACTGCAAAACTTCAGGGCCAGGTGTGAATAGGTCTACACCCCTGGCTCTATTAGTCAAAGAGGTGAGGGCACATCATGTACAGAGTGAGCCATGCAATGAGATGCAATTGTAGTGCCTTTGTTGCACCCACAGACTAATTTACATATGATTAAAAAGCTGTTTTCTCTGCAATAAGGCTCATCGGACATCTAATCTGGTTTTAATAGGATGGATATGCTTTGATTTCACCTTTTGCAAATGGTGGATCCTGTGTTATCTATACAATGGTGTTATTTGTCATTGCAGTTCTGCCTGTGGTGATAATGATAATGGCTACTGAAAGGTTACTTTTACAGAACAGGAAATCATGACCTATTATTAGACCTAGTGGCCAGTGTGAAATTTGCAAGATAAATACACATTTTGTTTTTAAAATATGGACAGTGACATGGAATAATCAAAAATAAGATTAAAAATAAAAATGAAAAATAAACTCTCCAAAATTCTAAAAAAGTTTAACAAGCGTGATTTGAACAATAGGTCATTTTCTTATAACATTCCCTTTAAGCACAAGAATGACATATGGCGGAGAAACAGAATTTAAGAATACAGTTGCAAGAAAAAGTATGTGAACCCTTTGGAATGATATGGATTTCTGCACAAATTGGTCATAAAATGTGATCTGATCTTCATCTAAGTCACAACAATAGACAATCACAGTCTGCTTAAACTAATAACACACAAAGAGTTAGATGTTACCATGTTTTTATTGAACACACCATGTAAACATTCACAGTTCAGGTGGAAAAAGTATGTGAACCCTTAGATTTAATAACTGGTTGAACCTCCTTTGGCAGCAATAACTTCAACCAAACGTTTCCTGTAGTTGCAGATCAGACGTGCACAACGGTCAGGAGTAATTCTTGACCATTCCTCTTTACAGAACTGTTTCAGTTCAGCAATATTCTTGGGATGTCTGGTGTGAATCGCTTTCTTGAGGTCATGCCACAGCATCTGAATCGGGTTGAGGTCAGGACTCTTATTTTCTTCTGTTTAAGCCATTCTGTTGTTGATTTACTTCTATGCTTTGGGTCGTTGTCCTGTTGCAACACCCATCTTCTGTTGAGCTTCAGCTGGTGGACAGATGGCCTTAAGTTCTCCTGCAAAATGTCTTGATAAACCTGGGAATAAATTTTTCCTTCAATGATAGCAACCCGTCCAGGCCCTGACGCAGCAAAGCAGCCCCAACTCATGATGCCCCCACCACCATACTTTACAGTTGGGATGAGGTTTTGATGTTGGTGTGCTGTGCCTCTTTTTCTCCACACATAGTGTTGTGTGTTTCTTCCAAACAACTCAACTTTGGTTTCATCTGTCCACAGAATATTTTGCCAGTACTGCTGTGGAACATCTAGGTGCTCTTGTGCAAACTGTAAATGTGCAGAAATGTTTTTTTTGGACAGCAGTGGTTTCCCTCTGTGGTATCCTTCCATGAAATCCATTCTTGTTTAGTGTTTTACGTATCGTAGATTCGCTAACAGGGATGTCAGTATATGTCAGAGACTTTTGTAAGTCTTTAGCTGACACTTTAGCATTCTTCTTCACCTCATTGAGCAGTCTGCGCTGTGCTCTTGCAGTCATCTTTACAGGACGGCCACTCCTAGGGAGAGTAGCAGCAGTGCTGAACTTTCTCCATTTATAGATAAATTGTCTTACCGTGGACTGATGAACAGCAAGGCTTTTGGAGATACTTTTATAACCATTTCCAGCTTTATGCAAGTCAACAATTCTTAATTGTAGGTATTCTGAGAGCTCTTTTGTGCGAGGCATCATTCACATCAGGCAATGCTTGTGAAAAGCAAACCCAGAACTGGTGTGTGTTTTTTATAGGGCAGGGCGGCTGTAACCAACACCTCCAATCTCATCTCATTGATTGGACTCCAGTTGGCTGACACCTCACTCCAATTAGCTCTTGGAGGTGTCATTAGTCTTTCTTGCAACGGTTCACATACTTTTTCCACCTGCACTGCGAATGTTTACATTGTGTGTTCAACAAAAACATGGTAACATTTAATTCTTTGTGTGTTATTAGTTTAAGCAGACTGTGATTGTTTATTGTTGTGACTTAGATGAAGATCAGATCACATTTTATGACCAATTTGTGCAGAAATCCATATCATTCCAAAGGGTTCACATACTTTTTCTTGCAACTGTATAACTGAGAAGACATTCCTTCTCTCATAGGACTCTCATAATCTGTTCTTTGGGGCTAACCATAAAGCTACTGCACATACTGTAATAGTAATACATCTCCATTGTAGTTCATCTCAAAGGTGTTCAATATGGTTGAGGTCAGGGCTCTATGTGGGCCAGTCAAGTTTTTCCCCACCAAACTCACCCAACCATACCTTTAGGAACCTTGCTTTGTGCACTGAGAACAGTCATGCTGGAACAGAAAAGAGCCTACCCCAAACGTGGAAGCATATAATTGTCCACAATGTTTTGGTATGCTGAAGCATTAAGATTTCCCTTCACTGAAATGATTCACTATAGAAGTTTTTCAACCTCAATGCAATCCAACTCTTTCATCTTTTTATAGATTTACACACTATTTAAATTCCTTTCTCTGTAGCAAATGCTGATACTGGTGTTAACTAGTTTCCTATAAATGCCTATAAATGCCTGTACAGTGTTGCAGAATACATTGGTGCTATACTGTATAATTAACGAAAAAATAAACCATATCATAAAATCAAGGTCATTGGTGGCAGAAATATGCTAACTGTGTATCCCTGTATATATTTTAAAATATGTTTATATAATCCTGCAATTTTCACACTGTCCACTAGATCCAACAAGTCATGATTTCCTGTTGTGTACAGGTAACTTTTCAGTAGTTAGCTCTTTATCCTCACAGGCAGGACTACAATGACAAGTAACACCTCTATATAGATAACACAGGATCCACCATTCACATAGGTTATGTCAGCTTATCAGCTTACTCCTGACCTCTGCACAGGTCACAGAGCATGCCTGGAAAACTCCCCCATAGAAGTCAGTGGGGACAGCTCCTGACCATTGTGTCTATGGCCCATGTGGCTGCTGTGGAAGAACAGGAAGTCTTAACATACTTTAGGCCTAGCGGCTGGTGTGAAATTTGTAGGACTATATCCAATTTTTTTTATATAATCAAGTGACATGGAAACCTAAAAAACAATCACCAATAATAAAAAAAAAAAATAGGTTTAACATAAAAGCAAGATTTAAACAATAGGTCATTTTCCGATGACACATCTCTTTAACCCCTTCACGGCTGCAATCTGTATATATACTCTATATATATATACTATACTGTCACGGACAGCATACAGTGCAGTAATGCCGGCAAGGGACCAATCAGAGTGGCCCCTTGCCGGCAATCGATCCGATTGGTTAGTCTGTGCAGACTAACCAATCGGATCACAGCAGTGTTAAAATGCCAGTTTCAGGGTCTGATCTGCGCTCTGCAGATCAGAGCCTGAAATCGGTAATGTGTCCTGAAGCCCCCAATCTGTGCCCCCTCCTTGTTCTTGTCCTGCCTCCGATGCGGTCCGCCCCCTCCTGCCCCGATCTGTGCCCCCTTCTTGTCCATATTCTTATCCTGCCCCCCCGATGCGGTCCGCCCCCTCCTGCACCGATCTGTAAGTAAAATGCTGACCCCTGTCCGCTGCCCCCTGTCCCCTGCCCCCGATGCGGTCCCCCTTGTGTGTGTGATGGCGGCGGCTCCATTCCTGAGCCGCCGCCATCAGCAGCGTGTGTCAGCTCTATGCTGACACTGCTGTAACCCCATAGATGCCGCAGTAGCGGCATCCATGGGGTTAATAGAGGGAGGGGGCTCACTCTCTCTCAACCATCAGGGCTGCTGCGATTGCAGCGCCCGATGGTTGCCATGGCAACCGGACGCTTTGCAAAGGCGTCCGGTTGCCATGGTATAGGCGTCCAGTGCTGCCACCTACAGGCATCTGATTGTATTATACTTTGCAATGCAAGAGCATTGCAAAGTATAGTACAACCATCAGCCCCACTGGATCTTCAAGATCCAAGAGGGAACTGATAAAAAAAAAAATTGAAAATAATAAAAGTAAAAATAAATAAATAAAAATGTAAAAAAAAAATTCCTTTTCCTATAAAAAAAACAAAAAACAAACAAAAAACACACATATTAGGTGTCACCGCGTTCGTAACGACCATCTCTATAAATATATCACATCATCAAGCCCGTCCAATAAACACCATAAAAAATAAAAACGGTGTAAAAAAAGAAGCCATTTTTGTCACCTTACATCACAAAAAGTGCAACAGCAAGCGATCAAAAAAGGCGAATATACCCCAAAATAGTACCAATCAAACCATTACCTCATCCCACAAAAAATTAGCCCATATTTAAGACAATCGCCCAAAAAATAAAAAAGCTCTGGCTCTCAGACTATGGAGACACTAAAACATCATTTTTTTGGTTTCAGAAATGCTATTATTGTGTAAAACTTAAATAAATAAGAAAAAGTATACATATTGGGTATTGCCACGTCCGTAACGATCTGCTCTATAAAACTGTCACATGACCTAACCCCTCAGATGAACGCTGTAAAAAAATAAATAAAACTGTTCCAAAACAGACAATTTTTTGGCCACCTTGTCCCATAAAGTGTAATAATGAATGATCAAAAAAATTCTATGTACCCAAAAATGGTACCAATAAAAACCTCAACTCTTTCTGCAAAAAATAAGCCCCTGCACAAGACGATCAGTAGAAAAATAAAAAACATATGGCGTTCAGAAAACCAATCCAGCAAAATCTGCCTTCCAAAAACCATACGGTGTTCCTTTCCTTCTGCGCCCTTACATCAGTTTACGACCACATGTGGGGTGTTTCTGTAAATCACAGAATCAGAGTAATAAATATTGAGTTTTGTTTGGCTGTTAACCCTTAATGTGTTAAAGAAACAAATTTAATAAAATAGAAAATCTGCTAAAAAGTGAAATTTAGAAATTTAATCTCCATTTTCCTTTAATTCTTGTGGAACACGTAAAGGGTTAATAACGTTTGTAAAATTGGTTTTAAGTAACTTGAGGGGTGTAGTTTCTACAATGGGGTCATTTTTTGGGGGGTTTCCACTATGTAAGCCCCACAAAGTGACTTCAGACCTGAACTAGTCCTTAAAAAGTGGGTTTTGGAAATTTTCTTAAAAATTTTAAGAATTGCTTCTAAACTTCTAAGCCTTGTAATGTCCTAAAAAAATAAAATAACATATCCAAAATGATGCCAACATAAAGTAGACATGTGGGGAATGTTATGTAATAAATATTTTATGAGGTATCACTTTCTGTTTTAGAAGCAGATAAATTGAAATTTAGAAAATTGCAAATTTTTTAAATTTTTGGGTAAATTGGGGATTTTTCATAAATAAAGGTGATATATTGACAAATTTATAACTGTCATGAAGTACAATGTGTCACAAGAAAACAATCTTAGAATGGCGGGGATAAGTAAAAGTGTTCCAAAGCTATTACCACTTAAAGTGACGCATGTCAGATTTGTAAATTTTGACCTGGACACTGGGGCATCAATGACCTTTGGTCATGAAAGGGTTAAAATCCATCCCACTGGTTAATTGCACTGCGGACTCCATGTGGATTTATTACACAGTTGGGGAGACTTATCAAACTGGTATAAAGGAGAACTGGCAAAGGAGCAGTGAAAAATGAAAGGTGGAATCTGATTGGTTGCTATGTGCAACTAAGCCAGTTCTACTTTATACCAGTTTGATAAATCTCCCCCAGTGTGTGGATGACATTTACTGCTACTGGAAACAATTTGCATTTTCCTATGCAATATCATCAGTCTTGGACGTGGGGGAGCTACAACAGGCACAGACATTAGTTCTGCAGAATTCTATCCACAATAGGCCGACTGTTTCCCTACATAAGAAAACAGAAGATTTCTAATGGGTCATCCCAGCTGGGTCTAGTCCTTAGGGTCCATTCACACATCCGCTAATGGGTCTGCATCTGTTCCGCAATATCGGGAACAGGTGCGGACCCATTCATTCTCTATGGGGCCGGAAGAGATGCGAAGAGCAAACTATGTGATCTCCGCATCTGCATTTCCAGAGCGCGGCCCCGAACTTCTGGGCCGTGGCTCCGCAAAAAAAAAAAAA
Source organism: Bufo gargarizans (assembly GCF_014858855.1). Taxonomy (NCBI): domain Eukaryota; kingdom Metazoa; phylum Chordata; class Amphibia; order Anura; family Bufonidae; genus Bufo; species Bufo gargarizans. Next base: position 180,684,343 of record NC_058083.1, read on the forward strand.
AAGAACATGTCCTATTCTTGTCTGCAATTGCAGACATGAATAGGCAGTTCTATAGGGCGTGCCGGCTAGGTGTATTGCGGATCCACAATACACTACGGATGTGTGAATGGACCCTTAGCTAGGCTGTATCCCACACTCCAATATGATACAATATGAGCAGAGTCCTTTTATGTCTAGTTTACATTACTACAGCAACAAATAAGCCTGAACCCTTCTGTGCATATTCATAGCCTTGACGGACCGAGTGGCAACTTAATCATTTCAGCATACACTCAGAGTTTGGGTACAACTCAATTGAAACAAAATTGATTCAGCTTACCCCTCCAAGGCGCACAGACAATCAGTCTCCTCCAGCAAGGGCAAAATCCAGTGCCACTCCACATGATAAAAAAAACTTTGACTTTATTGAAAAATGCATGACTATCTGGTTGACGCTTTTCCAAGCTTTTCCAAAGAGAATTGCCACCTGGCAGCTGCGCGGACTCCACCGCCCATAGTTCTCATTAGGAGGCCAGAGTTTATGGCTGTACGTAGAATGGACATGTTCCCATTCCACACAGCTGCCTGGCGGCTTTTCGGTGTGGAATCCGTGGCAAATTCTGTCTGGAAAAGCCGCAGTGTAAACTGCCCCTTAAAATATTAGACAGGCAAGGGGTCATTTATTAGGACCGTCATTATTTGATGATCCTTTTACTTCCATTTATGCCAATGTTGCTGCCGGAAAATGTGCCTAATTAGGTGCATCTTTGGTAGTGCACTTTCCGGACTACATATGCCTTTTTACAGACGTCTTTTTTCAGGTGCCTATTTCCAGGTGTAAAATTAGTAAATTTGCCGGGGCTGGGACTAGCGCCCCACCCCCACATCCCAGTTCTGTCCCTGCTACTCCTTTGCGGTGTAAAAATGGGGTCGTGAGACAATTTTATCCCAAAAAAAGGCATAAAACTGACCCCCGCAGTCTATAGATTCATCAGATTCATCATACAAACTAAGCCATTGTGATAATTCTGGTGTATTTAAAGGGTTGTCTGCTTTTTTTTATATTGATGACCTATCCTCAGCTGTTTGAAGAGAAAGCAGAGCTCATACGATCTCTGCCTTCTCTTCTGTTTACCTGCTCGCCATCGACATTGCAGCAGAAGCAAGTTTAATTACAACTACTCTGTCCCCATTCACTTTAATGGGACAGCTCCTTCCTGGTCAAGTGAATAGGAAGGAGCTGTCCCATTGAAGAGAATGGGACGGCCTAGGTTTAATTAAACCTGCTCATCGCTGCAGTTGTGACAGCGAGCAGGTAAACAGGAAAACACAGCTGTCGTACGAGCACTGTGGTCTCTTTAAACAGATTGGCGGAGGTGCAGGTAGTTGGACCCCTGACGATCTGATATTGATGACGTATCCTGAGTGGACAACCCCTTTGAAGACTTACACAATGAAAACCAAGGGGTTTCTGCTCCATGCTGCACAAGAGAATAAAAGGAGTATGCCTAGCCTAGGACCTCTTTTTGACCCTCAATTGGCATATAGAGGGTCACTAATGGTTAAAATGCTATGCTGCAAAGACAATCATCCAAATCTTGTACATTCAGCAGGTGTCACGAGGGTGTCAAGAGCCACGTCTGACTCCGTTATACCCGGGGTCAGGAAGTCGCAGCGGGTGGCTGCGCGCTCTATGTCTAAAGATCACGGTGTTTCTTAGTGTTTGTTTTCTGTGTTTGCCTTGCTATCCTTTTTGTCTCACTCAGGGATTCGTAGCTTCTCCTCCTCAGCTGTTTCTTGTCTGCCACTCCCAAACTCCTTATATTCTCCTCTCACACTTCTCTTGTTGCCAGTTATAGAGCTTCCTGCCTGGACATCTATGCTGACCCACTGGAGCTGAGAATCTAGTTGTTGTTCCAGAGTGCTACCCTCCGGATCCCTGTTGGGCTTTTGTTGTCTCCTGTTGTTGCCCACCTGGGATTATATGTTTAGTTTGTATTGTCTGTCCTCCCCTTGGTGTTTTCCTTTAGAGCTAGTGGTGCGGACTAGTGTTCCCACCGCCCTGTTCACTATCTAGGGCTCATCCTAGGGAAAGCCAGGGTTTTAGGCACGTGATCGGCGTACGGGTGAGGAACCCGTCTAGGGACGACAGGGCAGCCAGGCGCCAGCCGCAAGGCGAGTCAGGGGTCACCACCTTCCCTCTCACTAGGGCAGGGCCTCCCTCTTTTCCTCCCTCCGTGTCACGTATGTGACAGTTACGCCGATCGTGATATTATAACTGGCCCTTATTATTTTTTTTGAGGAAAAAAAATAAAATAAAAAAATATATATAATTTTTTTTTTCTCTACTTAGAATCCAATATGGATCCTATTGCTGCTTTGGCAAAACAGCTTCAAGGCCTGTCTTTGGAGGTGGCAGGATTGAAGGCGTCTGTCCTCCAACAGCAGCAGCAAATGCAGCAGACCGTAAGCCCAGCGGTTGCTATGGGTAACCAGGTTGTTACAGAACCCAAGGTTGTTCTTCCTGACAGATTCTCTGGGGGAAGGGACAAATTTGTGTTGTTCCATGAGGCCTGCAAATTATATTTTAAGCTGCGCCCTTACTCCTCAGGTAATGAAGAACAGCGGGTGGGGATTGTTATTTCCCTGCTTCAGGGGGACCCGCAATCCTGGGCGTTCTCGTTACCCCCTGGTTCCCAGGCTCTCCGGTCAGTGGAGGGATTTTTTGGGGCTTTGGGTCTCATATATGATGACCCTGACCGTGTCGCCCTGGCTGAGTCGAAGTTACGGAAACTCCTACAGGGAGATCGGCCAGCAGAGGAATATTGCTCAGAGTTCCGCAGGTGGGCTACGGATACTCAGTGGAACGACCCGGCTCTCAGGAGTCAGTTCTGCTCTGGGTTATCTGAAAGGGTTAAGGATGCGCTGGCGCTGTATGAGACCCCCCTTTCCCTTGATGCTGTTATGTCCCTCTCTATCAGGATAGATAGACGTCTTAGGGAGAGATCGAAAATTCCTGAGCAATCGGTAACCTCTCCCAAGCAGCAGTTAGTCTGTACTGACTTGGATGAGCCTATGCAGCTAGGAGGAACTTCTCGTCAGGTCCGTCCTCCTGAGGTTCGCCGTAGGTGGGGGGCTTGTTTTTTCTGTGGGGGGAAGGGTCATTTCATTAATGTCTGTCCCTCCTTTCCCAAAAACAAAAGACCGTCGGAAAACTACTAACCCCAGGCTGTGCGGAGGATGTCAGCCGGGGGGTATACGTTTCCTCCATACGAACATCTCAATTTGTGTTGCCAGCGGTTATTGTTTTTGGTGTTAAGACGGAGTCTATTTCTTTTTTTCTAGACAGTGGTGCAGGGGTAAATTTGATAGATGCCCATTTTGCCCGCACTATGGGTTTGTCTCTCTGTACGCTGCAGAGACCCATTCCCATATTCGCTATTGACTCTGCTCCTCTGTCTCAGAGAAACCTCACTCACGTTGTCCATAACTTACATCTTCGGGTAGGGGACCACCATAAGGAGCGTCTTTCATGTTACGTTCTGGAGGGCCTTCCCTCTCCTGTGGTATTGGGTCTTCCCTGGTTGGTAGCGCACAATCCAGTGGTGGATTGGCAGGCCAGGGAGATATTGGAGTGGAGTGAGCATTGCAGGGTTTTTCTTTGTTAAAAAGAAAGATGGGGGCCTGCGTCCTTGCCTAGATTTCCGTGAGCTAAACCGGATAACCGTCCGAGACCCATACCCTCTTCCTCTCATTCCTGACCTTTTTAATCAGATTGCGGGTGCTAGGTGGTTCTCCAAACTTGATCTTAGGGGGGCCTACAATCTGATTCGTATCAAGGAAGGGGATGAGTGGAAGACAGCTTTTAACACCCCTGAGGGGCATTACGAAAATTTAGTCATGCCTTTCGGTCTGACCAATGCCCCTGCTGTCTTCCAACATTTCGTTAATGATATTTTTAGTCATCTCATCGGCAGGTTTGTAGTCATATACCTAGATGATATCTTAATTTATTCGGCTGATCTGAAAACACATGAAGTACATGTCAGGCAAGTACTGCAGGTCCTACGGACGAATAAATTATATGCGAAAATTGAAAAATGTGTCTTCGCCGTTCAGGAAATACAATTCCTGGGATATCTATTATCTGCTTCAGGTTTCCGTATGGATCCTGGGAAGGTCCAGGCAATTTTAGATTGGGATCTTCCTGAGAACCTTAAAGCTCTACAACGGTTTTTGGGTTTCGCAAATTTCTACAGAAAGTTTATTAAAAATTATTCAGTGATCGTTAAACCCCTTACTGACATGACTAGGAAGGGGACTGATTTTTCAAAATGGTCTGACGCCGCAAAAATTGCATTTTCCTCTCTAAAAGAGAGATTTACCTCGGCACCTGTCCTAATTCAACCTGATGTCTCCCAGCCTTTTATTGTTGAAGTTGATGCGTCGGAGGTGGGAGTGGGGGCTGTATTGTCTCAGGGTCCGTCTCCTGGCAAATGGCGTCCTTGCGCTTTATTTTCCAAAAAATTATCTGCAGCAGAAAAGAACTATGATATTGGAAATAGGGAACTGTTGGCGATTAAACTGGCGTTTGAAGAGTGGCGTCACTTCTTAGAGGGAGCAATCCACCCCGTCACGGTAATTACGGATCACAAAAACCTTCTGTACCTAGAATCGGCTAAGCGTCTCACCCCTAGACAAGCTAGGTGGTCGCTATTCTTTACCAGATTTAACTTTGTAATCACCTATCGTCCTGGGGCAAAAAATACCAAGGCAGACGCATTGTCTCGTAGTTTCCCTAGAGGGGGTAATGTTAGTGATCCGGTACCTATTTTACAAAGAGGAGTGGTTGTCTCTGCTGTACACTCTGTTCTAGAGGGAAAGGTGTTAGAGGCCCAGGGGGACGCCCCGGCCTCTTGCCCCTCAGAGAAATTGTTTGTACCGTTAAACCTGCGTCTTGAGTTATTGAAGGAACATCATAATTCGGCACTTGCTGGGCACCCGGGTAGTAAAGCAACCTTGGAGCTATTGTCTCGTCGTTTTTGGTGGCCAAGGTTGCGTCAGGATGTAATAGATTTCGTGTCTACTTGTTCTACTTGTGCACGCGCGAAAGTCTCTCATACACGTCCAGCAGGGTCTTTATTGCCACTTTTCATCCCCAATAGACCATGGACACATCTATCAATGGATTTCATCACTGACTTACCTTTGTCTGCGGGTAAAACAGTTATCTTGGTAGTAGTAGACAGGTTTAGCAAAATGGTACACTTTATTGCGCTACCCGCACTTCCTAATGCTAAGACTCTTGCTCAGGTGTTTATCAGTGAAATCGTGAAGCTTCACGGGGTCCCTTCCGATGTGGTTTCGGATCGGGGAACCCAGTTTATTTCTAAGTTTTGGAAAGCTTTTTGTACCCGTTTAGGGGTACACTTATCCTTTTCCTCAGCTTTCCATCCTCAGTCGAATGGACAGACTGAGCGTACCAACCAAAACCTAGAAACATATTTAAGGTGTTTTGCGTCTGAAAACCAAGAGGTGTGGTCATCATATTTACCGTTAGCCGAGTTTGCCATAAATAATCGCCGTCAGGAATCCACTGGCAAGTCACCATTTCTTGGTGCATACGGTTTTCATCCCCAATTTTGTACTTTCAAAGAGGGGGGGTCTTCTGGGGTTCCCGAAGAGGAACGGTTTTCTTCATCTCTTTCATCGGTATGGCAGAAGGTGCAAGCTAACTTGAAAAATATGAGTGGTAAATACAAATGCATGGCCGATAAGAAACGGTCGCCAGGTCCGGACCTAGGAGTGAATGACTATGTGTGGTTGTCTACTAGGAATATTAAGTTGAAGGTTCCCTCTTGGAAACTGGGTCCTAGGTTCATTGGTCCTTATAAAATTGTAGCTGTCATTAACCCTGTGGCTTTTCGCCTGGAGCTACCTCAGACTTTTAAGATCCATAACGTCTTCCATAAGTCGTTGCTCAAGAAGTATGTTCCACCTCTAGAACCATCACCGCTGCCACCTCCTCCTGTTGTTGTGGATGGTAATCTGGAGTTTCAAATATCCAGAATTGTTGATTCTCGTCGGGTCCGCCGCTCTCTTCAGTATCTGGTGCATTGGAGGGGTTAAGGTCCCGAGGAAAGAATGTGGGTTCCAGCGTCAGAGGTAAACGCCAACAGGTTGATTCAGACTTTCCATGTCTCTCATCCGGAGAGACCTGGTCCTGAGTGTCCGGAGGCCCCTCGTGAAAGGGGGGGTACTGTCACGAGGGTGTCAAGAGCCACGTCTGACTCCGTTATACCCGGGGTCAGGAAGTCGCAGCGGGTGGCTGCGCGCTCTATGTCTAAAGATCACGGTGTTTCTTAGTGTTTGTTTTCTGTGTTTGCCTTGCTATCCTTTTTGTCTCACTCAGGGATTCGTAGCTTCTCCTCCTCAGCTGTTTCTTGTCTGCCACTCCCAAACTCCTTATATTCTCCTCTCACACTTCTCTTGTTGCCAGTTATAGAGCTTCCTGCCTGGACATCTATGCTGACCCACTGGAGCTGAGAATCTGGTTGTTGTTCCAGAGTGCTACCCTCCGGATCCCTGTTGGGCTTTTGTTGTCTCCTGTTGTTGCCCACCTGGGATTATATGTTTAGTTTGTATTGTCTGTCCTCCCCTTGGTGTTTTCCTTTAGAGCTAGTGGTGCGGACTAGTGTTCCCACCGCCCTGTTCACTATCTAGGGCTCATCCTAGGGAAAGCCAGGGTTTTAGGCACGTGATCGGCGTACGGGTGAGGAACCCGTCTAGGGACGACAGGGCAGCCAGGCGCCAGCCGCAAGGTGAGTCAGGGGTCACCACCTTCCCTCTCACTAGGGCAGGGCCTCCCTCTTTTCCTCCCTCCGTGTCACGTATGTGACAGTTACGCCGATCGTGATAGCAGGGTTCAGCAATCAAAATGCCACCAACTTGGCTGATTCACACAACTACCTTTGGTCTGGGTGACATGGTCCATGTGTCAGCCATATCTGATGTACTGTGTGCAGCTCCCCTGACCAAAAATAACTGCATCACAGTGATGTCTGATACAGTTTGGTCCTATCTGATTGTGCTTCTCTTGTAATCTACACAGTACAACAGAGACACAATCAGATGCGGTCACTTTGGGACATTGGAGCTGCATTTCAAATAAAGCGTAGTTGTGTGTAATATTGGTTAAGATATCAACATTGGTCCAAAGATAACTATCTTAGTTGCCCATGGCAGTTTCACAGTAAGTACATAAAATAAAAGGTTGAATGGGATGTAGTTCTATAGCTATATATGGTAGTTTACCTTTCCACCAATTTTTTTTTTAGCTTTTAATAATTTTATTCAAAAATAAATGTGTCAAACCCCAGTGTGGATGTGCACAAGTTCTAAAGCCATTACTTATTAAAAATTTAACAAAAGAAACTGTACAAAATTATATATATTTTTGTCCGCACAAGCACTTTGCTCCTTTTTTAAAAAAATATTTCTTTATTAATTTTCTCAAAGTCAAGACAATATACAAATATATATGAAAAGGGGGGAGCATAAGGAGTATACATATTACATCTTCAAGTGTGTAATCTTGGTAATAAACATGCTGATTATATTCCAACATGTCACATTGACCTGTCGGTCAAGCCATCATATAACAAAAAGAACAAGACACCCAAAGGATAATAAACCCAGAATGGGTACTCCTCTCCCTCCTTGCATAACAGAAAGTTGCAACCTTACCCCCCCCCCCCCCCCCCATTCCCTACCTCCCAGGCCAGGCCACGGCTGTCGCAGGTGCGGCGGGCGACTCCCAACGCGATTCCTAATTATTTCCTACTATCACGTAACACGCTATAAGGCGTACCATTCTCACTATATGTACGAGGGTACTTCCACCTGGGGTTACCCTATATCATTAATTCTCAGTTCTACTCCAGTAGCACGCCCTTCACTCATGTCCGCTCTTTCTCCCCCTTGCGTTTAATATGCTCAAATTCCTTTACTCTGTGCATTAGTCTTTCCCACTCTGGTAATGTGGGGGCCCTATCAATCATCCAGTTCCTCAAAATTTATACCTTGGCCACCAGGAGTCCCCTCAACCAACGTCTCTGAACATTTTGGGCTACTTTAGATTTAAACTCCGGGGGATTATCCCGAGTATGGCAAATTCAATGGTTAGAGAGGGGCTATTCTCAGTCACTAATTCCATGCTCTGGAATACACTTTGCCAAAAGGTTTTTATAGCCGGGCAGTTCCACAACATGTGAACATATCCGGCTGCAGGGTATTTGCATTTCAAACAACAGAATTCTTTTTCTTTTTCTCCATACATTTTGGAAAGAAGGCCCGGCGTGAGGAATAAGCGATGTACTATTTTGAATTGTGTCAACCGGTGCTGACGCGAGAGAGAGGTCCTTTTAATATTTTGATATACCTCTCACCACTGTAGTGAATTACCTACCCCTAAATCCGCTTCCCATTTACCGACACTCTTGAATTTAAGGACATTACTTAATTCTTTTCTAAATCTAAAATAAATTTGTGAAACCCTAACTTTTTTCCCATAAGAAGTATAACAAAAGCCTAATAGTGCCTGCGTGACAGGTGTTTGAGGAATTTTGCTTCGCAGATATGCGCATGCATGTTTAAGTTGAGCATATCTATAATGGCATAAGGCCGTAATTGGTGTCTCGTGAAATATTTCCCCTATAGGTTTTAATTTGCCGGAAGTGCAAATATGTGACAACATCGTAATTCCTCTCCGGGTCCAATAATTATTGTCGTTTAAAGCTACAACTTCTTTTAGAAGGGGGTTATCCCATAACATGGTGAATTCCTGGGCATACTTTACCCGAAGAACGGATTTTGTCTTGTTCCATACTTTATGTAGCATTGAACTTATAAGGCAGGTATTTTCACTGCAGCCTAAAAGTCCCGTCTCTAATATGATAAATATGTTCAATATAGGGCACTTCTGTTGTTTAGTAAGATGGAATATCAGCATACCGTCCCCCACATTAATACACCATTGTAATTGGGAAGATAGATAATAGCCTTGAAAGTATGGGTGACCAAGACCGCCCTCAATTTCGGCCAAGGACAGGTATCGTAGCTTGATGCGAACCCTTTTTCTGCCCCATACCAGATTGTTGATTAGTCTATCAATCCAATTGAAAAGACCATCCTCGATCCATATGGGACAGGGGGCAATCACGTATAATATCCAGGGCAACAGGACCATTTTGATCAGCGCAATTCTGTTAATCTGAGAGAGGGGGGGGGGGGAGTTTCTGCCAGACCCAAACCCTCTCTTTTACTCTATTTACCAAAGGGATGATGTTTAGTTTATTATAGTCCATTACTGAGCTGCTAATCTTTATCCCTAGGTAATCCAAATGATCCGATGGGGATATTACTTTTACCTTTAGCACATTTTGTGGGGGAGCCCGGCTCAGAGGAAAAAGGACAGATTTGGACCAATTAATCTCATACCCTCATACCCGGCCACCCGACCGAATTAGTCTATAATTTGCATGATGTGTGGAACCGCTCTCCACCCGTCATTCAAATAAAGTAATACATCATCCACATATAGACTGATCTTATCCCCCACCCCCCTTCCTCCGAATCCCACAATTCCGTCATCAGCCCTGATCCTGCAGGCCAGGGGTTCCATAAAAATTGCAAAGAGTAATGGGGAGAGTGGGCAACCCTGCCGAGTTCTCCGCTGCAGGCAGATCGTAGGAGAGATCATTCCATTAATATTAATTCTAGCCACTGGGGCATTATATAACATTCTAACCCATCCAATACATTTTTCCCCCAGGTTCATCCTGGCCATGGTCTGCCAGAGAAAGGACCACTCCACCCTGTCGAATGCCTTGGCGGCATCTAAAGACAGGATGGAGCGGTCCCCTCCCCCCCCCCCCGACTGCACGTTCAGGAGGATCCGTCGTATATTTGTCTGAATTTGTCTCCCAGGGATAAACCCCGTCTGATCTATATGTATTAGCCCCGTTATTACCTTTTTTAATCTATTTGCAAGGACTTTGGCGATTATCTTATAATCTGAGTTGAGTAATAATATAGGTCGATAGGCCTCGATCTTGTTTCCGTCTGTAATGACCGGCGTCACACACAGGGAGGAAAACAGGGAAAGCCCTGCCCAAGGGAGAGGGAAAGGTGGTGACCCCTAACTCACCTTGCGGCTGGCACCTGACTGCCCTGACGTCCCTAGACGGGTTCCTCACCCGTGCGGCGATCACGTGCCTAAACCCTGGCTTTCCCTGAAATGAGCCCTAGATAGTGAACGGGCCCGTGGGATCGCTAGTCCGCACCACTGCACTAAGAGGGAAACACCAGGGAGAGGACAGACAAATACAAACAAACACAAACACCCAGGCGGGCGACCACAGCAGTCCACAAAGGTCCAACAGGGATCCGGAGGGTAGCGTTCTGAAACAACCATCCGAGAACGCAGCAACACAGCTCCAGTGGGTCAGAATAGATGTCCAGGCAGGAAGCTCTATCTCTGGCAACCAGAGAAGTGTGAGAGAGGAATATAAGGAGGTTTGGGAGTGCTGGACAAGGAACAGCTGAGGAGAAGGAGCTACGGATCCCTGAGTGAGCCAAAAGGGTTTGCAAAGCAAACCCAGAAAGCTACCATAAGGAAAACAGCCCTATCTTAAATAGAGCGTGCAGCCAACCGCTGCGACTTCCTGACCCCGGGTATAACGGAGTCAGGCGTTGTTCTCGATACCCTCGTGACACCGTCCTTCCCTTTTTTCAAAATAAGTGTAATAGTTGCCTCCATTAAAGATGGAGGCAATTTCCCGATGGTGCAGGATTCATTCAATACCTCCAGTAACCCAGGTAGCAATATCTCCGCATGAATTTTATATATATCAAACGGAAGCCCGTCAGGGCCGGGGATCGGGGACCCCCGAATTCCCGATATAACCTCCTGCAACTCCCGTAAAAGAATGCGGGAATTCAGGGGAGCCGAGTCCAGTTCAGATAGTGCTGGAATCCTGATTTGATGCAGAAAGTCTTCTATGTGGGTCTCTGTATCATATGGCTCGGAGCGATATAGGTTATTAAGGCCTCATGCACATGACCGTTGTGTGCATCCGCGGGCGTTTTTCCGTTTTCCGTTTTTTTCCGCGGACCCATTGACTTTCAATGGGTCCGTGGAAAAATCGGAGAATGCACCGTTTGGCATCCGCGTCCGTGATCCGTGTTTCCAGTCCGTGAAAAAAATATGACCTGTCCTATTTTTTTTCACGGACAACGGTTCATGGACCCATTCAAGCCAGTGGGTCCGTGAAAAATCACGAATGCACACAAGATTGTCATCCGCGTCTGTGATCCGTGTCTGTTTTTTCCTATCATTTCAAAGGCAAACTTGACTTATATTTTTTTTTCATTTTTCATGTCCATGGATCCTCCAAAAATCAAGGAAGACCCACGGAAGAAAAAACGGACACGGATCACAGAACAACGGAAACCATTTTTGCGGACCGCAAAAAAAAACGTCCGTGTGCATGAGGCCTTAAATGTTTTACGAATTCTCCCTCAATTTCCACTGCTTGATCTAATTTACGACCATCACAAGTTTGAATTTGTCTAATCTTTGGACGAGCCTTTTGGTTAGATACAATAGAAGCTAGGAGTTTACCTGGGGTTCCTGCCTCACAGAAATGATCGTATCCTTGAAAGAACAGTTTATTCTGTGCTTTTTTCGTCATATAATTTGTGTAATGGTCATTAGCTATTTTGAGATTAGCCCGCATATTCGCGTCGTTGTTCATTAGGATCATAGCTTCTAAACGTTTTACATTTTCTTCCAATCTTTTCTCCTCTTTAAAAAACTCAGTTCTTTTGGATTTAATTATACCATAATATAACCCACGGAGATATGCCTTCATCGCGTCCCACACAAAGTGGATATGCGTGGTTCCACTATTTTCTCGCCAAAATTGGGCTAACTCTTTATTTATCCACTCTTGATCTTTTATGACGGTTAGCCAATGTGCGTTCAATCTGAAAGGTTTGACAGTAACAGGCTGTCCCCCTATCTTAATAGCTAATATCATAGGTGAGTGGTCTGAAATTCCGTGGATTTTGTATTTCATTTTTAAAATTAGAGCAAACATCTCGCTATTGGCCAAAGCTAAGTCAATTCTGGACATGGCGCTGTATGTCTTGCTGAAGCATGAGAACGCTTGTTTATTGCCATACAGCGCCCGCCAGATGTCCGTTAGGCCTATTTCCTCACAAAACCCATGGAGTAGTAGTTGTTTTCCCTGGTTGTATTTTGCGGCATTAGAGATTCTGTCCAATTCTGGGTCTATCACACAATTAAAGTCCCCGGATAGTAACACCGGGCACCGCTCTCTACCATAAACAAACGTAGCCAAATGCTTCAAAACTGTCATGGCAAACGGTGGAAGGATATACACAAAAGCTAATATGCAGATTCGTCCATTCCATCGACCATAAAGAAAAATGTATCTCCCTTCTATCCGATGTTCCAGAGGAACATAATCAACATTTTTATGAACGTATACGCTGATCCCGTGGGAATATGACGAGAAACTGGAGTGAAACTGATGCCCTGCCCATTTTTTTGTTAGATAAACGGGGATCTCTGGCGCTGCATGTGTTTCCAATAGTGCTACTATTGCGGGAAGATGACGAGAAATCAGGTCAAAAACTATAACCTGTTTTGTTTTATCCCCAAGCCCACGTACATTCCATGTTAAGACTTTATCGTTCATTACGATTCAAGGCTATAGTAGAGTCGTCCACCGCCACCAAGCGGCAACCGCGGCCGTGCCCGAACCCAACTCGTCCCACCCTCCCACCCCCTGCCTAAACCACCTGCTCCGTCTGTATCGGCAAATCTCCCTGAGCCTCCACTGGCTCCAATGTTTTTTTTTACCCCTCTAGACTTGGATGCAGGCGATTTCAGGTATTTTTCCATTCTGGCCTGTGGGCTACTTCCACCCCCACCTTTGGGTGATCCAGTACCCACTGATTTCCTATTATATTTAGCCGGCATGTTGTCTGCTATTTAATCCTGGTAACCGACAATATACCAAAGTCCCAAAAAATAGTGAGGATCACAAGATCACAGAGATTTACGGTAATCTGAAAGGAAAGTTGTATCTGCTGTAAAACATGTCTGATCACAAGGATGTGACTGCTTAAATAGCAACCAACCTGTATTGTAACTTAGAACCAGTACAAGATGATAATGCAATGTAAATAGAAAGTTTATTTACTACTTTTATAGATTGTATCTACATGTATGCATTGCATGGATACATGGTACATACTTGTATAGGCTGTATATGTATGCTTTGCATGGATACATGGTACATACTTTTATGGCTGTATATGTATGCTTTGCATGGATACATGGTACATACTTTTATGGCTGTATATGTATGCTTTGCATGGATACATGGTACATACTTTTATGGCTGTATATGTATGCTTTGCATGGATACATGGTACATACTTTTATGGCTGTATATCTATGCTTTGCATGGATACATGGTACATACTTTTACAGACTGTATATGTATGCTTTGCATGGATACATGGTACATACTTTTATAGGCTGTATATGTATGCTTTGCATGGATACATGGTACATACTTTTATAGGCTGTATATGTATGCATTGCATAGATACATGGTACATACTTTTATGGCTGTATATGTATGCTTTGCATGGATACATGGTACATACTTTTATGGCTGTATATGTATGCTTTGCATGGATACATGGTACATACTTTTATGGCTGTATATGTATGCTTTGCATGGATACATGGTACATACTTTTATGGCTGTATATGTATGCTTTGCATGGATACATGGTACATACTTTTACAGACTGTATATGTATGCTTTGTATGGTTACATAGTTAAACCCATTTAGCAGTTTTTTGGGCTGGCCTATATGGGGATATCTTTATAAACACGTTGGTTTTATGAAGCACAGTAGAAATATTTTATAACAAGGTCATATTATACAAAAATAATCTAAGAATCCACTGCCCCTAAATTCATTGTATATTGTGACCAGACATTCACACTGGTGAAGAAGCAAAAGTGGGACTGTACAAATAAGCTTTGCTCAAGATCAGATTTTATATTTCACTTTCACCCACTTATTTGTTATTCTATAATATAGCAGCACATAGGGAAGAATCCAGACCTGGATGACTGTAGACAAGAATGCTCATCACTTTCCCCAACTATGGTATGTCCGTATTTGCTTTGAAGTGACCGCTGAGAATGTTGAGAATGTTTTCTTTGTTAAAGGGCAAAAATCAGGGGCTAATATTAAGCAGTCGTTCCACAGGGCCCCACACAATGTAGATTTGTAGATGGTTTCAGTTAACTTACTTAGAACACATGACAGAATATATAATAGGATTGTACAGCTATTGAAACCTTGTCTGGACGTGACCCTCTAAATCTAGGGGCACGCAGCCTGGAGAACAGATGGAGGCCTCAGCAGAAATAAGTAAAATAATATGCAGAAAGTCTTTGTTTATACAGGTGTTTTTGGCATTTTCATTCGAAACAGAAAACTACCTCTACTTGTTCCTTTGTCAGTAGCCTGTTCTTCTCATAAAGCATTGACCCATGCTGTGAAACCAGACATGAAGCATAGAAAATCATATTAGCTACACAATTCTGTGAAACAGCCCAGAAACCGTGAACCAGGAGTCTTCACAGACAAAAAAAAATTATATTTCACCATGCTGACATAATAAATCCTTTCACAGTTGTGATAATGATTATGATGTAACTGTAGAAATAATCTCTTTATTGACTGGGAGCAGAGGGGAATTGGTGCGAAGGCAGAAAAGCCCAAGATATCATTCATGATGAATGAGATACCTTAAGGAGTCTACCACTAGGAAAGACCCTAAATGAGTGCATGATCGATAGTGGGTGACTGGATGGCACACAGGGTCTTCAAAGTGTCAACTAATGGGCATGGACATGTTCATAGAGAATGGGGCATGGGCAACAAGTAAAGTAGGATCTCCCGAATTCCATTTTTAGACAGTTTTTCTTGTAATTTCAGAATGCATACACACACATACAGGTCCTTCTCAAAAAATTAGCATATTGTGATAAAGTTCATTATTTTCTGTAATGTACTGATAAAGATTAGACTTTCATATATTTTAGATTCATTACACACCAACTGAAGTAGTTCAAGCCTTTTATTGTTTTAATATTGATGATTTTGGCATACAGCTCATGAAAACCCAAAATTCCTATCTAAAAAAATTAGCATATCATGAAAAGGTTCTCTAAACGAGCTATTAACCTAATCATCTGAATCAACTTATTAACTCTAAACACCTGCAAAAGATTATTGAGGCTTTTAAAAACTCCCAGCCTGGTTCATTACTCAAAACCGCAATCATGGGTAAGACTGCCGACCTGACTGCTGTCCAGAAGGCCATCATTGACACCCTCAAGCAAGAGGGTAAGACACAGAAAGAAATTTCTGAACGAATAGGCTGTTCCCAGAGTGCTGAATCAAGGCCCCTCAGTGGGAAGTCTGTGGGAAGGAAAAAGTGTGGCAGAAAACGCTGCACAACGAGAAGAGGTGACCGGACCCTCAGGAAGATTGTGGAGAAGGACCGATTCCAGACCTTGGGGGACCTGCGGAAGCAGTGGACTGAGTCTGGAGTAGAAACATCCAGAGCCCCCGTGTACAGGCGTGTGCAGGAAATGGGCTACAGGTGCCGCATTCCCCAGAAACAGCGGCAGAAGCGCCTGACCTGGGCTACAGAGAAGCAGCACTGGACTGTTGCTCAGTGGTCCAAAGTACTTTTTTCGGATGAAAGCAAATTTTGCATGTCATTCGGAAATCAAGGTGCCAGAGTCTGGAGGAAGACTGGGGAGAGGGAAATGCCAAAATGCCTGAAGTCCAGTGTCAAGTACCCACAGTCAGTGATGGTCTGGGGTGCCATGTCAGCTGCTGGTGTTGGTCCACTGTGTTTTATCAAGGGCAGGGTCAATGCAGCTAGCTATCAGGAGATTTTGGAGCACTTCATGCTTCCATCTGCTGAAAAGCTTTATGGAGATGAAGATTTCATTTTTCAGCACGACCTGGCACCTGCTCACAGTGCCAAAACCACTGGTAAATGGTTTACTGACCATGGTATTACTGTGCTCAATTGGCCTGCCAACTCTCCTGACCTGAACCCCATAGAGAATCTGTGGGATATTGGGAAGAGAAAGTTGAGAGACGCAAGACCCAACACTCTGGATGAGCTTAAGGCCGCTATCGAAGCATCCTGGACCTCCATAACACCTCAGCAGTGCCACAGGCTGATTGCCTCCATGCCACGCCGCATTGAAGCAGTCATTTCTGCAAAAGGATTCCCAACCAAGTATTGAGTGCATAACTGAACATAATTATTTGAAGGTTGACTTTTTTTGTATTAAAAACACTTTTCTTTTATTGGTCGGATGAAATATGCTAATTTTTTTAGATAGGAAATTTGGGTTTTCATGAGCTGTATGCCAAAATCATCAATATTAAAACAATAAAAGGCTTGAACTACTTCAGTTGGTGTGTAATGAATCTAAAATATATGAAAGTCTAATGTTTATCAGTACATTATAGAAAATAATGAACTTTATCACAATATGCTAATTTTTTGAGAAGGACCTGTATATGCACTGTTTAGAGAATGTTTTTCCTCAATGACTGCCTACAATGCCCACACAATACTTCTATTTAGTATCATACAATTACAGTGAAAGGTAAAGCCCCAAGTAGTACAGGGCATGCTTCACTCGGTTTGCTCCTGGGGGTTCAGTCCTTTAGGCCCCATAGTAAAGAGGGGCATAAGGGGCACTTCTATGGAGCTGAGCTGCACCTAGGCAACATGAGCAATGAACGTGTCGTCACTGGCCTAAGGAAAGCTATGAGAAGGCAGTGGCGCTACTGCCTTCTCAAATAGCTGATCAGCGGGGATACCGGGTATTAGACCCCCTTCGATCAGACATGAGAATAGGTCATCTGTTATAAAGTCTCTGAAAGCTCCTTTAATGATAAATCTGCCCATGGTCCCTATATTCTTATATAGAGCAGAAATACAAATGCAGACAGCAAATGCATTTCCGTTCTGCAAATTATAAAAGGTCCGATGCTAGTCTGCAAAATGTGGTCCACGGACCTGTTGAAGTCCATGTTGTTATGTAGGTGGCACACAGATGGTGTCTGTATTTTGTGGGTCCGTGGTTTTCAGACTACAAAATGCATACAGTCATGTGCATTAGGCCTATGGATGTTATTACATATGTGGCTTGAGCTGCGGGTTCTGTATTGCCGTTAGTTAATTCCATGACCACATCTCTACTGTGCAACGGGAAACCAAAGCAAATACATGTGTGGGCCAACAATTGGTGGTAACCGTGGTGTGGTTACCACTGCTCGGCAGCACATTTGCCAAGCTAACGTGTCATGTCACAATAAGTATCACAAAAGTCATGGGGCCAAAACCATGTGCAACTTGTGTGCTGTCATGTGACTATTTTAGAGTTGGGATTTGGCCGTGAAAAAACAGCCAAGTTGCAGAGACACAGTTGCATTCAAATTGCATTGTAGTCTATGATCACAGCAACTTGCAACCTGTGATCAATTGATTTTTCTGCTATTATTGCGTCACAGCCACGGCATGTCATGCGTTACATCGCAACCCCATTGACAATCACCTCATAGTTCCCTAAATTACACCATTCTTAAAGAACCATCTCAGCTGGCACCAAATGAGGCTTGCTACACAGCCCAAATCCTGTTCTGCCCCCAGCTCTTTTCTAGTCTTTTCACACACTAAGGCCGTGAGCGGTCTGTGGTATCCCGGCCTGGATTCCTGCTGACAGCAGGAGCGCACGGCGTCATTGGTTGCTATGACGCCGTGTGCTTAATGCCGCCGCTGCACTACAGTAGTACACTGGTATGATCTATACGAGTGTATTACTGTAGTGCAGCGGCGGCATGAAGCGCGTGGCGTCATAGCAACCAATGAGGCCATGCACTCCTGCTGTCAGCAGGAATCCAGGCCGGGATACCACGGACCTCTCACGGCCGGGTTCCACGGCCGTGTGCATTCGGCCTAAGGCCTCATGCACATGACCGTTACGTTTTGCAAACCGCGGATCCGCAAAAAACAGAAGCCGCCCGTGTGCCTTCCGCAATTTGTGGAACGGGCGGCCTATTGTAGAAATGCCTATTCTTGTCCGCAAAATGGACAAGAATAGGACATGTTTTATTTTTTTTGCTGGGCCACGGAACGGAGCAGCGGATGCGGACAGCACATGGAGTGCTGTCTGCATCTTTTGCGGCCCCATTGAAGTAAATGGGTCCACATCCGAGCCGCAAAAACTGCGGCTCGGATGTGGACCAGAACTACGGTCGTGTGCATGAGGCCTAACCCTATGGCTGCTTTCACATGAGCGAGTTGTTCACTCCGGACTCTGAGCGCTGTTCACTCCCGTCCTGAACTTCCAGCACTGCCGGGGTCACATAGCATTATATTGATTTATGATGCTATGTAACCCTCAGAGGTCTGGAATGTATTAGATAAAAGTGACATAATACCACTTGCTGAAGTGAGACAGCCCTTTAAGACCGCCCTGGTCAACTATCAGTGACTGAGAGCTATGTACATATGTATTTACACTTAGGTCATATGCACACAAACGTATTTTCAGTTTGCATTTTTTACGAATTAAATGCGGACCCATTCATTTCTATAAGACTACAAAAACATATGGACAGCACACGGATGTTATATGTGTGCAGTCCGCATCCATTTATCATGTAAAGAAAGTGAATACAAGGCACTTACTAATGTATTGTGATTGTCCATATTGATTCCTTTGCTGGCTGGATTTATTTTTCCATAACATTATACACTGCTTGTTTCCATGGTTACAACCACCCTGTTATCCATCAGCTGTGGCGCTGTACATATGATAAGGGGTATACGTACATACATAATACAGACAATTGTACTAAGCATGAACAAGACGGTAATGCATTGATAATGTGTATCAACAGAGATTATTCATATCTCTTACTGTATTATGTACGTGTAATAGTATTCATATTTTTTTACCTCTGAAAATGAATACAAAATTAACTGATAAAAGAAATAAAAGCATAAACAAGACGAGTTACAAACTGGTACAGAAGGAGAGAGGGCCCTGCCTGTGAGGGCTTACAATCTACATGATGCCTATTCTTGTCCGTTATTGCGGACAAGAATAGGACATGTTCTATTTTTTTTCGGGAGCAGCGGACCGGAAATGCGGATGCGGACAGCATCTTTCTCTGCATAATAAACTTTCTCTGCATAATAAATGCTATTTGCTGACGTGGCAAAATCCCTTTAAAGTGGCCCCATGTTAGAGGCGGCTCCAAATTGACAGAAGGCAGGGTCAACAGAAGTAGGCAGAATCAAGCCCTTTTTATTTTCAGGCCTTGGGATTCCTTCAGTCTGATAATGTGGCCCCCAACCAGAAAAAGTTGTGCACCCCTCTTTAGGGTCTATGGCTAGTCCGCCCCTGATATTGAGGCAGGGTCACATTGATACTTGGTGGCATCTCCTCTTGCTGCCACTCTGGCATTGTAATGGTCATCCAGGTGACCATCCTCCTATGCTATGTCATTCTAAGCTCTTTTAGCATGGACACATGGACCCATTCAGCCAAGGTGTTTGTTGGCTGCTGTGCATGAGAAAATCCATCGCTCCATCCAGTTCCACACATTCTTGATGGGGAAGAGATCTGCCAGGGAAGCTGCCGGATCCTGTGAGGTGCACATTGTGTGGAGCCGGCAGTGTGTGGGCAGGTGCTATCCTGTTGGAACACTACATCAAAATAGGCACTAGGATTGGTTCCATAATGTCCTGGACATACCGACGGCTGGTCAATGTTTCCTACATGAATACCAAATGGGAACAGGCATGGTAACTAATGGCACCGTACATCAGGTCGCCTGGCGTTGGTGCTGTGTGTCTCTGCACTATGAATGATGGCATTAATACAAATGACCATAGGTGTCCCTAATGCCAGGATTATAGTATATCAACAAGTGTTGTGGCAAAATGAAAGGGCACCCTAAAGCAATAATAGTGGTAAAGCTCCCAAATACATATAAATTAAACAAACGACATGGAGCTCATAAAATACCTATAAAAAATATATCTTTAATAACATATCAGTAAATTACAAGCATATTACCGTTAAAAAATGAAGGTGGTAGAGAAAAGACACCATTCCAGCTTTACACAGACCGCATAGATTAATAAATACAATAACAACAGCCAATCTAAATAGTAGAACAATATCACGATGGGTCAGCAATGTCAGGATCATGAAACAATAATTACCCAGAACCAACCGCAACTCAGTGCAGATAAGCCCTATCGAAGTAAGAGCATACTCGCGTATGCAATAAAACATAAAGCCGCCTGACCTGAACAAGCGAGACTGTGAGAGCCAAGATGGTGCTACCCCACTTAGTCTCTGTCTCTGAAATGTATCTGCTGGGGTTTGAACTCACAACCTTTTGCACTAGAGGGCTTTACAACCCAATGATCGGGGTAGCGCCATCCTGGCTTCCACAGGCGGCTTTATGTTTAATTGCATACGCGAGTATGTTCTTACTTCGATAGGGCTTATCTGCACTGAGTTGCGTCTGGTTCTGGGTAATTATTGTTTTTATGATCCTGACATTGCTGACCCATCGTGATATTGTTCTACTATTTAGATTGGCTGTTGTTATTGTATTTATTAATCTATGCGGTCTGTGTAAAGCTGGGATGGTGTCTTTTCTCTGCCACCCTCATTTTTTAACGGTAATATGCTTGTAATTTACTGATACACTATTAAAGATATATTTTTATAGGTATTTTATAAGCTCCATGTCTTTTGTTTAATTTATATTCATGATGGCAGCAGGTGCTCTTCCGTGAACTCTGATGCAGCCATCATTAGTACCAAGACAGAACCTGCTATCATCACTGAACACTATTGTTTGCCATTCATGCCTCCAATTGGCCAATCTCGTGGCACCAGCGCAGATGCTCTTGGCAATGATGAGAGGTCAATGACAAATGAGCTAGTGAAGTATGTGAATGTAGTTCTGCTTCAAGTATGTGGTTTCTTATGGTCCAAGCGGTCACTGCAGTAGCTGCTGCAAAACCAATCTGTGATGCCATGGCTGTCCTTTGTGATACAGTAGCTCTTCTAATGTAAGAGAGAGGAGGGAAGACAGTGCTGTCAGGCAAAACACAACAGCGGAGAGGCCAGACAAAAGATAGTATCTTGGAACTTTGATCACTATATATAACACCCTCTAGAATTGCCATATTGTAAAATAGTCTTTTATATCTTAACTCCCACTAGGTGTCCTTAAGTGCAACCTGGAGCGCAGGCCTCAGCTGGTCTGTGCTAAGGGCTAACAGCAAAATGTGTAAGGGATCGCTCTCTCAAGCAAGGCGGCAATGACAGATCCCTCCTCAGACATCGGGGTTAAAGTCCAAACGGTGCTTTATTTTGGCACTTCACTAATACAGATGATCACTCAGTTATATCGTCACTGGGTGAGGTTCCAGCACCCCAAAACATAACACAGCAAATTATAGACACCTGCCATTCTCTACCTAATAGAGTACATAGGTCTCCCTGTCTCACCTCTAAAGAGCCGTTCACATACAGGGTATCCGTCTCCGACACTCAGCAGGTGAGCTTCACCAGGCATAAGTCCCCCACCAGGGGAGAGATCCGGCTTCACTCAGCTTGATGGCCCCCCAACCCTCCTGGCTGGGACCACCTAGAGCCTCTGCAGGCTTCCTTTTCAAATTCTCCCCAGACTCATGCACTGAGGTCTAGTCTATCCCCCAGTGATTAAACCCAGCTACCTCCCCTGGCCAGGTGAATAGCTGTGGTGGAATAGGGGTGTGGACTGAAATATACACCCCCTCCACACCTCTATCATGCACTTCACCACAAATGATTTAGAAAAATTATTATACTGCAAAGCCCTGCATTATAAAAGTTTCTCTTGTGAAACAGGAGTTATGTGTTAGCTAAATGTGCTTCATCTATAAAAACATGAACCGCATTGAAGACCACATGAAAACTGCATTGCCGTTCTGATACAGCTTTGATGTGGCTTTAACCGCACCTCAACTGCTATATAGTATAACATAAAATCCATAAAGCTAGGTTTACACATTGCAGACGAGTTGAAGTAAATGGTCCGGAATAGGGTTATACATGACATCAGAGAAAGGACCCCCACCCATACGTCATGTGACACTTGCCATTTAGTTAAGGTGTTACTATCATTTCATAATGAAAGGAACAGGAGCAGTCAGCTGAGTGCTGTCCCCCCTCAGTCCTGACTGGTTGTCCTTGGAAAGCCAAGCGAACAGTTTACAGACCCATAAACTTTGTTACATCACTCGCTCCACTCTTCAAAAAGAGCCAAGTTAGGGTACTTTTACACTAGCGTTATTCTTTTCCGGCATTGAGTTCCGTCCTAGGGGCTCTATACCGGAACAGAACTGATCAGTTTTATCCTAATTCATTCTGAATGGAGAGCAATCCGTTCAGTATGCATCAGGATGTCTTCAGTTCAGTACCTCTTACAGTATTTTGCTGTAGAAGATACTGCACTATGCTGTGGTATTTTCTCAGTCCAAAATTCCGGAACACTTGCCAGAATGCCGGATCCAGCATTATTTTCTATTGAAATGCATTAATGCTGGATCCGGCACCAAGTGTTCCAGAAAAGCTGATCCAAGATTCCCAATTTTCCAATTTAAAAATGTGAGAAAGAAATATACTGGATACGTTTTTCTGAATGACACCAGAGAGACGGATCTGGTATTGCAATACATTTGTGAGACAGATCCACTTCCAACAACGCAAGTGTGAAAGTACCCTAACACTGATTAGAACCGAAGGAAAGGCACAACGCTCAGTTGAGTCCTTCCGCTTTATCATTTTTGTGAATAGTTGGGGCCTCAGTAACAGGAACCCCAGTGATCAAAACTTCTGACACTATGTCACTATAACATGCCAGAAGTTTTAAGTCAAAGTATCTAAGTGGTGAATAGCAGTTTATTCAGGAGCAGAACATGCAATCATATTTATCTCCTATAGCAGCATATCTCAGACATACAGGTGAAACTCGAAAAATTAGAATATTGTGCAAAAGTCCATTTATTTCAGTAATTCTAATTAAAAGGAATTGCATTAATGCAACTTAAAATTTGAATTTTGTGAAAAGGTTTAATATTCTAGGCTCAAAGTGTCACCCTCTAGTCGGCTAATTAATCCATACCCCCTGAGCAGACCTGAGATTGTGACTTTGGGGTTTCATAAGCTGTAAACCGTAATAATCCAAATTATAACAAATAAAGGCTTGAAATATCTCGCTTTGCATGTAATGAGTCTCATATGTTAGTTTCACCTTTTAATTTGCATTACTGAAATAAATGAACTTTGCACGATATTCAGATTTTTCTACTTTCACCTGTATGTCAGTGCAGTTTCATATGAAAGTAATGATCACTATTCCACCAGTAGTCCTATTCAGTTTGTTCGTGGATGTGACCTTTGTGTTGACCTTGCACACATATGTGATATAACACATATAATTGTAGCTAACATAATGTCAGGAGCTAATGACATGTGAAGGTGACATTATTGATGCCATGTTAGTCATATTCAGTTAACCTGTGAGTACGGTACACAGGACTGATCTATGGGCTATACCATGATAGAGGTCAACTGTACTGTTAGTTATGTTTTACCTACATGTACAGTATATCACAAAATTGCACAGCCAGCTTCTTTTTATACGATGATGGTCTGTCATTGGTACTATCATGAATGAATGTTTTGGTTGAAATTGTCCATTTTGATCAACTTTAGACAAATTCGGATGAATACTTTTAAGGTGCCCATACACATTAGACAAAGGTTGGCTAAACCTGCTGCTGGAAGCGATATCTGTCAGACTGCAGTTATGGTTATGGCTAACTTTAAAGGGTTTGTTTGGTTAAAAAAATATATTTTCAAATGTGCTGTTAGGGCATTCTAAGTTAAATTGGAGGTATCATCATGACATTTGTCATTTGAAGCTAATCCATGATTTCCACAATTTGCGCTTTTGAATTTTATGGGGCCATATATTTTACTTGCAGTGGCTGTTGGAGGGAAAATGTGGTAGTAAGTGGCAGCCATTAAAATGGATGTCCAACCATGTATTTTACAGGTAGTCCAGATCTGCAAGAAGGACTCTATGGTCTGGCTAAAAAACTGAGGACCCCCTCTATGATATCCTTATTCCTTAATCGGACATATGTTAAGGAGTTGGGGTTATTAGACAACTCTTTTAAAGGCGTTGTCCCACAAAAAATATTCAGCAGTTTTCAAACAAACCTTGATCCGAATACCTTGCAATTGCTTGTAATAAAAAATGGAGCATAGCCACCGAGGTATTCAATAAAATGTGTCTGTATAGCGCCACCTGCTGTTTGTTCTTTTTATCATTTCTTTGTCCGGCTCACTGAGCTGTGATAGGGAGAGCTGAGACACACCTCCAGAGCTGTGATAGGGAGAGCTGAGACACACCTCCTGAGCTGTGATAGGGAGAGCTGAGACACACCTCCTGAGCTGTGATAGGGAGAGCTGAGACACACCTCCTGAGTTGTGATAGGGAGAGCTGAGACACGCCTCCATAGCTGCAGCAGAGAAGACACTCCCCTTGAGCTGTCAGCTTGATATAAATCTAGCAGAGCAATGAATGGGGAGATCTCTGGATCCATGTGAGGTCCTGGACCTGGCCCTGTGCTGGTTTTAGCTTTGTTAAATAGAGATTGTTATGTACTATATGATGTCTGATTAAAAAATTTTGAATTAATCGTGGGATAAGCCCTTTAATATAGAGGTCACCTGTTCAGGATTCCAGTCTATTTGCCAGAGCTGATAGTGTCCACAAAGAGCTTACCCATGTCAATGTGCCACATCTGTATACTACATGAATGGCCCATTGTTTTTGATTAGCAGCAAACTCTATAGATACAATGCATGGCTATTCTACACAACATGTCTGATCCCTGAGCTCATGATCATGCACAGCTCCATGATTTGTTATAAAGATAACATTGTTGATGGTCTTGTGGTGTTCCCTGTGCAATATTAAATTAAATACTCCTTTAGATGATATACAATTCTAGAATATGATTTCATAAGTCTGTATTTGGCAACTGGCCAGTCAGCTATAATGCAATGGCATTCTAGTGAAATGCTAGATGACAGTTGATTTCCATCATGTAGCTATTGCCGTCCAGACTGCTACTGGTGCCAGAAACATAGACTAAGGAGCCTAGAAGTCTAGATGGGCCCCAGTAGTAAATATATTGTTCACCCGTAGATAGGGAGTGTGCTGAGCATAATGGGGGATGAAGAATGGAATAACCTAAGGGGAATTCCTCCACTTTCAGAATCATTGGTTACAAAATTACATGTATATTACGAATAGAGATGACAGGAATTATTCCTGCGGTAACAACATGGTATCACAGAAGGAAGTTTTATTGTTACAAGGGTTGTCCGGCCCCAAGTTAAAATTAATTAAGGGACGGAATGTGTTTAAAATGTTATACCCATCTAAGACATTGAGGGCATATTGCTGTCAGATAGGTGAGGATCACCCCTGGGATCTGTTCCTATCTCCATAAAAGGGCCCTTGAAGTGTACAGCGTGCTCTCCCTTCTCTTCTATGGAAGTTCATAGAATAGCAGAGCGAGTGCGCTTAGCTATTTTTGGAAGTCCCATAGAGGTGAATGGAAAGCACAACGCACATGCATTCGACCTCGCCATTCCCTGGTTTGGAACTGCCAGAAATAGCAAAGCCAAAGTTTCACTATTTTCAGAACTCCCACAGTGGTGAATGGAGGGTGCCCTCATTTGCACTGTGTGTTCACCTTAAATTTGGGGGGGGGGAGAAGGGGAGTCCATTCTGGAGATAGGAGCAGGTTCCAGAGGTGGGACCTGCACCTATCTGACATTGATGGCATATCCTAGCAATATGCCATTAATGTCTGATATGTGAATACCCCTTTAACATAAAAAATAAAGCCACTCACCTGTTTACCAATCACGTGCCACCTGGACACATGTTACCACTGAGGCAAGTGAATGGAGCAGTGGTGCATGTGATGGAACATCACAGTTCTGGTTCACAGAGGACTAAAAGAAGTGGGGATCGGAACTTCAGTACTGAAATTAAGCACCAGTGAACAGGTGAGTGGCTTTCTTTTTTTTATGCCAACTGCTTTTTTTCTGATGTTTTGTATATACAGGGAGTGCAGAATTATTAGGCAAATGAGTATTTTGACCACATCATCCTCTTTATGCATGTTGTCTTACTCCAAGCTGTATAGGCTCGAAAGCCTACTACCAATTAAGCATATTAGGTGATGTGCATCTCTGTAATGAGAAGGGGTGTGGTCTAATGACATCAACACCCTATATCAGGTGTGCATAATTATTAGGCAACTTCCTTTCCTTTGGCAAAATGGGTCAAAAGAAGGACTTGACAGGCTCAGAAAAGTCAAAAATAGTGAGATATCTTGCAGAGGGATGCAGCACTCGAACAATCAAGCGTTTCATTAAAAATAGTCAACAGGGTCGCAAGAAGCGTGTGGAAAAACCAAGGCGCAAAATAACTGCCCATGAACTGAGAAAAGTCAAGCGTGCAGCTGCCAAGATGCCACTTGCCACCAGTTTGGCCATATTTCAGAGCTGCAACATCACTGGAGTGCCCAAAAGCACAAGGTGTGCAATACTCAGAGACATGGCCAAGGTAAGAAAGGCTGAAAGACGACCACCACTGAACAAGACACACAAGCTGAAAGGTCAAGACTGGGCCAAGAAATATCTCAAGACTGATTTTTCTAAGGTTTTATGGACTGATGAAATGAGAGTGAGTCTTGATGGGCCAGATGGATGGGCCCATGGCTGGATTGGTAAAGGGCAGAGAGCTCTAGTCCGACTCAGACGCCAGCAAGGTGGAGGTGGAGTACTGGTTTGGGCTGGTATCATCAAAGATGAGCTTGTGGGGCCTTTTCGGGTTGAGGATGGAGTCAAGCTCAACTCCCAGTCCTACTGCCAGTTTCTGGAAGACACCTTCTTCAAGCAGTGATACAGGAAGAAGTCTGCATCCTTCAAGAAAAACATGATTTTCATGCAGGACAATGCTCCATCACACGCGTCCAAGTACTCCACAGCGTGGCTGGCAAGAAAGGGTATAAAAGAAGAAAATCTAATGACATGGCCTCCTTGTTCACCTGATCTGAACCCCATTGAGAACCTGTGGTCCATCATCAAATGTGAGATTTATAAGGAGGGAAAACAGTACACCTCTCTGAACAGTGTCTTGGAGGCTGTGGTTGCTGCTGCACGCAAAGTTGATGGTGAACAGATCAAAACACTGACAGAATCCATGGATGGCAGGCCTTTGAGTGTCCTTGCAAAGAAAGGTGGCTATATTGGTCACTGATTTGTTTTTGTTTTGTTTTTGAATGTCAGAAATGTATATTTGTGAATGTTGAGATGTTATATTGGTTTCACTGGTAAAAATAAATAATTGAAATGGGTATATATTTGTTTTTTGTTAAGTTGCCTAATAATTATGCACAGTAATAGTCACCTGCACACACAGATATCCCCCTAAAATAGCTAAAACTAAAAACAAACTAAAAACTACTTCCAAAAATATTCAGCTTTGATATTAATGAGTTTTTTGGGTTCATTGAGAACATGGTTGTTGTTCAATAACAAAATGAATCCTCAAAAATACAACTTGCCTAATAATTCTGCACTCCCTGTACAGTGGATATAGAAAGTCTACACAACATAGACAATTAGAATTTTTTACACGTTTAATGTGACCTATAAACTGTACCACTCAATTGAAAAACAAACTGAAATCTTTTAGGTGGAGGGAAGAAAACAAAAAAAACCTAAAATAATGTGGTTGCATAAGTGTGCACACCCTCTTATAACTGGGGATGTAGCTGTGTTCAGAATTAAGCAATCACATTCCAAATCATGTTAAATAGGAGTCAGCATACACCTGCCATCATTTAAAGTGCCTCTGATTAACCCCAAATAAAGTTCATCTGCTCTAGTTGGTCTTTCCTGAAATTTTCTTAGTCGCATCCAACAGCAAAAGCCATGGTACACAGAGAGCTTCCAAAGCATCAGAGGGATCTCATTGTTAAAAGGTATCAGTCAGGAGAAGGGTACAAAAGAATTTCCAAGACATTAGATATACCATGGAACAAAGTGAAGACAGTCATCATCAAGTGGAGAAAAAAGGGCACAACAGTGACATTACCAAGAACTGGACGTCCCTCCAAAATTGATGAAAAGACGAGAAGAAAACTGGTCTGGGAGGCTACCAAGAGGTCTACAGCAACATTAAAGCAGCTGCAGGAATATGTGGCAAGTACTGGCTGTGTGGTACATGTGACAACAATCTCCTGTATTCTTCATATGTCTGGGCTATAAGGTAGAGTGGCAAGATGAAAGCCTTTTCTTACTAAGAAAAACATCGAAGCCAGGCTACATTTTGCAAAAACACATCTGAAGTCTCCCAAAAGCATATGGGAAAAGGTGTTATGGTCTGATGAAAACAAGGCTGAACTTTTTGCCCATAATGCCAAAAGATATGTTTGGCCCAAAAACAACACTGCACATCACCAAAAGAACACCATACCCACAGTGAAGCATGGTGGTGGCAGCATCATGCTTTGGGGCTGTTTTTCTTCAGCGGGAACTGGGGCCTTAGTTAAGCTAGAGGGAATTATGAAAAGTTCCAAATACCAGTCAATATTAGCACAAAACCTTCAGGCTTCTGCTAGAAAGCTGAACATGAAGAGGAACTTCATCTTTCAGCATGACAACGACCCAAAGCATACATCCAAAACAACAAAGGAATGGCTTTACCAGAAGAAGATTAAAGTTTTGGAATGGCCCAGCCAGAGCCCAGACCTGAATCCGATTGAAAATCTGTGGGGTGATCTGAAGAAGGCTGTGCACAGGAGATGCCCTCGCAATCTGACAGATTTGGAGTGTTTTTGCAAAGAAGAGTGGGCAAATCTTGCCAAGTCAAAATGTGCCATGCTGACTCATACCCAAAAAGACTGAGTGCTGTAATAAAATCAAAAGGTGCTTCAACAAAGTATTAGTTTAACCGCCTCCGGACCGCCTAACGCAGGATCGCGGTCCGGAGGCGGCAGCGCTGCGCACAGTCACGCATATACGCGTCATCTCGCAAGACGCGAGATTTCCTGTGAACGCGTGCACACAGGCGCGCGGGTTCACAGGATCGGAAGGTAAGCGAGTAGATCTCCAGCCTGCCAGTGGCGATCGTTCGCTGGCAGGCTGGAGATGAGATTTCTTTTAACTCTTAACAGGTATATTAGACGCTGTTTTGATAACAGCGTCTAATATACCTGCTACCTGGTCCTCTGGTGGTCCCTTTTGTTTGGATCGACCACCAGAGGACACAGTAAAGTAGCACCAAACACCACTACACTACACTACACCCCCCCTGTCACTTATTAACCCCTTATGAACCCCTGATCACCCCCCTGTCATTGATCACCCCCCTGTAAGGCTCCATTCAGACGTCCGTATAATTTTTACGGATCCATGGATACATGGATCGGATCCGCAAAACACATACGGACGTCTGAATGGAGCCTTACAGGGGGGTGATCAATGACAGGGGGGTGATCACCTCATATACACTCCCTGATCACCCCCTGTCATTGATCACCCCCCTGTCATTGATCACCCCCCTGTAAGGCTCCATTCAGACGTCCGTATGAATTTTACGGATCCACGGATACATGGATCGGATCCGCAAAACAAATACGGACGTCTGAATGGAGCCTTACAGGGGGGTGATCAATGACAGGGGGGTGATCACCCATATAGACTCCCTGATCACCCCCCTGTCATAATCACCCCCCTGTCATTGATCACCCCCCTGTAAGGCTCCATTCAAACGTCCGTATGATTTTTACGGATCCACGGGTACATGGATTGGATCCACAAAACACATACAGACATCTGAATGGAGCCTTACGGGGGGGGGGGGGTGATCAATGACAGGGGGTATTTTGTGATGGGCATAGTGAGTTCATGGAAGTTTTTATTTTTTGTCACAAGTTAGTGGAATATGAGACTTTGTAAGAAAAAAGAAAAAGAAAAATGTAAATCATCATTTTCCGCTAACTTGTGACAAAAAATAAAAAGTTCTATGAACTCACTATGCCCATCAGTGAATACCTTAGGGTGTCTACTTTCCGAAATGGGGTCATTTGTGGGGTGTTTCTACTGTCTGGGCATTGTAGAACCTTAGGAAACATGACAGGTGCTCAGAAAGTCAGAGCTGCTTCAAAAAGCGGAAATTCACATTTTTGTACCATAGTTTGTAAACGCTATAACTTTTACCCAAACCATTTTTTTTTTCACCCAAACATTTTTTTTTATCAAAGACATGTAGAACAATAAATTTAGCAAAAAATGTATATATGGATGTCGTTTTTTTTGCAAAATTTTACAACTGAAAGTGAAAAATGTCATTTTTTCGCAAAAAAATCGTTAAATTTCGATTAATAACAAAAAAAGTTAAAATGGCAGCAGCAATGAAATACCACCAAATGAAAGCTCTATTAGTGAGAAGAAAAGGAGGTAAAATTCATTTGGGTGGTAAGTTGCATGACCGAGCAATAAACGGTGAAAATAGTGTAGTGCAGAAGTGTAAAAAGTGGCCTGGTCATTAAGGGGGTTTCAGCTAGGGAGGCTGAGGTGGTTAAGGATGTGCACACTTATGCAACCATATTATTTTATTTTTATATTTTTTCTTCCTCTACCTAAAAGATTTCAGTTTGTTTTTCAATTGTGTTTTACAGTCTATAGGTCACATTAAAGGTGGAAAAAGTTCTGAAATGATTTATCTTTGTCTCATTTTTTTACATCATAGAAACCTGACATTTTAACATGGGTCTGTAGACTTTTTATATCCACTGTATATACTGTATCTATATTTATAGTATTCAATTTGATTATTAGTCTTTTCTTTATACTTTTTTTTTTTTAGTCAAGGCCAATGCCAGCTTTCTGCAAAAAAGTTGCATCAAAATGGCTCTGTGTAAGCCAGGCTACAAAAGTTAGCAGTTGGCAGTTGGGCCAATACATGATCATGGCCCATATAAACAGATAGGTCTGGTGGTATATGATTACAGTCCACAAATGGAACCTAACTCAGGAGATTTGCATGCTGGTGTTAGCTTAGAATGTTCGTATATACATAATATTTTATCTTTGTCCCAGTACTCTGTTTAGCTGAGATGTGTTCTTTTTTTTTCATCTATGTGATAACTCTTGAATGCGCTTGTATTAGGATGCCAGTTTGGTGCTTGGCAAGTCCTCTTTTCTTGTAAGTGGTAGGTAAAAAAAATCTGTTCCTTGATGTCCTTTGATTTCTTAGCCTGAATGAATGTTTGAGTCGCTTGCTATTTAATGTATCAACTGCATGGAAAATACCACTCATTATATGACTATTACTGTATATAACGTCAGTGCTCTTGAGATTCTTGGGGGTTGGGGCTATTGCAGTAATCTAGATGCACTCTATTTATGTGTTAGATGTGTCAGTTTATCATGATGTGGCCATCAAATCAATCACATAATAACTGTACTGCAATACACACACTTATGTTTTCAAGCAAAGCAAGACATGATGTCTCCCCCACTCCCCTTTTAACTATAGCATTACCGTTCAGTGAAATAGAGCAGAAAGCATTAAAAACAACAAGTTAAAACACATTTGGGACAAAATGCTTTAGAGAAGTCATGTTTAGTTTTCTACAGTCCTGCGTGTTGGTAATGCCACCAGATGGCGATATGCCCATGCCAACCTGAAATGAAAATATGATACAATTTTGGACTCCAAGAACAAAAATATGAAATAATTGCTGGCATGTTTACTTACTGTATATCAAAAGATGCTTTGTTCATATTTTATGTGCATCGATCATGTCTTTAAAATTTAAAAAAACATTTGTTTAATGGAGGGTTTGATCGTGGAAAAAATATTTCTCAAATGTTTGTGCCTACAGATGTTGATATTAAAATTCTTCAATAATAATATGGGAAACCCAATTTAGTGGGAAAACTGCTTTAAACAACCCTCTCTATTCCATGCTTCAATATTCCACCCTAGTGTGCTTTCCCTTTATCTGCTTTTTCAACATGGCATATAGGGGGTGATTTATCATCTCCCTGTGCTAGAAAAAAAGTTGCAGCCCGCCTGTTTGTAACTTTTTGAAGGCAATGACAAGGGCAGGGAGTGGTTGGGGCCAGCAGGATCGCCACATTTATCTTCATTTGTGCCTGTTTTCAGTCACAAATGAAGATAGAAATCAATGGCAGCTCACAGTTGCAGTAGATTTCACTCTGGCACACAGACAGCTAGAGTTGTGCATAATTTTTTATGGGGCCTGCGCACCCTCCTGAGCATTGAGACATCTCCACTGAGGCCAGGTTCACATGTTCTTCTAATCGGTTAGAATAAAATTATTTTATTTTTTTAAAGTATCCCTTATTTTGTGCTCATTTTGCATCTGTTTTTGTCAGTTCTACCACAGATCCGTTATTTTAGAGAAAAAGCTCTAGAGCTATCTCCAAGGGTGTTATCCTTGCAGTCTCCTGGTCTTTACCGTTTAAGCCCTATACAGAGATCTGGACTCTACTGCAGGGGAACCACCAGGCCACTCCCTCTTGGAGTAGTCCCTGTTTGGTTGACAGCTGACTTACAGGGGTCAAGAGAAACCAGTGCGGTGCACATGAAGGGACAGGCAAATTGTAGTCAGTAACAGGCTGAGGTCAAGTCAGCCAGAGTCCATGACAGCCCAGAAAACTGAGGTCAAGGCAGGCAGCTCAGGGTCAACATGGAGATCAAGTAAGGTTCAAGTCAAGTAGTGAAGAGTCAAAATCCAGAACAGCACCTAATTTTATACATACAATAAATTATACTATGTGCTAATTTTGCACCATCTGTCTACAGTTCTGTCCTCGACCATTTTGTCCATCTGGCATTGGATAGTGGAGTGCCCCCCTACCTTTTCACTCACCTGCTAGCTCTATTTTATCTCAACCAGGGGTAGGACGCAAGGGTTGTGCATCAAACCTAGCTGATACAAGAGGTTAGAGCCACTGTACTACATTTGTTTCAAGAAATGAGAAGCGTACAGTATATTTGTAAGGGCTAATTCTGACAGAAGTTTGCATTATGCTATGTTATCAGCATCTTTACTTACGCTGTTTGTTGAAACTGGGCTGATGTGAGACACCAGGGTGACTTACACACATTTTCTCTGTGTTCCCAAGGACAAATGCAGCAGTGTCTCTTATGCATCTATTGTTCCTGACATTCTTCATTCGATAATCCAGTTGTTTTCAGTCAGTTCGGTACTATTCTGTGCCATGCTCCTTTGTTAACGGTCTGTAATATAACATCATTATTCAGAACATGCACAATGCCAGTAAACAATATTTTTTTTGTTTTACTGAAGGAGATGCCCTCAGTCTACTCCATAGAATTCTTCAAAGAACACTTAAAATGTGACAAAAAAAAATAGTAAGTTTTAAATACTGCATAGGGTATGGGAAGACATAGCAGATTTAGGCCTCTTTCACACGAATGTAACGGCTCCGGACCCGTGCTGCACACCGCATACAGCGGTTCCGCAATACACAGGTCACCAGCCGTGTGCATTCCGCATCACGGATGTGGAACCGTTCACTTGAATGAGTCCACAAATCAGGAGATGCAGTGTGGAACGGAAGCACGGAACAGAACCCCACGGAAGCACTACGGAGTGCTTCTGTGGTGTTCCGTTACGTGCTTCCGTTCCACAAAAAGATAGAACTTGTTCTATCTTTTTGCGGAACGGACGGATCGTGAACCCCATTCAAGTGAATGGGTCTGCGATCTGCATGCGGCTGCCCCACAGTTGGGCATGGAGCCCTTACGTTCCTGTGAAAGAGGCCTTAGGGTGTATTCACATGGCTGTGTCTGTTTTGCAGACCGCAAACCATGGATCTACAAAATACAGACACTGGCAGTGTGCACCCTAAATTGTGGTGAGGAACCACTGACTTCAATGCGTCCACGATCCGCAAATTCTGGCCAAACAGAGGATTTGTGCTATTCTGTGGCCGGCCGCACGGACCCGGACGCATATGAAAGGCCTGTGTGAATACATACTAAAGACTCATTTACACAACAGTGTTTTGGTCAGTGTTTTCCATCAGTGATTGTGAGCCAAAACCAGGATTGGAGCCTTCACAGAGATGAGGTCTAAGGGAAAGATCTGCAGCTGTTCTGTGTTTAGATCTGCACCTGGTTTTAGCTCATAATTACTGACGGAACACTGTGTGAATGAGGCATAATAGTACATATTCCTCACCACAAGTTTAAAGCGTTTGTCCCATCTGGACAGATAAGGCACATCCATGGGCTTGTTTTTTGTGAGGTAAGCTGTATTTTCTAAGGGCATCATTTAATTTACCAAATCTTGTATTGGAAAACAGGAAAAAATCCTGACACGGTTTTTTGGGTTTTATTTTTATGGTGTTTGCTAAAAATAACATGACGACATTATTCTGCGGGTTGGTACAATTGCAGCTATATCACACTAGTATAGTTTTATTAAGTTTTACTACTTTTAAAAAATAAAAACCTTTGAAGAGAAAAAAAAATTCTTTGCATTGCCATACTCTGAAACCTGTACCTTTTTATATTTTCATCTACAAAGCGGTGTTCCGTTTTTTTGGGTGGACCGTATACGAAACCATTCATTTCAGTGTGTCCGCATCAAAAACGGAAATTGATCTGTGTGCATTCCGTTTCAGTATGTCTGTTCTGCAAAAAAATAGAACATGTCCTATTATTGTCAACATTATGGACAAGGATAGGACTGTTCTATTAGGGGCCAGCTGTTCTATTCCGCAAAATGTGGAATGCACATGGACGTCATCTGCGTTTTTTGAAGATCTGCTTTTTGTGGACCTCACAATACATACGGTTGTGTGCATGAGCCCTTGATTTTTGCAGGGCAAGATGTAGTTTGCATTACTATCATTTTGGAGTACATACAAGATTACCAAAAAAGAAGCAAATCAGCTATCAAGTTTTTTCCCGTTATGGCGTTCATCTCTTATGATAAATATGTGAAATATTTTAATAATTAGGGCATTTTCAGATGTGGTGATACCAATTTTGCTATTATTGTTTACTTATTTTTATATGTAAGAATAGGAAAAATGGGTGGTTTCAATTTTATAAAAGAAACTTTATTTTCCTTTTTTTCTGAAAGTTTTAGTCCCGTTAGGGAACTTGAACATGCAATCCTTTAATCGGTTATACCGTAGACTGCAATAGTATACTACTGCAGTCTGTGGGATATTTACTGGCTTCCTTTTAAGCCCTGCTGTACCTTAACCTTCACAAGAACTCAGCAATTTTGCCATGGGGGCTATAATTGAAATCCCCTCCCATTGTTTAAACTTCCAGATGCCATGGGTGGTCTTTGTAGCCAGGTGATAGGTGTATTACACAGCCATCACCCACCACATATGGAGCAGGCTCAGATCATGAGCCCACTCCATACATTCCTGATGCACCAATGAGAAAAAAAAAAAAATCTGAGGAAAAAAATAAAATAAATCATTATAATCATCATTATAAATAAAAGAAACATGTCATTATAAATAAATCTTTTTATTTATTTATTAGCTATACATGCTCATTTTATCTAGGGGGTACTCAAAGTAGTAAATAAAAATTACCACCATTCTGTGAAACTATTGAATCAGTCACGTAAATATAGGGTCAGAGTGGTTGCAATTGTGATTGGGTTCTAAGCCAGGGGGGCCCACAGGGCCTTCCTTGCCAAGAGCACACCGCCAATTGGGTGAGGTGAGTGGAATTCCTCTGGTGGCGCCCGCATATTATAAGGGGTCATTTTTTCCACTGGTACACATTATAAAGGGGTATTTTTTGTACTGGCGCCTACTATAAGGGGGGTATTTTTTATACTGGCACAAATTATAAGGGGCTATTTTTGTACTGGCACACATTTTAAGGGGGTATTTTTGTGCTGGGACACATTAGGGGGCATTTTTATACCGGCAAAAATTGTAAGGAGAAATATTGCTACTAGGGGACTATGGGGAACATGCTGGGCACAATGGGGGCATTATTACTATTGGGGTTACTAAGTGCACTCTGGCAGAGAATTATCACTATTGGTGGGGACTTTGGGGAGCACTATTGCACTCTGGTACAGTATCAGCTTAGTACAATTATTTTTGGGGGATATTATGATACTATTAGTGACAGGGACACTATTTTATGGGTGCAGTTATTTTTTAGGGCAGTGTGTGGCAATAATTATTGAAGGAGGCACTGTGTGGTACTAGTATTTTCAGGGGGACTGTTTCTGCAGTATAGTATTGGGGAGCATAGTGGACATAGTACTGGGGGTGGCTGGATGGGGTGTTCAGAAGGGGAGGATGAATTTAAGATGTCTATTTTGCCTACAGAGACAAAAGATGGCTGAAAGAAATCATCATGATGGTCTGGTCTGAATGTAGAAGATGAGAAAAGAGAACATCAGAGGAGACATCACTGCATGTAGGAGGTATGTGGTGCTGTATTACCCTGTATGTTTTGTAGCACTGTATGGAATGTTTTTCAAGTATGTCTTTAACATTAGGGCGGGGGCGAAAGAGGTTGAGAATTTGGCATGGGGAGAAAGGTGCCATTTTAATTTTCGCCTCAGGCAGCAAAAAGGCTAGGTGCACCCCTGCCCCTTGCCAAAAAGCACTGACAGACTGACCGCGACTGCACTATTGAATTCTTGCTCCCGACCAGCACCTTCCCTACACTACACATGGCACAGGCTGCAGGGCACATAATGGTCTTGCAGCAAGCGTGAATCAGCACTTCCAGACCAGACATGGTGTGGAACAGCTGTTTGGAAGACAGCCTGGGCCAAATTATTCCAGAGATGCAGGTAAGCTGCCAGTCGAGCATGGAACCTGCCTGCAGAGGGGCACAGGGGTGGCCTGCAGTATGAGAGGAGCTGGAACCTACAAGGTGTGTTGAGGTATGAAGTTGAGGATGAGGCTGAAGTTGAGGTGTGAAGAGGTATTGAGGAAAGGGGGGCCCAAGCTGAACTCTTGCACCAGGGCCCATGAGACTTTAGCTATGTCCCTGAGTTCAAGGGAGTGGGAGCAGCACTGCAGTAACCAGCACCGTCTACTACACTATGGGATTTACAAAGTTGTGTAGTTCAGGTGCCTATTCCCAGCACTGGAGCTACTCTAAAACAGTTAATCAGCAGAGGTATGGGGGTATCAAACCCCCAACGAT
Organism: Bufo gargarizans; assembly: GCF_014858855.1. Lineage (NCBI taxonomy): Eukaryota > Metazoa > Chordata > Amphibia > Anura > Bufonidae > Bufo > Bufo gargarizans. The sequence goes on from NC_058083.1 coordinate 180,721,921, forward strand.
CTGATATTGTTGACCAATCCTAAGGATAGACCGTTATTACAAAAATACTGAAAAACCCCTTTAAATGGGTTGTACCTTAAAATACTGCCGGCAGATCCATCACCAGTGCAGAGCCAAAATGCCGGTCTTAATAAATGTGCCAATTATTTGTAAGGTTCTTTTCCTGCAGAACCTTTTTTAAAGGCACACTAGCTTTTAGCAATGAATGAGAAAAAGAAACAGCACATTCCTAAACTTTTCCAACTGCAAAGCTTAGAAATCCTCAAGAAATCCATTTCATGTGAAGAGGCTGAGTTTAGCCGAAAGAAGGATGTAAGCTTCCCTGGACTCTGCTGCTAGCAGTGTAATATGGTAATGGTTTCCTGTGAAAAGCAGTGGGAGACAGAACGGATGCTCCTTAGGTCACTCATATAAGATATTCTTTTGTATGTTCTCAATTTACAACCATTTGGATTAAACGGATCTGTAATGCACATTTGGACAGTCCAAGATCAAAGCTGAGTGTTGTGGACCCCTCACAGTTGCTATCTTCTGGCATGTCTTGATAGAAGTCATGGGTATAGAAATCATAAAATGAAAAAAAATGAAAATGAATCCTCAATCCTACACTCTTTACCCAAATGCACCATTTTTTTTTATCAATGTCCATCATAATTCCATAATCTATATACAGCATGTAGAAGCTGAATTTACAGTCTTCCATCCTCCTAGAGTTAAATAATATAATTCCAACTGCATTCAGCGACCACTGGGGGAGGATCACTACATTTACATGACATCAAGCAGAAAACTCAAGCACACTGATGCTTTTCAATGAGTGAATAATCCATAGAATAGCTTGACAGTTGTCAGCTGTGATACATCGGCCATCAACAGGCCTTTGTCATACAAGCTACTATGTAAGAGAAGAAAATAAAATGTCATGAAAAAAACTACAGTCATATAGAAAAAAGTCTAATTGTTTAAGGCAGACCCACATTTTCAGTTACCAGTATAATCCACAAAATAGTATTATATATGATTAGGTTTATACATCATGTGCAGATGCAAAAAACTGTAACCGATTACATGCTAAGAAAGATATTCACACTAAATTAGTGAAGGTAGTTTACATATAAAGTTAACATTATGGTATGGCCAGACTCAATGGCGGGCAACTTGCGGCCAAGCCTTCCCCACCAGGAGCAGCCAATGGCCGTACGATTTTACAGCAGGTGGATGTGCCTTGGCTGCTGTCAGCCGCCATGCTGGCCACCCCTAATCGTACAGTGAAGTAGAACATGGAGTAGTACAAAGAGCAATGAAAGAATTAAAAGGCACACGCTACATCACAGGCGTATGGGGTGTAATACAAATAGCTGTGTTATAAACCACAGATGGTTGGTCATGTAATCATGTGCGTAAACCTAGGCCAGTGATGGTGAAACTTTTGGAGACCGAGTGCCCAAACTGCAACCCAAAACCCACTTATTTATCGCAAAGTGCCAACACGGCAATTCAACAATTCGATACAGTATATCTTCCATGTACTTTATCATTTAGCTATAATATTCTGCCTACATTCAGTGCGCTGCCTGTGCTGTTCATAGTGCGCTCTGCGCTGATGAATGGTAGGAAAAGTGTAGGGCCTATTGGTACACCATAGACTTTTTCCAGGGTAGGGCTGCCCACAGAGAGGGCTCTGAGTACCACCTCTGGCACCCGTGCCATAGGTTCGCCACCACTGACCTAGACTGTGTCGCCATGCCCCTTTCTGCTAAACCTCTTCCCTTGTTGAGGATATCAAAACATGAAAGCTAGGTGGAGTGAATAATTCTTATTGGGACATTTGCTTCATAAATATATTTAAAACTTGATGTGATAGTATGTGTCAGAAATGCACCATATTTTATGACTAGGTCTAGGCGCAATCCTATTAGTAAATTTCCCCCTTTATGTCTTGCTTGATGATAATAATTCCAATGTTGTCGATGTCATCATTGCAGCTGGATAAACAGAGCCCCACCAGGAGGACCAGAAAGATGGCACTAGATCTGCTAGGTAAGCACAAATCAATTCTCTATTGCATGCTGATCCCCAGTGTTGTCCGGTTTCCTCCTGAAAATCGACAATGTCATTAAAGACTGTAAAATCACTTTAAAAAGTTACAAAAAGGGAACCAAGGACCAATAATAAAAAATTAAAACATGAAATGTCAATTGGAGATTTATAAATCTGCATGTAGTGAGCTATTCCTAATGTTGGCTGCTGGGAAACACTGTAACAGTGTCAGGCAGCCACTCACCATGTCCCTGTTGTGTGGACTACCTCAATGGTAGGTTTGCCGCTGACGGTGTGCTGTGGTCCTGTAGACGATGTGGCATGAAGAAGTCCTCTAGTAGTGAGCCTAGCCTAGCTGTATTTCTTTGCCTATACCAAACCTAACGTTTCCATAGCAGGACACAGATATGTAAGTAACTTTAGGCCAGAAAGATCCGAGCACCCTTCATGTCCACAGGCAATTAAAGATGTCTACAGGGCATGATGTCATTAGGCATACGCTCATATTGTCGGAAATATAAATGCAGTGCAATATTCTGAGGGTCAAAGTGAAAGATAGCACATATGATGTCAGCATAAGGGTCCATTCACACGTCCGCAAGTGTTTTGCTGTCTGCAAATTGCGGATACGCAAAACACGGACTTCGGTCATGCGTGTTCCGCATTTTGCAGACTGCACATGGCCGGCATTTTAAATAGAAATCCAAATGTATTTTCTTTTCCGTGTCTGCGGAAGTGCGGAAGCGGACAGCACACTGTGTGCTATCCACATCTTTTGCAGCCCCATTGAAAACTAATGGGTCCGGATCAGTTCCGCAACGTTGCGGAACTGATCCGGACCTATTTTGCGGACATGTGAATGGACCCTAACAGTGGTCAAATTACTAAGGGATGAAAGAGGTGGATGGTGTGTTTTTAAACTACCTGCTTATATATATTTTGCCCATGTTGACATTGAAAATACTTTTCTGGCGTGTTTCATTCATTCTTATGGAGAAAACCGTTGATATTTTTTTGCTGCATTTTACACCATAATTCTTGTGCAAAATGATTAGTAAATGTCCCCCCATATGTCTCAATGTATTTACACCAGACAACTGGCATAATTACATTGATAACTCTGCTTCTCTTATATTACAAATCAGTCTGCCACCACTAGGGGGTGCTCAGTGTATATACATTTATACACTTACCATTTACTGGAATGGAAACTGAAATAATCTCTTTCCATTGAGCTCTCCCCAGTGTTTTCTTGTTGGAAAAAGAAAAAAAGAGTTTAGCATCATGCCCCCCCCCCCCCTTCCTCCCTAGGCCCTGGAGCAGTTGTGTGACCTGATTCCATTTACCCCTTCCTGCATTGCCACGGACATGTAGGAGAGGGAATGCGTTCTCTTTCCGAATCCCCACTTACATGTACGTGTTCTGATCGGGCAGGTGCAGGAAATGCGCCCGCCCGATCAACAGCACAGGCCTAGATGTTACTGACAGCAGGGACCCTGCTGTAACAACCGCAGCACATGTAACTGACCGCAGCATGTGCAGAGTTTACAGAGGGAGGTGGCTCCCTCTGACTCCATTGGCCTCCCGCACTGCGGTATCATTATGAGGTATCACTATCCGTCTTAAAAGCAGAGAAATTCACATTTAGAAAATAGTGAATTTTTCCAAATGTTTACATTTTTTTTTTATAAATAAAGGTAAAACATATTGTGTCAAATTTACCACAAAGATAAAGTACAATATGTCACAAGAAAACAATCTCAGGGGGCTTCCCGTTCCGGCACGCACATGTAAGGTCGGGTGAAGAAGGAGCTCCGTATCCCTTTGCTCATATTTCGGGGAGTAAGCCGCAGATCGGGGTAAATATCCCCAAGTTCGAAACCTGCGATCCGGTGGTCTTGTATGGAAAAATATATTGTGCGCAGCGGGACACTGCTACCTGAAGCTCCGCTCCCGCAACGAGAGAACGCCGCTCAGCAAGGCAAGATGGCGGACAAGATACAGAGACCCACGCGCTCCTCGTCCCAACCCCCTCAGCTGCCGGAATCGAGCGAGTGCAAATCCAACAAAGGTAATACCTTACCACGGCCTCAGGGCCTGGACATATCTTGTAAAGAAATAGCAATAGAGGTGGCTACTCTGTTGGCACCTGATATTAAAGCATCGCTAGAAACTACAGTGGCTTCCTTCCTGAAGCAGATACAGGGGTAGGTGGCTCAGCACTCGCTCCAAATTCAAGAGCTGGAGCAGAGAGTAAGGTTATTAGAGGATGAGCTAGAAAAAGTACAAACTCAAGTCAGAAAAAACCCTTAAGACAAATCAAGCCCTAAAAGATAAAGTCGGCGATCTGGAGAATCGCTCTAGAAGGAGCAATTTAGGAATAGTGGGCCTCCCGGAAACAATACCCTCAAATCAGCTCGCACAAATATGCGCAGTGGAACTACCTAACGCCCTAGGGGTGCAAAGCAGTTAGACGGTGGAAAGAGGCCATAGAGTTGGTCCTATAAGAGACACAAATAACGAAGGTTCGAAGCAGAGACCGGGGGCCACGATTGTGAAATACCTTAACTATGCCGAGAAAGAATCTCTTCTGACCAATTATAGACGAGCCTCCCATCCACTTCAGGTGCGAGGACAAAAGATTTTACTTTTTGGTGATTACTCGGCGGATGTCGCTAGGAAGAGAAGAGCTTTCTCCGCTATTTGCAGCAATTGGTGCAGGAAAAAACAAAGTTTGCATTGATTTATCCCGTGATTTTAAGAATCTTTAGACCAGACGGTACCATAGACACATACTTAACACCGAAAGATGAAATGGCAGCGATAGAGGAAAAGTCTGATGTCAGAAGATAATATACTTCTCCGAGAGGCAACCGTCATCAAGGATTATCCCACAAGAGCCCTCCCAGTTTGTTCCCTAACTCTGCAAGATTGGACCCTAGTCAAGCATCGAATCCAGAATAGGACTGAAGAACTCTGATACCTGAGGACAATTAATGGATAGAGTTTTATACTCAGGAGAAGATTCGAAAGTCAAGAGAGACGAAATTTGGATTTCAAAAGAGTAGTAAGCCGTTTGGGGAAAAGGAAAGGGGGGTGGGGGGAAGGAAAAGGAAAAAAACAAACACTATATTCATGTTATAGGGTTACTTAAAATGTGGCTCAGATAGATTTGTAAATGGAAAATTAGGTTGTGTAAGTGGGTGGAGTGTAAGGGAAAAGCTTGAACACGTAGGAGCGATACATAAGAGGATTACATCAGAAATTAGGAGTTACACTGGTTTTATAGATGTCAACTCAGCAAGTCTAACCAGAAATGTGCGAAAAAAGTGAAGCCTATATTACAGAATTGCTGGTTTTCAGAACTTCAACAGAGGAGGCAGACTTTTGATAGTGAAACTAGAAACAGATGCAGGGGTTCTGACAATATTTAATGTATACGGACCTAATTCTGCTCATGCCTCTTATTTTAGAGTTTTGGAATCTGTGTTACTTAAGGAGGGCAGAGAGCAGATTTTAGTGGCAGGAGACTTTAATGTCGTGAGAAACGTTGAAGAAGACAGACGTCATTAGAGAAGTGACACACAGACTAAATCGGTGGGAGGGTACTCGCTTGAACCTTTCATAAAATCCACGGGTTTGACAGATGTGTGGAGATTTTTTAACCCAACCGAAAGAGAGTTCACTCACTACTCCCATGCTCATCAATCTTGGCCGAGGCTAGACTATAGTAGTAAAAGGGGCTAGACTATGTCTTGGCCTCTCAACTGCTAATGCGTAGGGTGGATATGTCAGAAATAGTAGACATGGTCATATCGGATCATGCCCCGGTAGCCATTTACATAACAGAAACTACACCCAGAGGAAAGGACTATATATGGCGATTACTGAGCTATTTGGCCACAGATGAAGAATTTATAGATAGACTGAGGGGGTGGTGGTGGGAATTCGCTGAAAATAACAGGAATCATAAAGATGATCATGTCTTGTTTTGGGAAACAGAAAAGTCAGTAATAAGAGCTAATATAATATTATATACGGTAGCAAAGAAAAAGAAGATATAAGCCCATTATAAGCAAGCTTCAGAGGAGGTAAGAAGAGCATACACATCCTTTTTGACAGACCCTACAGACCCAAATAAGATCAAATGGGTCACGGCAAAACACACATATGACCACCCATCTGGAGCTACAAATAAAAATGTTTTTAGATAAAAAAATTTGCACAATTGTTTAAATTTGGAAATAAGGCAGGGAAGATGTTAGCCAATCTTACAAAACCACAAAGAGGATGCTGGGGTAAGATCATATGACTTAAAAAGCATAACAAATTGCTTTGGGAGATTCAACGCGAAATTGTATTGCCAAGAAGTATGCGAGAGTTCCAGAGCAAGGGAATTGCTGACTAAAATAAACCTACCTCACGCATCAGAAGATATGTTGTTCCATATAAATGCACAAATAACGGAAGAAGAAGTTAAAAAAACTATTAATTCCTTAAAGAACGGGAAAGCGCCAGGGCCTGATGGATATTCAGTGGAGGTTTTTAAAGCATTAGCAACAGAAATAACTCCGAACCTAGTTTCTATGTTTAACTCTTGCTGGCAAGGAGGGGATATAATGCCCACAGGAAATATGGCACATATTAAGGTCATACCGAAACCGGGTAAAGACTTAACCTTGACTAGTTCATACAGACCAATTTCACTGATTAATCAGGATTTAAAAATCCTTTCTAAATTGATGGTGAACAGACTGGCAGATCATAAGCCAGATCTTATAGGCCCACATCAAGTAGGATTTATAAAGGGGAGGGCAGCAGTAACAAACATAAGGACTGTATTTGCAGTGCAAGATCATATAATCCATAATAGAAACAGGAAACATCACCCAACCTTTCTCTCAATAGATGCAGAAAAGGCTTTTGACAACGTTAATTGGAAGTGGCTGAGGTGGGCCTTGGATGCTTTTGGGATCAGAGGCTCATTTAGATCTGCATTGGATAGTATGTACAGGAGACCAAAGGCGAGGGTAAGCTTCCCAGGTTTTTTATCTGACCCTTTTGACCTTACAAAGGGCACCAGGCAAGGCTGCCCCCTTTCTCCCCTTTTCTTCAACTTAGCCCTAGAACCGTTAGTACTTTATCGGATAGATATTAGATTCCCCAAATATTTGCGATGTAGAAATAGTGTCAAATCATTTGATGGATCTAGGCATTAAAATAGGAAAACATCCAACTTCCTTATACACATTGAATTATGTTCCCTTGTTTAAGAAAATTGAACAGGAGTTGGAGAAATGGTCAAACCTACCACTCTCCTTATTCGGTAGAGCATAGCTGATAAAAATAATTAGTTTTGCAAGGCTTCTATACCCCATGCAGACAATTCCCCTATTAATAAGACAAAAGGATGTCAATAGACTACAAAGGGTCTTTACATAGTTTTTATGGAAAAAAGGCCAAGAATAGCTTATGATAAGGGTACTTTCACACTTACGGCAGGACGGATCCGACAGGCTGTTCACCCTGTCGGATCCGTCCTTCCGCTATTTCGCCGTGCCGCCAGAACGCCGCTCCGTCCCTATTGACTATAATGGGGACAGGGCGGAGCTCCGGCGCAGCAAGGCAGTGCACGGCGAAAGGCCGCCGGACTAAAAGTCCTGCATGTCCCACTTTTTAGTCCGGTGGCCTCTCACTGCGAACTGCCGTACTGTGCCGGAGCTCCGCCCCGTCCCCATTATAGTTAATGGGGACGGAGCGGTGGTCCGGCGGCACGGCAAAATAGCGGAAGGACGGATTTGACAGGGTGAACAGCCTGTCGGATCCGTCCTGCCGCAAGTGTGAAAGTACCCTTAGTTATGTTTGACAAAGTGGGAGGGGGGCTACAGTTGCCTAATATTAGGAGATGTACTTTGGCAGCTCTCACCAGACACATCAGAGACTGGATCTGGAACACATCATATTTCTCTAATACATATCTAGAGAGGGAGCTGGCGGCCCCTTGGGACCTAGTCGCACTCTTGCATTCTAAAATAAGAGACACACACCGTCCCCATTTAAAAGCTACACCTTAATAAGAGACACGACGGCGGCATGGAGGGAGGTTAGGAAAATCTATAAGCTACCCATGTATATTTCACATTACATGCCCTTGTGGACCCTCCCAGCTTTCTGTCCAGGGAGATAGTCGACAATGTATACTAAATGGAAAGATAAGGGTATCAGCAATTGAAAACAGATTTTGTCACCCTCAGGGACAGAGTTAATCTCTTGGCAACACTTTCAAACCAAGTTCTAATTGCCGATGTTGCGTTTCTTGCCATACAGACAGATACAATCATACTGTGCAAAACAGGCTAAAAAGACTGACGTGGTTTGCTGCATTAATGGGTCGCGAGGAGGAAGTAGGTTCACTCTCTGACTTATATTGCAGGATTCAAAGCACACAATCTATCCCATCAGGGGAAACTGTATTTAAGAAATGGGAGAGAGAATTAGCAGACAACTCATTGACATTCAAAATTAGGGCAGGTATGGAAAGGGTGAGATAGGCGATTGTTAGTGAGACGTGGAGGGAGATGCAGTTCAGAATTATCCACAAGGCAACGTATGCTTTTGACTTCCCATACAAGGACGCTCCGGCACATTATCTTAGGTGGTGCCCTAAATATCATTTACAGAAAGCCAATTTGTTACATGGTTTATGAGATTGTCCTAGTCTATCTCAGTTGTACAGGGAAGCTGCGGATTTTATTAAGAGAATTTGGGAGGTGGAGTTACAGCTCTCTCCACAACAATGTGTCTTCCACTATATCCCTTCTGACTCCAGTGGGGAGGCCCCACAGGTAATTGGGAATAAAGGTGTTCATCTGTTTCTGTTATCTGTCAAGAAAAATATATTAAGCCATTGGTTGTCTCATACTATCCCCACGATGGAGGATGTAGTGGGAACAATGAGACAGATATTGTACATGGAAAGGCTAGACGCAGAGAAACATAAGGAAAAGGCGACCGCAAATTTCTTTAAAAAATGGAGGGGATTTATACTCCAAACTATGTCACAAGAGGAAATGCGGGAATTGGTAATGCCATTTCCGGGAACCAAATGGTATTTAGAGGAACAGGTGAAAGGAACTTTGGGAAGACTAGCGTCAAGTTAGAATAGGTAAAGGAGGAATAATATAGTGCAGAAAATAAATGGTCAGGGTTGGAGTAATAATAATGGCATCCATGGAGCAGGTTATGTTTTTTGTTAAAATGTTTTAAAAAAGGAAGGGAGGGGGGATGTTTAGGAGATTAAAATGAAAAAAAAAAATGGGAAATTGGTTGCATGGATCATTTATTTTAAACTACAGTACAAAAAAATTGTAAACTTATCTCACGAGACATTGCATGAGTAGATTAATATCTATGTTAATTATAGATTTTTATAATTGGTCTGTAAAATCTTTGTACTTGCACTTCCCATAAAAAAACTTGTTTAAAAAAAATAAAAAATCTCCGAATGGCTTGGATAAGTAAAAGCATTCCAGAGTTATTATCACATAAAGTGACGCATGTCAGATTTTCAAAATGTGGCTTGTACCTGATGGTGAAAACTTAGTCTTGAAGGGGTTAATGGTACACTATTGGGGTTTGAATTCTGATCCAATGTGAACAGCTGCTGCAACAGAACTAAGGCCCCGACTACACCCAGCACACTTCAGAATGCAGTCATTAAGGAGTTAAAATAGGAATATCAATATAATATAATATAAGAAACATAAATATCTGGTGTAAAACAACATGCCAATCAATATACACTGTGAAACATTATTGTCAATGTGTAAAACGCAAAAGTGATCCAGTGGTCTTTATCGTCATTAAGAAGAGTGCAGAGGCATCACTATGGGAAGCTGAGGAGTCCTTGTAAGAAGCCACAGAGGAGCGTTGCTATGGAAGCGAGAACCTACCTAACAGAGGTCCATGAACAAACACGAAATCAATGCACTGTCTGGAGCATCCATTACTAGGATATGTGTCATTCATATCAGAGATTGCTGCTTCTGATGATGCTGGAGAATTAACACTTTCACTACCCTAAGTCTTTACACTTACAATGGATATAGAGAGCAAAATTAGGGATTATGCAATGATACCTTTGTCCCCCTAAAATGGGGAATTTTCCCTGCATTGACAACGGTCATTGTAACATTTGTAACAACCTACAGTAGATAAAGGGAAAGCATTTCACATCCACATACAAGAAAACAATATAAGATCAACGGTAGAAACACTTGCTGACCATCAATAGAATAACCAGAAATCATCTATTAGGAAGAAGAGGATGGATCTCCCCGTTTCCAAACACTTTCATGAAAGAGGAAAAGGCCCCATGGACACGCTTGCATCCGATCTGTACAAAGGACAGCACACCTGCCCACATCCGTATGTCTGTTCCACTGTCCGGCGAAAAAGATAGAACATGTCCTATTCTTGTCCGTTTTGCGGACAAGAATAGGCATTTTTAACATTTTAACATAGTGTGGGATGTGCGGAATGGGAAAATGTGGGACACACAGCTGGTATCCATGCTTTGCAGATTCACGATTTGCAGACGGCAAAACAGATACAGTCGTATACATGAGGCCTAAGTGTCAGGATAATTGATTCGCTCTCCCACAACAAATAGATGGAGATAGGGAGAAACCTTTGAAACAGAGGAAATTAGGAAAGAATTAGGTACCTAAAAGGGGCCCAGGTTGTAGGCGGGACTAAATTGATAGAAGATGGGGCAACATAAGTAGGCAGGCCCAACAGAAGTAGAGAGGGCCTGCAATACCATAGTGCAGCACAAAGTACCACCCCAGCAGAATCAAATACCACAGTGCAACACAAAATATTGCCGTCCTCTCCAAAGTACTCAACTGTATCACCGCTCTGAAGATGGTAATACAGTTGAGTTCAAGAGGGTAACTGCGACCGTTGAGCGTCAAATCATTATGTACCTGGCCTGTGGCAATCAGGAGAGCTTGTGTGGCCCCCTGGGTATCAGCCCACCGGAAAACTTCCCAGTAGGGTCTATGGCCAATCCGTCCCTACTTGAGCCCTAAGGTCCTAAATGTGAATTTTTGCCTCAAACCTTTCTTGAGGAGGTTTTTTGAGAATGAATGGTGATGGGTTTAATCCCGTTACATGGAACCATGGCTGTATTTTAAGATAAAGTATGCAACTGTTTTATTGCTTTTAAACCCCATTTCTCTGTTTGTTTCTAGATCTGTGATGGGTGGTACACATGCTGGATGAATCTCTGGGATATCAGTAGATATATAGTGATTAGAAGCATGCAGAGGATATTGTTTTGGTTGATGTCACTACTCTGTTGGCCTTTATGAGCTTCAGTACTTAATATGTGGTCTCTTTCCAGCAGCCAAAGTGTCAGTGCTGCGAGTTGACATGTAGGGAATGCCCCTTATAGATATGGTGCCAGAAAACTGGAAGCGTGTCACCGGTAAGCGCTACAATGGGCTGCTTTTGATGACTTATTGTAAACATTAGGAAATGCAGAATTTTGAAGCTCTTGCTGCAACCTGAGAAATAGATTATGCAGACTAATACTATGGTTCTTACCTATCCACATGCATTTCTAAGTTTTTTTTATTGATGTTACATACAAACTCCATGCAGATGTCCATGGTCGGATTCAAAGCTAGGACCCCAGAGCTGCAAGGGACCAGTGCTAACCACTGAGCAGCTCGGTAGGTGCTGTCTGTGCTGCACACGGTGGTTATTCTGGATATTAGCTGATGGTCATTATAATGTGACTCGACTGTGTACATTCTCAAACTATAACATGAATTAAAGGGATTCTGTCACCTCCCCTAAGCCAAAAAACGATTTTAAAGCAGCCATGAAGCACAGCTTACCTGGATTAGGCTGTGCTCTTTGATCTTGAAATCCGTCCAGCAGTTACTGCAAAAAACGACTTTGATTGATATGTAAATGTGTCCTGAAGGTGCCCAGAGGGGCGTTTTTTTCTTCTTAGAGAGCCCAGTACCGCCCCTCTTTCAGTGCCCAGCCCGCCTTCCTTGTACTGTCTAACCGCCCCCAGCCTGCCACAGCCTCTCCTCCCTCTCCTCCCCCTCCCTCACGCCGAACGAACTTTCGCACAGGCGCAGTACCCACTGAGGGCTGCGCCTGTGCGATCATCAGGAGACTGAGGGCGGCAGCTTCATCTTCGTCACTGGGCATGCGCCGAGCCCAGTGACTTCCGATGCTCGCTCTTCCCTCAGTCAGCAGGGAAGAGCGAGCATCGGACGTCACTGGGCTCGGCGCATGCCCAGTGACGAAGATGAAGCTGCTGCCCTCAGTCTCCTGCTGATCGCACAGGCGCAGCCCTCAGTGGGTACTGCGCCTGTGCGAGAGTTCGTTCGGCGTGAGGGAGGGGGAGGAGAGGGAGGAGAGGCTGTGGCAGGCCGGGGGCGGCGGTTAGAAAGTACAAGGAAGGCGGGCTGGGCACTGAAAGAGGGGCGGTACTGGGCTCTCTAAGAAGAAAAAAACGCCCCTCTGGGCACCTTCAGGACACATTTACATATCAATCAAAGTCGTTTTTTGCAGTAACTGCTGGACGGATTTCAAGATCAAAGAGCACAGCCTAATCCATGTAAGCTGTGCTTCATGGCTGCTTTAAAATCGTTTTTTGGCTTAGGGGAGATGACAGAATCCCTTTAATGCTTAAAAAATGGCAAAACATCTCAATTTTCAGTGGTGGATATACCTGCTGAAATAAACGGTTTTGAGCAAGAATTGGAGCGTGCAATGCTGTGATCAATACTAATAATACAGGCTGGCTCACAGTATTTTTGCATAAAATTTATTAATACACCAAATCAATAATAAAATTTAGTATCAGTATCAGCATACATACATAAACAAATAGGTACAAATGTGCGGAGCTCACGCACAGACCTAGATAACCGGAGTACTCCTATACATGAGACTTAATGGCTAGAGTTATGGTGCAGGGGATGATGTGTTGAACCGTTCAAATGTCCATGATTATAGTTACCGATTCACCGGATAGTTGAAACCATAAATTCAGGATTGTTGTAATTTCCCACACGGGGACTCTGTGTTTAGATGTTGTCTGGCAGTTCGTAACCACACTTTCTCCAATCTGTGGGGCTCCACTTACTTGTTCCTTGCGGAGCAAACCATCCGACCCGCTCGCTCAGCGTCCCACGTGTCCAGCCAGGTAGTTAATCGCTGGTTTGTGACGCAGGCGCCTGAGCCGTAAGGCTAGACGGAAGCTGGTATAGCTGAGTCGAGCCGGTAGTTGCCTGGACTTGTCAGCTCAAGGAGAGTAAACACAACAGGATTTACCTTGTGTTTGTGGTAATCACAGATGTAGCGACATAGTTTCAGTCCACTTAGTGGATTCTTGGTGAACGGAATCTTTGTAGCAGTATCTTGTTTTGAAAAAATCTTCTTGCGTTTCTGAAAAAGCCGCACCGATAGCCAGGTCTCAATACACACTAGACGCGTTTCGGAAACAAGTTCCTTCCTCAGTAGATAGTTGTGTATTACACAACTATCTACTGAGGAAGGAACTTGTTTCCGAAACGCGTCTAGTGTGTATTGAGACCTGGCTATCGGTGCGGCTTTTTCAGAAACGCAAGAAGATTTTTTCAAAACAAGATACTGCTACAAAGATTCCGTTCACCAAGAATCCACTAAGTGGACTGAAACTATGTCGCTACATCTGTGATTACCACAAACAAAAGGTAAATCCTGTTGTGTTTACTCTCCTTGAGCTGACAAGTCCAGGCAACTACCGGCTCGACTCAGCTATACCAGCTTCCGTCTAGCCTTACGGCTCAGGCGCCTGCGTCACAAACCAGCGATTAACTACCTGGCTGGACACGTGGGACGCTGAGCGAGCGGGTCGGATGGTTTGCTCCACAAGGAACAAGTAAGTGGAGCCCCACAGATTGGAGAAAGTGTGGTTACGAACTGCCAGACAACATCTAAACACAGAGTCCCCGTGTGGGAAATTACAACAATCCTGAATTTATGGTTTCAACTATCCGGTGAATCGGTAACTATAATCATGGACATTTGAACGGTTCAACACATAATCCCCTGCACCATAACTCTAGCCATTAAAGGGAACCTGTCACCGGGATTTTGTGTATAGAGCTGAGGACATGGGTTGCTAGATGGCCGCTAGCACATCTGCAATACCCAGTCCCCATAGCTCTGTGTGCTTTTATTGTGTCAAAAAAACTATTTAATACATATGCAAATTAACCTGAGATGAGTCCTGTACGTGAGATGAGTCAGGGACAGGACTCATCTCAGGTTAATTTGCATATATATCAAATGGGGTTTTTGACACAATAAAAGCACACAGAGCTATGGGGACTGGATATTGCGGACGTACTAGCGGCCATCTAGCAACCCATGTCCTCAGCTCTATGCACAAAATCCCGGTGACAGGTTCCCTTTAAGTCTCATGTATAGGAGTACTCCGGTTATCTAGGTCTGTGCGTGAGCTCCGCACATTTGTACCTATTTGTTTATGTATGTATGCTGATACTGATACAAAATTTTATTATTGATTTGGTGTATTAATAAATTTTATGCAAAAATACTGTGAGCCAGCCTGTATTATTAGTATTGATTTATCTCCCTTTTCAGCTGGTAACTGAGAGGCTGAGCTCCAGTAGTTTGCTGGTGGAGCCTTTTCTAATTATTTGATACTAATGCTGTGATCAGTTTGCACATTTTGGTTTCACTAGATTGTTTGTCTGGTGGTCACGGGCACAGCGGGTGGAAGTCCTGTTCTGCTGATCCTTTGTTATTTTTTACTTGAATTTTCCAATATTTCTGATCATTCTTGATAGGAATGATTCTGATCTATTAGACTAAATACTTTCATTATATGCCCCTGCATATACATGTCATTAAAGGGATTTTCAGAGACAATTAAAAGTCTTGGACATTCCCCCAGATGGTGTAAAATAAAAAATGAATTCTCCATCAATGTTTCCACACCACCAGCGAGCCGGTGCAGAGCATAAGAGTAGTAGTGGCCCTGATGAGGTGTTGTGTTAGGGTGTACTCCCTCAGGCTGTTGCTCCCTGGGGGTTTGGTGCAGTGGAACGGTAGTTAAAAAAATCAGGCCAGAAGTAAATGTATAAAAGTTTCTATTTATTTAGTGCAAAATATAACTTGCGACACATCTAGCACGAGATCAGGAGGTATGGTGGCTGGTTGGATGGCAATTCAGATTGCAGATATAGGTGTCCACTGTAATACAGGCTTGAGGTTAGTATGGGTAATGGGTGTCTGATACTTAGTCCCTCAGTCCCTCACCTGCAGCAGTGTCTGTAAAACTGTTATTTAACTGATCACTCTGCTGTCCTATCACACTGATGCTTTCTGGAAGCTTTGTTCTGATAGTCTCTCTGGAGTGTTGGTCCCACAGGAGAACTGAATCTGGTTCCTTGGAGTAGGACTGGAGTGACTGAACTTGAACTCCCCCTCCTGGCAGGAAGTAGGACCAGCCCATTCCTACCAAGAAGGGAGATAGAGGGTGGTTAGCTTTGTTACTGCCAACCATTGCTCCGCTGCTAGGCTGATTGGCAGAAACATACTACATAATAAATGAACAGCAATTTCAGATACCCCTAGGTCTGGGGTACTGCACAGTCCTCCTGCTGCTTGTTTACAGATTGCACTGTCAGCGTGCAGGTATACCTTACACTGCAGCCAATAACTGTTCTCAGGCCTCTACCAGTGCCAGAGAAAGGGGGATTTATTGTGCTAGATCAGAAATAGTTTCCTAGGATGCTTAGATCTGTGTTCAAATCAATATACAGTGAATCTTCTCAAAAAGTCCCCCTGTATGAGAAGACCACTCCAATCCAGGCCTTTTAATTGTTGGATTTTCATTGTCCTTAGTTATAACCTTTATATATTGGCCATTTTCTTTGAGGGTTGTCTTAGATGGTTTACTGTATTAGGTTCCAAGTATATGTACTAGTATACTAGCTGTGTTGTTTTATTGTTTGTTTAATGCATTTACCTGATAGAGAAATGAGCCCAAATATTTATAGCTATAAAAAGAGGAGTACAAATTACCACAGCCAGAGGCAGAAGAGCCAGCTCTTCATGAGTATTCAGAAGTACCCACTCCCAATTTACCTAGGATTCTAGCAATGCGTCAGGTTTGTGGTCTGCAGATTGCAGAGCAATAAAGTAAAATGTTGATGTATGACACAACACAGGTATTGGCTATCGCGCTAGCTTCCCAGACCACATCCCACCCACACCATGACCCCAAATAATGACACAACACCAAGTTGGATTGAATCGGCCACAGCAGCCGTTTTATTATTACATATTTAGATTTCCCAATAAACTGTACAACCAAAACCATATGCAACGGCATATAACATCACACCCCCCAACATATGTATAACATATATTAACGACTAGGCAGGTCCTCGAAGCCCCAACTGTTTTGTTAAACCCTCCTCCGCAGGGTATTCCATCTTGCCCCCAGTCAATGAGCGCCAGCTCGGAGGCCCCACTGATGGACCTAAACATGCCGCGAAAATACAACCATGGGAGTCCAGCCCCAACCATGGAGCCCTCCCATCCTCCAGAACCTGTTATTCCACCAACTCCGAGGACCTCCCGCCGCCTTGACTTCCGTGACAAAGACTTCACCCATCCGCAAGCTGTGACCTGAAAAACAAAACAACCTGGCCATACACTATAACGGAATTGCTACCAGCTAAAAGGGGTGGGAGCTGTCTGCTCCTTGCTGTGCCCCTTGTCTGCCTCTATCTTTAAACCCACCAATCCCGCTTTATCCTGTCTCGCCGATGCCTCTTCTCGTCCCCAGGCTGCGCCCTCTAGTCCGGCCATACTTGACGCAGGTATTGGCTATCGCGCTTGCTTCCTAGAACACATCCCACCCCCACCATGACACAAAATAACGACACAACACCAGGTTGGATTGAATCGGCAACAGCAGCCGTTTTATTATTACATATTTAAATTTCCCAATAAACAACTGTACAACCAAAACCATATGCAACGGCATATAACACCACACCCCCCCAACATATGTATAACATATATTAACGACGAGGGAGGTCCTCGAAGCCCCAACTGTTAAACCTCCTCCTCCTCTGGGTACTCAATCTTGCCCCCCGCCAATGAGCGCCAGCTCGGAGGCACCACTGATGGACCTAAACCTGCCCCGAAAATACAACCATGGGAGTCCAGCCCCAACCATGGAGCCCTTCATCCTCCAGAAAACGGTTATTCCACCAACTCCAAAGACCTCATGCCGCCAAGAACGCACAGGCTTGAGCCCTTATGCCTGTGCGTCCCTCCAAATTCCCAAAGCCGTTTCAATGCCCCCTTGCAGGCCAAGACACCAGAGATCGATTTCAATCGCATTGAGATGCACCCCCTACCAAAAACCCCCTGAACCTTGTTCCAAATCTGTGTGTCTTACTACAACAGCCCCATTTCATGACATAAACCTTCCCACCGCCCGATTCACCTTTATCCGAGCTTTGTTAAAACGGTCTGCTGACCGTGCCCCCCGCCACACATGCCTGTAGACCAAATCGGACCAAACGGTTACTACACCAGGGAATAATGCCCAGATCAGCAACAAATAAAAATTTATATCCCTAATCAACTCGCGTAAAGGTCGTGCCCCCAAATCGTTTCCACCTATATGCAACGCCAACACATCGGGGGGTCTATCCAAACGCACAAACCTCTGTATCTCTGGTAAAACACTACTACACACCATACCTCTCTTTCCTAGCCAATGAATCACTGCCACGTCCCTTTAAAAACCTAGCTGTCGCCCGTCCTGTCTCACCGCCTCTCGCACGAAACCCCAAAAAACGTACGAATGTCCCATTATCCAGACTAAAGCCGGCCGCCGATCTGTAAAGAGAAGGAAAAGAAAAACAGGACACCCCCATTAGCCTAATTTAGAAAAATAACTACCCTTTAGTCAACAAAAACACAACTTAACCTCTTCCCCCTTAAAGGCGAGCCGGGCGTACATAAGACCTAAAATTTAGGGATTCCCACCGACCGATCCGCTTAACAACCTTATAACCTGCCCCGCGCCTTGCAGCCTCAGTGGCCGCCTCTATGCAAAAGGAATGACCCATATAACCTGCTCCATCCAAACCCAGGCGAGCCACACACCAACGAAAAACTGCGAGAAACTGGAAACAGGACAGGAAAGAGCCGTCATCATGAACCAAAAGAGGAGCAAACCTCCCCTTCCTAACCACACATTAATCCCCCAAACATTGCACTGGACACATTGCGCATTCTGTAACCGCATAAAGAACCACTCTGTAACCCCTCCCAATCATGTCCTTCTTTGACCGTCTAATTCTAAACTCCAACCTATTTGGATAGAGGTCGACGTCCTCCTGCCATAAACCACCCGCTCACCGAACACTACCACTAAGCTGGACAACGAAAGGCCAGCTTAAACGAGTAACCCTCAAACGCAGACCTGCACACCGACTCCACCTGCCTGCCCAAATCCACCTCCAAGGCGAAAGATACCGGTCGCCTCTCATGGCGCCTCCAACCCTTCAAAGCTTGACCCACTAAAAAACGTTGAGTAACGTCAGGCAGACCACATAAGCAAAACCCAAAAGTCAACCCTACCACCACTCTGTTCAATTTTGCTACCGACCAGCCCTGCTCCTTACAATGCCCGAGAAAAAGCAGCATAGGGGCCTCCAAATCAACACCCACGCCATCGACATAAACCCCTATTCTGCTATACCAATTCTTCTAACCAATCCAAGCACTAGCATAAGTGTCCCACGTTCTTGGGGCCAACGACGACCAGATCAGCCCTGCTACTCCTCGAGCAGATCCCATAGAAAAGTTGGACAGACCATGGGACCTCCTTCGCCATTGGCGCCAGCATCCAAAATCGCTCCCACTGGAAACGAGAAAGCGCGTCAGCTATACAATTTTGAACCCCCAGAACATGAACTGCTACCACCCACGCATTAAGCGCCAAACACTCCAGGACCAAACGTTGTAATAACCACACAACTTGTGGCGATGATGCCAACAATGAATTGATCGCCTGAACCACATCCAGATTATCACAGTCGAAGCGTACTTTACGGTTCTGAAATCTCTCGCCCCACAGAAAAACTGACACCAGGATCGGAAAAAGCTCGAGCAAAGCTAGATTGCGTATCCAACCCAGCGAAAAATCACCCCTCCGGCCATCTCTCCGCGCACCACTACCCCCGGCAATAGACCCCAAAAGCCGTCCCTCCTGTTGCATCCGAGAATAGTTCAAAATCAAAACAATTCACCGCCTCACTTAAAAATAGCGACCACCCATTGTAGGAAGCCAAAAACGAACCCCAAACTCTCAAGTCGCCATGCAATTCCTTTCCTAACTGAATGTAATGATGAGGCCCTGACACCTTTGCAGTCGCCATAGACAAATGCCATGAAAAAACCCTGCCAATCGGCATTATACGACTAGCAAAGTTTAGTTTACCCAAAAGCGACTGCAAATCGCGTAATTGTATTTTGTTCCAATGTTGCACCTGCTGCACCGTATTCTTTAAATACTCCAGTTTATCTCTGGAGTAAATCACATTGGAGAAGCTCCAAAAGTCTCTTAGGTGAAAAGTCTGAGCAAAATGAGCAGAAAAAACAACTCTAAGTCGATGTCCTTCAGATACATATTCTATATTGGTATAGTATAGACATCAAATCAACCGATCGAACCTTATGACAGCATATCACAAGAAAAGGTATTGAAGCACATATAACACAGCAGCCTCTCAGAAAAAAATCTCCACCCTACTAAAAACCCTAGCGTCCCACCTGCTCCCCAGGAATACAGTCTCCTAGATTCCTAAAGGATAACGTCAAAAAGTTTGCATGAGACCAGTGTGTTGTAATCAGCAAATCCTACTCCAATGCATCTGCAGCCTCCAAATTAATCTACAATGTTATAGTGTTGTTTCCATCTGCCCCAGATCTTTTTAAACTTTTTAAGGTTATTCCTATTTTGATATACAAATCTCTCCAGTTGCACCGGGGTATGAACTTTGTTAACTAGCTCTTGAACCTTAGGAGGGTCATGGTCCATCCAATGATACGTGATCATCTTTTTTGCTTGATGCAATATACGAATAATCGCTAATGTATGTTCAGCAGATAATAATAGACTGTCAACACAGCCAAGTACACACACCCTGGCGGAAACCACAATTTGCGTCTCAAACACTTTTTGTATTATGTTCATCACATCCCTCCAGTATCTTCTCAGCTTGGGGCAGTTCCACATAAGGTGTATCAATGCAGCATTGGGTGCATCACATCTGGGACATGTCATCCAATCTATACCCCATTTTCCTTAAGAGGGCAGGTGCAGTAGCAACTGTGACATTCTTTGTGCCTCACCCACCGCTATATCCGTAAATCCTTCTAGCACTTTGTGCCACTGGTCTTCCTTTAGATCAGGTATATCTTCCCGCCATTTGTCATACAATCGGAGAGGCTGCTTTTTAAATTGCGTTTCGATAAGACTATTATAATGCAATGAAATAACCCCGCTAGTGGATCCCTTAGTGCTTGCCAAATCTATAATTGTATGTTTAGAGGCAGGTTTAATCCTTTCCACTTTACCCTGCGAATGCATAGAATGTCTAAGCTGCAAATACATGTAGAATTGGGAGTGCAGAAGCTGAAACTCACGTTGTAGTTGGGCATATTCTTTTAAAGTCTCCCCATCATACAGCTGATGCATGTGGGTAAGTCCGTACCGTCCCCACGTCTGGATAGAAGATATTTTATGTAGTTCTGCATACATGTAATTGGGCCATATTACGGTAAACTTTGTGTACCCTTGTATCCCTGCTACTTTCCTCGCTTTCCACCAAACTTTGTGGATAATCTGAAATATCGGAATGTCATTCCCTGCTTTATCCAGGGATCCATCCTCTAACGCTGTTATTAAGTCCCCCCCCCCCACTAGAACTTGCACGATTTGCTCCGTCTTATTAATGGCCTCCTCCATCCCCCAGCCGCGTAAATGCTGTAATTGGGCAGCTAAGTAATAAATCCATGGGTCCCGAGCCCCAAGCCCCCCCATCAGTTTTTGGTCGACAGAGCGTAGCTAGTTTTATGCGTGGGACCCCTCTCTTCCAGATTAATTATCTAAATATGGCATTAACCGTGACAACCATCTTTTCTGGCCCTGTCCAGATTAAAATGCTCAAGGGGAGCAGTTAAAAAAAATTCAACATACTCCCCCTTCCAGATCCACTCCCTTATGCCCCGCTTTAAGTGCGCTCCTAGGGGTCCCTCAAAGCACACATAAACCTCCCCCGTGCCGCGTCATCCATCCTAACTGGCTCATCCTCATACGAACCCCCAGCCTGTGTCTGAACAGAGAACCCGAACCTGCAGACGGCGCGGCGTTCCTAACCGTAAAGCTCCCAACTTGTGTCTGAGCTGTTCCCACCCCCACGCTATTAAACCAAGTCCCTATTATACCCCAGGCAGGAAGCGGCGACCCCCCACACGGCCCACCTTGCTGCAACTGATGCCAGACCCCTAATACATTGACAAGCCCCCGCCCCAAGTCCCCTGAGGGTCGGCAGATCCTGTATCCCGTCCAGACGCAGATCCTGAGACCAGACCATCCACTGATCCCGTATCCAGGTGTGTCAAGCCAGTGCCAGCGAATGATGCCAATCTGGGGGGGCCCAAAAGTTGAAGCGCTGGTGCTGTTTGAGGAAGAGGCTTATCCAATCCAATATCCTACTCCATGCTGGCAACAGAACTGAAGACGGGGAGGGGGGGGGCAGCGCCCTGCCGCCCACTCATTTGCTCCAGCCTGCCACCCCCACGGCTGCAGGGAGAAACAGCTTCATCCACACTCCTATGCCTGCGCCGGGCAACCTCCCTTGGAACAGGCAGGGGATCCGCCGAACCTGGTCCTGCTCCTACATCCCCACCAGCAGAGGACGTGCTGTTAAGGATCTGTTGGAGTCCCGCCGTGCACGTCGATTCCTCCCACGGTGGGACGCCCGAGCGAGAGGCTGCTGCTCTGACTCCCAGGGCGTGGAGGTTCCCTGGAGGGGCTCCTGACCTGGTGCTGGACTCTGGGGACCAGCTCCGGACTAAGGCCCACACTGAGCAGGCCTTGTAGCTGCACCTGCAACCACTCTGGACCCTGCACCTCCACCTTTGCCCGCAGCTGCCTAATTAACCCCTCCACGTCAGCCATTTTTCGGTAAGGGCTTCACCCATCCGCAAGCTGTGACCTGAGAAACAAAACAACCTGGCCACACACTATAATGGAATTGCTACCATCTAAAAGGGGTGGGCAGGTGGGAGCTGTCTGCTCCTTGCTGTGCCCCTTGTCTGTCACTTTCTCATCTAAAATGGCCCCTTCTTCATCCCCTGCCAACTTATTTAAAACCTGCCATTCTCCACCTCTATCTTTAAACCCACCAATTCCCCTTTAACCTGTCTCGCCGATGCCTCCCCTTGTCATGCTGGCCTCCCCCCAGGCTGCCCCTCTAGTCCGGCCACACTGGAATTAAAGGTGAAACGCATCAGAATTAGTAAAGTGAGATGTTCATTAGTGAGGGTTCAGTGTCACACAGGTGGGAGAATTTGATGACTTCAGCAGTATGTTGTTATTATATGCTAGACATCCTGTCCTTTAGAAAATCAGTTGCATGAGTCTGGAGTTGTGTTTCTTGGCCCAGTTCTGCTGACTTCATGTTTTCTTCTATGGTTCTGCTGGGAGTTATAATTTGAATGAACTCATGAAGGACATTTGTGAACAAGAAAATCACTCCTAGAAATTTTGGTACTGTCATTGTTTAAACCCATTTTTTTCTCTGCTGTGTACCTGGTAAAGGGCTCATGCAGACGCACGTATTTTATTTACGCTTCCATTACGTTTTTTTTTGCGGACCGTATGCAGAACAATTCACTTCAATGGGTCTGCAAAAACAATGGAAGGTACTCCGTGTGCATTCCGTTTCCGTATTTCTGTTCTGCAAAAAAGTAGTGCATGTCCTATTATTGTCTGCAAATCACGGTCCGAGGCCCCATTCAAGTCAATGGGTCCGCAAAAAATACGGAACGCACATGGAACACATCTGTATGTCAACCATATTTCAGCAGTATTTTGCAGATCTATACTGTAGAAATGCTATGCCCAGCCCATATTGCTCATGTGTTTGGTGATTAATAAGTTACTGTTTCCGATCTGCAAAAAACGGATCGCATACGGAAACCATACGGATATGTTTTGTGGAATAACGGAACGGAAGAGGTCTTAAATCAGAGAAAAAAACCCTCAGATACGGAATAACGGATCCATGAAAAACAGACTGCAAAACAACAACTGTCGTGTGCATGAGCCCTAAGGAGAATCGTTTGTACCTCCAGGCAGTGGCGTACCAAGGGGGGGGGGGTGGGGGGGGCGGCCCGGCCCGGGTGCCACTCACAAGGGGGGTGCCATGACGGAGTCACCCCTCCATCCACTGCTGCACCGCGACGCGACTCCGCCAGGCGCCGGCTTCTGTGGAAGGATTATTGCGGCGGCGCGCAACATGACATCACGCCGCCGACGCCGCGCCGCCTTCACGGATCTTTTAAAGAAGCGGAAGGATCCATTACCAGCGGTCGGATGGAGCCTGAGGCATCATCAAAATGTGAGTAAATAATTGTGTAATTAAGGGGTGTGTGTGTGCGTAATTAAGTGGGGGTTTGTAATTAAGGGGGGGGGGTGTAATTAAGGGATGTGTGTGTGTAATTAAGGGAGGGGTAAGGTGGGGAGGGAGGGGGTGTAATTAAGGGGGGAAGTGTGTAATTAAGGGGGGGTGTAATTAAGGGAGGGGGTGTAATTAAGGTGGGGAGGGAGGGGGTGTAATTAAGGGGGGGTGTAATTAAGGGAGGAGGTGTAATTAAGGGGAGAAGAGAGTGGGTGTAATTAAGGGTGTGTGTGTGTAATTAAGGTGGGGAGGGAAGGGGTGTAATTAAGGGGGGGTGTTATTAAGGGAGGAGGTGTAATTAAGGGGAGAAGAGAGTGGGTGTAATTAAGGGGGTGTGTGTGTAATTAAGGTGGGGAGGGAGGGGGTGTAATTTGTAATAAATATTATTGAAAACATTGAAAAAAGTTTGTGCATGTTTTCTTAACTTTCTTGGGGGGGGGGGGGGGGGGGGCAGGGGGCCAAACAAAGGGTTCGCCCCGGGTGCCAAATGCTCTAGGTACGCCCCTGCCTCCAGGTGCTATTAATTGCACCACTCAACTTATCCAGTGCTCGCTCTACCTGGGCTTGCTGCACTAAGGCCAAATGCACACGCCTGTGTAACACGGACATGAGCGGTCCGTGGTATCCCGGCCTGGCATCCTGCTGACAGCAGGAGCGCACTGCGTCATTGGTTGCTATCACGCCGCGTGCTTCATGCCGCCGCTGCACTACAGTAATACACTCGTATGATCTATATGTGCTGTAATCAGGATGCCAGGCCGGGATACCACGGACCACTCACGTCGGTGTCCCACGGCCGTGTGCATTCGGCCTAAGTGGGCTTCTAAATAAGTGGAGTTTAAAGTGATTCTGTCACCTGATTTAACCCTATTAAGCTAGCAGACATTAGCGATGTGCTAATGTCAGCTAAACCTAACTAGCCTATTCCTCCTTTTATCTATGTCCCCGTTACTCCAGAAATATAACTTTTATAATATGCCAATGAGCTTCTAGGAGCGCGGGGAGGGGGGGGGGGTTTCCTGCTCCTAGAGGCTCCGTTCTCCCACCATTGTCGCCTCCCTCCAAGTCCTCATTGACAGGGCCAGGCAGTGCTCGCATCTGTCTGCCAGCCCTGTGCTCTGGTGAAATCTCACGCTGTTCAGTATTCGGCGCAGGCACGGAGAGGGAAAGACGCTAATGTCAGCTAGTTTATTAAGGTTAAATCTGGTGACAGAATTCCTTCAAAGAACCAGAGTTTAGGACAAGGAGCAAGAAACTAAGGTTTGATAGATTTTCCTTGTGTATTGTTGTCTTGATTCTAGCAAGTTTTCCAATTACAGCAGACAGGGTCTAATTCTAACTCATATTTAATGTTTTCCTTCTTTAGAACTCTTTCACATGAGCAAGTTTTCCGCGCGGGTGCAATGCCCAATCCCAAGGAATGGTAAATATGTAAATCATAGTCAGGAGGGGACGGGTAAGAGGCGGGTATTGCTTGACTTGAAGCAAGGAGGCCGCTGCCCCCTTGACTTCAAGCTCACAGCAAACAGAGCGCTCAGGGAGAATAAAAAAGCGTTTTTCACAAGTATGGATTGACGAATTTCTAACTCACACACATGATCAATTACAGACTGAGGGCTGCTATAAGGTAATGATGGCAGTTTTATATCACTTTTGGAGGTGACAGGTTCCCTTTAAAAATGATTTTGGGGAACTAGCAGAGAAGCTCAAGTCCAGGACCTCCAAGTTAGTGTTTTCAGAAATACTACCAGTGCCACGAGCGTCACCAGAGAGACAACAGTAGCTTAGGGAGTTAAATAAGTGGGTCAGAAGCTGGTGCAGGAAGGAAGGGTTTGGGTTCATGGAGAACTGGGCCGACTTCTCTGTAGGTTACAGGCTCTACAGTAGGAATGGGCTGCACCTCAATGGGGAGGGTGCAACTGCCCTGGGGTAAAAATGGTTAGATGGCTGGAGGAGCTTTTAAACTAGGATCTGGGGGAAGGGTGCAGGTAATACTAATAAGGGGGTAGATAGTGTAGATAGAGAATGGGATATAGGAGGGGGCAGTGGGGATTTAGGGGGGTCTGGAGTTAGTGAGGAATGTAGGGAAAAGACTGGGCAGAACTGTACACCGATGAAAAATAGAACTGCTGGTAACAAGAACCTGTTACATACAAACATCAACCAAGGTAACAAAAAAAAATCCTGGATATTCGCTTACAGGTAATAGTAGTTTAAAATGTATTTTCACAAATGCCAGAAGTCTAGCTAGCAAAATGGGGGAGCTGGAGGCTATGGTACTAGAAGAACACATAGATGTCGTTGGTGTGGCTGAGACATGGTTGGACTCTTCGCATGACTGGGCTGTAAATATTGAGGGTTTTACACTATTTAGGAAAGACCGGGTCAATAGAAAAGGAGGTGGCGTGTGCCTGTATGTGAGGAGTGATCTGAAGACAAGTGTGAAAGAGGCAATTGTGGGTGAGGATGGTGAGGATGTGGAAACCTTATGGGTGGAAGTTCAAAGGGATATAAACACTGAAAAAATAATACTTGGTGTAATCTATAGACCCCCTAACATCACAGAGGAGATAGAAACACAACTGTATAACCAAATAGAGCGGACGGAACAGGCTGGTACAGTGGTCATAAAGGGAGATTTTAACTTTGCAGACATTGACTGGGGTCATGATTCTGCCTCAACCGCAAAGGGGAGAAAATTCCTCAACTTGTTGCAGGACCACTTTATGGGCCAGTTTATAGAAGCACCCACTGGGGCAATGCTCTGTTGGATCTGGTAATCTCCAATGACGCAGAGCTTGTTGGAAATGTTACTGTTCAAAAAACACTAGGTAATAGTGACCACAATATAATTATATTCCCCCTAAACTATAAGAAGCAAACGCTGTCAGGCAGAGCAAAAACACAGAATTTTAAAAAGGCTAATTTCCCTAGGTTGAGGGCAGCATTTCAGGGCATAGACTGGGAACAGCTACTGTCACATAATAAGGGCTCATGCACACGACCATATGTATTTTGCGGTCTGTAAAAACGGATCCACAAAAAATACGGATGACATCCGTGTGCATTCTGTATTTTGTGGAAAGGAACAGCTGGCCCTTCATAGAACAGTACTATCCTTGTCCGTAATGCAAGCAATAATAGGACATGTTCTATTTTTTTGCAGAACGGAAATATGGACATATGGAAACGAAATGCACACAGAGTAACTTTTTTGCGGACCCATTGAAGTGAATGGTTCCGCATATGGTCTGCAAAAAAAATGGAACGGACACGGAAAGAAAATACGTTTGTGTGCATGAGCCCTAATACTGAGGATAAATGGGAGAGCTTTGAATCCACATTGAGTAATTGCACTAAAAAATATATTCCTGCAGGTAACAAGTATAAATGGCTAAAATTAAACCCCACCCATGGCTTACAGCTACTGTAAAAAGGGACAAAAAAATGGCATTTAAAGGGAACCTGTCATCAACTTTATGCTGCCCATACTAATGGCAGCATAAAGTAGAGACAGGTGAGTTTATTTCAGCGGTCGGTCATTTAGAAGTAAAAAGTAAGTGGTTGCCGAAAAACCAACATCACAATCATTGCAGACTGGGCCTGGGAAAGAGTCCCGGCCACATGAGAAGAGTCATGGTTATTCATGGATTCCTGCTCTCCTGTCCACCTGCTGATGCCTGACAGTCTTCTACCTAGTTTTCTCCCTTTCTCTCTAGGAGAAAACTGCCAATCATCAGCAGATGGGTGGGGAGAGCAGGAGATTATGAATAACCAGGACTCTTCTCAGGTAGATTTGACTCTTTTTTAAGGCCTGTGCTGCAATGATTATGATGCTGGTTCTCAGCAACCACTTACTATTAGCTCATGAGTGACACACCACTGAAATCAGAATTTCTGTTACTATTGTATGCTGCCCTCAGTTAGGTCAGCATAAAGTTGATGACAGGTTCCCTTTAAAAAATACAAATCTGTGGGGTCAGATGTTGCCTTTGAAGTTTACAAGGGCTTAGCAAAATCTGTAAAACGGAGATAAAATTAGCAAAAATACAAAACGAACAGCAGGTGGCAAAAGAGAGCAAAACAAATCCCCAAAAATTATTTAAATATATAAATGCTAAAAAACCAAGGTCTGAGCAAGTAGGTCCCCTAAATAATGGTAAAGGGGGGTTAATTACTGAAGATAAGGAAAAAGCAGAGTTACTAAAAAAATTTTTACCTCTGTATATACAAAAGAAGAGAAAGGAGTTGATATCTGTGGTGCCAGGGCTGTTAGTACATCCAGTAATATACTCAATTGGCTAACAGTAGATATGGTCCAAGCTAAGTTAAATAAGGTAAATGCGAACAAGGCTCTGGGTCCAGATGGATTACACCCAAGAGTTCTTAAAGAGCTCAGTTCAGTCATTGCTGTGCCCCTGTTTATAATTTGTAAAGATTCTCTAGGTACTGGTACAGTGCTAAGTGATTGGTGCAGGGCAAATGTGGTTCCCATATTAAAAAAAGTATCTAGGCCCTCCACAGGTAATTATAGGCCAGTTAGTTTAACTTCTGTTGTGGGAAAAATGTTTGAAGGACTCTTAAGGGACTATATATAGGAGTATGTGACTGTAAATAATATTATAAGCTATAACCAACATTGTAGCTGGCCAGGTAAGACCTGTCCTAGGTTGCTAGTATAGCCTTATATGTGTATACAGCTAAACCTGCTAATAACCTTAAAGGGACACTGACAGGCCCAACAAGCCTATTTAGGTATCTATATGACAGTACAGGTCTTATAAGGGGTATTAAAATCATCTAAGTATCCCCCCTGTCCACATTCTAAATACAGTAAACTGAAGTTTTATAACTTGCTTGAACCGTCTTCAATCTGCCCAAGGGGCGGCGTTTCACCTTCACTTGCGCCCAGCCAGCCGCTCCCAACTGCCGTTTTGAAGCGCCGCCCAGCTCATCAATATTCACTTTGCTGGGCGGCTTCTGCTGTCCACGCTCTGAAGCGCTGCGCTGAACAGTGCCCGGCGCATGCGCCGGATCTTGTGAAGTCCGGTACAGTAAGCGCCGCCCAGCTCATCAATATTCACTTCGCTGGGCGGCTACTACTGTCCCTGACTTCACAAGATCCGGCACATGCGCCGGGCACTGTTCAGCGCAGCGCTTTAGAGCGGGGACAGCAGAAGCCGCCCAGCAAAGTGAATATTGATAAGCTGGGCGGCGCTTCAAAACGGCAGTTGGGAGCGGCTGGCTGGGCGCAAGTGGAGGTGAAACGCCGCCCCTTGGGCAGATTGAAGACGGTTCAAGCAAGTTATAAAACTTCAGTTTACTGTGTTTAGAATGTGGACAGGGGGGATACTTATCTGATTTTAATACCCCTTATAAGACCTGTACTGTCATATAGATACCTAAATATGCTTGTTGGGCCTGTCAGTGTCCCTTTAAAACAGTTCCTATGTTTATGTGTTAAAGACAAAAGCAGAGTTATTTACTGTGACATCATATTTTGGATGTCATATAACTGTTATATTTTGTGTTCACAGAAGAAGAAAAATATAATGTGCCTTTAAGATTCATTTTGTAATTTAAGGTAAGCTCAGTGACACAGCAGAAACAACAGAAAGTATAGTGTTAATCTGTTGTTTCTGGGCAGAAGTCTAGACCAATCACAGCCAGCTTCTCACACAGCAAGCGTTTTCACCAATCACAGCCAGCCTCACACACAGCCTGTCGGGGAATTCCCCTAGCAGGAGCTGCTAGAATCATTATTCACCAGAGACAGGAGCTGAAGAGACATTTCATCCACTGAGAGCTAAGTTTTATGGGAACAGGAGGCTAAAAATAGGTATTTAGAACAGTTATATAATATTCATATTGTTAGTATTGTGTATAGAACTGTATACTAAACTAGATATATATGTGTTTACTTACAGTTCCACCAAATCAATTGCAAATCAATTGCAAACTACAAATAGCATACAAATAGCAATCCATACAAATTGCATACGGATCAGTAGAACTATCGGTCAAATCTTAGATATACCTCTCAGAGAGATCATAAAGTGCTTAAATAACTTAGTGACAGTACAGATACTCAAGAGAGAAATATATCCACCATTTTATGTTGAATGACAAGATTGAACAGATGAACTACCATCTTATGCATACCGCCATTTTGTGATATCTTTTCACCATGTGTTATGTACATGGACTATCTGCTGCAGAGGCGTCAGTGTTATATAAAGAAAAGTTGAAGTTACTAAAGAAGTTATTTCAAGCATTTGGTGTGCTCTTAAAACCTACTGTTTCAATAAAATGGCACTAGAGGAATTACAGAGTAATAGACAGTCTGGTTAGACTAAAAGTCAGAGATATCAACATTTTTCTAATGCCACAGCGCAAAAGGCACTTCATAGTGCTGCGCCTGCAACAGTGGAACTATTTACCCTCAGAGGGCAAAGCGATAGCGCTCCTCAACTTGCACAGTAAAGAGCGCATAAGACAAGTGGAGCGCCAGCATATACCGCCGCGCAGCAACTGTTCCCTGAGTGAGCAGGCAAAGACATCTCAGCTGAGCTACCATAGAGGCCATTGAAGAGAGAAAGAGAAGCATGGTGGGAGGCCAAAGTCCAGAGCTAGAGTGCCCGCACCACTATCCATGAAGAGGCCACGTACTGCAGCCAGCTAGTTTCCCGCCACAAGGCCCAAAGCCTGCAGCAGTGTATCCAAGCCAGCGCATTGCAAGTCATCACAGATCATTGCAAGTCATCATAAAGCATCGAAACTCAGCGCAGAGCATCGCAAGTCTGCACAGTGCATAACAAGTCAGCACAGAGCATCGCATCACATCAAGGAAAGACAAGTCTCCTTTAAGACAGACATTTGCTCCAGCAACCTTCAGATAGCAGTATCCTGCTCTTTAGAATAAGGTCAGAGCTTTTCATTTTATTACTTATCATTGCATATAGGCTTTGGCATAAAGAGATATTTTTGTGTTCAGATAAAGACTTTAAAGTAAAACAAAGGACAGTTTGTATTACACAGACTCTATTGCATTTAAAGTGAAAGTAATTTATTGCCTGCATTTATCGCTGTTCCATTTAAAGTGAAAGTGATTTATTTCTGCATTTGTCAATATTGCATTTAAAGTGAAAGGCATCTAATTATTTGTATTGATTGTTATAGCATTTAAAGTAAAATGTCTGAGCCTAGTATTACCATGCCACTGTTAGAGGATACAAAGATAGATAGAGTAGAAGTTGAAGAGCAAGGGAACCTGTCTGAGGTAGAAGATTCTTTTGCAGCATTAGTCTTGCCTCAAACAAATATAACCCAAGCAGATGAATTAAGACACGTATCACGTGCCAGAAAACAGACCCCAAAAATGCTGGAAAATTAGGAGCAAGAAGCAGCATTAAAAGGAAAAAAGTTTGCCAGAATGTATGAGAAGTGAAATCATACATTAAAGACATTCGTAGAAAGCTAGAGCAAGAAAGTATATAAAGGAACTTGAGTAATATGATAGAGACAGTAGAAGAATCTGAATCAGAGCTTATGGCAGCATATGTCAAACTGCGGTCATTTACGACACCTTCCCAGGATATTGTAAGGAACATGGACACATGTACTGCAGTCACTAAAGATTTAGTAAAGCTCATGAGAGAACTATCATCTGCAGCAAACTATGATGAAGTTAAAGCAAGAAGTAGAATGAACGAGCTTTTTATGAGAGACTATGTTAGGTCCTTAGGGGGAACCACAATCTCAAGTGTGACTTCCTTTGCTAACAGAAGTGCCACCCACATATCAGAGTCCTTAAATACTTCAGCCAAAAGAAAGGAATTAGCTGAACAACTTGCTGTCAAGAAAGCAGAAATTGAGATGGAAGCTGCCATCGAGGTGCAGCGTCAACTGATGGCTGAAAAGCAAGCTGAAAAGGATGCACAACGCCATCAGATAGAAGCTGAAATGGATGCACAACACCATCAGATGGAAGCTGAAATGGAGGCACAGCGCCATCAAATGGAAGCTTAAATGGAGGCACAGCGCCATCAAATGGAAGCTGAATTAAGAAAAGTCTGGAAAGGCAGAAAGAAGTTAAGATCATAGAAGCTAGACTCAGAGTACATGAGGAGGATATGAGTCAGAGCCGGGCCGGCACCACCTGTAAGGCGACCTAGGCAGCTCGTTTAAAAAAATAATATGTTTGTTAACTGGCCGGCGGCACCCCTCATGCTGTGCCGCCGCTCTAGTAAGCAGGGCTGGCACGCCGGCACGCAACTAACTATAGGCAGGACTGTGGACATGTGTCACACAGAGATGAGTGCTTCCATTGTGGAAGCGCTCATCTCCAGTCATCTGTATTGCCATCCTCAGGACAGCGATACAGATGGCTGTGCAGCAGGGCAGGGGAGGGAGGTGTGTCCCTTCCCCTTCCTCTGATAGGCTGCAGGCACTAGGCTGGCAGCCTATCAGAGGCCGGCGCAGGCGGCGTGATGACGTCATCACGCCGCCTGAGCCCTGAGCCATACAGCACGGGACACAGGCCGGAAGAGGCCTGCATCGCATCGCTGACATGGAGGTAAGTATAAGTGTTTTTTTTTGTTGTTGTTGTCAATACTGGTGGCTACTGGGCTGGCACATGATGGGGGGCTCTGGCTACTGGCACATGATCGGGGGGCCTATGGCTACTGGGACATGATAGGGATAGGGGGGCCCTATGGCTACTGGAACATGATAGGGGGCCCTATGGCTACTGGCACATGATAGGGGGGCATTATGGCTACTGGCACATGATAGGGGGGCCAATGGCTACTGGCACATGTTGATGGGGGGCTCAGGCTATTGGCACATGATAGGGGGGCCTATGGCTACTGGCACATGTTGGTGGGTGGGCTCAGGCTACTGGCACATAATAGGGGGCTCTGGCTACTGGCACATGATATAGGGGGGCTCTGGCTACTGGCACATGATATGGGGGGCTCTGGCTACTGGCACATGATATAGGGGGGCACTGGCTACTGGCACATGATATGGGGGGGCTCTGGCTACTGGCACATTGTATAGGGGGCTCTGGCTACTGGCACATGATATGGGGGGGCTCTTGTTACTGACACATGATGGTGGTGGGGCTCTGGCTACTGGCACATGATTGGGGGGCATCTATGAGGGCACATTTTACTGGCACATTATTGGGGACATCTATAGGGGCACTTATTACAGGCACATTGGGGGCACTTCTTACTGGCACATTATTGGTGGGCACTATAGGGGCATCTACTGAGGCCACAAAGAATGGCTATTTTATATGGGGGCTCTATATAGGGGCATTTTATACTGGTGGGTACTACACATTATGGTGGGTACTATGGGGAAGGTGGGAGAAGAGTACTATGGGGTCATCTACGGGGGCACTGAGGGGTATTTTATACTTACAAATTATGGGGGACATTGAGGGCATTTACTGGGGCACTATATATGGGGCATTTTATATTGGTACATTATGGGGGGCACTAGGAGGAAGGGGGAGAGAAGCACTATGGGGGCACTATATAGGGGTATTTTATACTGGCACATTATGGGGGCACTATGGGGACATTAGTTCAACTGGGGGCATTACAAGGGGGTATTTTTTGCACTGTCACATTATAAGGAGAATTATTTCTATTGGGGGGGGCATTATGGTGGGCTTTATTACTCCCCCATGGTATGGCCCCCTAGTAGCAGCAGCAGCCTCTCCCTGCTCTGCTATCCCTCTGCCCCTTCTCCTAATCCTTATTATGAAATCTTTCTTATTAGGATAAAACACATCAGCTTCGCCGAGCCCCCCAGCCAAAGTGTTGAAGTGGTGTCCGAGATCCCCAAGGGTGAAGCCAAGTAATTGTAAGTTTTCATATGAAATATGTTTATGTTATACACATATAGCCTACACTGTGCCCCACAATATACAGTTTCTTCTGTAAAAGTCATCAAGTGTCATGGGGGGGGGGGGGCCTTATTGTTTTTCGCCCCAGGCTTGTTTCTTTAGCTATGGCTTAAGTTATGGTAGTTATTCTCCACCATTCTTAATAGGAGGCTTTATTGCAACATATAACTCTCTTTTTATTTAAATGCTGAGAAAGGGGTGGAACATATGTGATGTCATGATATGGGCAGATCATCTGATAAGGGGGGTGGCAACTTTTATCTTGCCTAGGTCGGCAAAAATCCTTGCACCGGCCCTGAGTCAGAGTAGTCATAGGTTCAAATCTGTACTAAGTGAAGAAAAAGACTCCTACTTTTCTTCATATGCCCAGGAGAATGGAAGGAAATCTCCAGCATGTAGTGAAGAAATAAGTTATTATCCTTCCACCCCTGCTCATAAAAACAAAGAGAGGCCTAGTCCAATGTTAGGAAAAAGGTGTGTGAATTTACCCTCTATCTCTACCGGAAAAGATGAAGAAAAGGACTCACCTAATTCAGAACGAAGTGACAAAATCGAACCAGATTATTCTATTCCTAGATACCATGACAGTCCTATCTAGACTTCCTGTTCCGGAACCCACTGTATTTTCAGGAGACATACTGAAGTTCATAGAGTGGAAGGCAAGTTTTGAAATGATCATTGAGCATCATTGCTTCAGTCCAGTTGACAAGTTATTCTACCTTCAGAGATATGTTGGTGGAGAAGCCAAGGAAGTTCTTGAAGGTAACTTCTATAGAAAAGATGAAGAAGCCTGCAAACAAGCTTGGGAAAAATTGAATGCAAGATATAGTAACTGGCTTAAAATTGGTCCTAAAGATCATTTCAGACTCCAAAAGTATGGTAACTTCCTGCAAGCATGCAGCAATGCCATCCCACATGTTCAAGGACTGAAAGTACTAAACAACTATCTAGAAAACTACAGGATGCTAACTAAGCTACCTGAAGAAGTGTCTTCTAGATGGAATCGCTATGTGACTAAACAGTTAGATCTAGGTAAGAACTTCCCAAGTTTTAAAGAGTTCTCTGAGTTTGTCAATGAGGATAGCATGTAATCCAGTAACATCATCTTACGTCTTAAAATTCTTAGAAGAAAGGCCTGCAAGAGAGATAAGACGTGCAAGAGCAACTAGCTTTGCAACCAACGCAGCAGCTAAAGGTCCAGATACCTACGAGAGCAAGTCCAAGGTCACTACTGTGATCAGTAGAGAGACAGAACCGACAAATCTTCAGACTACCTTCAATTGTATGTTCTGTGGAGAGAACCACTCCATACATAAGTGCCAACAATTGAAGGAGAAGTCCCAAGAAGAAAAGAAAAAATGTGTGCTGGATAACCAACTGTGTTTCGGATGCCTAAGAAAAGGCCATGTTACTAAGGAGTGTAAGAAAAAGGCCACATGCAGCTTTGCAAAGGACACCATCCTACACCACTACATAAAGAACGTCCAAAGAAGGATAAATCCTCAATACCTAAAGATACTGAGGAAGGAAAGAAAGTATCAGTATTCTCTTGCAGAGTGAGGGAAGGAGAAAACAATGGCACATCAATGGTTGTACCAGTGTGCATATTAAATCCTAAAAGGAGGAACAAGAAGGTATACGCCTATGCGCTATTGGATGCCCAGAGTGATGTCACCTTCATCGTTTAAGAAATCTGTGAGAAATTACAAGTGGCTACAGAACCAGTGATGCTCAAACTTGCCACAATGACGGGGAAAGACACATTAATGAACAGTCAAAGGGTCAAAGGACTGAGAGTTAGAGGACTTCATTCAAACTGCACATTGGATCTACCTCCAGCTTATACAAAAGATAATATACCTCTATATCGAGATTGCATACCTACCTGTGAAACAGCCAATGAATGGGAGCACCTATCTGTCATATCTCATGAAATGTCCCCGCTGAAGGAGTTTGGTGTTGGACTGTTGCTAGGCTATGATTGTCCCGAAGCCTTGGTACCATGAAAGGTAATCACAGGAGGAAAGGGTGAACCCTACGCTGTTCAAACTGATCTAAGATGGGGTGTTGTTGGAGGAAAACAGAAGATCACAAACTCAAGACAGGTGACAGGATTGTGTCATCGAATATCTGTCCAAGAGTTACCAACTGTAAGTCCAGCGAAAGTAATCAAGATCCTTGAATCCGACTTTTCAGACATAAGTTCTAAAGAAAAGAGTGTATCCCAAGAAGACATAAAGTTCGTACACACTCTAGAAGAAAGTATTCAGCAGAATCAACAAGGTCATCTTGAAATGCCCTTACCCTTTAAAGAACGACCACATCTGCCAAATAACAGAAATCTTGCCCTAGCAAGATTGAAATGTTTAAAGAAAAAGATGGGAAGAGATCCCAAACTCAAGCAGGATTATTTTAAATTCATGGAAGGCATCCTCGAAGAAGGACATGCAGAGAAAGTTAATAACCAACCTAAAGAAGGAGAAGTGTGGTACATCCCACACCAAGGAGTCTTCCACTCAAAGAAACCAGATAAGATTAGAGTAGTATTTGATTGCTCAGCTAAGTACAATGGTATTGCACTGAATGATCATCTACTAAAAGGACCAGATCTTACAAACACTCTTCCTTGAGTACTCTGTAGATTCAGAAAGTATTGCGTAGCGGTCATGTGTGACGTTGAAAAGATGTTCCACCAGTTTCATGTGAAAAATAAGATATAGACTTCCTGAGGTTTCTATGGTGAGAGGATGGAGATACAGATACAGAGCCAGCAGAATGCAGAATGAAATTACACTTGTTTGGAGCATCATCATCTCCAGGTTGTGCCAATTATGGTATGAAGTACCGGCTAATCAGAATGAAAAGGATTGCCCATCAGCAGCAAATTTTCTGATGAAAAACGTTTATGTAGATGATGGTCTTATAAGTCTAGAGTCCACAGAATCTGCAATGAAACTAGTGAAGGAAAGCCAAGAGTTATGCGCAAGAAAAAACCTGCGCCTTCACAAATTAATCTCAAACAACAGAGAGGTATTGGAATCCATCAGTGACTCTGAACGTGCAGCAACAATGAAGAATGTAGATCTCAATTATGATCATCTTCCAGTTCAGAACGTACTTGGATTGGGATGGAATGTAGAGAACGACAAGTTCTTCTTTGAAGTATCTATTGAAAAGAAAGTTGCAACTAGACGAACCATTCTTTCTGCAGTAGCTTCTATATTTGATCCATTGGTATTCTTGGCCCCAGTAATCCTCAGAGCAAAAGAAATACTGCAAGAATTATGCAGAAGTTTGGATGGGATGAGCCCATACCTAAAAATTTGTGGCTAAGGTGGGAGAGTTGGATAAGAGGCTTGCAAAACTTGAAGTTCGAATACCCAGATGTTTTGTACCTCATGATTTCAGAAAGTACAAGAAAATAGAACTTCATCATTTTTCAGATGCCAGTAGTTATGGTTATGGTCAGTGCTCCTACATCAGAGTAATAGGAGAAGAAAAGATACACTGTGCCCTGGTTATGGGGAAGGCCAGAGTTGAACCTACCAGTATTGAGACAATACCAAGACTTGAACTGACAGCACCCGTAGTTTCAGCATCAGTAAGCAAGTTTCTGAGAGAAGAATTGGAATTGAAAATAGATGAAGAATGTTTTTGGACAGACTCACAAGTTGTCCTAGGATACATAAACAGAAAAGCTCGAAGATTCCATATCTTTGTCACCAAAGCATAACCCAGCAGATCAAGAGGCCTGAATGTAACAGAATTGACAAATTCAAACTGGCTCACCAGTCCAGAGTTCCTTTGGGAAAAGGAAATCACGCCCAGTAAAGGTTACACAGAAGTGTCTATGGGTGATCCAGAAGTAAAAGTTGTACAAACATTGAGCACTGCTGCCAAGTGTCAAGATGACATACTTGAAAGACTAGCCAGATGTTCAAAATGGAATACAGTCATAAACATAGTCGCTCGAATTCAACATTTGGCAAAGGGAACCAGAAAGAAGGAATTCTTGAATGTAGAAGAAAGACTGAAAGCTGAAGGAACAGTCATAAGACTCATTCAAGAGAGATTCTACAGTGAAGAGTTGAAAAGACTTAGTCAAGAACCTAAAAGGCTTCCAAACAACCACCCATTGTACAAGCTTAATCTTCTTCTGCAGGATGGTATACTGAAGGTAGGAGGGAGACTGGAAAATGCATCATTACCTAGCAGAGTGAAGCATCCAGCAATTCTATGCAAAAACTCTACCTTCACAAGATTGATTATTGATCACTACCACAACATATCCTTGCATCAAGGAAGAAGCTTTACCCAAAGCTGTTTGAGAGAAAGTGGTTACTGGATTGTGAAAGGAAGCAAAGTTATAGCAAAGTATATAAGTAAATGTGCAGTCTGCAGAAAGGCACATAGACCTACAGAAGAACAAAGAATGGCAGATTTACCAGCAGATCGTGTAAACCCATCCCCACCATTTCTTTATAGCGGAATAGATTGTTTTGGCCCATTCGTCACCAAACAGAACCGCAAGGAGTACAGGAGATATGGACTAATATTTACATGTCTGAGCTCTAGAGCAATTCACCTGGAAATGATAGAGGATGTGTCAACTGACGCATTCATCAACGCCTTAAGATGTTTCATAGCCATTAGAGGTATTGTCAGAGAGCTTAGATCACCAAGGATCTAGTTTTGTCGGAGCAAAGAATAGAATGAGCTCTAAAAGTGTGAAACAGTGTTATTTTCACATGAATGCTCCACATGCAAGCCGTACAGGAAGAGTTTGGGAAAATCAGAACTGTGAGAAATGTATGTTCAGTGTTAAAAAAGAATTTCGGAAGAATAGATAATGCTTCACTTAGGACCCTATTCTATGAAGTAATGTCTATTGTTAACAGTCCACTTACAGTTAATACCATCAACGATCCAAGTTTGGACCCTTTAACTCCCAACCATCTACTTCACCTTTAAGTCGGATTACATACAGCCACCGCCTGGCAAGTTCACCAAAGAGGATTTATATGCTAAAAGGAGATGGCGAAAAGTTCAATATCTATCAGAACAGTTTTGAAATAGATGAAGGAAAGAGTACTTAGCCAATCTTATGCTAAGAAGTAAATGGCAAACACCCAGAAGAAATGTCCGAATTGTTGACATAGTGTTAGTGAAAGAATAAGATTTACCTAGAAGTCTATGGAAATTGGCCAAAGTTCTAGAAGTTCAAAAGGATGAAGACAAACTAGTAAGAAGAGTGTTGTTACAAATAGGATACTCAAAACTTGACAAAAAAGAAAAACGTCTCACTACTTCACTCAAGTTGGAACGTCCTATACAGAAGTTAGTTGTTCTACTTGAGAGTAATAAAAGACACTTGGAAGTTGAGAACCGGATGGAAAATTCCTCAAATTCATGTTCAAGTCCTACCACTAAGAACATAGAATTATAGGTAATTTTTGTGGGAGTGTAGCTGGCCAGCTAAGACCTGTCCTAGGTTGCTAGTATAGCCTTATATGTGTATACAGATAAACCCGCTAATAACCTTTATACAGTTCCTATGTTTATTTGTTAAAGACAAAAGCAGAGTTATTTACTGTATTTTGGATGTCATATAAGTGTTATATTTTGTGCTCACAGAAGCAGAAAAAGATAATATGCCTTTAAGATTAATTTTGTAATGTAAGGTAAGCTCAGTGACACAGAAGAAACAACAGAAAGTATAGTGTTAATCTGTTATTGCTGGGCAGAAGTCTAGACCAATCACAGCCAGCTTCTCACACAGCAAGAGTTTTCACCAATCACAGCCAGCCTCACACACAGCCTGTCTGGGAGTTCCCCTAGCGGGAGCTGCTAAAATCATTATTCACCAGAGACAGAAGCTGAAGAGATATTCACTCCACTGAGAGCTGTTTTATGGGAACAGGAGGCCAAGAATAGGTATTTAGAACAGTAATATAATGTTCATATTGTTAGTATTGTGTTTAGAACTGTATACTGAACTAGATATATATGTGTTTACTTAGAGTTCCATCAAATCAATTGCAAATCAATTGCAAACTACAAATAGCATACAAATAGCAATCCATGCAAATTGCATACGGATCAGTAGAACTATCGGTCAAATCTTAGATATACCTCTCAGAGAGATCATAAAGTGCTTAAATAACTTAGTGACAGTACAGATACTCAAAAGAGAAATATATCCACCATTTTATGTTGAATGACAAGATTGAACAGTTAAACCACCATCTTATGCATACCGCCATTTTGTGATATCTTTTCCCCACGTGTTATGTACATGGACTATCTGCTGCGGAGGTTGCAGTGTTATATAAAAAAAAAAATTGAAATTACTAAAGAAGTTATTTCAAGCATTTGGTGCTTGGAGTCAGAGATATCAAAATTCTTCTAATGCCACAGTGCAAAAGGCACAGTGCTGTGCCTGCCACAAACATGGGTTTACCAAGGACAGAAGCTGTCAGACTAACCTGATTTGTTTTTATGAGGAGGTGAGTAGAAGCCTGGACAGAGGGACGGCTGTGGATGTAGTGTTTCTGGATATTGCAAAGGCTTTTGATACTGTCCCTCATAGACGTTAAATAGGTAAAGTAAGGTCTATAGGCTTGGAAAGTATAGTTCGTGATTAGATTGAAAACTGGTTGAAGGACCATGTCCAGAGAGTTGTGGTCAATGATTCCTATTCAGAATGGTCCCGGGTTATAAGTGGTGTACCCAAAGGTTCAGTGCTGGGTCCTCTATTATTTCATTTATTTTTTAATGATATCGAGGACGGGATTAATAGCACCATTTCTATTTTTGCAGATGACACCAAGCTATGTAGTGATTGGGCAATAACTTGACAATTGAGGTTTAATGTGGATAAATTTAAAGTTATGCATCTTGGTAGTAATCTCTGTGCTTCATATGTCCTAGGTGAAGTAACACTGGGAGAGTCACTTATAGAGAAGGATTTAGGTGTCCTTGTAGATGGTAGATTAAATAACAGCTGCTTCTAAGGCTACCAGGATATTGTCATGCATTAAACAATGTAATATTACCAGGGATGTAATATTACCACTTTACAAAGCATTGGTGCGGCCTCATATGGAATCTGCAAATCAGTTCTGGGCACCAGTCCACAGAAAGGACACACTGCAGCTGGAAAAAGTACAGAGGGGAGCGACTAAACTGATAAGGGACATGGAGGGTCTTAGTTACAAAGAAAGATTAAAATAATTTATTTTTTTTAGTCTTGAGAAGAGACATCTAAGGGGGAACATAATTAACCTATACAAATATATAAATGGGCCATACAAAAAATACGGTGAAAAACAGTTCCATGTCAAATGCCCTCAAAAGACAAGGGGGAACTGCCTCCAACTGGAGAAGAACAATTTCAGTCTCCAGAAGCTTATTTGATGCAATTTGGATATTAGAAATTTCTATATTCAGATAATTATTGTGCTACTGCATAATAGAAAACTATTGAAATTTATAGATATGCAGGAAAAATGGATCCATCCACACCATGGACCATCCAAAAAGTTGGGAGGTATGGAATAGTATTTTATTAGGTGTCATTAAACGGGAGAGCCACATACAGGAGTGTACATAGCAAAACCTATGCCCCCTGCCAGTGGAATTTGGGGCGTTTCTTGTTCTAGCTTTGTTTTTTAAAGTGGAGTTTTTTATTTAAAAAATCAAACTCCACCTTTCCCTTTTTATGTGACTTCTATGCCGGAAAAACTGTAACGTCATAAATATGGTCATCATTCTGAACACCATATTTCTCAATGTATTTACATCAAATAATTGCCATACATACAATTATCTGTAAAGAATAAATAAAGGCAACTGGACGTACTGTAGATTTCTTGAAAACGTTTCACTCGTTCTTCCAACGAGCTTTCTCAATTCTGAGTGACCGTACAAGAATTCTCTGGGAGTAAATATGTAACTGAATCAACATCTGGTAATTATACTCAGCATTTGGTCAGAGGTCATTATACCCAGCTTGGGGTCAAAGGTGTTGATTCCATTATCCTAATTGGAGTCAGTAGGTGATAAAGACTTCCCAGAAAAAGGTGTCAAGAATAGAGGCGGGGGGGGGGGGGGTTAGACATCTATTGTCTGCCACATACAATGCTGTCTTGACACCTTTTTCTGGGAAGTCTTTATCACCTACTGACTCCAATTAGGATAATGGAATCAACACCTTTGACCCAATGCTGGGTCTAATTACCAGATGTGGATTCAGTTACATATTTATTCCCAGAATTTTTTGTACAATCACTCAGAATTGAGAAAGCTCGTTGGAAGAACGAGTGAAACGTTTTCAAGAAATCTACAGTAAGTCCAGTTGCCTTGATTTAT
Organism: Bufo gargarizans; assembly: GCF_014858855.1. Taxonomy (NCBI): domain Eukaryota; kingdom Metazoa; phylum Chordata; class Amphibia; order Anura; family Bufonidae; genus Bufo; species Bufo gargarizans. The sequence continues at coordinate 180,764,068 of NC_058083.1, forward strand.
TCTTTACAGATATATACCATGACCTGGATAAATGAGAACCTTCACAGAAATACATACAATTGTGTGGTCTGTACTCCACTGTCCACAAAGTATTAGCGCATCCACTCTGGTAGACCTGGCTTATCCATATATTACTTTATTTTCAATGGTCATCATGTAATGCTACATTTCTGCTGGCTGTCCACAACCTATCAAGAACTGCTGATCGCAGAGCCTAAATGGCAATCAGCTGATTTAAATGTGTCTGTTCATTTTCCGTACTTTTTTTTTCAGTAATATATGGGTTCGTGAAAATCACTGACACAACACGGATGGCATCCGTGTTGCGTCCGTTTTTCACTAAAGACTAATAGGAGAGTCTTTGGAAATTAATTTTCAGTTGAGCAACTTCAGTGGATTAAGGATGACACACGGATGGTAAAAAACGGACACATGGACCAACCACGGTTCCTTCATGGATATCTACATGGATGAAACATGACACTGACACAGAAATGTGAATGAGGCTAATCTCCAGTTCCCTGGACATAGAATCAGTTAATTCACATTTCTGTTTTTCACTGACGTGCTGCCCATTTTCTGCGGACAGCACCCGTATTCATTGACTTTAATTTGTCTGTTCACCCATCAGTATTTTTTTACTGACAGTAGGTCAGTGAAAAAGACACGGAGACATGCACTCTTTTGGTCCATGATTCAGACTAAACACGCCCATTGTAGTCTATGGGTCCATGAAAAAACATGGACAAAACACAGGTGTCCTCCATTTTGCGTCCACATTTGTTTTAGTTTTTTTTCCTGACCACTGATAGGGGATGTTTTGGAAATTAATTTTCCATTGAGCATTGTCCATGGAATAAGGATGAGACTCGGAGGGCAAAACAAGGAAATATGTACCAAACATGGGCATCTTCACGGTTGAATCACGGACTGATTTTTTTACGGACGTCAAATTGACCCAGAAATGTGAACGAGGCCTTGTAAGCTGCACACGTAAATTTTTATCCAACTAGATCAATACAGCAGGTACCTACACAGATGTACTTCCTCTATAAATCATTCAACTTTACAAAATGAAGTACCCAAATATCAGTACATATATCAAACTTTATTGTCTTATCATTAAAAACATATACATACACAAAATATGGAAACAAAATAAAGTGCCAACGTGCAATAGCTAGAATTCTTCTAATAAAACCACCATATAGAGTCCCGCATGGATAACAGCCTATAGTGTGGCCTAAAACAATTACATGTCAATATCCTGTAGGATTCACCATGCCGCTATATGTGGTACATAATAGGTAATCACACACCACAATCAGAAGTAAAGGGTTAGGTAATTACCATGCCTCAAATCCCATATCTATCTTACAAACAGACCAAAACAATACAATAAAAGTCAGTCCTGTGTCTCAGTGAGGACAAGTACTTGCGCTGCTGCAGGCTCCGTGGTAGTGTGGTAGGTATTCACACTCAATGCAGTTAATAAAAGGGAGTTGAAGCCGCGCTGCTCTAGATTAGGTTCCCCGGTCAGTGATGAATAGTGTTGGGCTCCACACGCCTTTTCTCTGTCACTCTAACAGGGTCCGATCTTCCAAACACAATAGCCTCTGTGAGGTTCAAAGGACAGGCAAAATAGTGAAGTACCCTTTATCAGATGGTATAAAAAGGTTTTAATCTACTCACAACAAAGTTGTTCAACAAAGGCATATAATAATTCCACTTTACAACGTCTCGTTCCTGCCCGACCCGGGTTTCGCTGTCTCGCTTCCTCAGGGGCGAACTGCGCATATGTGCAATCAGGCTCCTTAAGTAGCCCAGCTGCCTCATTACATTCAGTATTTCACCGGATCGTATCCGGGAAATACAGGTCAAGCTTTTGTATTATACATTTATAAAACAGCATTACTTTCATCTTCACTAATCTCATCAGTTTTGTCATAAATCATGACCGCACTTCTCTTATATTACAATATCATTATAATCAACCTATCATAATCCATTACATCATCAGCCTATCATAATCCATACATTATCATTATAATCAGCCTATCATAATCCATTATTACATTTATCTAATGCATCGATCCCCATTAACAGCCACACTTTAAACATATTTCCTAAAGTTTGTTATACATTTTCCTTCTCGTGGTTTTGTCCACCATCTCCCTCCATCTATCAATCATCATGGGTCGTCATATCGCCCCACCCTCTCCTGGAGCGTCATTCGAATCTGCCCAATCTCACCTCCCCGGTTACCTCCAGCTACGTCACTCCATGACGCTACCCTACCAGGACAGTCCAACCTCCTGACGTCACCCGAAGGTCCTCAAGAGGCGAGATGGGAGAGAGTCGAATATCGCACCAGGTAAGATATTTCACAAAAGGCACGGTTTCAAATCAAACTCGATATTTAATCCACCTGGCTGCAGAGTCCCCAACTGATAGATCCACTCGACCTCTTACTTATTTATTTGTATCAGTGAGTCCCCTCCTCGCCAATGGGGTCTCACTACCTCAACTCCAGCAAATTTCAAACCCCGGGAAGAACCCTTGGGGTTTGAAATTTGCTGGAGTTGAGGTAGTGAGACCCCATTGGCGAGGAGGGGACTCACTGATACAAATAAATAAGAAAGAGGTCGAGTGGATCTATCAGTTGGGGACTCTGCAGCCAGGTGGATTAAATATCGAGTTTGATTTGAAACCGTGCCTTTTGTGAAATATCTTACCTGGTGCGATATTCGACTCTCTCCCATCTCGCCTCTTGAGGACCTTCGGGTGACGTCAGGAGGTTGGACTGTCCTGGTAGGGTAGCGTCATGGAGTGACGTAGCTGGAGGTAACCGGGGAGGTGAGATTGGGCAGATTCGAATGACGCTCCAGGAGAGGGTGGGGCGATATGACGACCCATGATGATTGATAGATGGAGGGAGATGGTGGACAAAACCACGAGAAGGAAAATGTATAACAAACTTTAGGAAATATGTTTAAAGTGTGGCTGTTAATGGGGATCGATGCATTAGATAAATGTAATAATGGATTATGATAGGCTGATTATAATGATAATGTATGGATTATGATAGGCTCATGATGTAATGGATTATGATAGGTTGATTATAATGATATTGTAATATAAGAGAAGTGCGGTCATGATTTATGACAAAACTGATGAGATTAGTGAAGATGAAAGTAATGCTGTTTTATAAATGTATAATACAAAAGCTTGACCTGTATTTCCCGGATACGATCCGGTGAAATACTGAATGTAATGAGGCAGCTGGGCTACTTAAGGAGCCTGATTGCACATATGCGCAGTTCGCCCCTGAGGAAGCGAGACAGCGAAACCCGGGTCGGGCAGGAACGAGACGTTGTAAAGTGGAATTATTATATGCCTTTGTTGAACAACTTTGTTGTGAGTAGATTAAAACCTTTTTATACCATCTGATAAAGGGTACTTCACTATTTTGCCTGTCCTTTGAACCTCACAGAGGCTATTGTGTTTGGAAGATCGGACCCTGTTAGAGTGACAGAGAAAAGGCGTGTGGAGCCCAACACTATTCATCACTGACCGGGGAACCTAATCTAGAGCAGCGCGGCTTCAACTCCCTTACAAACAGACCAGTATCATTATAGTCTATACAAGATAGTACGTGACTCATGTCTAGGGAATCTGAGAATATGGTCCTATATATGCTCTTACCTAAAATCCTCTGTGGTGTGTGGGAATCGCAATCGCCTGTTGGTATGCCCCTCTTAACACGCGTTTCACATTTGCTTCTTCAGGAGGAGTGGCTACGCTGTTTCTATAGAGGTCTTTTAAACTAGCCGGTCAGCCAATAGTAATCTTCCTATCGTTCACGTGATCACTATTTCGTCTGCCCAGTTCTTGGCGCATCGCGATGATTCCTTGGTAAAGCTGATAAAGGACTTCCGCCCTTCCGTCTGCACGATCACAGCGAGGGCAGCTCAACGTCTGACATCACTGCGAACACAAGTGATGGGACGGCGCAAGTCCGCCCACCTCAGAATCGCAATGCGAACTAGAGCCAGAAAGAAAAGAGGTTTGAGTTTATGTGGGAATCTATTACCTGCCCATAACCTTTCGTTTTCCTATTTTTAGTGTATACATTAAGATGACATTAGGGGAATGGTGGTGCTATAAGAATATATAAAATGGATGTGATACATAAATATGAAGATAGCATTAAAACGTTACTGGAACTTCAGAGCTATGTAAAAGATGTACACCTATACTGTGATGCCCTATATAAATACCAAGTGCAATATTAATTCTAAATATCATTATAAACCTCACCTTTCGCCTATCTGGGCTATGCAGACAACCCCACCTTCTCCGATACCCCAATAACATATTAGGCAATATCGCCGGTAAGACGTTTGCCCACATAGCACAGAGAGGAGAACGTGCCATATATCATTAGTAGTGTACAATTAATCAGTGAAATATTATAGATCATTATCTAAACTATATCATATTGCTCATAAAGTGCTCTGTGCAAACATATTGTTAAATATCATAGCAGTGTAAACATAATATATAGAGTACAGACCAAAAGTTTGGACACACCTTCTCATTCAAAGAGTTTTCTTTATTTTCATGACTATGAAAATTGTAGATTCACACTGAAGGCATCAAAACTCTGAATTAACACATGTGGAATTATATACATAACAAAAAAGTGTGAAACAACTGAAAATATGTCATATTCTAGGTTCTTCAAAGTAACCACCTTTTGCTTTGATTACTGCGTTGCACACTCTTGGCATTCTCTTGATGTTTAATAAACATGTTCCTAATGACAGAAGCCCTTTAAGGCCCATGTCCTGCTGTGAAAGAAGTATGGACACCACACCTGCTGTATGCGTCAGGCTTTTTGTTGAAAAAGGAACTGATTTCACTGTCGAATATATCTGAACAAATCCATATTAACACCAGCACAGTCTCTGGAACTGGTTAAAACTATTACCATCCGTCACCAAAAATATCGCTATCATTGAGCTAGTACCACTTTACCGCTACAGCAAGTTTCACAGATATAACATTTTCAGGGCTGAATGGAATCACTCATTTCCCTATTCAATATACAAGGAGTGAATCTTCCTGTGGGTCCAGACAGCACTTTTTGGGCCCAAATGAAACTACTGAGGACTGCATTGTTTAGTCGGTCTGCCTTGTTAATGGTCTTACGGCACCTGCAATACCATGCAGCTGTTAATAAAGCAGACTGACTAAAGCTACTTTCACACCAGCGTTTTAGTTGGATCCTTAATGGATTAACAAAAACGCTTCCGTTCTGATAATACAATCAGCTGCATCCGTTATGAACAGATCCGGTTGTATTATCTTTAAAATAGTCATGATGGATCATGATTTAACTCCTTAGATGCCACTGTTAATAGCGACCGTGGTATCTAAACAATTACAGAGGGTGCACACTCTCTCTGTCTCCCATAAGCAACCCACAAATTAGATTAGAATCTGTGCACAGCAGGCTGGGACCTAATGAAGGCCCAGGCTTGCATTCAGTGTTTTCCTAGCAGGCTGTGAAAAAATCTGTAAAAGAAAATGCTCCCCACACAGGGTTGCACCACCAATGAGGCCTGGTGAGGCGATCGCCTCAGGCAGCACCAGGAAGGGGCAAGAGAGGGGCAGCGGAAGGGCCATGGACTGAAGGGAAGAAGTTAGGTTAAGAAATTGGCACTGGGTAGGGAGGGGCGCCCACATATTTATCACAGTGTCCGTTACGACCCACACTACACAATTATCATAATTTTTTTCCCCCATACAGTGAACGCTGTAAAAAAACAAAAAACAATGCAGAATTACTGTTTTTTTGCTTATTCGCCACCAAGAAAAAAGAAATAAAAAGCGATCAAAAAGTGTTATGTACCCCAAGATGATACCAATGAAAAGTACAAGTGATCTCACAAAAATAAGGCCCTCCCACAGTATCGTAGAATGAAAAATAAAAAAGTTATGGGTTGCGGTGATGCAAAAATATTTTCTTTAAAAAAAAATGCTAAATTTGTAAATCACAAAAAACAAAAACAAAACTATATGTATTTAGTATCTCTGTAATTTTACTGACCCAGAGAATAAAGTTATGATGCTATTTATGCCGAAATATATATACAATAAAATTTTAAATTTAAAAAACTCAATGGCAGTATTGCTTTTTTTTCTCATTCCCCCAGAAAGAGTTAATAAAAGTTAGGCCTCTTTCACACGGGTGTGTGCGCCCCGTTGCCATATTGCGGACCGCAATACACGGGTGCTGTTCCATGGGCATTCCGCATCACGGATGCTGACCCGTTCACTTCAATGGGTCCGCAAATCCATAGATGCGGAATGGTGCGGAACGGAAGCACGGAACGGAACCCTACGGAAGCACTACGTCCCGTACTTCCGTTCCGCAAAAAGATAGAACATGTCCTATCTTTTTGCGATCCGCTGCAGCTGCCCCACGGACTGTGCTCGTGCATTGTGGCCCGCATTTTGCGGGCCGCAGCACGACCACGGGGCACACACGCCCGTGTGAAAGAGACCTTAATCAGTAAGTCATGTGTACTCAGGGGCATAACTACCATAGTGGTAGACCATGCAACTGCTATGGGGCCCAGGGCAAGAGGGGACCCACTTGGGATCATCCCCTCTTCTACTGGGGGTGAAAACTTGGTCAGGACTCCACCCTCAGCAACAACCTTTAGCAAATGAGGCAGTGAAAAAATAGCCCAAGGGTCACTGAAAAAGGGTTTAGGCAGACACCCTTCTGTCCTGTGTGGGGGGCCTGGTTTGATCCTTGCTATGGGGCCCTTATTTCTCTATGTACGCCACTGTGTGTACCCCAAAGGTTCCATTAAAATCTACTACTTGTCCTGCTAAAAACCTGCACTGAAATCCCCCCACTATTTATATCGCCCCCTACTGTTATAATACTTGCTCTGAATTGCCCCCAGTATTTATAATGCCCCCTATAGATATATTCCTCCCTTTAGTGCCCTCAGAAACTATAATTCCTCAGCCCCTCCACTATACAGTCCCATGTAAATAACACTATTTCCTTTGTAAACACACCCTCTCCAGCCCCCTTCAATATACAGTCCCATCTAAAAAATATCCCTCTCTGTCTACAATGTACAGCTCCCTCCAAAATACAGTCCCATGTAAATAACATCACTTCCCTCCCTTCAACCCCTCCAATATACAGTCCCATGTAAATAACATCACCCCCTCCCCAGCCACTTTCAACATACAGTCCCATGTAAATAATATCATCCCCTTCACAGCCACCTTCAACATACAATCCCATGTAAACAACATTATTCCCTCCACATTCAGTCCCATGTAAATAACATTACTCCCTCCCCAAGCCACTTTCAACATGGAGTCCTATGTAAATAACATCGCCCCCTCACCATTCAGTCCAATGTAAATAACATCACTCCCTCCCAGAGCCGCCTTCACCATGGAGTGCCATATAAATAACATCGCCCCCTCAACATTCAGTCCCATGTAACTAACATTACTCCCCCCCACAGCTGCCTTTAGAATACAGTCCTATGTAAATAACATCAGCCCCTCCCCAGCCACCTCAAATACAGTCCCATGTAAATAACATAATTCCCTCACTCAGCCACGCAATATTCAGTCCCATGTAAATAACATCACTCCCTCCCACAGCCACCATCAACACACAGTCCCATGTAAATAACATCACACCCTGAACATTCAGTCTCATGTAAATAACATCACACTGCCCCACTCCAACATACAGTGTAATGAAATAACATCCCTCCCTTCGGCCCTAACATACAGTCCCAGTTAAATAACCACAACTCCCAGCATTACTCTGCCTCTCAAACTGTGAATCTCTGTTCACTTACCTCTGACACACACCTCACCACAGCTTCTTCTCCAGGGCTTCTCTTCACTGCTGAGCGCCATCCTCTCCTGCTCACATGATGATGACATCATCGCATGTCCTTCACAACCACTGCCTTCAGCAGTGATCACATGGTCTGTGATGTCATCACAGGTCCTTCCGCTCTTCCTGTGCATTAGATTCAATTGTATTTCTGTCCTGAGGAGGGGAATACAGTTGTATCTATCTGGTAGGCAGTACATATGGGGCCTGGGACCAAACATCCAGGGCTATATAATTGAAGCCCAAAAATAATATTAATAGCAGCATCAACCACATGTACAGTGAAGTGAGGTATAATGGCTTCGACTTCGCACACTGCGCATGTGCCAAATGCCACTTAACTAATCCCTGCTAAGTTAAATACAGCAAATGCTGTATTATAACTTATTTTTATATGTAACAGAGGCTTTTGACAGGGGTATGTTTAAAATCCTAAAGCCCTAGGTAAAAGGCACCACCTAATGCAATAATTAGGATATTTCCAATCTTTAGTATAATAGGTTGGACTAATTCAATACCTAGGCTGAACTATCACGCACATAAGACAATATAGCTATGGTTTTCTGTACTGACCAATTTTATCTATCTATTAGAAAGCATTCAACTGCACTGATGAGGTCTGTATGAAGAATCGAAATGAGGTTTACTTTCAGGCTGAAGCCTTGTAATTTTGAACAAACAGTAGGTGAAAAGATGGATTTTTGCCAGGATTCAACAGATGTTAACAGTTACAGCATATATGAAAATGGCAGCCAGGCACAGGAAGAAAGAAGGAACTGATTACATTAGAGTCTGGCTAAAGAGAGATAGCGGGGACAAAGTTCGAACAGCAAACACATTGCAATAACAGCAATATGACCATACCTAAAACCATGAGACATGGGACATGACACTCCTCTTCTGAAACCTTTAGATTTCACAAAAACATTAACAACAATGTACCTGCATGTAGTCTTGGTGGTGGATCTTGAGATCTGAAGACAATAATGATGAAAATGCAGCTGCAAACAATAATAAACAATTATAACATTGATCTATGTTCTGCGGCTGAAGGTCTTAAGGAATGTAATCCACAACAGTAGGGAACAGTATACAAATTTCAAATAATAACCCATCATAGAATTGGCACGGCAATGTGGGACTTGGAGTTGTATTTTCAAAGACCTTTTCCTTGCCATTGTATTATTTCACAATGGGTAGCTGAGTGTCCCATTCTTTGTTCACTGTCTCAGTAACATCTTGCCATAAAGTGATCAGAGCTATGAACTGAAAAGGATCATACACAACAGCTTCTCGCTTGGTGAAAGGTTTGTCACAGATTGACACTTGGAATGGAAATGTGTCCGGTTTGATGTCCCACAACAAAGATCAGCTACATTGAATGGGAGGAGTATCAGAACTGAGGTTGAGGTTCTTCAAGTTGGTTGCATAATCATCATAGTGGAATGTTTTCATTAGCTCTTGATTGTTGGAAATAATCTTGTGGAGTCTGATGTTTGCTACAGATAGAATTTCCTGCATTCTAATGAGATGATCAATTGCTTCTTCACTTGTAGGTAAGTATTTAACTTCATGATCTACATAGAAGTTCTCCTCTGCAAACTGACAAGCATCAAATGCATACCACTTCTGACCATTTTAGGTTGTCCTTCTGAGTCCATAGATTGCTACAGCAGGAGAGGGGCTGTTGCCGAAGACATGCACTGTTATCTATGACCTAATTGTTTACATTGTTATCTTTGTGCCATAGGAACCTCAGATAGTTCCTATTTTATTTCATGGCAATGGAGCAAAGGTACATTTGATGGATGTCGACTATCAAAAACTGGAATCAACTACTATTCTGATTTGTTGAGGATTGGGGGGTGGGGGTGGTACAAACACCACTTCCCCCCTAGTGGTGTTTCAGGTTCCTCATGGTCTCTGCCAAATACAGCAGTGAAAAATAAAAAAAAAGGATACCTGGAAAACTTAATGTGACTGAGCTGTTAAGAAGGTGAGGAGGATGGTGGAAAAGTGAGAAACGTAAAATGTCTTGTGTAAAAAAAACTCTGCAGAGATGAGATGTGGCTGAAATAAGTCATCATGGTGGTCTAGTCCAAATGGAGAGAATGAGGAAAGAGAACGTCTACATTAGAGCAGACATTACTGGATGTAAGACATATGTAGTGCTGTATTCTCATGTATGAGCAAGCAGTATGGCTGGTTAGGTGCTGTGGCTTGTGTCTCACCTCACCAGCTAGCACTGGCCACCACAGAGAGGCAGCCTCTGGGGAGGTATTTTGTGCTTTGGTCCTGCTGGGGCAGTATTCTGTGCTACACTATGGTATTTGGTTCTTCCGTGGCAGTATTTATTTGCTGCACTGTGGTATTGCTAGCCCTGTCTACTTGTGTTTGATACACCTACTTGTGTTTACCCTGCCTTCTGTCAATTTGGACCCACCTACAGCATGGGACCACTTTTAGTTCCCAATCTACCACTGGCAGGGGCTATTTTAAGGATTGTTTGATAACTCTGGGGCACTCTTGTCAGGGCAGGACCCCTAGCATGGGTTGCATTTAGAGGTGTAGGGCAACTGACTTATCTGCAGGTGGGACTTGTACTGAATGACTATGAGGTGTTCTCTAGACTATACTGTATGTACCCTATTCAAACCCAGATCTAAATATTTAGCTCGTAATAAGTATAATGCGATAATAAAAAAAAAAGCCCCCAAAGGTGTACATAGCCTTTAAACAAAAAAGCCAATGATATTCATGCAATTTTTAAATGTATGAAAAATGGGCATTAAAAATAGATGCAAAACAGAGGAAAAATGGATTAAAGAAAGTCATAAAAAAATGCAAAACAGATGACAAGGACTGCTAAAAATGGCTGTTAAAAACAGAGAAATGGCCAGGAAATAGACACAAGGATGCAAAATGACCATGAAAAACTGCCAGTTTATCCATAGTCAAAATCCTTTTTTTTCACTGTCATGGGAATGCATCCTCATATAAAATGGAATGCATACTGATCTTGGTATATAAATGTGGTATGTTTTCTTGGAGAAAATGATTTGGTGGTCGGCACTATTAGCAATAACATTCCTGATCACTGTACCTGCTGTAGGATGACATCAGCACTGATGAGGGAAGCTTGCAGCTGGCAACACAGATTTTAAAATGCAGTTATAGTCAATTAGTAATCCAATTATGAAGAGCAATTTCCTGTTTATAAAAACATCAACATCATTTAGAAATATAAAAATAAAGTTACTCTGAACCTCATGCTTTTTTCATCTCTTGTAATTCTTGCTGCTTAATATGCAGCATTATTTACAAGTCATACATCATAAAACCACATCAGTCTGAGACACACATGCAGTTATAAAATCACATGTAGACAGTCAAATAAATCACTTGTGTTCATTAGTCATCCTTGAAATGTAACCTTTATAATGCAAAATGGTATACTTGCATTTAGACAATACACAATAATGTACTGGGACACACAATTAGTGATGGACGAACATTGACCGGGACGGTTCGCAAACACGAATGCGTGTTTGTGCTCAAATGTTCGTGAACAGTGTGTTCGCAGCGGGCCCCATAGAATTGAATGGCAGGCGAACCTGAAAAACCTTCAGGTCATATTTGCAGCCACCAAATAATTACTATAAGTGCACAAATAGTCCCACAACATGGACAGTAGCATACCAGATCTGTTATTAGAATTTGCGATCTCCATTCATTATTTTTATTATGGAAATATCGGCAATGTAATTTTCGTGTATGCGCATAATAGGCAAGACCTACTACAGCCACTGGTTTCCACCAGACCGAAGTTGGATGTGATCAGAAAAGATGGTTGGCAAAAATGTTTGCAACATTTCGGAAGAACTTCTAAGTAATTTGACATTAAAGCAGTGTATTTGATTGCATTTCACATGCATGTTAGAACAATCGCTGTAATGCAGATTTAGTGTTTAAAAAAAAGTGCCTTTGCGAAAATACCTAATGATGCGATTTTATAAGGACTCATGAGATATTAGTGATTGGTGCACTAAGTATTGTTGTGAGAACTTGCCACTCCAGTACAGGCCCCAAAAATTAGCTATTAGGCATTCACCTGACAGCAAAGAACTTTGTAGGAGTCTGTGGCTGGAGGGACATTAGGTGGTCACAGGATAAAAATTTAAATGTCGGCCAGTACAGGCCCCAAAAATTAGCCAATAGGCATTCACCTGACAGCACACAACTTTGTAGGATTCTGTGGCTGGAGGTACATTAGGCGGTCACAGGATAAATATGTAACTGTCGGCCAATACAGGCCTAAAAAAGGCCTTTTATGCCGCTGTATTTACCTAAGACAGGGACCATGATTTGGCGGATATTTGTGGGCTGTCATGAGGAAATTCAATCAATTGTGGTCGACTTGTCACATGTGTTGAATTCCTCCGAGTCGTGAGCTAGGTAAGTACGCTTATCGGTCACGATCCCCCCTGCTGCGCTGAACGTCCTTTTGGACAGGACACTGGACGAGGGGCAAGCCAAGTGTTCCATGGCAAATTGTGCCAGCTCTGGTCACAGGTTAAGCCTGCACACCCAGTAGTCCAGGGGCTCATCGCTTCTCAGAGCGTCCACATCGGCCTTTCCCTGTGGCTGGATCCGGAGGACGGCTGTCGATGGATTGACTGCAAGAATGATCTCAAAACTGAAGTGACCAACACATCTTCAAACCACCCTCTTCTTGCATGCGCTGTTGGATTGGTACCCGCAACTGTTTCTCTGTGAGTGGAAATTCCTCTGCCAGCGCCCGCAAAAGCAGAATGCAGCATTTTTTGAAGCAAGGCCTGGAAGTATGTAAAAAAATTTACTTTTATAATATGCTAATTACCTGTCTACCAGCAAGTAGGGCATCTACTTGCTGGTAGCAGACGCAAAAAAACGCCCCCTCCTTCTGTTGATTGACAGGGCCAGCAGCGATCTCCTCCTCCGGCCGGCCCTGTCAGCATTTCAAAAATCACACGCCTGTGTTGATTCGGCGCAGGCGCTCTGAGAGAAGGAGGCGAGCCTCCTCAGCACTCCCTCAGTGCGCCTGCGCTGATGAGGTCACCGAAAGAGAAGTTTTTTTGCAGCTGCTACCAGCAAGTAGACAGGTAATTAGCATATTATAAAAGTACGTTTTTTGACATATCTACAGAACGAAAATGATGAATAACATAATGTATGGCAATATCGCAGGATAGGGATTATAAGTACCTAAAAAAAAAAATTTGAGTTTAGTGGGGTGACAGAAGCCCTTTAACATTTTCTCTATTCATAACTGAAAGCATTTCCCCATTGAATAACTGATTAATTGGGCTGCAGTATGGAAAAGAAAATCAGGACAGTGATTAACATTTGTTTGTAGTATCTCAGGTGATCAATCAGTCTCTTAAAGGAAATCCTTTGATTTCCCTTCTCTGTTCATTTTATTTGTGTCACTTGGAAGGGAATCTTTCACCAGAGACCTCCCTACCCAACTATTTGTGTAGACGCATAGCCGTGGCTCACCTGATTAAAGAGCTATTTTTCTTTTGTTGATCTGAGATTCTGTTCCCGGGTTATGACACTTTTTCTAAATATGAAAATTAGTTTTTTGATGCAATGAGGGAATCATCACCATTGCTCTTGTTGCACCCAAGCGATACTCGTTTCTGTGGCCAGTCCCTCCCTGGCTGCCTTGATTGACAGGGCCAGGCAGTGGCAAAGCAGCCAGGAAGGTAACGCCCTCTGTGCAACAAAGGCCAAACTTGCATATTAAGAAAAAGTATCATAACTCAAGAATAGAGCCTCGTATCAACAAAAGAAAAACAGTGCTTTCTGATCAGAGACTGTTCCGCTGAATCTGGGAACTTGGGAGGTTTGGTTATTGTTGAAGACTAACTTCTCACACCTCGACTTACAGTTATATTGTATGGACCACCCAGGCACAGCAGTTGCACCTGCTCATTGGCGGCGGGAGACAGCTGTAATTTCAAGCTGCAATGACAGGAATCCACTAGTCAATAGCATCCACAGCATTTAATCAGTTTTACAGAAGGAAGGAGTTCTCTCCATCACACTATCGGCCCACCATTATGCAATCATGGGTTGAATAATATGGCAGTCAGAGGGAATACCAAGTACAGAATGCCTCTCTGGCACTGCCAGAAGCAGGGACTGATAGGCCACCTGTCACTACAGTGGAGTGTATTATGTGAGCAATCAAGAGATCTAATATCCTAGTCCCCTTCCTAGACCAATAAACATAGTAAAAAATGTAAACATAAGTTTTATTATGGAAAAATCACAAATTGGTATCACTGTACCTGCAAAATTTAAAACGTAAACAAACAATGGCAGAATTTTTTTCCCCATTCCTCCCACAAACTGTTAATAAAAGTTAATGAGAAAATTATTTTTACCCCAAATGGTGCCACTGAAACACACAACTAACTGATTAACTAACATTGATGGAAAATAAAGTTTGACGCTTAAAATGCAACAATGCAAAAAAGTGGTTCGTTCTAAAGGCACAACATGATCTGGTCCTAAAGGGATTAATGGTCCAAAGTGATGTTTGCCCACAAAGTTGCAGTGCGTTGAAAATAAATTAAAAAACTGTGCCCTTTTGCTATAAAAGAATGAATAAACCCTTTGAATCAGAGTCCTTATAAGGAAGTATTCCACTTGTCCGTATAAAGTATACCTTCTTTTCCTACTCTTTTCTCCATTGCATTTATTTTTTCATTTTTTTTTTTCTTAGGTATTTCTGTTTGTGAAGATGTAAATCTGCCCTTGGGGTACAGAAGATTGTATTCCTCTTCCTCCTGTAATGTGCTGTATAGCAGATCATCTTTGCTTCTTTGTATACAGTCTTAAGCCTCATCCACACGTCAGTGTTTTGGTCAGTGATTTCCATCAGTGATTTTCAGCCAAGGCCAGGTGCAGCTCTAAACACAGAACAGGTGCAGATCTTCCCTTTATACCTTATCCTTGTGGAGGCTCCAATCCTGGATTTGGCTCACAATCACTAATGGAAATCACTGACCAAAATACTGACGTGTGAATGAGGCTTTATTCGGTATTAGGACATTTTCACATCTGCATTAGAGGCTTCATTCAGGGCCTCCCTTCCAGATTCCACCGAAATGAGTTGACAAAAAAGTGGACACCCGAATGGATCCCATTATAGTCAAAGGGGTGTGTTTGGCTTCGTTCATGTCAATTACAGTTGCAAGAAAAAATATGTGAACCCTTTGGAATGATATGGATTCCTGCACAAATGGTCATAAAATGTGATCTTCATCTAAGTCACAACAATAGACAATCACAGTCTGCTTAAACTAATAACACACAAAGAATTAAATGTTGCCATGTTTTTATTGAACACACCATATAAACATTCACAGTGCAGGTGGAAAATGTATGTGAACCCTTAGACTAATGACATCTCCAAGAGCTAATTGGAATAAGGTGTCAGTCAACTGGAGTCCAATCAATGAGATGAGATTGGAGGTGTTGGTTACAGCTGCCCTGCCCTATAAAAAACACACACCAGTTCTAGGTTTGCTTTCACAAGAAGCATTGCCTGATGTGAATGATGCCTCGCACAAAAGAGCTCTCAGAAGACCTACGATTAAGAATTGTTGACTTGCATAAAGCTGGAAAGGGTAATAAAGGTATCTCCAAAAGCCTTGCTGTTCATCAGACCAATTGTCTATAAATAGAGATAGTTCAGCACTGCTGCTACTCTCCCTAGGAGTAGCCGTCCTGTGAAGATGACTGCAAGAGCACAGCTCAATGAGGTGAAGAAGAATCCTAGAGTGTCAGCTAAAGACTTACAAAAATCTCTGGCATATGCTAACATCCCTGTTAGCAAATCTACGATACATAAAACAGTAAAGAATAATGGATTTCATGGGAGGATACCACAGAGGAAGCCACTGCTGTCCAAAAAAAAACATTGCTGCATGTTTACAGTTTGCACAAGAGCACCTGGATGTTCCACAACAGTACTGGCAAAATATTCTGTGGACAGATGAAACCAAAGCTGAGTTGTTTGGAAGAAACACACAACACTATGTGTGGAGAAAAAGAGGCACAGCACACCAACATCAAAATCTCATCCCAACTGTGAAGTATGGTGGTGGGGGCATCATGGTTTGGGGCTGCTTTGCTGCGTCAGGGCCTGGATGGATTGCTATCATCAAAGGAAAAATTAATTCCTAAGTTTTTCAAGACATTTTGCAGGAGAACTTAAGGCCATCTGTCCACCAGCTGAAGCTCAACAGAATATGGGTGTTGCAACAGGACAACGACCCAAAATATAGAAATAAATCAACAACAGAATGGCTTAAACAGAGGAAAATACGCCTTCTGGACCTCAACCCGATTGAGATGCTATGGCAAGACCTCAAGAAAGCGATTCACACTAGACATCCCAAGAATATTGCTGAACCGAAACAGTTCTGTAAAGATGAATGGTCAAGAATTACTCCTGACCATTGTGCATGTCTGATCTGCAACTACAGGAAATGTCTGGTTGAAGTTATTGCTGCCAAAGGAGGTTCAACCAGTTATTAAATCCAAGGGTTCACATACTGTTTCCACCTGCACTGTGAATGTTTGCATGGTGTGTTCAATAAAAACATGGTAACATTTAATTCTTTGTGTGTTATTAGTTTAAGCAGACTGTGATTGTCTATTGTTGTGACTTAGATGAAGATCAGATCACATTTTATGACCAATTTGTGCAGAAATCCATATCATTCCAAAGGGTTCACATACTTTTTCTTGCGTGTGTGTCGACACTTCCACTTCCATTATTTTCATTGTTCTGCTCCTATAAGCCCTTAGTTGTTCTCATCAAGCCGTCCCGGGGAGCAGCTGCCAGTCCTTACATTCATGACCATATAGGTCCTCCACTGGCTGTTACAAAAACAGTTACCACTTGGCTCAGCAGAATTTTTGACTTTCATATTTAAAGGTATTTTTATTGTCAGGGGAAAAATGGTTTCTAAAGGGAAACGCCAGTAAAAATGTGATTTTCCCATTGGAACTAGTTGTTATCAAGCGGGTTCTTGATAACTTTTACTTGCCTTATCAATGTTTGATCGATGGGGTCCAACCAGCAGGATCCTCACTGATCAGCACAGTGGAGGGGCAGCAGTGTTCAGTGAACGGGATGAGTACCAGACACAGCTGCTCTTACGCTCTGAACGGGACGTGCCATTACCATGAACGCTACAGCCCCTTCAATGTGTTGACCAGCAAGGGTCCCGGAGGTTAAATGTTCACCAGTCATACACTGGAGAACCCATTCAAGCAATCTTTTAGACATTATTGTCTCCCTGCTGGAGGGATTCTTTAATGATATAAAATTAAAGATTATTTATTCATTTAATTTGACTGTGCATATTTTATTTTCCGCATGGATTTATAATGAAATCCCTTGTTATGAACTCCAAGTATATAATTGATTATTTCTAGCAAAGATAAAGAAACAGTGTAATAAATTCCAGGCAATACGTTGCTCGTTTCCATGGCTACTGTACATTTCTATATAAAATCATGGAACATAGTAATAAAATGAAGTGTCCTGACTAATCCATCCCCATGAAATTTCAGATACATTACTCACACCTACTTGTGAAAATCTGAATGATTTAAGTGAGGGCTGGAAAGAAAAACATGAAAGGTGTGTTAACATCTAATGACACTGTTACTGACGCTCATAATTACAGGGGGATTACAATGAGCGGTTTTCCATTTCCAGTTGACAGGAAATAATAAGCTGCAACAGTGGTAGGTGAAATGAGTATAAATAAAAGTGAAAGTCAGACGATACTTACCGTCCCCATGCCTCCAATCACCGCTTCACCAGACATTTCCAGTTACTTCAAGAAAACAGTAAGGTCTGCGGATGCCTCTTAACCTCACACTGAGTAATGCAGAGCTTTTATTCCTCAGTGGCAGGGAGCCAGAAGACCAAAGCTAAAAATATACTTGGTACCCAGTCATTCACACAGTGATATAGCTGCAGGATTTTCTACAGGTAGTAACATATGCCTGCAGCAGTTCTAGATATTAAAATGAAAAAGTCTCCTGAGATATTTACAGTAACCAGCTCTTGTGAATTGGAGCAAACTACTTTAAGGGGTTTTCCGAGTGTTTAATACTGAGGATAGGTCATCAGCAGGGGCATAGCACCCATAGGGGGTGCAGGGGTAGCAGTTGCTACTGGGCCCAGGAGCCTAAGGTGAACCAAAGACCCTTGTGCCGCATGCGAAGGCACTGCTATAATAGACAGTTCCTGCTGGTCAAGTTACACCTCTGGCTGGAGGGAAGGGGTTAGGTCAAGAATTTGTCATGGGGGTGCCGTTTCAATTTTAGCCTAAGGCACTATGAAGGCTATGTGCTTCCCTGCCCCTGGCCATAAAGCACTGAGGGAAGGGGGGCCCAAGCTGAACTGTTGCACCAGGGCCCATGAGCCTTTAGCTGTGCCTCTGGTCATCAGTATGTGATTAGTGGGGGTCCAACACTCATCACTCCTGCCAATCAGCAGACTCCTGGCAGCCTACCAAGCACAGTGCCGTCCATTGGATTGCCCAGACCTCAGAGCTGGCGTGTCACCGCCAGTTCTGTGAGAAGGTCTAGCAGACGTTCTTCTCTACCTCTTGTATGATGTTCTTTGTTTTGGTTTCACTTTCTCATCTCCTTTCCTTCTGCCAGGTGTGTCACTTATTTAGACACAATCATCTTCCTTTATATTCCCTCCCATACTGCCTCACTTTGCGGTTTATACTACTTGCTGGATGAAGTGTTCACTGCTGGAGGCTATGTTTGCTGTTTGCTCAGATAAGTCCTTTACTTTATTGTGTTTGCTTGCTGGCTTGATTCTAGGTGACCCTGACTCCTTCTATATTAAGTGCAGGGAGCCGGTGGTCGTGTCCCCTCACTATTATAGGGTTTTCAGGTGTCACACAGGCTTAGGTACGTGGGCATGCAATCGTCTACTATCGAGACCCTTGTATGTGCATAGCAGTCAGGGAGAGCTCTTAGGGTTTTATAGGGCTTAGCTATAAGCTCCTTAGTTTGGGATCAAGCCAGTCGCTCGTTTATTTATAAGTTCCAGCTATCTGCAAATCTCATCCATGACATGGCAATAGGGGGGAGGAGACTGGGCCATCCCCAAAGGGGCACCTTTCTATATGGGGCAGCAGTTTACAGTGAGGAACAGGAGCCTATGGCTATTGCCCCAGGTTTAAAGGGATTGCCCATTTTGGATGATCCTTCTGTTAGAAGGCTACCTAAACAAAAAGTTGATCCATTGGGCCCACTGCTTACACCCCCAGCAGTCAGCTGTATTCTTTTGGGAAAAATGGCACCAATAGTATTTAATAGGAATGTGTCTTCAGTAAATGACCTATTGTTTGAATCACGTTTTTATGTTAAACATATTTTAAAAGAATGCTTGATGATGTTATTTTTAATTTCCCATGTCACTATATATAGTTAAACAAAAATCATAATTTCCTGCAGATTTTACACTGGCCATAGGCGTCACTTTTTGGACAGATCACTTTACTTCAGTTATCTCCTCATCATTACAGGCAGTTTTAAGGGTGTATTACATGGGCAGATTTTATGCCCAATGATTGCTAACAAGCGTTTGTATAAACGTTCATTAACGATCATCTTGCGGTGCAATACTGCCGCCGATTGCTCGATGAATGAGCTCGTTCATCAGGCAATCCAGATCTTTCCGCATGCAGCAGATCGTGCTGTCTAATTGCGATCTGCCACGGCAAACCACTGTACAGCATGGGGATAAGGGGACTAGGATATCGCTGCATGTAATAGCAGCGGTCTCCTCTGCTAGCGAACAGGCGATTGCCAGGGAGGAACGCTTCCCTCCCAACAGTCGTCTGCCTTATCAGGGTGTCTAATACACTCTTTAGAATGGCATATATCACCTCTGTGTATAGATAACACAGGTTCCTCCATTTACACAGGATCCACCATTCACATTCCCTTTAAAATTGCTTTTTTTTAACCAAAACACTCCCTTTAAGGCCTCTTGCACACGAACGTGTGCACCCCGTTGCCGTATTTCGGACCGCATTTGTGGATCCGCAATACACGGGTGCCGTTCCGTTGGCATTCCGCATCACGGATGTGGACCCATTCACTTCAATGGGTCCGCAAATCCGGAGATGTGGAATGGTGGGGAACGGAGCACGGAACGGAACCCTACAGAAGCACTACGTAGTGCTTCCGTGGGCTTTCGTCCCGTACTTCCGTTCCGCAAAAAGATAGAACATGTCCTATCTTTTTGCGGAACGTCCGGATCCGCTGCGGCTGCCCCACGACTGTGCTCGTGCATTGCGGCCTGCAGTTTGCGGGCCGCAGCATGACAACGGGGCGCACATGTTCGTGTGCAAGAGGCCTAAAGGGAATCTGCTTCCATTTTTTTGGTCTATTATCTGCAGTAATGCATGATTGCAATTTTTTGTTTACATATTGCGCCCGTTCTCCCACTGTCAGCACTCAACGCTGCGTTGTAAAACCCACTTCGGGCTGCTGGGTCATGCTAACATAATAGAGGGGACTCATGTGTGGATACACAGCAGTCCTGACAATGTATTTCATAGCAGTATTAAACCCTGACATCGGGGGAATGGTGGCAGAAATAAAATAAAAAATAATGATCTGGAGTCCTTATCTGTAGAGCTTCGAACCAAAATCGTGGTGGCAAATTTCCTTAAACCTCTTGGGGACACATGACATATCGGTACGTCATGATGTCCCGGTACTTAAGGACACATGACATACCGTACATCATGTGTAGTTCCGATCACCGCTGCACAGCGGGCGGTGATCGGAACTGGGTTTCTGCTCAAATCAATCAGCAGGCACTCTGGGACAATGCGCGGGGGGCTCCTGTGACATCACCTCTCAGGATCGCTTTTGATTGGCTACAGGCGGTTTAAATTATTGCAGCGCTCCTCTCCTCCTCCTTTCTGTGTCCGGTAGCGAGGAGAGTGGAGCCTGCATCGATCTCCAGAGCCAGCACCCCTATATCTACCCAGTACCCCCTTCTGACCCTCTACAGTGCCATCTGGCACTAAAAGGTATTTAGGGAAAGGTTAGGGACAGGTTAGGTTATGCAGGGATATTCAGGGAAAGTTTAGTGTAAGAAAAAAAATAATAGTTTTTTGTTAGATCACCCAAATCAGATGTCTGGGGTCCACAGACCCCCCAGGGGTGCTGCAGCCTTTTCTTTTTGTACGCTGACTGTGGCCGGCACTCTTAGCGTCCGGCCACTGTTAGCGCATCGCACACCCCATCGCCGATCAGCTTTGGACGGCTGATCAGCGAGTTAGAATTTTTTTCACATTTTTGGGCCTTTTTTTATTTTTTTATTTTTTTTCCGTTAGTTTTAGGGCAAAGTCCGCGAACACCCGTGCCCCCACACACACGCACTATAAATAATGATTTCCAGGCACACACGTACACACACACACTCCCCCATGGCCTGCCGGATGTTCTCAGCCGAGGAGGCATACGCCCAGCTTGCCTCCGACTCCGAGAGCCCCAGTGAGGACGAGGATGACCCCACTTTCCTTTTGTCATCCGCATCCTCCTCATCATCTAGAGATGATGATGAGCCCCCAAGGCGGCGGAGACACCACCAGGCGGAGCAAGGGGGCCGCCATGCTAGGGACCCTGTGGCCCACACTAGTACGAGAAGCTCTGGGGCTCGTACTATTTTTATGGCCCGCCAGTTAAGTCCACCGGAGCCCCCTACCGGTGAACTTGCATGGTGTACCCCAGAGCATTTTAAGCCTGCGATTCCTCATTTTGTTGGTCAACCGGGAATCAAGATTCCCACAGTGGGCTTCACTGAATATGACTATTTTAGTCTTTTTTTCAGTGACCACTTTTTGAATCTGATGGTGGAGCAAAGGAATGTGTTCACCCAACAGTTTATTGCTCAACACCTGGGCTCCTTTTTGGCTAGGGCCGGTGGCTGGACTCCGGTCAGTGCAGCCGAGATGAGGCCTTTTTTTTGGGCCTCGTGCTGCACATGAGCCTAGTCAAAAAACACAGTGTCCGGCATTACTGGAGTGGGGAGGACCTCTACCAGACCCCATTTTACAGTACGGCCATGACACGTGCCCGGTTTGAGGCCATCCGGAAATGCCTGCATTATGCAGATAATGCAGCATGTCCCCCCCAAGGTGATCCTGCCTATGACCGCCTGTACAAAATCAGGCCGGTCATCGATCTTGGGGCCAAATTTTTGGAGGCCTCTCATTGCTTTCAAGGGGAGATTCATTTTCCGCCAGTATGTTCCCTCTAAGCTGGCGAGGTATGGCATGAAGCTGCACAAACTTTGTGAGAGTACCTCAGGGTACACTTACAAGTTTCGTGTGTACGAAGGGCGAGATTCCCGTATTGAACCCCCAGAATGTCCCCCCACTCTGGAACTTGTGTGGGACCTTATGCACCCACAGCTAGATAAGGGTTACCACCTGTACGTGGATAATTTTTATACTAGTTGTTCCAGTCCCTCGCTGCCAGATCCACGTCCGCTTGTGGGACCGTGCGGAAAAATCAACTGTCCTGTCCACAATTCACGGTAACGGCATCACCCCTGTCCCTAAGCGAGGTACCGCGGCAACGGTCCTTAAGCCCGATTGTATCGTCGACTACAATGGGTATATGGGAGGAGTTTATCTCTCTGATCAAGTCCTCAAGCGATATAATGCCATGCGCAAAACCCAGGCGTGGTACAAAAAAGTTGCGGTCTACTTGGTACAGTTTGCTTTGTACAACTCTTTTGCGCTGTCCCGGAGCGCTGGCAACACAGGGAAATTCCTCCAGTTCTATGAGGAAGTCCTTAAGGCCCTGATCTTTTCTGACCGGGAAAGAGCAGGCCGGAGTACCTCGGGAAAACCAAAACGAACAAGTGGAAAATGGTATAAAAAGATATAAATTTATTGATAAAATACAAAGGATGGAGCTACTACAGGATTGCAAGAATACGGAGAAGCGCAGGGTCACAGACACCACAATACACCTTAGTGTCTATAGATAATGGCACATGGACAGGTACAATGATCAAGTACTAATATGCGTTCAAAAATGACCTAAATGGCCAAATATGGAAGCTCTACACAATACCTGTAGATGAATTTATACAAGTAACCCTGTTGAGTGCAGGGAAAAACACAGTGAGTCTACACATGGTATTGAAACCATGAAAAAGCAGACCATGGGAGTAAGAATACTCTAATGGGGATAACAATGTAGTCAATAAATACCATGGATAAATAAGGAGACTCACTATGGATGCGTGCAGAGGTCCCCAGCAGCAGTATGAACAGAGAAATACCGGCTTAGAACGTACCTGAAGACATGGTGGTGAATGGGCGTGAGGGCCCTGGGCGCACAACCTCGACGCGCGTTTCGCCCTACGGCTTCGTCAGGAGGTATTGAATGATGTGTGGACAGGGTATATATAAGGAGAGGTGGGTGGGTGAAGGGAAATTACCTCTATATGGTACACCTGTGGTCCCCATATCTGGGCGCGGAAGGCTCCATGATGCTAGACACCATCTCTCGGCGCATCCACGTCATCGCGCAAGCGCGAAAATATGATGTAATGGAGCGCGTCCAGATGGCGCCGCGCAGCGCATGCGCAGTCCGCGGCCCTGTGGAACGCAGGTGACCCGCAACCGGTAGTACGTGGGTAAGGAGACAGGAAGTGTTACAGTCATGTGACTGACTGCAACGGGGTGCCAGGGAGGACACTGGACGCATCCATACTGAGTCTCACACAACTTAAACTGAGCCTGAAAACGACAATTAGCATCATATGCACGTGATAAATAGATCAACCAATATAGTGCATAAAGTCAGCCGTGTGTGAGTAGGGGCGGGGCAGAGCACATCCATAAACAAATATTTGCTCTAGCCCGTCCACACTGACCACAGCCGAAACGACGAAAGTGCACAACGGACCATATAATTATGGCCCAAATATCATCTACCCTAAGATGACGTGTGAAACAAGAAGAAATAAATGACATAATGTGTTGTACATTGTATAAAAATATAAACATATATATATAGAAAATGTAAAAAATATATACAATATACACAATAATTTAATAATAAAAATTCATACATATTTTATGGTTGTAATCGGATGTTGATTGTGTATTCAGAATCCATGATCCAAACAACATAATTAAATAAGCCTACCCGTAGGTGAATAATCATGATTATTATATTTAGAATTAAATGGCCACCAGAGCATGAATAGATCCATGCATTAATAGATACAAAATCGATACATATTTCCTGATTCGATATCGAATACACAATCAACATCTATAATCCAAGCAACATGATTCAAAAAACATGATTCAAAAATCATAATTATAATTAAATGGTCATGATGCATATGATGAAAATTAAGAAAACCACAAAAAGATATAAAGCTTGAATGTAATATTTCATAGACAACAAATGGTGACCACCAATGAAAAAATGAATGTGATTATATGGTGAACAAATGAATTACATGTGCTGAGGCAGTGATATATCCAATCACCTGCCCCTGCAATTAGTGAGAGTCAAGGTTTGGGCGGTGGAAAGAAAGGTCGGCAACGCGGGCGGCAAAAAGGCCGCCGGCGGGGTCGACCGAAAAGTCACCCATCCAACAGAGGCCCAGACCTCTACAGTGGAAAACAGGAGGGGCCAGAAACGACCCAGTTGTGAAAGAGGAACGATCCAGGCCAGGCTAGGACTCAAAGGTATCCACATAATCAGAAGGCAATATAAACCTGCCAGCAGGATGAGAACCATGTTGCAACCCTGGATGTTAGGGCAATAGGATGGCTGTGCTGAGGGATGATGTCCTGCATGTGTCCGATGGTACAATATCCGGCATTGTACCGCATGACGATCGCATTCTCCCATGGTTGATGACGACCTCCCTTGCCACCGAACCCCACAAAGGAACTGGGTGTATGAGATCTCAAAAAGAAGGAAAACAAACATATAGTATTATAGTCATAAAGACATGTATTGACATCCAAAGATATATACCCTGTGATTAAAATTTGCGCGCTATTCATAGGAAGGAAGAAAAGCTACTAAACTCGTTGAGGCCATGGGGTGTGACGGTATCTAGGGTGACAATCCACTTGGTTTCCCTACGCAGCAATGCCAATTTGATGTTGCCGCCTCTGGATCCCAAGTGGATTCTGTCGATACCCCTAACTATTAGTCCCCCTGGGCCGGATCTGTCGAATTTGTGAAAATGTCTTGGGACTGCTTGTAGCGAGTCCCAGTCTTTTTCAGGTGTGCCTGCCGCTGCCCGAATCCTGCGAATGTGTTCCAAGACTCGAACCTTAAGTGCTCTTTTGGTCATACCAATATAAAACAAATTACAGGGGCAAGTGATCTGATATATCACTGCCTCAGTATTGCAATTTATATGGTGTACGATAGTGTAATTCTTTAAACCAGAAGAGTCGCAGAAGGCGGTAGACCGGATCATGTACTGACAAGCAGTACAGGATCCGCAGGAGAAAGAGCCCCAATTCGGGCCCTTACTCCCAAAAATACCGCCGGTAGGTTTGGGCACATAGTGACTCTTGGTAAGAATGTCGAGTAAATTGCGCGACCTTCTCCAAGTAATCTGGGGGTACGCCGGAAGGCTTACAGCCAGATCGCCATCAGTTTGCAGGACTGGCCAGTGCTTGCAAAGGATGTATTGTATAAACTTCCACTTGCTGTTAAAAGGGGTGATGAATCTCACACTAGTATCTTTTTTGATTTTTGGTTTCGACCTACTCACCAACAGAGAGTCTCTAGATGTTTTTTTGGCTCTCTCATAACCCCGCTGGATAGTGTTGAACTGGTATCCTCTTTCGAGAAATCGTTGTGTCAGGGCCGAGGCCTGCTGGTCGAAATGCTCTTCGCTGGAGCAAATCCTGCGAGTTCTCAGGAATTGCCCTGTAGGAATTGCCTGTATCGTGTTTGGATGGTGAGCAGAGGAGGCGTGGAGAAGGGCATTGACAGCTGTGGATTTCCTGAATAGATCGGTAGACAGATGTCCATCAGGACCTTTGATAATCATTATATCTAGAAATTCGACGTTTGTGAGGCTATATTTCCAGGTAAGTTTAATATTGCGGGTGTTTGTATTAAGACGAGCCAGGAAATCTTCTAGGGCAGGAATGGTATCATGTCATAAGGAGAATACATCGTCTATATACCTCGACCATAGGAGTGCGGCATCGTATCCAGGTGTTTCATGAACCAGCTCTCTCTCCCACAGCCCCAGGAACAAATTTGCATATGAGGGTGCACATGATGCCCCCATTGCTGTACCCTGGAGCTGTAGGAAGAGGCGGTCCTTAAAGAGAAAATAATTATGCGTCAATGTGAATTCTAATAACGCTAGGATAAATTCAATCAGATCGTTATCGTAGTCAGTCATGACTAAAAAGGATCTAGATGCTCGCACTCCCTGGTCGTGGTATATAGACGTGTATAACGATTCAATATCGCAAGTGACAAGAACCGCATCCTGATCGACATGAATACCATTCAATCGCCTCAGCATATCTGTCGTATCTTTTACAAAAGATGGGAGAATTTCCACACTCTTTTGGAGAAAGAAGTCAATAAACTTCCCTATGTTGGTACACAGACTACCGATCCCTGAGACGATCGGGCGTCCAGGCGGATGGGTGCGGTTCTTGTGCACCTTAGGGAGCAAATAAAGGGTTGGTTTGACGGGAAAGTCAACCCTCAACCCTTCCATCATTTTTAGGGTGATAATACCCTGGTCATAAGCATCCCTTAAGATGTCATCTAATTCTTTCTTGAAGATCAAGGTAGGATCTTTCTCAATTTTTCTATAACATTGTTTGTTATTCAACTGTCGAAAGGCTTCCTTTTCATACATCTGCACAGGCCATATCACGACGTTACCCCCTTTGTCAGCAGGTTTTATAACTACCTCTTTAAGATTTTGGAGTTCACGCAGTGCCCGTCTCTGTGGGCGTGTCAGATTGTCACCCCTAATATGTGGGTGATCAATATTAAGATCACGTTTAACAAGCTTCACAAAGACATCCACTGCGGGACATAATGTTTTAGGGGGAAACGTCTGCGAGCGCCTGTGCAGATGTATGGGGGATCTACTAGATGTAATTTCTACCTGGTCGTCCAGAAGGGATTCTAAGTCTCTAATCGCTTGCCTCTCAACTGGGGACAGGGAGGCAGTCGCTTCCTGACCACGATTGAAATATTTTTTGAAAAGTAATTTGCGGGCAAACAGTTCTAAATCTTTGACTACCTCAAAGTAGTCAAATCTACCAACTGGAGAAAATGATAAACCTTTTTGTAAGACCTCTTGTTGTACTGGGGTAAGATTAATAGTAGAAAGATTTATTACCTTTAGTTCTTTGCTCTCTTCCCTCGGCCATTCCCGTTCCAGTGTTTCCGCTTTTGTACTGGAGTGCGGAGGTTGTAACCTGCCCTGTCGGGATCTGGGCCGCGAGTAGTGGCCGGACGTCCTTCTAAAAAAGGCCCGCCACATTCTTCCTCGGATAAGGATGATACTAGGGACTGGGATCGTGAGCGGGATTCGGATCTGAGGTTCGTACGTTGCCACTTGAATACTTTGTTTTGCTGGTAGTCTCCCAGATCTCTCTGGAATTTTTTTGTTTTAATCGACTGGATTTCTTTTTCCCACTTAATTAAATCTTCCTCAAGACCTCTATCAAAGGTCTCCAAATCCTCCTTAGTCAACAGTTGGTGGATGTTGTCCTTGTGGCTGTCAATGTCCTTCTCCACAGCCTCCAAAGATCTCCGATCTGCCCCAATCAGCAGTTCAATTAAGGTTTGTGAACATTTTGTGAGAGTTTCCTCCCATTTTGCAATAAAAGAGGGATCCTCACCCTCCAAGGTTGGAAAAATCTGGATCCGAAGTCCCCGTGGTATAATATTTCTATTAAGGTAATTCTCTAGGGAGGCTTTATTCCACCACAACTTGGTACGTTTTTTAAGGGCCTCTCTGAACTTATGCTTTAATTCCTTGCTATCACATTTCTCCGCATCTTGCACTGTAGTGTCACCAAACACTGATCCCAATTGTGACATCCAATCTTTGTCACGTGATCGATAATCCATGTATGAGGAATTGCCTATAAATATATATTCAATACTATTAACCTACAAAAGGCCACCTGTCAACTAGACAGCTACAATTACCACTTGTATAACATCCAAGGTAAACCAAAACGAACAAGTGGAAAATGGTATAAAAAGATATAAATTTATTGATAAAATACAAAGGATGGAGCTACTACAGGATTGCAAGAATACGGAGAAGCGCAGGGTCACAGACACCACAATACACCTTAGTGTCTATAGATAATGACACATGGACAGGTACAATGATCAAGTACTAATATGCGTTCAAAAATGACCTAAATGGCCAAATATGGAAGCTCTACACAATACCTGTAGATGAATTTATACAAGTAACCCTGTTGAGTGCAGGGAAAAACACAGTGAGTCTACACATGGTATTGAAACCATGAAAAAGCAGACCATGGGAGTAAGAATACTCTAATGGGGATAACAATGTAGACAATAAATACCATGGATAAATAAGGAGACTCACTATGGATGCGTGCAGAGGTCCCCAGCAGCAGTATGAACAGAGAAATACCGGCTTAGAACGTACCTGAAGACATGGTGGTGAATGGGCGTGAGGGCCCTGGGCGCACAACCTCGACGCGCGTTTCGCCCTACGGCTTCGTCAGGAGGTATTGAATGATGTGTGGACAGGGTATATATAAGGAGAGGTGGGTGGGTGAAGGGAAATTACCTCTATATGGTACACCTGTGGTCCCCATATCTGGGCGCGGAAGGCTCCATGATGCTAGACGCCATCTCTCGGCGCATCCACGTCATCGCGCAAGCGCGAAAATATGACGTAATGGAGCGCGTCCAGATGGCCCAGCGCATGTGCAGTCCGCGGCCCTGTGGAACGCAGGTGACCCGCAACCGGTAGTGCGTGGGTAAGGAGACAGGAAGTGTTACAGTCATGTGACTGACTGCAACGGGGTGCCAGGGAGGACACTGGACGCATCCATACTGAGTCTCACACAACTTAAACTGAGCCTGAAAACGACAATTAGCATCATATGCACGTGATAAATAGATCAACCAATATAGTGCATAAAGTCAGCCGTGTGTGAGTAGGGGCGGGGCAGAGCACATCCATAAACAAATATTTGCTCTAGCCCGTCCACACTGACCACAGCCGAAACGACGAAAGTGCACAACGGACCATATAATTATGGCCCAAATATCATCTACCCTAAGATGACGTGTGAAACAAGAAGAAATAAATTACATAATGTGTTGTACATTGTATAAAAATATAAACATATATATAGAAAATGTAAAAAATATATACAATATACACAATAATTTAATAATAAAAATTCATACATATTTTATGGTTGTAATCGGATGTTGATTGTGTATTCAGAATCCATGATCCAAACAACATAATTAAATAAGCCTACCCGTAGGTGAATAATCATGATTATTATATTTAGAATTAAATGGCCACCAGAGCATGAATAGATCCATGCATTAATAGATACAAAATCGATACATATTTCCTGATTCGATATCGAATACACAATCAACATCTATAATCCAAGCAACATGATTCAAAAAACATGATTCAAAAATCATAATTATAATTAAATGGTCATGATGCATATGATGAAAATTAAGAAAACCACAAAAAGATATAAAGCTTGAATGTAATATTTCATAGACAACAAATGGTGACCACCAATGAAAAAATGAATGTGATTATATGGTGAACAAATGAATTACATGTGCTGAGGCAGTGATATATCCAATCACCTGCCCCTGCAATTAGTGAGAGTCAAGGTTTGGGCGGGGGACAGAAAGGTCGGCAACGCGGGCGGCAAAAAGGCCGCCGGCGGGGTCGACCGAAAAGTCACCCATCCAACAGAGGCCCAGACCTCTACAGTGGAAAACAGGAGGGGCCAGATTGTCCTTGGCTAACACTTTCCAGGTGTGGTCCTCCATACTGGAAAGAAGGGACGGACCCCCAAAAAGTGCAGAGTGTATCGCAGGAAGGGAATACGGAAGGACACCACTACTCAGTGTGACACGTGCCCCGATCATCCGGGCCTCTGCATTATTGGTTGCTTCAGGGAGTACCACACTTCCATGGGGTTCTAAATTTATAATCCCCCTTCCCCAATTTTAATTCCATTTAGCCACTGACAATTGGGGAAAAAGAACTATAGTTCTCAGACTTGAGACACTAAAACAAAAAAAATGTTTTTTTCAAAAATATTATTTTGAAAAACTAAAATAAATTAAAAAAGTAGACATATTAGGTATTGCAGCGTCTGTAAGAATCTGCTCTATAAAAATACCCCATGACCTAACCCCTCAGATGAACACGGTAAAAAAAAACGGTGCAAAAAAGGGTATTTTTTGTCACCTTAAATCACAAATAGTGTAATAGCAAGCGATCAAAAAGTCATATACCCCCCAAAATAGTGCCAATAAAACCGTCCTCTTATCCTGCAAAAAATGAGCCTCTACCTAAGATAATCGGCTAAAAACAAAAAAAAAATGACTCTTAGACTATGGAGATACTAAAATATTATTTTTTTGTTTATAAAAGGATAATATAGTGTAAAACCTAAATAAATAAATAAAAAGTAGACATATTAGGTATTGCCACTATATAAAAATACCCAATGATCTAACCCCTCAGATGAACACGGTCCAAAAAATAAAATTAAAACGGTGCCAAAACAGCTATTTTTGGGCACATTTTCCATTTTAAACTGTTTTTTCCAGTAACAAAGCAAGGGTTAACAGCCAAACAAAACTTAAAATGTATTACCCTGATTCTGCAGTTTACAGAAACACCCCATATGTGGTCATAAACTGCTGTATGACCAAACAGCAGGACGCAGAAGGAAAGGAACGCTGCATGCTTTCTGGAAGGCAGATTTTGATGGCCTTTATTTTGGCACCATGTCCCATTTGAAGAACCCCTGATGTATCCCTAGAGTAGAAACTCCATAAAAGTGACACCATCTAAGAAACTACACCCCTCAAGGTATTCAAAACTGATTTTACTAACTTTATTAACCCTTTAGGTGTTCCTTAACACTTTATGGCAAATGCAGATTAAATTTCGGCGCATCTTTCCCTCTACGCCCTACCATGTGCCCGTACAGCAGTTTGCGGCCACATATGGGGTGTTTCTGCAAACGACAGAATCGGGGCAATAAATACTGAGTTTTGTTTGGCTGCTAACCCTTGCTTTGTTACTGGGAAAAATTTATTAAAATGGAAAATTGCCCAAAAATTTTAATTCTGAAATTTCATCTCCATTTGCCAATAACTCTTGTGGAACACCTAAAGGGTTAACGATGTTTGTAAAATCAGTTTTGAATACCTTGAGGGGTGTAGTTTCTTAGATGCAGTCACTTTTATGGAATTTCTACTCTAGGGGTGCATCAGGGGGGCTTCAAATGGGACATGGTATAAAAAAAACAGTCCAGCAAAATCTGTCTTCCAAAAACCACACAGCACACCTTTCCCGCTACGCCTTACCATGTGCCCGTACAGTAGTTTACGGCCACATATAGGGTGTTTCTGCAAACTACAGAATAGGGGGAATAAATATTGAGTTTTGTTTGGCTGCTAACCCTTGCTTTGTTACTGGTAAAATTGGATTAAAATGGCAAATTAGCCAAAATATTGACATTCTAAAATTTCATCTCCATTTGCCAATAACTCTTGTGGAACACCTAAAGGGTTAACGACGTTTGTAAAAATCAGTTTTGAATACCTTGAGGGGTGTAGTTTCTTAGAGGGGGTCACTTTTATGGAGTTTCTACTCTAGGGGTGCATCAAGGGGCTTAAAATGGGACATGTTGTAAATCAGTGGTGCCCAACCATTTTTCGCCTGAGGGCCGCACTAGACTTGGTATAAATTTCGTGGGCCGGAACCAGGTAGCTTTGCCAGAAAGAAATGCAAACGCTGTGAGGGGGCACGTGTGAGCATTACTACTGTGAAGAGGGCACATATCTGGCATAACTACTGTGAGGGGGCACATATCTGGGCATAACTACTGTGAAGGGGCACATATCTGGGCATAACTACTGTGAGGGGGCACATATCTGGGCATAACTACTGTGAGGGGGCATGTGCGTGCATTACATCTGTGAAGAGGGCACATATCTTGGCATTATTACTGTGAGGGGGCACATATCTGGGCATAACTACTGTGAGGGGACACATATCAGGGTATAACTACTGTGAGGAGGGCACATATCAGGGCATAACTACTGTGAAGAGGGCACATATCAGGGCATAACTACTGTGAGGGGGCACAAGTGAGCATTACTACAGTGAAGAGGGCACATATCTGGCAGAACTACTGTGAGGGGGCACATATCAGGACATAACTACTGTGAGGGGGCACATATCAGGGCATAACTACTGTGAGGGGACACGAATGAGCATTACTACTGTGAAGAGGGCACATATCTGGCATAACTACTGTGAGGGGGCACATATCTGGGCATAACTACTGTGAATAGGGCACATATCTGGGCATAACTACTGTGAGGGGGCACATATCTGGGCATAACTACTGTGAGGGGGCATGTGCGAGCATAACATCTGTGAAGAGGGCACATATCTTGGCATTATTACTGTGAAGGGGCACATATCTGGGCATAACTACTGTGAGGGGGCATGTATGAGCATTACATCTGTGAAGAGGGCACATATGTTGGCATTATTACTGTGAGGGGGCACATATCTGGGCATAACTACTGTGAGGGGCATGTGTGAGCATTACGTCTGTGAAAAGGGCAAATATCTTGGCATTATTACTGTGAGGGGGCACATATCTGGGCATAACTACTGTGAGGGGGCATGTGTGAGCATTACTACTGTGAAGAGGGCACATATCTTGGCATTATTACTGGGAGGGGGCATGTGATGTATACATGTGTGTAATGTATGTAGTGCAGTATGTGGTGATCACACTGCACTACATACATTACACACATGTATACATCACATACTGCTCTGTCACCTTCATCTGCAGGTCTACCTTGATGCCTGGTCTTTAGGCTTCAGTCAGATCCTCCACCACCATGCTTGCGCCGTGTGCCCAACACCACCAGGAGCAGGCCCCACCTCCTTTCATCTCCCGCCGGCTTCTCCTACAGCAGGACGCTCTATCGCTCCAGTGCCCACCCAATCTTACCAATCAGGGGCATAGCTAGAAATCACTGGGCCCCATAGCAAAAACATTTATGACCCCCCCCTCCTGGATCTCCCACCTCCACATACCTATCAGACCTCCCACCCCTTCCAGAGCTCACACCCCAACATCCCCACACCCCTCCCTAGATCCCCCTCAGTGTCATCCACAGATCCCCCCTCAGTGTCATCCACAGATCCCCCCTCAATGTCATCCACAGATCCCCCTCAGTGTCATCCACAGATCCCCACTCAGTGTCATCCACAGATCCCCCTGTGTCATCCACAGATCCCCCCTCAGTGTCATCCACAGATCCCCCCTCAGTGTCATCCACAGATCCCCCCTCAGTGTCATCCACAGATCCCCACTCAGTGTCATCCACAGATCCCCCCTCAGTGTCATCCACAGATCCCCCCTCAGTGTCATCCACAGATCCCCCCTCAGTGTCATCCACAGATCCCCCTCAGTGTCATCCACAGATCCTCCCCTCAGTGTCATCCACAGATCCCCCCCTCAGTGTCATCCACAGATCCCCCCCTCCCCCCTCAGTGTCATCCACAGATCTCCCCCCCTCCTCAGTGTCATCCACAGATTCCCCCCTCAGTGTCATCCACAGATTCCCCCCTCAGTGTCATCCACAGATTCCCCCCCCCTCAGTGTCATCCACAGATATCCCCCCCCTCAGTGTCATCCACAGATATCCCCCCTCAGTGTCATCCACAGATATCCCCCCTCAGTGTCATCCACAGATATCCCCCCCTCAGTGTCATCCACAGATATCTCCCCCTCAGTGTCATCCACAGATATCTCCCCCTCAGTGTCATCCACAGATCCCTCCCCTCAGTGTCATCCACAGATCCCCCCTCAGTGTCATCCTCAGATCCCCCCTCAGTGTCATCCACAGATTCCCCCCCCTCAGTGTCATCCACAGATACCACCCTCTCAGTGTCATCCACAGATTCCCCCCCCCCCCCGTGTCATTCACAGATCTCCTCCCCATCCAGAGCCGCTTCCTAGCTATTCACTGCACTTGTCTCTGTGAAATTGAAGAGAATCGCCGTAATCTTGCACAGGCGCACTGGCAGAGGCCAGGAAGACAGTTCATGCGCACTTCGATGCCTCTGCCAGTGCGCCTGTGCGAGATTACGGCGCTTCTCTTCAATTTCAAGGCAAGTGCAGTGAATAAATTAGCTAAGAGGCGGCGCTGGGCAGGGAGCTTGCAGGCACAGGCAGCATCGGTTTGCTGCCTGTGCCGTTCACAACGCGCCCTGTGCTAGTGCGCTGATAAAGTCCTGTTACTGTGCGGGCCGCATGACATGGCTTTGCGGGACGCATTTGGGCATTACTGGTGTAAATAAACCAGTCCAGCAAAATCTGCCTTCCAAAAACCACACGATGCACCTTTCCCTCTATGCCCTACCGTGTGCCCATACAGTAGTTTACGGCCACAAATGGGGTGTTTCTGCAAACTACAGAATCGGGGCAATAAATATTGAGTTTTGTTTGGCTGCTAACCCTTGCTTTGTTACTGGTAAAATTGGATTAAAATGGAAAATTAGCCAAAATATTGAAATTCTTAAATTTCATCTCCATTTGCCAATAACTCTTGTGGAACACCTAAAGGGTTAACAACGTTTGTAAAATCAGTTTTGAATACCTCGAGGGGTATAGTTTCTTAGATGGGGTCACTTGTATAGAGTTTCTACTCTAGGGGTGCATCAGGGGGCTTAAAATGGGACATGGTGTAAATAAACCAGTCCAGCAAAATCCGCCTTACCGTGTGCCCGTACAGTAGTTTACGGCCACATATGGGGTGTTTCTGCAAACTAAAGAATCGGGGCAATAAATATTGAGTTTTGTTTGGCTCTTAACACTTGCTTTGTTACTGGAAAAAATTGATTAAAATGGAAAATTTGCCCAAAAAATCTGAATTCAGAAATTTTACCTCTATTTGCTATTAACTCCTGTGGAACACCTAAAGGGTTAACGATGTTAGTAAAATCAGTTTTGAATAGAGGAGTGTAGTTTCTAGAATGGGGTCATTTTTGGGTGGTTTCTATTATGTAAGCCTCACAAAGTGACTTGAGACCTGAACTGGTCCTTAAAAGTGGGTTTTAAAAAATGTCAGAAAAATTTCAAGATTTGCTTCTAAACTTCCCAAAATGATCCAAACATGAAGTAGACATATGGGGAAAGTAAAATAATAACTATTTTTGGAGGTATTACTATCTATTATAAAAGTAGAGAAATTGAAATTTGGAAATTTTTCCAAATGTTTTGTAAATTTGGTATTTTTTTATAAATAAGAATGATTTTTTTTTTTTTACTCCATTTTACCAGTGTCATGAAGTACAATATGTAAAGAAAAAAACAATCTCAGAATGGCCTGGATAAGTAAAAGCGTTTTAAAGTTATTCACACATAAAGTGACACTGGTCAGATTTGCAAAAAATGGCCTGGTCATTAAGGTGAAAATGAGCCCGGTCCCTAAGGGGTTAAAGGCAAATTCTATGTTCCAATACATCGTACACAAGGTTCCACAGATAGAGACAGGGAGTAAACATACATGTTCAAGATCATCTGGATATGGCAATACATGCAGACCTTTGCAAAGAAGTTCTCAAAAAGAGCTCATTTATTGGTAGGTTGGACACAAATATGGGTTTCTGCGCAGAACTTTTCATCTTATTGGCATTTCACTTAAATTGCATAGTTCTAAATTAATAGTCAACGTATTTAACAAAGGACAATAAACCTGTTTACCCGTATTTTTGGCCCTTTAAGACGCACCATCAGACGCACCTAGGTTTTTGAGGAGGAAAATAAGAAAAAATATATATTGAACCAAAAGGTGTGCCTTTGTTGGGCTTTGAGCTAATGGTAGCCTGTGAATGACACTATTATGGGGGATCTGTGGATGACGCACAGTTATGGGGTATCTGTGGCTGACACTGTTATGAGCGTCTGTGGATGGCACTGTTATGGGGGCATCTGTGGATGGCATAACACTGCTATGGGGTAGATCTGTGGATGTCAGATAAATAGCATCTTATGCTATTTGTCATCCACAGATCCCCCCCCCCCCCATAACAGTGTCAGTCACTGTGAATGACCCCCAATACAGGGGGTGGGGGCTGACATCTACACTATTTTTTTAATGGCAGCGGGGGCCCAGTGCAGTCATTGTATTCTATTGCACCGGGCCCCGCTCACTGTACTAATCGTATCTACGGTAACTGCAGGCAATGTTTAACTATAGAATATTCTGTGTACGGAGAAAAAGAAACGGAGTGGCACTGCAGCAATTAGATGACACCCCTTGGATCTCTGATGTCACGGTACCAGGTCAAGTGAGGGTAAGATCGAATATGCCTGCTGTATGACTGAAAGCGCTGGTCGGCGGTGCTCTGACTTACGTGTAACCAGCAAGTTACTTCCAATAAACATAGAGACATGTAGAAGAAAAGGACGGCACTCGCCCCTTCTTTTCGCTGAATCAATCCTTCTTTATTAGCAGTAGTAAGCGGACTACAAACACAGGAATGCAACCAGGTGAATGGGCGACGGCCGTTTCGCACCTAAGTGCTTCCTCTGGCCCCGTAATGGGCCGTCGCCCATTCACCTGGTTGAATTCCTGTGTTTGTAGTCCGCTTACTACTGCTAATAAAGAAGGATTGATTCAGCGAAAAGAAGGGGTGAGTGCCGTCCTTTTCTCCTACATGTCTCTATCTTAACTATAGAATATGTTCGATCCAGCAGCCTGTACTTACGACCGCAAGAGGCAAGATGCAGGAGGCAGGAGGAGGGGCGGGCGGTCACTGGCAGTGTAACTCACTACATCATGTGCCCGCGTCGCCTGCTTCATTCATAAAGTAAGCGGAGCAGGCACGTGACGCCTGCCCTGCCTCCTGCCTGCTATAGTCGTAAGTACAGGCTGCTGGATCGAACATATTCTATAGTTAAACATTGCCTGCAGTTACTGTAGATACGATTAGTACAGTGAGCGGGGCCTGGTGCAATATAATACAGTGACTGTACCGGGCCCTGCTGCCATTACAAAACTAGATGCCGGCCCCCAGCCCCTCCTCCCTCCCCACTGATACACCGCCGGCTGTGCAGCATGCGGTTGGCGGTGTATCAGTGTAAACAGCAGCATTCGCCCCATAAGACGTACTGCCATTTTCCTCCCACTTTTTTTTTGGGGGGGGGAGTGCGTCTTATAGGGTGAAAAATACGGGGTAATTAAAGAGTTTATCCCATGAGTAGAGTAAAAAATGACAATCGGATATCATATAGCACACGACAATCTCTTTGCAACAAACTTAGAACCAGCCATATACATAACATGGATCCAGAGATCTCCCCATTCATTGCTGCTATTGCTCTGCTAGATTTATTTCAAGCTGGCAGCTCAGGGACATGTCCTTTCTCGGGGGCATGTCCTTTCTGCTGCAGCTGGTGGCAGCTGAAGGATGGAACTGAGCATGTATGTCAACCTCAGTGAGCTGACAGAGAATTTAGAAAAAGTGCAAACAGCAGTTGGCGCTATACAGAAAGATTTCAGTGAATAGCTTAGTGGCTATACTAAATTTTTAATGACATGCAATTACAAACGTATTTAGACCCAGGTGCTAGTTTAAAAACTGTAGAATATGTTTCGTGGGACAACCCCTGTAAACGAGCCCTCAAAAAGTAAAGGAATCATGAACATAACAATTTTAGTCAAAGACAGTAAAATTACAAATGATTCTAAAAGCATTCTTTATACTTTTTCTAATACACATCAGAGAGAATATTCTATTCTATAACATTCCGTTTCAATTTTTAATGACCCCTGAGTGTAGTCTGCAAACTGTCTGAAAATAGTGGATTAGCATGTACAATGGTGCTTACCTCATTCCCTCTGTAAATTGCCCAAGGCCTGTACAT
Source organism: Bufo gargarizans (assembly GCF_014858855.1). Taxonomy (NCBI): domain Eukaryota; kingdom Metazoa; phylum Chordata; class Amphibia; order Anura; family Bufonidae; genus Bufo; species Bufo gargarizans. Next base: position 180,802,348 of record NC_058083.1, read on the forward strand.
TTGTTAATATTTTACGCGGAAAAAAAGAAATACGGTATGTTCTGAACATAAAATATTCTGGATGCTGTCTACAAAACAAGAGCTGTTGCTAAACCTGACTGCTCTATGTTAAAACACAATACATGTAGTAGAGAACATTATATCGCTTTATAGGAATTGCTCGCTCTTCACAAGCAGCAATCCAATAATAATAATAGAAAAATAATTTTATAATAATATAAGAACATATAATAATAATTATAATATTATAAATTATCTATGTGACATTAGTATGTAAACAGGGGTGCACTGGCTATAGGCACTACTGGGAAACTTCCTACGGGGCTACCCCAGCTGCCAGCACCCTCCTCACAGCCGCCCGCCAGGTACACAATGATCAGATGCATCCAATTGATGCTGGTAAGTGTTAGGTTCTTGGGTATCGCTGTCCTCAGCTGATGGCGCCCTGCCCTGCTGTTCACCCGCATATGCCACTGGCCATTAGTCCTGATGCCTATGAGTGTATCAATGGTGGTCATGATGACGTCATTTAAATAGCTTCTGTGGGGATGCAGACATCTCAAGTCGCAGACCAGAATTTGCTTGTGGCCTGCACAGCAGGCTCAGCATGGAAAGGGAGTCAGATGAGTATTCGATATTTTTTTCTTAATCTTGGCTAACTTTGAGAGGAGATACTATTGGGAACATTAATATTACTGGTGAACTATAGGGGCAATATTATTACTACTGGGGGCACTATAGGGGGCAATATTATTACATAGGGAGTCATTGTCATCTGAGAGTACTATAGAGGGCATTATTATGAATGGGGGCACTATAGTAGGCATTGTAACTACTGGGGTCACCATAGGAGACTATATTACTACTAAGGGCACTATAAGGCTTTATGTACAGTTGTGTTCAAAATTATTCGACCCCCACTGAAATTGAGTGTTTTGGCCAGTTTGACATTGGTTTTGATCATTTCAGTCATCTTGTTTACAATTAAATCAAAGAGACACTTGTAAGTCAGACAAATATAACATAACATTTATAATGAAATAACCACAAATGTCTTTTCTGTGCTCACATCATTATCAGTTTTATTCAACCCCCAAGTGGCATTCAATCTTAGTACTTAGTACAACATCCTTTTCCAGTTATAACAGCTCTTAAACGTGAAGCATAGCTTGACACAAGTGTCTTGCAGCGATCTACGGGTATCTTCGCTTATTCTTCATGGGCAAAAGCCTCCAGTTCAGTCACATTCTTAGGCTTGCGTGCTGCAACTGCTTTCTTTACGTTCTCAATCGGATTTAAGTCTGGTGACTGCGATGGCCACTTCAAGATGTTCCAGCCTTTAATCTGCAACCATGCTCTAGTGGACTTGGAGGTATGCTTGGGATCATTGTCCTGTTGAAAGGTCCAACGTCTCCCAAGCCTCAGGTTTGTGACTGACTGCATCACATTTTCATCCAATATCTCCTGGTACTGAAGAGAATTCATGGTACCTTGCACACGCTGAAGCTTCCCTGTACCTGTAGAAGCAAAACAGCCCCAAAGCATGATTGATCCCCCGCCATGCTTCACAGTAGGCAAGGTGTTCTTTTCTTCATAGGCCTTGTTCTTCCTCCTCCAAACATAGCGTTGATCCATGGGCCCAAACAGTTCTAATTTTGTTTCATCAGTCCACAGAATCTTAAAACTTTTGTGGTTTGTCCACATGACTTTTGGCATACTGCAGTCGACTCTTCTTATTCTTTGGAGACAGCAAGGGGGTGCGCCTGGGAGTTCTGGCATGGAGGCCTTCATTACGCAGTGTGCGCCTTATTGTCTGAGCTGAAACTTCAGTACCCACATCTGACAAATCTTTTTTCAGTTCCTCAGCAGTCACACGGGGACTTTTCTCCACCTTGCGCTTCAGGTAGCGCACAGCAGTCAAAGTCAGCATCTTCTTTCTGCCACGACCAGGTAGCGTTTTAACAGTGCCCTTTGCCTTGAATTTGCGAATGATGCTTCCTATGGTGTCTCTTGGTATGTTTAACATCTCTGCAATCTTCTTATAGCCATTGCCCTTCCTGTGAAGAGAAATCACCTCTTCTCTTGTCTTCCTGGACCATTCTCTTGACTTCACCATGTTTGTAAACACACCAGTAAATGTCTAGAAGGAGCTGAGCATCACAGTCCTTTTAAATCTACCTAATTGGTGCTTATTATGCTTGATTGCTGCTCCTTGACATCCACAGGTGTTTTCACTTAAGAGTGGTAGTCTTTAAGGGGTTGAATAATTGTGTCAATGAAGAAATCACAGAAAAAAACATTTAATACTGTATTACAAAAACAATTGATGTCATTTTAGTTGCATTTGGTTCTTTAAAAAGTCCTTGTAAGATTTTATTCTGAACACAATTACAAATGTACACTAAATTCCCTAAAACCCTTTACAGCATTGGGGGTTGAATAATTTTGAACACAACTGTAGGTAATAAGTATATGGTACTATATTCTCCTGTATGTTTAGTTGTTTAGTAGCACTAAAATCTAGACAGCATCCTGAAGGTAGGGTTGGCCCTTCTCTATAATTTGAGACAATTAGAGGAGGAGGACAGAACATGGCAGCTGGTGCTTGTCACCAACGAAGGACAGCTTCTGTTGAGATAATATTGTGCTGTTTTGTACTGGACTGTGGTATCTGGTTCTGTTTGGGTGGTATTTGTGATGCACCATGGTATTTCTGACTCCGCCTACCTGTGTGGGTCCCACCTACTTGTGTTGACCCACCTTCTGCCAATTTGGATCAACCAACAACATGGGTCTCTTTTTTTATTTTTTTTCCAAGGCCACTTTAATCCGACCTTGTAGGGGAAGGGGCTAAGAGTGGTTCCCGAAACGTGTATGGTTGATACCTGTCTACCCAAGGAGGACTTTTTATGAACTTTTTATGAAGTTGAATCCTTTACTGGACTTTGTTGGCTAGCCAAAAGAACATTGCACCTGGAAGAATCGAAGAATCCGCCCTTAAGCTCACGTCACGTGACACAGCATGTGATACACCACAGGTCCTACGACTGCTGAGGGCACGGATACACTTTCTTACCTGCTCCGCTTGTTGGGAAAATAAACGAATACGAAAATTGTCTGGAGAGGTAATCGTGTAATTGACAGTCTAGGCCTAGTGGGACGCCACAGAGAGCCGGACTCTATGCCATACCGCGTTGTGTTATAGAACTAACATTTATGTTGTGGTTGAGCTTTTACAAACGGGTCATATGATATTTTCAGCCCTCTGAAGAAATGCTGTTACTTTGCTATTAAAGGAATATACCCTTGAAAGGGGACTATATGTGCCACTGAGGATTATCCTACGATATCAATCGCATAAAATACAATTTTGCCTAGAGCAAGACGTTTATCTGACATTTATCTGCCATCTTATATACACTTGTATGTGCCTACAGCAACATTTTCTCCTTTGTTTGAATTTGCAGTGATTACGTTCTTTTATTTTTATATGTTTTAGGATTTTTTTAATAAATTGTCATTTTACTCTGTAATCTGTTTGTGCTCGGTCCATACTAGCTGTTTTGATATTATTTCATTGTTAATGTGGTGGATCAATAGGACTTAGTAGCACCTTCCTTGTTATTGTGGGGTGATCCAGCATATCCGTTTTTCTCTTTTTTTTTCATGTGTTGTTATAAGAATGGGGTATATGTGTTGTTATTAGAATGTGGTATATGTGTTGTTATTAGAATGGGGTATATGTGTTTTCATTAGAATGGGGTATATATGTTGTTATTAGAATGGGGGTATATATGCTGTTATTAGAATGGGGTATATGTGTTGTCATTAGAATGGGGTATATGTGTTGTTATTAGAATGAGGGTATATATGTTGTGATTAGAATGCGGAATATGTGTTGTTATTACAGTGGGGTATATGTGTTGTTATTAGAATGTGGTATATGTGTTGTTATTAGAATGGGGGTATATATGCTGTTATTAGAATGGGGTATATGTGTTGTCATTAGAATGGGGTATATGTGTTGTTATTAGAATGAGGGTATATATGTTGTGATTAGAATGCAGTATATATGTGTTGTTATTACAGTGGGGTATATGTGTTGTTATTAGAATGGGGTATATGAGTTGTTATTAGAATGGGGTATATGTGGAAGGTGTGTATATCTCGCCCAGATTCCTCAGCTGGGTGAGAGAGATGGAATCCAGAAAGCTGCACTTGTTTCAGCAGAGTTTAGTTGTTGGAGCGGTTTTGTTTAGATTTCATGGGCTGGATTTTATTTGGACTGAGAGGTAGGATTGGCAGAGGGACCTCCCAGTCCACACCCTTTCACCACAGGTATTCCTTCTAGCCTGAGGGATCCCAGGTGTAGGGTGTTGTGTTTTAATAATATGCAAATGAGCAATAGGATAACTAGGAGGCGGGGTTGAATATTCTGAGCACTGCTTTGAAACACCCCCTGTGCTCTGAATACTGCCCCCACCCCTTGATTGACAGGGTTAGATATCAGGCTGAAGGCAGAGCTGTGTCCAAGAGCTATGTGCTAACATATAAATATCATATACTCTATGTACTATAGCTTCACCACACTGAGATCTGCTCAGAAAGCTAATCTACATATCACTGCTATATTCACAGGCACAATATATGATTATAATGAAACCAGTAATGTGTGATAGCTTATAAGCATGGGAAAACAGATACCTCTATATGGTAATGCTATAGCTTAGTGGTATAGTAGTCTACTCTGTATGTAGAGTTCCTAGGTTTAAATCCCAGAAGAGATATAAATGTTCTTTCTGTAATTTTCTTTTCTTATTCAAAACCATACTATAATAAATAATATATAATCATGTAATAATAATAATAAGTAGTGTTGGTCGAGCACCAAATGCTCATGTGCTTGAGTAGAAAACTTCCCGATGCTCGGGTGCCCTACAGAGCACCAGAGCACAATGGAAGTCAATGGGAGAGCCCGAGCACTGATGTCGGGACTCTAGTTCGGCTTAGGAGTCCCTGCTCTGACTCCATATATAGCTATGTCCATATATGGAATCAGTGCTTGGAGACACCCAGTGTATTTAACATTCTGGGCTGTAATGTAGAAGGTTGTGAGTTCGAATCCCGGCAAAAACTTTTCAGAAATAGAGGCTAAATTAGATTTAAATACACTAACTCAAGCACACGCGATATTCAGCCGAGCATGCTCGCCCAACGCTAATAATAAGGCATTACTATATTGTGAATAGTGTTTTGTTTACCTATTTATTCACATACACAATATGTGATTATAAAGAAACCAGTAATATTTATTAGCTTTCTAAAAAAATACATTATTCTCAATATGATAAGGACATCGACTTTTCTTATGGGATAAATGTGAAAGAAAAAAATATCTGAAGAGAATTTTTGTTATATTTCTCCCAAGATTTAAACCTGGGATTTCTACATGCAACGCCAATTACTTAACCACCAAGCTATAGCACTACCACATAAAGATGTCTGTCTTTTCTATGCTTATAAGCTAACACACATTACTGGTATGATCATATATTGTGTCTGTGAATACAGCAGTAATATGTAGATTAGCTTTCTGAGCAGATCTTAGTGTGGTGAAGCTATAGTACATAGTGATATATGATATTACAAGCACACAGCTCTTGGACACAGCTCTGTCCTCAGCCTGATGTCTAGCCCTGTAGATCAATGAGAGGGGGGAGTGTGCAGAGCACAGGGGATGTTACATAGCAGTGCATATGAATAAAAACACAGATTTCTCTGCAGCTGTTTAACATACAGACAAAAGAAAGGTACAGTTTTATTCAGCATGAGGAGTCCTACCAGCCAGTATGTCTGGATTAATAGGGATGAACACAATCCTTTTGCCACTGAGGAAGAAACCCTTGCGGTTTTGAAACGCGTCTGGCGACAAGAACGACTGCATCCTTTTAAAGATCCTGTGTTACACAATTAGATTATTAAATCCCAGATTGCTACAACTATACAAAGAAGATACAACTTGGCGGCTGGGAAATCGAAGTACGCATGCGTGAAGTTTCGATACCAGTGAGAGACAACTCGTGGGGCCGCTAGCATCCGTAAACTCCCACTGCGCAGGCGCGAAGTGCTGCCACCAAAGAGAGATCATCTGTGGGGCCGCCGGTGTGTAGTTTGGATCTGAACAGGTACCACTCCGCAGACAGAGCCACAAGTATCTGGTAAGAAGCACATTGCGCTAAACGCTGTATGAGAGGAAAGATATCCAACATACTACAGCATACATAAGGCGGCTGAGTTGGTGCACATGTTAGTGAACTTGTACCTTGTCATACTAATCCACCATTAACAATTACTAGACGCACCAAATATATGCGCACAGATACACTGGACATTAACCCAAGTCGCATAGAGTTTTACATTAAAGCTACAAAGGACTGCAGTCATAATATGAAATTGTGAGCTGCGAGAGCTCCGCAGCCCACTATAAACCATTTTAGGAATATTGTTATTTTATACTGGCATTTGTGTATATGTATACGATTGTTTTTTAGTGCACCATTTATTTACATGGTTTGACCTATTATAGGTGTGTTTTTACAGCTAGGAATAAATTAGCCATATTTGACTTCTTGTGAGCTGACCACTTTTTTATTTGTTATGTATCAATAGCTATGGGGTGGTAGCAAGTCGTGCTCTATTCTGGTGAGCTTCCCATCAATTTGTTCATTCATTAGCCTATATTATCTAATTTATTGTTTGGCTATGTAGAACTATTACAGATATATTAGTACTTAGGATCTGTTACAGCCTGGGAAGCTGCCTTCATTGTCCTGTCACACTCACCTGCTCCAGTGCTTGCAGCGTGCTGTATATAGGACATGTTTTCCATTTACAATCTCTTGTGCCAGATAAAAAAAACAAACAGTTTTGCAAAGATTAGAGAAAAACTCAATTTGCTTTAGATGAAGACTTGTCATGCAGCAATAATTTGGCTGGTGTAATTTATGTTTTCATGTATTTACAGCTCAACCGCTTGGAAATGTTTGATTTCTTCATTATGCATTTTTGGTAAACACTGCATTAAACACCTTCTATTTACTGTCAATATTTAACACGTACTGTAGGAAGCCCAGTTCTCTGCTGCTACCCGGGGGGGTTATTCTCCATAGAGCTCAACATCTGTCAAATCGTTACACAGAGAAAAGCTATTCAATGGATATTGCACTGTCACTCATGGGTATTACAGTTGTCAAAATGGATTACTTATGTCATTTTTTTACATTTTCAACTATAGAATAACGTCTAAAAGATTGGGTTAAGTTGGATAAAAGAGAAAATGATGCCCACAATTACATAAATAGACAGATAGACTGTGAGATCGACTGATAGATAGATATTAGATAGGTAGATATATTAGATAGGTAGATAATAGATGATCAATATTAGATAGATATTAGATAGGTAGATATATTAGATAGGTAGATAATAGATGATAGATATTAGATAGATATTAGATAGGTAGATATATTAGATAGGCAGATAATAGATGATAGATATTAGATAGATATTAGATAGGTAGATATATTAGATAGGCAGATAATAGATGATAGATATTAGATAGATAGATATATTAGATAGGTAGATAATAGATGATAGATATTAGATAGATATTAGATAGGTAGATAATAGATAGATATTTGATAGAATGATAGATGATATATAGATAGATAATTGATTATGTATGTATATTAGTAGCAGTATTGCTTCTGGTGCGTGGCATTTTATATAATACAATTTTTAATATTTTTGGACATTGTCACTACTAATTATGTAATACGCGCTGAAGTCACACTTCCACTTGTATGCACATATACCTGTAATTGTCAGTGTTACACTGCTTGAGAAATGTCCTGTGACCGGACTGAATTCTCACATGGATGAATAAAGCACTTTATTGATTTGAAACTATTTGGAGCGCTGCAGATACCTCTTATGTTTCTTGGACCTGCATCAAGGTCTTGTACAATAATACCCTGTCTCATTTAATTAAAAAGTGCCTTGTTGCACCCATTGTGTAGGTAGAGAAAGCATTTTCAAATATATGAAAACCTGTAGTGTAGAAACATTACGGCGTGTAATACAGGAGAGTGGAAAGTCTACTGACCTTCTGTGTGGTTCATTCATCCTCTCCGGACAGGTGATGGAAAGTTATGAATGCAATTTGTAGAAAATTAGATAAAAAGTGGCGGGATATAGCTTCTTCCACTTGCTTTGGGGGTAAAATGAATTGCAATCATATTTCATCCAGTCCATAGCTTATTCTTGCCATGGGGTTAAACCAATCAAAAACAGATAAAACAGCCCATCTTCTTTAGCTCTATAGACAGAAAAAATTGCCCCAATCACTTTCTCCAAAATCATGGAAAGAGTGTAATAAACAAGGAAAAGGCATTAGCTATATGCATTGCCATTAACCCCTTTTTGACATCCCATGTACAGGTATGGCAGATGTCGGACCCGCTCCAATCCCACACATTTAACCTCTCAGAGGCCGTGGCCAGGACCTTTTTATTTTTCTATTCATATAGCCTCATGAGGGCTTATTTTTTTGTGGGAAAAGGTGTAGTTTCTAATGGCACTATTAAATATTGCATATGATATGTAGTGGGGAGCTGAAAAAAATTACAAATTGAGTGTAATTGAAAAAAAAACCTCAAAAAAAATTCTACCAATTACATTTTTTTTTTAACGTCGTTTCCTATATGGTAAAATTGACCTGTTACCATCATTCTCCAGGTCAGTACGATTACAATGATACCACACCTGTATAGTTTTTCTTGTATTTTAATACTGAAAAAAAAACCTTGACAGAAATTAATTTTTTACTTTTATCTTCATATTCTGACCCCTATAACATTTTTGTAGTTATGTGTACGGACCTGTGTGAGGGCTAATTTTTTGCAGGGCGATCCGTACTTTGCAGTAATACCATTTTGAAGTCTTTACAACTTTTTGATCACTTTTTATTTCACTTTTTTGGGGAGGTGAAGTGAGAAAAAAGGCAAATTGATCATTATTTTTTTTTTCCATTACACCATTCGCCGTATGGGATTATGCAGACTGCAAAACACTTGCAGGCTTGTGAATGGACCCTAACCGATTTGACTTTGGGCTAGTCCTAAGGGCTTTATCCTAGCGATCCCCTGGTATTCATCCTTTAACCTATATACAGAGATCTGGTTTTTGCTGCAGGGGACCCACCAGGCTGCTACCTCTTGGAATATTCCTGGTGTAGTTAGCGGCTACACCAGTGTGCAGCACTAAGAGGTTTAGCTATACTTGGTCAGTAAACAGTCAGGGCAGGCAGAGTTTGTGTAATTTCATGACACTAATCCGAGGTTGGGACAGGCAGCAAAGGGTCAGTACAGTAGGCAGGCTAAGATCACGGAAGGCAGCGGAGTATCACATTCGGTTAATAGGCAGACGTTCGGTACATGGGCAGACAAACAGAATAGCACACCTGCAATGGTAAACTAATAAACTAGGAACCTAAGCTCAGGCAAGTAGTGAGAGGCAGTCCAGCATTTATAGCAGAAACTGATTAACAATTAGGGCCCTGGCACATGACCGTATGCCCTCCGAGATATACGGGCGTGAGCAGGCCATATGTTCCGGAGCGGCATTGATCGTGTGCAGGGGAACACACAGCATCATAGATTGCAATGATGCTGTGCAAGTTGAGCCGCCCGCAGGGCTATTGACCCGCATTCATAAGATCATATGAGTTCGGGACAATAGTCCCGGGGCGGCCCGACGTGTACAGCATCATTGTAATCTATGATGCTGTGTGTTCCCCTACACACGATCAATGCTAATCCGGGACATATGGGCCCGCTCACGCCCGTATATCTCGGAGGGCATACGGTTGTGTGCAAGGGCCCTTAGAAGCAGCCATGCAATTGCACACAGATAAAGGAGAGGAGGGGAGTAGTGGAGATGACAAAAATGGGAGTAGAAGTAGTTCAATGAATAATGCTCCTAATAGAGGTAAGGGGGAGTCAGCAACGGCCACGGGCTGCAGATGTAACGCATACACATTAGGCTGGTTTTGTTTTACATTTAACTATATACGTTTATATACAGATGCCTCCAATGGTTGCAATACAGTGACATCCGTCACCATAGAGTTCTATTGGAAAACAAAGTATACGTTAAGGTATATCTTTTTTCACTCTGCAGGATGGCTTTTGCATCCTTTTTTTCCTCAACGTATACATTAAACGTAGGACAAAACCTGATGTGACCCCAGCCTTAGTGCTCGTTCACACGACCGTTGCCCCTCCGTGCCTGTGCTGTGGACCGCAAACTGCGTTTCGCAAAAAGATAGAGCAAGTGTTATCTTTTTGCGGAGCGGAGGCACGGAACGGAACCCCAGGAAGCACTCAGTAGTGCTTCCGTGGGGCTCCGTTCCATGCTTCCGTTCTGTTCCGCATCTCCGGATTTGCGGACCCATTCAAGTGAATACAGAAACAGAGGGGCAACGGTCGTGTGAATGAGCGCCTAGACAGAAGTGGTCATCTTTGGTTAATCTGTCTCAAAAAACATTTAGGTACCCGTTTCTTGTCCACATGAAAAATGGAACAATAAATACCTACTTTACATTCCCATGTCCAATGTTGGGAACCGGCAGACACCTTTACATCAAAAATACATAGCATTACTGTATTATCATGAGATAGGAAATAGACTTAACATGACAGGTGCACAGTTTACTAAACTATGATAAAAGATATATACAAAGGTAAAGTAACAGTCACCACAAGGCATGCAGACAAATGAGCAAGCCCCCATCGACCAGTGTCCAACATGGCACTCGGTCGACGTCCCTTAAGATATAAGAGTTGATGGTGGCAAGACATCTTACCCTGATGATGTCTTTTATGGAGCTAAGCTCTCTGTTCCAAGACTAAGCGTGTCATTTCTTAAGACGCCAGTTTTACTTACCCCGGTGCTGACGGTGGATCCACTGAAGTTACGAAGAGGCGCCAGCCTCTACATAACTTTGGCGTTTACAGCTTCCTAGTCTTTTTACATTTAGACAATTTTTTACTCCTAAAACAGGCATAGAAAATAATAAATGATACGGCCTCCTGGCTTGGCCCCTTTTCCCGCCCTCTTTTTTAGACTTGGCGTTTTTGTAGTAGATTGGATGACTGGGCTCCGCTGGAGCATTCAACTATTAGTGTAATCCGCCACCGGCTGGACTGATTTTACTTCTCTGCTTACCAGTCACACTGACTTATTCATTAGGGAATCACAAATAAGTCAATATAATAAGAAGCTCCACTTTATACTTACATTTTTATCCAAAACCATCCAAATCAGAAAATGACAGACTGATGAAAATGGTCTCTGCTGGGTTAGTCATATTTCTTCACACAAGCAAATCCTGTAGACCAGAGTCTTAATAAAGTGTTACAAATCATCTTGGGTATGAAACGCGTCATGACTGCTTCTCTATTTGACTCATTCATCATTGGAATCAGGCTCGTATCATATACCTTTACCTTAGGTTTTATACAACTATATACATATACATCTTGCTATTAATCTTTTTATTTAGGACAGCTGGTAACAAATAGAGAATTTCTTCTGGAAACTGGATTGCAGACATTTGGTATCCTGTGACTACCTGTACTATATAACAGTAGGCCTGCTCTTTGCCTGCACTCCCTGCTGATCTATCGATGTCCTTCTCCGCGAGAAGAAGTCAGTACTTTTCCATTGTTTTCTATCTGCCTTTCACTGCAGGAGACTTTGCAGCACTGATATCTTACTTTCTAGGGTTTTCAGTAATAATGCTGTTCTTCCCATACAGACGATTTCCAAAATGTATACGCTTTGTTACATTTTCTGCAATCTGTGTAATATATGCAATGTGATGGCTTTTCTCACAGTATTGCTTAGTTTTGAGTGATCTCATGGAGAGTATCTTTGGTATATGCTATATAAAACCAGGAATCTATTAAATTAGTGTCCTTTATTTGATGAAAAAAGGTAAAACTCATAAAATAAAAAAAAAAGGGTTATAAAAACCTTAGTCCATTTTGCTAGCACCGGCTCGCTGCGGCTTCGCTTCAGTGTGTCGGCTTCTTCGTGCATTCACCATCTCTTTCTCTGGGCAAGTTCATTCAAGACAGGGAGCAGTAGTACTCCGCTATGCAACGCTTTGAGGGACCTCCCTCTTTCTCAAACGCCTCAAGCATCGCGGGTGACGCTTGGGAGGCTGGTCACAATTGCAGCCTGCTATTGGCTGCGTCCCTCTGTCGCCGTATGTTTTGATCCGCGCGACGGGGAGAAGCAGCAGTGGCTGTGCAGGGATCCAGAGGGATGTGGGTGCCATGGACAGGGTATCGTCTATAGGAGAGTCTCGGGCCTTGTGGGGGGTATTTTTACTATTGGATAACCCCTTTAAACCTTATTGCTTCCCTTTGAAGGGACCCTGCCTTCATAAGGGGGATTTTTTATTCAATATTCATAGAAATTATTATTTTTTATCTGTTTTTCATTATGGCCATACTATACAATTGAATATTAACTGCAAAATATTGTCTTTCTGTAGAAGCCAGCACAAATAATGAAAGATCCTGTATGATAGGAAATTATTAGTTTACTGCTGCTGTGTGGGGAAGAAGGTATTCCTTATGATAATTGTAGGTGAAGTGAGATAACAGTATAAGGCATTGTTCACATTTCAGTATTTGAAATCCGTCAGTGTTTCATCCGTGAAAAATACGTGTTTGGTCCCTGTGTCCTTTTTTTTGCCCTCCGTGTGTCCTCCATCGGTATATGGACACTGCGTCTTCTACCAATGTTCCATGAAACACTGATAGACCACAGATGCCATCTGTGTGGGGTCAGTGGATTTTCACAGACCCTCAGACTTCAATTGGCGTTTTTGGTTTGCATCACAGACCAAAGTAGCGCTTGTCTTTGTGATTATTCCATCAGTGCAAAAGCACTGATGTGTGAACAAACACGTTAAAATCAATAGGTATGTGTGCTGTCCACAGAAAATGCGGATAGAACAAGTACGTGAAATACAGAAATGTAAACGAGGCCTGACAGAACTATTGTTCTCTTGATTCCCACAGAAGAACACTGCACTAATTATTGTAATATGTGATGCTCTAATTAAGTCTCTCATCCTATTCCCTTTCTGGCCACAGTAAAAAAAATTAAAGGTAATTGTCTCATCTCATATATTGGGGGCAGATCTCTAGAGTATGCCCCCAATGTCTGATTGGTGTGGGACCCACCTCTGGGACCCGCACCTATCTCTAAAACGGAGCCCACAAAGTTTAGGAGAGCGGACCATGCATGTGCGGCCGTCTCCCATTCATTTCTATGTGAGTGCTACAAATCTGTGCGGCGTCCGGCTATTTTCAGAAGTCCCATAGAGAGGAATGAGAAGTGCACCGCTCCATTCACTTCTGTGGGGCTGATGAAAATGAAAGAATAACACATAATGGTTGTGTCAGTAATAAGGACCGCCCTATTCCTAGTTATAATGTTTGCTGTGATAATATATGTTTTATGGGTAATGTAGCTTGGCCCAGAGGGACTGAGCCAGAGGTGGGAGTCAGGCCTGCCCCTGGAGGAAAGGCATACACATGCAATCCCTGGATATTTGGGTGTCACAAAGTGGGAGATCCAATCGAAATGGTTTGTGCGCCAGTATTCTGCCCAAATCTCCTGGGAGGAAAGGACTTTTACCACACAAATGTCAAGTATTAGAACTTTCTTTGTTTTCTCCTTTTTATTTTACCATTGTTTGCCATTTATGTATGTCTCTTGTTAATCATTTTTTGTAGCCAAGTACTGTCTATTTTTTATACATTAAACCTAAAAGTTTGATGTTTTTTCTTGTAACCTTAAAGGGGTTATCCCATCATAATGATCACTGTTAAATCTGTTAATGATTTGACAGTGATCATTTTTGTAAATATACTTTATTAACAAAATCCCACCGATTAGGATAAAATTCATCCCCACTTACCTTATTGTTGTGACTCGGTCTCCCCTGGTTACGACCACCGCTCTTCTCCAAAATCCTGATGGTCGCGCTTGCCCAGAAGACTCCTTCTTTTCTCCCAGCCGGGCCGCTCGCTGCCGCGCATGCGCGACGGTGACTTCTTCCCGGCCAGAATAGTACAGAGCTGCGAACGCGCACGCCGGCTCTGTACTATACTGGCCAGAAATAAGTCACCATGGAGCATGCGCGGCGGCGTGCGCGTTCAGTCCAGCAGCGGCCCAGTCGGGAGAAGACTTCAATCAAGATGAAGCCCGCCCCCAGCCAGAATCCAGGAAGTGAACGCGCGGTGGCAGCAGGTAAGTATAAAAACGCAAAGTGGGATAACCCCTTTAAGAACCTGTTAGCTCCATGAAGAGTGTGTGTGCAGTCTGAGGCTGAATGTTGTTTTCCGGAACACTCAGGGGTGTCCTGTTGACCTTATAACTGACGGGTGGTGGCAGTGAAAGTTTTGTGTTAGTGCGTGGGTGTGCTTGCAGGCTTCAGGTGGCGATTTATGCTCAAGTTACAGCCCGGCGTAGGGCGTAAAAGCGTGTGAGGGCGTGAGGTGAATGGGCCTGAAGGGCTTGGGCAACCCTTGTCACGTGACGCGGTGGGCCGGTCTAGTCCCCGATATGTGACAGGTTGTTCATATGTGATTAAAAAGTTTGTTCATGGGAGGAAATGTACAGTTAACTGTTTCTGGACCTACAGTCTGGTCTGTAAGGATGGAGCTTGTTCATGAGTGCAGGGGGTGTCATAACCGCCGGGTTTCTGCTGTTTTACATCAGAGGTCCAGGGCTAATGTCTGCGATTGGCGGTAATGACGATCACAGACATTTAACTGCTGATATGCATCTGGGAGCCCTAAAAACTGGGAGCCGTGTACTTCCCAACCTGGGGCGCCTTCCCTGATTTTAGCCATGGTACTATTAATAGGCCTAAGCCTGTACAGTGCTTACATGCTGATTACTAATATATTCCAAGGCTGATTACTAGTATATTCCAATGCAGGCCTGCAGGTGGCAGCATTGCATTGGAAGGTACTGAATTCAGTATTCTGTAATGCATAGATATGCATTACAGCATACAAGATGCAATATAATTACTGCATGTTATAGTCACCTATATAAAAAAAAAAATATATAAACATTTAAATCCCTCCCTTTTCCTAGAATAAAAAAAAATATCTAAATGGCAGATTCGACATTTTTTTGTCACTTCACTCCCCCCCCCCTTTAAAGTGATCAAAAAGGCATACACGCTCCAAAATAGATCAATAAAAACTACGGATAGTCATGCAAAAAATGATCCCTCACACAAAGTTATAAAGGTCAAAATATGGCCATAAAAGGAAATAAATATATATTTTTCTGTATTAATACACAAGCTAAACTACATAAATGTGGTATCCCTGTAATTGCACTGACCTCCAGTACTGACTGGAGAATGAAAGTAACAGATCAGTTTTACCGCATAGGGAACGCAGTAAAAACAAACCCCATAAAACTGGTGGAATTTATTTGTTTCCCAATTCCACCCCATTTGGATTTTTTTCCCGCAGCTTCCCACCACATTTTATGCAATAGTAAATGGATCCATTAAAAAGTACAACGTGTCCCAGCAAAAAAAAAAAAGCCCTCATATGGCTATATGAATGGAAAAATAAAAAAGTTACGGCTGCTGGAAGGCAGAGAGTGAAAAACAAAAACGCAAAAATGGAAAATCGCTGCGTCCTTAAGTGGTTAATATGAAAATTTAATTTCTTTTCATTTTACCCATAATCCAGTTTCCTCTAGCCATATCTGACTAAAGTTTAGGCTTTCATTTCTTCACAACTAGCATTGCTTGTTTTAATTTCAGCTTACTGATTATGAGAAGATCCTATCTGCAGCCCCGTTGAGGTGGGTACACAGGTAGGTGCACACACAGGTGTAGAGCTGGCAGCAGACGTGCCAGGGCCAGGGCGCTGATGCATTATGCATGAGGAGGTCACGTGACGCAGGGAGAGCGTGAATGATTCAGGAGCTGCTGTACGCACGCCGCAGGCCCCGCCCCCTGCTTGGCTGCCTCATCCACAGCATCCACAGACTGGAGGGGAGATGGAGCCCGGCGCTGCCTGCTGATGCCCGGTCCGGTGAGTGTATGGGCAGTTCTGTGCCTAGCCCTCTGTGCTGTCTATCCCTCTGCCTTCCCTGGTAATGCCACCTGCCTTATACCAGCTACTACTGTGCATGCTGCTGTAGACCTGGCTGGCTGCGCCTATAGGCTTGATGTAAGGGCGTTTACAGTAGGTACCGTCTACTTACAGTTCAGCAAGTCCCAAGATGCTTCCCCCTCCCCCACTACTAGATCTTACTTCTTCCCTCATCATGTAAAAGGAAAGTGTAACCTACCTGAGGGCAGCTGGGCACCAGCAGAAACCTACCCTGGGGTGTGAGCTGGCACACATCCATCTGCAGTGGTGGTACACATAGTATGGGGGCAGCAGAAGGGAATCTGAGACATGCAAAGATTAATCATAGTGACCTATATTCTGTAAATGGAGAGGAGTCCACTATACAGATAGATATGTCATAGATATTAGATCGCTAGAGAGATAGATGATATTCAATAGACAGATATATAGATTAGATAATAGATATTCAATAGATAGATACAGATAGAGAAATGTATAATATTGTATCATATGATGCTTAATTGGGAACTATATATACTGTATGTATGTTTATATGTATAGATAGATAGACGCATGGATAGATGGATAGATAGATAGATAGATAGATAGATAGACGCATGGATAGATAGATAGATAGATAGATAGATAGATAGATAGATAGATAGACGCATGGATAGATGGATAGATAGATAGATAGATAGATAGATAGATAGACGCATGGATAGATGGATAGATAGATAGATAGATAGATAGACGCATGGATAGATAGATATATAGATAAAGAAGGAAAATCCAAGGCAGCACCAACAGTAACTGAAGCCCGGAGTGCCTGCAGTGTGGACGTAACCAACGGTCAAGACATACTAAAAGAAAACAACCGCAGCACTTCCATAAACCTTTTCACCTATGGAAATGCTGCAGTTGTTTCCTTTTTTTTAGATACATAGATAGATACAGATAGATAGAGAAATGTATCATATTGTATCATATGATGCTTAATTGGGAACTATATATATACTGTATAGATAGATAATAGATAGATATAGATATCATGCAATTAATATATCGTTTATCACTATCATCAAAATGATTATTGGTATAAATGATATATAAAAGTGCAGTCACCGGGATGGTTTAGAAGACGGGTTTTCTTGTAAGTAGATGTGATCATCTGCAAGTAACAGGTGGCGAGGGGCGCTCAGCAGTCTGGCGACGTATAATATACTGTTCAGCTACCCAGATATGTCATTTGGTGGCTACAGAGTTAATTGCCCACTTGCCCGCTGGGTCCTGATGAGTAAGAAGTGCTGTTTGCCTGACTCCAGAGTAATTTTTTACTGAAAAGCGTTTCCCCGTGTGGCATGGAAGTGGTTATTAAGCTTTATACTTAAATGACAAGGTAAAGTGCTTTCTGCCAGAGGGGGTTAATTTTATTTGACATGAGAACGATTTGTCGGATGCGATGATTGCCCCTATTTCTAGGAAGGCTCGGCATTTCATCAGCCTGGCTGTGCTCTATGGGCGTTTTCTGGAGCTCTCCGAGGTCCTGGATTTCCATCCTGGACATGAAGCCTAGAGCTGAGCTCAGTGTCTGTCTCGGTGTCTGTCTCTGTGGCTCTGTCTCTGTGGCTTTGTCTCTGTGGCTGGTTCTAGCTGACATGGAAGCTTCAGTTACTCTTTTCGCCATCAGTCATCCTGTCATTTGACAGACATTATCTCAGATTGCTGTGATTAGTATGGAGTCGTTGCGGTATCCGTTGGCTTGACTTGTAAACTTTGGCATTGCTGTACATATTGCTGTTGCTCTGTCAGTGTTTATATGATGCATATATTACATTCTGGATATTTTGTCACAGAAATGATTTTGTGAGGCACTACTGCGTTTAGTAACACATTCATCCGTCTAAGGAAATACCCAAGTAATCCAGTCATGTATTATTACTAATGGAAAGCTGTATGTAATAATTAAAAGCCAGTGATGTCTGGAACTAGGACAGTTAGTAATGCAGAAATCTTTGGCAGGCGTCATTCCACGCAGTCTTTACTGCCCTTCTTATATGGCATTTTTATATTGTAATGGTTTAAAGGGGTTGTCCAGGATTTTCCAAGTGATGGCCTATCCCTACTATCTGAACAACTGGGTTCCTACACTCAGGCCCTCTTCTGCCATGAGGATCTCGCCTTAGGCGGCCACTGACCTGCTTCTGGGTAGGGGGGCAGTATACCACAGCACACTTCCATCCCCACCATTTAGCCTCATAGACTTCGATCAGTAGAACGGCGCAGGTGCTCGAGATGATATCATTTCAACCTCCTGCATCGGGTCAGGGGTGGCATGTCATTGTGCCACCAGTGACACGTGCATGAGGTCATTGGCATGTCTTTGTGACAGCCTGCGCCGGGACAAGGCAACTTAAGCCACAGGCCGGAAGAGACCTGTGGCAAGCATTGCAGACGGTGGCAGAGAACAGGGCACAGGTGAGTATATATATTTTTTTAAATATATAAGTATGGCACTACAGGGGGCATTATATATGCTGGGGCATTATGCTACAGGGGAGAGCAGTG
This sequence comes from Bufo gargarizans, assembly GCF_014858855.1. NCBI lineage: Eukaryota > Metazoa > Chordata > Amphibia > Anura > Bufonidae > Bufo > Bufo gargarizans. The sequence goes on from NC_058083.1 coordinate 180,821,166, forward strand.
TATATATATATATATATATATATATATATTGGGCGTGGGTAGTGGGCGGAGTTAGGGGGCACAATTCAGATTGCTATGGGGCCCAATGATTTCTATGTACGCCGCTGAACAGGGGTATTACTAGATGGGCATTGATGGCATATTGTTAGAATATGCTGTCAATGTCATATCGGGTTGTAAAATTTTAAATATGTTAATACAAAATTACTTAATTCAATGTCATATTGGGACCGTGTCTGGGACCCACTCCTATCTTCTGAACGGGACCCCCAGAGTGAACAGAGAGCAACCACACATGCATGGCTATCCTCCATTTACCGCTATGAGACTTCCACTCAGCTATTTTTGGAATTCTCATAGCAATGAATGGAGAGCACAACGCACATGCCCGGTGTGCTCTCCTTCACTTCGGGATCCACGATCTCTAGATAGGAGCGGGTCCCAGTGGCGGGACCCCCATACACCTGATATACATTATGCCATCCATGTCCCAGGTGGGCCTTGTTAAAGGAGTAGCCCAGCAAAATACTTTGATAAGGCTAGGATTGAGAACTGGGAGCCCACCCCTGAAATCTGGACGCTTATCTCTCTGGAAATCATGATGGCTAAAGAAATATGATCTTCTCACATGCATGTAAGACATCTGTGGCTATCCATATTAAAGAACAACTCCATTCCTTCCCTGTAACACTTTTTCCAGAACACGTAGTAGATGCTTGGAACACACTTCCATCAGATGTGGTTGGAGAATCTACAGTAAGTGAAGTGAAGCCTGCCTGGGATAACAGATCTACCCTAAGAGAGAAAGGGAAATCTACATAGACCATATGGTCTTTTTGTGTGATTTTATAATTCTTATGTACAAACACATCCAGTTACTTTATGAAATGTTTATCTCTTCTGAGCAGCCATGTTTTTTTCACACTGACTTCCTAATTTCATTGCGTATTGGGTTTATGAATGAATGAGAAATGCGTCAGCATGACTCACTGTGCCGGGAGAGACCTGGGGACTATAGTGACAGTCTGTCTGGGATTGTAATATTCAGCTGAACGTTACCAAACCTTTTCTTTACGGTTCTGTTCACACTGTTGTCATGATTAATCGTTTGTACAACCCACTGGTGACTTAAAGGGAACCTGTCATCAGCTTTATGCTGACCTCACTGAGGGCAGCATACAATGGTGACAGAAATGCTGATGTCAGCGGTGTGTCACTCATGAGCTAATAGTAAGTGGTTGCTGAGAACCAGCATCATAATCATTACAGCCCGGGCCTTGGAAAGAGTCACATCTACCTGAGAAGAGTCCTGGTTATCCATAATCTCCTGCTCTCTCACCCATCTGCTGATGACTGGCAGTTCTCTCCTAGAGAGAAAGGGAGAAAACTAGGTAGAAGACGGTCAGTCATCAGCAGGTGGGCAGGAGGGCAGGAATCCATGAATAACCAGGACTCTTCTCAGGTGGCCGGGACTCTTTTCCAGGCCCAGGCTGCAATGATTGTGATGATGGTTCTCGGCAACCACTTACTTTTTACTTATACTTTATTCTACCGTTAGTATGGACAACATAAAGTGATGACGGGTTCCCTTTAATACTGGGGTATGTCAGGGTTCTGTCATCTCTGCTTGCAGACTGTTCTTGCTTTCAAAACTAACCCCCTGTCTCCCCTGAAGGCTTCTTGTGCAAGTGTGAACAGTTAAGGGGGATATGTCATCCGAAAATGACCTATTGTTTAAATCAAAATTTTATATAAAATTTTTATTTTTACATTGTCACTATATTTTAAAAAAATTGTATATAACTCCACAATTTTCATACTGGCCACTAGGACTTTTGAGAGCAGCTACACAATAGACAGGAGCTGACCCCATTGACTTCTATGGGAGAGTTTTCTAGTCATGCTCTGTGACCTGTGCAGAGGTCAGGAGGGAGCTGATAAGCAGTGATATCACCTTGATGCATTCTGAACAGATCCTTATCCATTCAGAATACATTGGGGCTGAACTGATCCGTTTTGGGACACTTATGAGAGCCCTGAAACAGATCTCACAGGCGGACCCAGAAACGCCAGTGTGAAAGCCTAAGCTGTATAGCAGAATAAGGCCTTTTGCACACGACCGTATGTATTTTGCACTCCACAAAAAATATGGATGACGTCCGTGTGCATTCTGTATTTTGCGGAACGGAACAGCTGGCCCCTAATAGAATAGTACTATCCTTGTCCGTTATGCGGACAATATTAGGACAAGTTCTATCTTTTAGCGGAATGGATATACGGAAAAACGGAATGCACATGGAGTACCTTCCGTTTTTTTAGCGGACCCATTGAAATGTATGGTTCTGCATACGGTCCGCAAAAAAAACAAAAAAACGGAACGGACTTGGAAAGAAAATACGTTTGTGTGCAAAAGGCATAAAATACATATGACACATTCCCTCCTCTGTTTCCGCTCTCTGCCATACTGAAGAACTGATAGAGATTACTTGAGATCACATGAAGCTCCTGCGTCCTCACAGCCTGGACTCCATAGAAACAGCAAGAACCTTATCACTATGCCTGTCTTTACACACTTCAATAATGCATACAATTCAGTGATTTCTTGCTTGTTTAGCTATTTACTGCTGGTCTTGAAAATATGGCTTCTGTTATTGAAGCACTTAGGTCTCTAGATAGCTGGTTTAATATCAGACCATTAGGCGATTGTGTTTTCTTAAAGCAATTTTCAGATCTTACGACCATTATTTTAGCATACCTGAAGCTCCCTGATCATGATCATTATCGAAGCGTCACATGGCACATTAAAGGGGCATTTTCACCTTGGCAATTGGGGACTGACATTGGAATACCTGACTAATGGGGGGGGCCAGAAGTGGCCGAGTGCCACAGTCTTTTCCTTGGCCTCTGATGTCACGTCCATAACTCACACATAACTTATACATCTCCGTCCCATGCAAGTGAATGGGATCAAGCTACAGTACCAATACAGTGAAGAGGATGCAACGTTCCTCTGAGTGCCCCAATCCCTTCAGAACGCTGATTGTTGGGGGTGAGGACCCCACTATGCTGATATTGAGGAAACCCCTTTAATGATGCATTTTATTCTTTGATTAAATCTTGAAACCCATGATCTGATCTGAAGCTATGATATTGAGAGTCATTAGTAACCAAGCCATTTCCCTATATTCCCTAAAGGCCTGAAGCTCTGACCTTTACTTTGTCTTTAATATGATCCACGCTCATGAGATTGATCAGGAGAGGTTTTAATACACAGTAAAATATATTAATGTTTGCAGAGCTATAATATAACAATGAATGATGAGCAGATAAAATGCCAAGCCGCAGATGGAAGCTGCCTATAAAATTAAAGGGGTTGACCACGTATCCGAGTTAGGTCTCAGACAGTTGTGTAACTGTATTCTGAAGGTAACAATTCTCAGGGTTCTACGAAACTGAACCTACAGAGAGAGTGTTAATTCCAGAATGCTTACAATTGCACTTTTAGTTACAATACACAAAAAAATGGGAAAAAAAATCCTATAATGGATATAATTGGAGGACTTGTAATAAATGCTATTAAATCAATAAAAAAGCTAAAGAAATAAATTAGCGCTCTTTATTAAAGTGCTCAAGTCCATGAAAAAGAAATCCCTGCTGGTGATGCGTAATATAATGTATGTTATAATTGCCTTAAATGGAAAATAACAGTTTGATCAAATTGAGCAAATGTATTATTATGGCTTAAAGTACAGAAAGATGTAGAAGTAACGTGTGAGCTAAAGTTTAGGTAACCGAAAGGCTCATTGACTTCTTTAGAGAGCGTCCCTGGCATCATATAAAGGAAATACGCTACAGTCTATGGCGGCAATACTAGCCTGCACTAGGTCAGGCATGCACAGATCGCTAATAAAGGCTCATCTGCACGACTGTTGGATGTTTTACAGCCTGCAAATTGCGTATCCGCGCCGTGTGAATTCTGCATTTTGCAAAATGGAAGGGCCAGCCCCTAATAGAACAGTCCTATCCTTGTCCGTTTTTTATAGAACAGCCATGCGGACATATGGACAAGGACTGCACACAGAGTAATTTCCGTGTTTTTTGTGGCCCTATTGAAGTGATTTGTTCGGCATATGGGCTGCAAAAAAACCAGAAAGTACAAGGAAAAAATAGGTTTGTGTGCATTACCCCTTAAAGAAGATCTGTCTCATCTCCTGTTTTAGTAACTACCGGCATTCTCCATGTAATAACAATTCTGGAGTTTTTATTTTTATGACTCTATGTTATGTCATTCCTATATTATTCCCACTACAAGTTCTGAATGAATTTCCAGCAGTCTGCAGTAAGGGTCCATCTGGGAGTTACCAGTTGAGGTTGTGTCCCTGCACAGTCAGACACTAGCAGCACTGAATGGACAGTGTCAGAGCGTGCAGGTATATACCCCAGCTAGTAACACCCAGTTGGATCTTCACTGCAGACTGCTGCAGTTCATTTTAAAATTTATAGTAGGAGTAATAGAGGGATGACACAACATTGACTTATATGAAAAGATGCTTCAGAATTGTTATTACATGGGCAAGGCAAATAGCTACTAAAGCAAAATGAGCTTCTTCAGGCTGGTTACGATATGCCACCAATGTTCCAGGTGAGACAACCCCTATAAGACAGCTATCTCTGTATATACACTTAGGGCTGTATTACACAAACAGATTTATTTTACAGATTTTCTGACCAATCATTGGTCAGTTGGCCGTTTACACTCGCAGATCTTCTTTTATACATACCAACTATTGGTCTGATTGTACGGAAATTGGTCAGATACTCTGTTGGTGTAATACAGCCCTTAGTGTATACATTTTGCTAAATCTTTTCCCACAAAGCTCTATATCAATCTGCTCAGCTCCTCCTGCTCTATAACCTGCATTGCATTTCATGGTGACTGGTCCTCTTTAAGGGGCGCTACTACAAGAACAGATAACAGATGCTCGCAGAACAAACAGGGGCGCTTGCATGACTCAAAATCCAGAGTGACGTTGTTTCATTAGAACACAATTGCATATACCGTAGGCCTAATTGTATTTATCCCCCTTTCACACGATTGTGTTGTCTTGTTAAACATGGCTGAAGCCCTTTATGATCACACAGATATCGCCCGCCTAGGTAAACTATGAAGTGCGCTGTATGTTGGCTGACGTAGAAAGGTAAACACTTTGCACCTGTCATTTTATTGTTCTGTGATAGAACTATAGCTGTGAAGCCTTCATTTTTGGCGATCTGTAGGGTAGTAGTGAGTGATGTTCTGTTATCATTAGGCATATTACCTCGGGGACAATGGTGCATTTACAAAGTGACTGATGGCAGATGGTCGGGATGGAGAATAGGTAACCTGAGCCCCTTTCCTTTGTTGGGAATTGTCAGTGTGGCCGCATCTATTCCTTATGTCCCCATTTCATTACTGACATTATTGTGTGGGTAGCACAGGTCTCTAGGCCATTGAAAGCCTAATTTCTTAAGCCTGTATTACACAGGCCGATTGAGCAAGCGTTTGTCGGAAGCGTTCCCCCCTGACAATCACTTGCTCACTAGCGGAGGAGACCACTGCTATTACATGCAGCGATCTCCTCCACAACAAAGGTTAGAGTGATCGTTATCACATCGCTCGTCCCCATGCTGTAAAGTGGTTGGCGGTAGATCGTAATTAGACAGCATGATCTGCTGCTGGCAAACAATTGCCCTTTGAACAAGCGTTTGGGTGGTTGGTGGCGGTATTACACTGCAAGATGATCACTAACGAGCATTCATCTGTCAAAAAATCGGTAATACTGCCTTTACTTCAGCAAAACGCTCTTGTACTTCACAAGAGCATGTTCTAGATAATAAGTTTAGTTTAGTCATAATTCTAGCCACATTCTATTTTATGTGCACACCGTATCACATAGATCGCAAAAAGACCTGCCATATATTTTAGTGGGGACATCCATATTTTCATAGGTAGTTTTAAAAGCTTTTCCAGCACTCCTATATTGATGTCTGTTCTGTCTTCTTACACGTTCACACAGTGTGCAGTCTGACATTCAGCATAAACCATTCCTGTCTTCCAAATAAGAGGATTGTTCTTTGTAGTCTAACTTGTTTATTGGTAAAACAAGAGTATTTGATTGATTGATTGGTAAAACTATAAGAATACAAATAGCATGAATACGTATATAGCATAGCATGTACTGTAACATTAACAGTCATAAGTGAAAGCAGATGGTAAAATGGCTGCCTATACATAGGATTACATGTCTAGCTAACAGTAGACACAACAACAATGATAACTAGCTGAACAGCTCGGCATAAAATAATATCCCTAAAACAAAGGTAGATCTCTCAACAGATATGGTTTTACAAGGATGGTGGAGTTTGAGAAGCAGATATGCAGAATTACAGCTCTGCTGATGTGCCCTGGTGACTGGAGGCTTCTCTTTCCCAGGATGCTTCGCACTCCCACAATGCTTTGCAACACCCATAATGCAGCAGTCTTTGTAACAGGAAAAAAAAAGTGTAATACAACTTAACACCGCTAGATGTGCTAAAACCACACTAATCACTACAGAAATACCCAAACTAAGGCAGACATGATCTGTAATGATTCTCAACGCTGCTGGGCAAAACAATGTCCTAAGTATAGGCCATGAATATCTTCATGGGGGTCCAACATTCGGCTCTCCAATCATCTGAAGAGAAGCCAGAGCGCCGTCATCTCCTCAAAGCATACCAAGCACAGCGCCGTACATTGTGTAGTGGCTGTGCTTGGTATTGCAGTCCAGGTGCATTCACTTGAATGGGACTGAGCAGCGCCCAGGCCATGTGACAATGAATGTAACACCACCGGCGTAAGGAAGAGGTTGCAGTGCTGACCAGAGCGCCGTGGCCTCTTCAAACAGCTCGATTGGCAGGGATGCCTGGAGTCGACCCCCACTGATCAGGTATTGATGACATGTCCTGAGGATAGACCATCATTATATAAATCTATAGTGTGGCAGTAGCGCCTTGCACTCATGTGTAGTCTGTTATACAGTCTGGGAAATTGCCAGCTGATAATGCCATGTAGTCTGTGGGTGTCATTAAAAATTGAAGCCAGCCGCCGATTTTCATTGCCAGTCATTCAAATGAATGGTTCCAAAACAAAATAAAAAAAACTATAATGATACTAAGAGCCCATTACTTCCCATAAACTTCCAGATGCATGCATCCCTGCTCAAGATAGAGTCTTGGTCACATGCATCCATAGAGAAAAAATCCTTATTGATATTCCATTCAACAGTTCCAACACGTGATTTACAATACAGAGGATTGAAACCCCATGCTGTAGTTTATTAATGTAAAATTAAAGGGGTATTCCGGTTGCCTAACCTAATAAAAAAAAAAACTGATCACACAGGACCTGGATACACTTCCCTAAACTATATTTCCCATAATCCCCATCCTTGTACACGTTCATGAGTCTCTGCTAGCAGACCTTTGTGACGCCCACATCATATCATCCCGGCAGGAACGCATTCACATCGGCTTGCAGAGAAAACATCAAGCACAAGAAGAAAGGACGGCGCATGTTCGACCGGCAAATTACAGGCTACAGGTCGTTTGCTATCTGTGGAAATACAGGTTAAACATTATCCAGGGTGGGCTACAAGATTTTTTTCTTCCAGAAAACCAGGCAAAATATTTTCTATTTATTGCACTTATATAGCGCTACTATATTCCGCTCACAATCTAGGGTCCCTATCAGTATGTCTTTGGAGTGTGGGAGGAAACCAGAGAACCCCACGCAAACACAGGGGGAACATACAAACTCCATGCAGATGTTGTCCTTGTTCGGAGTATTTGAACCTAGGACCCCAGTGCTGAAAGGCACCAGTGCTAACCACTGAGCCACCGTGCTGCCCCGTGCAAAACAGACAATAACATTATTTTAGACTTTATTATATTGCAAAACAGTTTAACAAAAGTTCACCTTTGCATTACCAGGATAAGCCTTTAATATAGATTTACTGTAGATTTATTTGAAGATGTTCAGCAGCCATCTGTTTCTATGCATTCAAATGAATGGTCAGTGCTGTAGAAGGACAAATACTGTTAATACTTCTTACCAGTTATCCACTAGCCTTGTGGTGAGCAGCAGGCAGCTCATAGTAAAGCAGTGTCACCATGAAGCAGACGCTGTCTAGTACATTTAGGTCTACCAGAAACAAATAGCTGATCGTTCTCTGCTGGCCCTGTTTGCATTCAAAATCTCGTGCCTGCGCCGTACCTGTCTTCAATCGGCGCAGGCGCACTGAGAGGCGGCCGCTCGCTCAGCCGCTCCATCCTCAATGCGCCTGCGCCGGGTGTAGATGTGACGTCATCGGCGCAGGCGCATTGAGGATGGAGCGGCCGAGCGAGTGGCCTCCTCTCAGTGCGCCGACTGAATACCGTTACGGCGCAGGTGCGAGATCTTGATAGCAGACAGGGCCAGCAGAGGACGATCCCGTTCCCTGGCCCTGTCAATCAACATGCGGAGGGGACGTCTTTAGGATCGGAGGATGCGGCTGCTACCAGCAAGTAGCCGCCCTACTTGCTGGTAGCAAGGAAATTTGCATATTTTAAAAGCACGTTTTTAACACAATCTACTGGACCAAAATGATTAATTAGATTATGTAGGCATGAATCGCAGTATAGGGATTATAAGTAAACAAAAAAAAAAAAACGGTTTAGTGGGGTGACAGAAGCCCTTTAATATTAATTATACGATGACAGAGTACCTTCACCAGTGTAAAAACGTAACCTTTACTGATGATCATTAAAAATCACCCAATTTGTGTCCTTAAAAAGCAATTAACAATGAGGCTGGGCAGGACAAGGAAAGGAAAATTGACTCACTCTCACACTTGCCCTATCAAGCTATAGGCCCTGCCTAGCAAAACGGAATGGTCGGCCTGATAGGGACGATTATGTGTCAGGAACCTCCTGATAGGCCCTATATGACCCTGACAAGGGATAGATACCGCCACCCGAGAAGAGACTTAATTTGACTATAATTCAATAGTAATGTCATAAGTCAATGCATACCAGAAAATAATAAAGTTACAACAAAAATAATCGCACATAATACATATATGCTCCCAAATGAACCAGTGGCATCCAGGTTTTGATCACCAGTGGACAAAAAGGAGCACATACCATATGTCCCAGGAATACAAACTTTGTCCCGACTCCCGACACGTTTCTCTCAACCGTTCTCTGGGGTCAGTTCATCAAGGGACTACATATAACAAAAAAACTTCCAAAAAACTAATGATACAGGAATGAAGGCAATAATATGTGTGCGAATCAGATTATTTTCTTGTAGTAATACCCAAATCATAATGGTAAATCTCATGACTATAAATAAAGACAATTCCCACATATTTTGCGTGATAGGACAAGGGTGAGTCCATTTTCCTTTCCTTGTCCTGCCCAGCCTCATTGTTAAAAGTAAAGGTTACGTTTTACACTGGTGAAGGTACTCTGTGATTGCATTATAATTAGGTTACACTAGTGACTACCTGACATCTGATGTCTATATCTATCAGAACTGTGAAAAATAATAGTAAATATAGTTTAGACAGTCCCTGCTACATATTGGTGGCTTTGCCTCCATTTACGCTTTGGGGCAGACTTACCAATCCACTCTAAGATATAGACCGTATAAACATGGACCAAGAAGTCTGAAGATGTGCCAAATTTATTAAGGTGACTCACACTGTATGATGAATGTGGTGCATCTTTATTATTATTATGAATAATAATAATAATGTAGTTTTACACAAATACAAATCGTTACAACACAGACAAAATATAAATATACATACGCTCCCACCCCTTCACCCACACCCAGACAAAAATACAGATATATATGCCAACATCCCTCCCACCAGTTCTCATAAAAGAAGAGAAAAGGGGAGAGGAGGCAGCACCTCGTGTGTAGAACCTTACAGATATGGATAATATGTTTAATCATATTTTATTAAATGATTTTCATAAAATTAAAATATACAGAACAGCAAAGGAACACCTCTGATTAGGCGCTCCGTATTAGATTATGATAATTCTGATCTATGACAGTATATCATTAAAGGCACAGGTAAAGTGTATGACAATACAAATTCTAATATATCAAGACACAATCTAATAACCAGTTTGTCATCAGAACCTTGGTATAAGTCCAAAATAAAGGAAAGAAAAAGGAAAAAAAAAAGAAGACAGAGTAGAGAGTGAAACAAGAAAGAGGAAGGGGGAGAGCAGAAAGGTGGAGGGAGGGGGAAGGAGAGGAGGGAGGTAGAGGGAATGGAGAGGGAACAAATATATCTCCATCACAAGGAGAGATTCGCAATATGGAGTTTTCAGTACAACATGAAACATAAGTCTCCCTGCCTTATACCGCCAGAGAGAGGAAGTCAGAGGATTCTAATGCATTAACCCAGCATGCCCAGATCTTGCAGTATTTAACAGACAAATCAGACGCCTCAGCCCAAATCTCTTCCATCCTAGCTATCTGTTGCTTTTCTTGGAACCAATCCCTCATATTGGGGACATGTGTCGAACGCCAGTATCTAGGGATCACTGTCCTAGCGGCTGTAATTAAAAATCTTAGCAGAGACCCTTTTTGGGACAATAGAGAACCCGGGAGGATGGAGAGGAGTGCTATTTGAGGAGAATTGTCAACTTGTTTTGGTGAGGTTTTATTAAAGGCTTTAAATACTGAGTCCCAGAAGGGATTAATTAAGTCGCATCCCCACCAAACATGAAGCATCGTACCTTTTTCCCTACAACACCGCCAGCACAGCTCCGATACTGAAGGGAAGATTCTATGAAGTCTAACTGGGTATCTGTACCAACGGGATAAGATCTTGTAATTCTTCTCTTGAGCTGCACAAGCCATAGAAAGCTTATGAGAGTATAGGAATGCTTTTTGACGATCAGCCTCTTCTATGGTAATACCTAAATCTGCTTCCGAGCCACTAATAAAATTAGGACTGTCCTTGTGTGAGCCCGTTAGAAGAATCTGATATAGATGGGAGACGAGGTGAGTCGGAGGAGAGGATACCATGAACAGCTTTTCAAACTCTGTTAGTGTGGCTCCAAAAGAACACTGTGCTCCCCTGGACAAAACAAAAGATTAAATTTGCTCATATTCTAGCCAAGATATCCGTGTATCCGGAAATTGAGTAGAGATGGAGGAGAGGGATGAGAATGTATTCCCTAGCATCAAGTGGTGAAAACGAGGGTCATCTGTGATCTTCATGCCTAGGAATGAATCCCCTCCCATTCCAGCAGGAAATGCTGGATTACGGAAAATAGGAGTAAGCGGGCTAAGTCTTCTGATACCCAGCCCCTTAAGAGTTATTGAATCCCATGTTTTGATTGTATGTTGTAATAATGGGAGGTGGCCAAATAACCGTGGGTGGTGAAAGCCAAGGAATATGTTTAAGAGGGAGAGAGCACAAACTTTGCTCTAAACCCACCCATTGTTTCGTGCCTTCATTGTGCTGCCAGTCTAATACTCTAACAAGTATAACGAGTATTGCAGCCCTATGGTATAACTTTAGATCCGGTAAGCCTACACCTCCATGAGATTTAGATCTAACCAAAGTGGAATGACCTATCCGCGGGCTACCCTGTCCCCATATGAAACGGGAAAATGCTGTTTTTGCTTTCCGGAAAAAGGAGGATAGTGGAGAAAGGGGAATTGCCTGAAATATATATAGAAATTTGGGCAGAATGTCCATTTTCAAGGCATTAATTCGCCCAAACCACGATAGCTCCTTTTTATTAAAAGTCTCAAGGTCTTTCAATGTCCTATCTAGCAAGGGGAAATAGTTTAGTTTCAACAGGTGTTTACTATCAGCTGGTATGTGAACACCCAAATATTTAATCGCAGAAGGTTGATGTTTGAATTTGAAAGATGACAGAAGACCCGTAAAATCATTATGAGGGACAGTTACGGTGAGGATTTCGGATTTTGTGTAGTTGACCTTAAAGTTACTTAAGTGACCGAACTGTTCGAATTCTTTTAGGATCGAGGGGATGGAAATACGAGGCTGAGTGATATAAAGTAAATGATCGTCAGCATATAATGCCGTCTTGTACTGTTTACTTTCAACCGTAAGACCATGGATGGATGGGTTCTTACGAAGAGCTGTGGCCAGATGTTCCATTACTAACACATATAAAAGTGGAGAAAGGGGACATGCCTGTCTAGTCCCATTCTGAATCGGTATAGGTGGGGATAGAAGTCCATTAATTCTTACCTTTGCAGTGGGGTCTGAGTATAAGGCACATATACTGTTTAAAAATTTGGGACCAATCCCAATTTGTTGTAGAGTACAGTCAAGAAAAGACCAATGGACCCTATCAAAGGCCTTCTCCGCGTCAATCGAGAGCAGACAGAGAGGAGAGGCCCTATTTCTAGCTATATCTGTAAGGAGTAAAGTTTTGATCGTGTTATCCCGGGCTTCTCTCCCGCGGACAAACCCAACCTGGTCTGTATAAACAATGTTTGGGATTATAGGGGCTAGTCTATCTGCAAGTATTTCAGAGTACAATTTGATATCTATATTGATCAATGAGATTGGCCGGAAATTAGACGACAGGGAGTGATCTTTCCCCGGTTTGGGTAGAACGCTAATATGGGCTTCTAATGATTGTCTAGTAAATAGAGTTCCTGGACCAATGCTATTAAAAACCCTCGCAAGGAAAGGGGCCAGAAGGTCATTAAGTTGTTTATAAAAAGCCTTTGTGAAGCCGTCAGGACCTGGGCATTTCCCGGCAGGAGAATTCCTAATAATATTTTTAACATCTCCCTCCGTGATGTCAGAGTCCAGTCGTTCTTTATTTGTCACAGATATTGTGGGCAAGGCTGTTTCAGTGATGTATTTTTCAATCCGCTTCTCTAATGAGGGTGGTGACATATCAGAGAATTGGCCTTTAAGATTATATAACTTGGAGTAGTAATCCCTAAATACCTGTAAGATGTCCATTGGATTATGTGTGTTAACACCATTCTCATTTTTAATGTATGGTATGAAAGTTTGCGGGCCCCTAGGATGTAGTAAGCGTGCTAGTGGCCTACCACACTTGTTTGAGAACTCATAAAAGAGCCTTTTCCCACATTCACGATATTTCCTAAATTGCTGATCTATTAGGGTTTTAATGGAGTTCCTAACCTTAAGCAATTCAACATGCGTAATGTTAGATAGTGTCTGTTTATGTAATGTTTCAAGGTCATGAGCTTGGGCCAATAATTTTGTAAGCGTCAATGCTTTTTCCTTCTTCAATCTGGAGCCGTGTTTTATAAATGTGCCTCTAAGAACGCATTTCATTGCCTCCGATTGAATTGCAAGGGGAGTGGGGTCAGAGGAGTGGACTTGTAGGAATTCATTGATGACATTTCGTACGTCCGCCATGCAATCCACATCTCTCAGAAGATTGTTGTTCAATCTCCAGTTCCAAGGTTTAGCCAGCGTATTGGGCAACTCAACAGAAAAATATATGGGAGCATGGTCAGATAATAAAATGTCCCCAATGGAGGCCTTAGGGGTCCAAGCCAATATGTGATGGCTAACAAGAAAGAGGTCAATACGACTGTATGACTGATGGGTGGGCGAAAAGAAGGTATAATCCCTACCTTGTGGATGTAATATCCTCTAAACATCAATGAGTTGGAGAGAGTGAAAACGGGTGAGTAATGATCGTAGTTGTCAACAGGGGGCAGTGTTCTTGTCACAACCCTCCTCCTTGAGTTTCTTTGTTGTGATGTTCAGTTCCTCATCTCGTTAGCCTCTCTCAGCTGTCATGTGGTTGGACTGATTGCATCCCTTTAAATTCCGCCCCATAATGCATTACTGGGCGGCTTATACTACTTCCTGGAGTGTGTGTGCATGCTGATCTTGTTTTCCAGTCTGCTACATTTATCTGTTATTTTCTGTTTGCTGGATCCCAGGTGACCCTGACTCCCTCCGTGTCTGGTGTAGGGAGCCGGTGGTCGTGTCCCCTCACTATTGTAGGGTGTTCAGGGGTTATATAGTCGAGGTATGTGGATATGCAACCATTCACCTCTGGGATCGTTGCATAGGCTGAGCAGCCAGGGAAAGTCTCAGGTCTTGTGCAGGGGTCTCCCTTATGGTTCCTTAGCTTTGGATCCAGTGAGTCATATATGCATGTTGCTTTGTCTTGTTTCCTGTACACCGTCTGTGACAGTTCTGTCTTGCCGAAGAGTCTAAAGCTGGATTCAGTGTGAAATTAAAATCACCACCGACAATCACCTGACCCTCCATAAAGTCTTCTAGTTTGCTCAGGAAACATCTGCAAGTAGAAAGCTGTTTTACATTAGGAAGATACCAGTTTACTATCGTGAACAGTGAATAGTTGATCTTCAGTTTGAGAAAAATATAGCGCCCCTCTCCATCTATACTGACATCAACAATGCTACCCTGAAATGATCTATGTAGGGCCACAGAAACCCCTCTAGATCGTGAATCGGGGCTAGGGCTATGATACCATTGAGAAAAATATCTATTCCTAAGCACTGGCACATGTCCCGCTCAAAAGTGAGTCTCCTGTAGTAGTAAAATATTGACCTTTTGTTTGTGCATTTGATAGAGGACCTGAGATTGTTTCTGCGGGGTACTGAATCCCCGAACATTCAAGGATGCAACCTTGAAAGTACTCATTCTTAAGGGAAGTGGATAGGGGCAGGGAAATGGAATGAGAGAGGGAAGAATAGAAAGCAAACAAAATTAGAAAGGAGGAGAAAGAGTAGGAGAAAAGTGAAGTGAGAAGAATTTAGAAAAATCACCTATTAGAAGGCAATAGTTAAAAGGAGCACCAAGACCCCTCTGTGATATTGCTCCTCAGTTGGGGAGAGAGGGAAAAAATTCACACAATCAATGCTGTGTGATTCCCTGTGGGAGACGAGTTTTTGACAGGGGAGCCCTCTCGTCTCCAACTCCATAAGAGACCTTTGGAAGACTGATCATGTTTGAACTAATCATACAGAGATCGAGAAGAGAAAACAAAATAAAAGAGAAAAATTTAAGAACTAGAAGAACATACTGAACCACTATTAGATTTCTATAAACCTATGACTCCATCAAACTGTAAAGAGCCACCTCACTTTAACATATCCACCTGAATATCTCTCTATGTTGGAAGAGGAGAACCATGCAGAAGCAGCATTGTAAATTGCTATGAGCAGGCTCATGGCTTTGCATGAATCTCCCCAAACCCCAACCAGGATACTTCAGTAGAGAAGCAGAGCCCTGAGAATTTGCGAAAGTATAGACGACTACTCAAAAAGCAAGGGGGATTTCCCCAAGCGATATATCATTATTGGGAACGTTACTGATTCCGCGGTGACCCACCCTCTCCCAAGTGTGCCTGGATGTTAATCCACAGAAGACGGGCCAGCGCGGGATCTATAATCATAGGGGCATTAAACATTAAACATTATACAGGTTCTTCTAAAAAAAATTAGCATATTGTGATAAAGTTCATTATTTTCTGTAATGTACATAAACATTAGACTTTCATATATTTTAGATTCATTACACACAACTGAAGTAGTTCAAGCCTTTTATTGTTTTAATATTGATGATTTTGGCATACAGCTCATGAAAACCCCAATTTCCTATCTAAAAAAATTAGCATATCATGAAAAGGTTCTCTAAACGAGCTATTAACCTAATCATCTGAATCAACTAATTAACTCTAAACACCTGCAAAAGATTCCTGAGGCTTTTAAAAACTCCCAGCCTGGTTCATTACTCAAAACCGCAATCATGGGTAAGACTGCCGACCTGACTGCTGTCCAGAAGGCCATCATTGACACCCTCAAGCAACAGGGTAAGACACAGAAAGAAATTTCTGAACGAATAGGCTGTTCCCAGAGTGCTGTATCAAGGCACCTCAGTGGGAAGTCTGTGGGAAGGAAAAAGTGTGGCAGAAAACGCTGCACAACGAGAAGAGGTGACCAGACCCTGAGGAAGATTGTGGAGAAGGACAGATTCCAGACCTTGGGGGACCTGCGGAAGCAGTGGACTGAGTCTGGAGTAGAAACATCCAGAGCCACCGTGTACAGGCGTGTGCAGGAAATGGGCTACAGGTGCCGCATTCCCCAGGTCAAGCCACTTTTGAACCAGAAACTGCGGCAGAAGCGTCTGACCTGGGCTACAGAGAAGCAGCACTGGACTGTTGCTCAGTGGTCCAAAGTACTTTTTTCGGATGAAAGCAAATTTTGCATGTCATTCGGAAATCAAGGTGCCAGAGTCTGGAGGAAGACTGGGGAGAGGGAAATGCCAAAATGCCTGAAGTCCAGTGTCAAGTACCCATAGTCAGTGATGGTCTGGGGTGCCATGTCAGCTGCTGGTGTTGGTCCACTGTGTTTTATAAAGAAGGGCAGGGTCAATGCAGCTAGCTATCAGGAGATTTTGGAGCACTTCATGCTTCCATCTGCTGAAAAGCTTTATGGAGATGAAGATTTCATTTTTCAGCACGACCTGGCACCTGCTCACAGTGCCAAAACCACTGGTAAATGGTTTACTGACCATGGTATTACTGTGCTCAATTGGCCTGCCAACTCTCCTGACCTGAACCCCATAGAGAATCTGTAGGATATTGGGAAGAGAAAGTTGAGAGACGCAAGACCCAACACTCTGGATGAGCTTAAGGCCGCTATCGAAGCATCCTGGGCCTCCATAACACCTCAGCAGTGCCACAGGCTGATTGCCTCCATGCCACGCCGCATTGAAGCAGTCATTTCTGCAAAAGGATTCCCGACCAAGTATTGAGTGCATAACTGAACATAATTATTTGAAGGTTGCCTTTTTTTGTATTAAAAACACTTTTCTTTTATTGGTCGGATGAAATATGCAAAATTTTTTAGATAGGAATTTTAGGTTTTCATGAGCTGTATGCCAAAATCATCAATATTAAAACAATTAAAGGCTTGAGCAACTTCAGTTGTGTGTAATGAATCTAAAATATATGAAAGTCTAATGTTTATCAGTACATTACAGAAAATAATGAACTTTATCACAATATGCAATTTTTTTTAGAAGGACCTGTATATGCAAATCCCATATATGGTGCAACGGTCATGAGTTGAAGAGCAATGCGTCAGCTTCCATTTCAAACCCGTAAGGCATAACATTACTGATTCCGCGGTGACCCACCATCTCCAAAGTGTGCCCGGATGTTAATCCACAGAAAATGGGCCAGCGCGGGATCTACGAACATAGGAACTAAAACCATTGTAGCCTGTATAAACAGACATTATATAAGCAAATACCATATATGGTGCAACAGCCATAAGTTGGCGAGCAATGTGTCAGCCTCATTTTAGGCCTGCAGGGCATAACATTACCGATTCTGCGGTGAATCACTATCTCCAAATGTGCCCAAGCGTTAATCCACAGAAGATGGGCCAGCGCGGGATCAACGAACATAAGGGCTAAAACAATTGTCACCCGTATAAGCAAACATTATATGGTCAACACCATACATGGCGCTGTGGCCATGAGTTGGAGAGCAGCGTATCAGCCTCCATTTTAAACCTGCAGGGCATAATAAAGGAACAACCCTATAGTAGCTTCAATGAGTATCAAGCGCTGACTGTTAAGCCATGTCTGCTCCATCTTGAGAGTCCCTTGGACCTTGGCTTCTAATGTTGCAGTGAGGATTACGACGAGGTGTTTTGGGCTCCCTTTGTGGTCTAGGTGGCAAGTCCATCCTGACATTGACTGGCAGGGAAGGCCAATCGGAGATCTTCACAGGTGAAATACCCACTGCAGCAGCAAACGACGGGACATCTCTGGGATGGGTGAGAGATATCATACGTCCATTAATTTGAACCTGAAGGCGGAAGGGGAATGAATTGCATTGAAGCGTGCTGTCTAGATCTTTAGGTTACACTGCCTCAGGAAGGCCCCATATCCTGATGTTATTTCGCCTGCCCCTATTTTCTGCATCATCCACCACATCTGCCAGGTATTGTAGTTGAAAGGAGTGAGATTCTAAGATGGCCTCCTGAGAGTCCTGCTTGGCACTGACGGTTACCACCGATTGCTCTACTTCTGTGACCCTCTCCCCTATTGAAAGCAACTCGCGCTTGATGGTGTTCATCTCTGCCCTATAAACCTTTTCCAGCCTGACAATATATGACTCCATGTCAGACTTAGTGGGCATTGATGAGATTTGATTGCGGAGGTTTCTTATTTCAGAGGAAGATGTTGCCTCAGGTAGGGCAGAAATGTCACACGATGCTGCTGCTGAAAAGCCTCTAACTGGGGTAGATGGAACAACAAGGGGTGATACAGAGGGCACTAGCAGTACATCTGGTGGGCCCAGTGGAGGAAACTCCCGCTCTCACTTACTCCATTCTCCGGAGACAGCGTTTTCCCGACTTTCTGTATCAGGAAGACACGGAGGTGGTGAGTATGCCTCAGGCTGTGACTCCCTCGCCGGTACCTCATTCACGGGCTCCATCCCGGCTGCTCCTGCCTTTTCATCTGAAGTGTCCATTCCGGACTGTTGTAGCAGCTTGTCTTCTTCTAACATCTCCGGTGCATGTGTCGGACATTTTGGAGCCGCATGTGAGGAGCGCTGATCTCCCGTGGAGAAGAATTTCTCTATGTTCTGGGAGGAGGGAGTAGATTCCGGTTGGCCAAGGGTAGCCTGAGCTGACTTCTTTTTAATGACCATTTTGTGAGTGAATAATGTCTCCTAATAGAGCGGAGCACAGGAACTGAAGCGAAGTGCGTCTTACTCCATCGCCAAGCCACACCCCCCAGG
The DNA here is from genome assembly GCF_014858855.1 of Bufo gargarizans. Classification (NCBI taxonomy): domain Eukaryota; kingdom Metazoa; phylum Chordata; class Amphibia; order Anura; family Bufonidae; genus Bufo; species Bufo gargarizans. The sequence goes on from NC_058083.1 coordinate 180,840,015, forward strand.
TATGGATAATATGAATACAATGATTGTGCTTACCAGATTGGGTTGTGATAAGACACAACACCTATAAAGCGCCTTTCTGGATTTTTCCTGTCCAGCTTGCGGGGAAGTCTGCGTCTGCTGCCCAGGTCTCTGCCCTTATCCGTGAGTCACGGTTAATGGGATGAAGAGAAATGCAGTAAAAGAAGAATCTGAGACCATTCCATGCGGCGCTGATACAGAAAGAACTCCGTATTGTAATGTTACCAAACTGGTAGTCTTTTATTCAAAGTCGACACGTTTCAGGGGCAAGAGGGCACCCTTCATCAGGACAATAAACTCCCACCAGTTCTCAGCACAACCCAGACAAAAATAAAAATATATAGTGGTGCTTGAAAGTTTGTAAACCCTTCAGAATTTTCTTTATTTCTAGACCTAAAACTACATCAGATGTTCACACAAGTCCTAAAAGTAGATAAAGATAATCAGATCAAACAAATGAGTGAAAAATATTATATTTGGTCATTTTTTTATTAAGGAAAATGATTCAAAATCAATGGTTAAATGTATTTCCACACTTAGCTAATAGCTTGAAACCATATACTGCCTACCAGACTGGAGCGTTTGGATTAAAGGACAGTGCCTGGGATCTCTTCACATTGGGGAATGAACCAAGCCTTGGATAATGGTAAGTTTGTATTGTGATGAATGTTTCCAGCAGGGATGAAGTGAGTAGCAAACAACACCAGTCCACAGATGACTGTCAGGAAGCCCCAGCCGGCCTCTCAACTTACGCGCAAGAGAATCCAAAGATCAAACGAGTTCACCAGACGTGACGTCACTCACGGTGTAGATAGCAGTGGTGTGCTTCTGCCAACATGTTTTCGGAGGTATTATGTCCTCGTTCTTCAGGTCCTTTAAGGTCAGGACTTTGACTTGGCTATTCCAGAACTTTAAAATTATTGATCTTCAGCCATTCTTTGGTAGAATGACTTGTGTGCCAAGGGTTGTTGCTTTGCTCCTTGACTCTCTTGAGATTCGGCGCATGGACAGATGTCCTAACAGTTTCCTAGAATTAGCTGGTATAATTCAGAATTTATTATTCCTTCAAATAAGGCAAGCTGTCCTGTCCCGGATGCAGCAAAACAGGCCAAAACCATAATAGTACCACCACCATGTTCCACAGATGGGATAAAGTAATACGCTGTAATGCAGTATTTTCCTTTCTCCAAACATAATGCTTCTCATTTAAACTGACAGTTTTTTTTTCTGATCTCATCTGTGCTCTAAATATTGTTCAAATAGCCTTCTGGCTTGTCCAGGTGATCTTTAGCAAACTGCAAACAGGCAGCATGTTTCTTTTCTTTTGCTCCTTGCAATCCTGCCATGCACACCATTGTCCTCCTGATGGGGGAATCATGAACATTAACATTAGCTAATGTGAGACAGGCCTTTCATTGCTTAGAGGTTACCTTGGGTTCCTTTGTGACCTTGTGGACTATTACACGCCCTGCTCATGGCGTGATCTTTGTTGGTTGATCTTAATGATCTTGAATTTCTTTCATTTCTACACAATCTGTCTGACAGTGGATTGGTAGAGTCCAAACTATTTAATGAAAGATAAAAGTTTATCCAGCTCACAATAAACGCTCGGTGCACGGAGAGGACCTGAGGTAATGACTAAGAGCTTTCGAGTTTGAAACATGTTAACCTGTGGTGGAGGGTGGTGAAGATTAAAGTATGTACTTATATACCGATCTACAATAAAGATGACCAACACTGACGGATGCTGGAGAATATTCCTTTATTTCTTTGTCTAAACGCTTTATACATGGTTTTGTAACATTTTCCAGCCCGATGAGCATCACCAACTCTTCTTCTGAGGTCCTCTGAAATCTACTTTGTTCATGCCATGATTCACTTCCACAAACATATCTTGTGAATTTCAGACTTTGATAAATCCCTATTGTTTAAATAACGCAGTTCGCTCACTTACACCTGATTGTCATCACACTGATTGAAAACACTTGACTCTAATTTCACCTTCAAATTATCTGCTGATCCTATAGGTTCACATACTTTTGCCACTCGTAGACATGATATTGGATCATTTTTCTTAATTATTATTTATTATTATAGCGCCATTTATTCCTTGATGCTGTACACATGAAAAGGTATGTGCATACATAAAACAAGACAAGTACAATAAGAATGAACACAATACGTTACAAAAAGGACCCATGAGAGCTTACAATCCAGGAGGGATAGAGAATGACACAGTAGGTGAGAGTAAAACTGGTCATACAGCGGTGCAGGTGAGGCAGAATTACTGCAGATTGTAGGCTTGTCTGAAGAAGTGAGTTTTCAGGTTTCATTTTGAAGGTTTAGACTGTAAGTGATAGTCTGTTGGGGTAGAGAGTTCCAGAGTACAGGGGAGGCACAGAATAAATCTTGGAGATGATTGTGGGAAGAGCAGATAAGAAGAGAGTAGAAAAGAAGGCTTTATGAGAATCATTGGTTATGTGTGGGAAGGTAACAGGAGATCAGGTCACAGATTTTTGGAGGAGACAGATTGTTTATGGCCTTTTATGTCTTAGTATTTTGTAATGGATTCTCTAGGCAGTGGTGAGCCAGAGGGATTGAGAAGAGACAGAGGAGTAAAGGAGGGGGGTGGAAGTGGATTAGTCGGGCCACAGAGTTGAGTATAGATTGGAGTAGTGCGAGAGTGCTAGATGGAAGGCCACAGAGGAGGATGTTACAGTAGTCTAGGCGGGAGATGACGAGGTCATGCACAAGCATTTTTGCACATTTCTGGTTGAGAAATGTGTGGATATGAGAGATATTGTTGAGTTGGAGGTGGCAGGAAGTGGGAAGGGCTTGGATGTGTAGTTTGAAGGGCAAAGCAGAATCAAAGCTTACCCCAAGGCAGCGGACTTGGTTGACCTGGGAGAGTGTACAGCCATTGATTGTGATAGGTCTTTTGGGGTGGGAGCTCTGGGAGATGGGTGAAAGATGATACATTTTGTATTCTCCATGTTAAGTTTTCGAAAGTGAGAGTAGAAGAAAGAGGATATAGCAGATACAGTAGGTGTTGCAAGATGCTGGATAGTATGGAGAAGGAGGCCTTGTGAGGATCAGAAGGTACCTGAAAATCAGGTCACAGATGGAGGCGACAGGTCGCCTTGTATGTCATAGTGTTTTGTATTGGATTGTCTGGGCAATGGGGCGCTAGTAAAGGAATTGACAGAGAGAAGACACAGAAGAGTAACGGGGAGAGGTGGATTAATCAGGCTGCAGAGTTGAAGATGGATTAGAGGGATACAAGAGTTCTAGATGGGAGGCCAAATAAATGTCTAATATTTTTGACTAATTTGTTTGATTTGGATATCTTTATCTACCTTTAAGACTTGTGTGAAAATCTGATGTGGGCGATATGGCCTAAAATCTACTGTATATTGCAATATAATTTTAAGCATATGCGATATTAATCCTTGTCCTATTCACCCTAATAGAGCTCTGTTAGGGTAAATAGGACTTCACACTCTCCCTGCTGCCCTGTGCAATATGCACACAGCAGCAGGGAGCTGACCAGGGTGGATAAAAATCAATGATTGAAAAAAAAAAAAATTGGATTGTTTTTATTTAAATCAGATTTTTAAAAAATATAAAATGCTTTTTGAAGAAAATATATTACCATCCAAAGGTTATTCCATCATGAAATAAAGATACGTTTTTTAATTATGTAGAATAAGGCTGTACGTGGACTCCCATATTGTTAAATGAATTAGACAGTGACTGAGGGACAGAGAACAGAAGGTTGTAGTCAATGGAGTATATTCAGACCATGGTCTTGTTACCAGTGGGGTACCTCAGGGATCTGTTCTGGGACCCATATTGTTTAAAATCTTTATCAGCGAAATTGCAGAAGGCCTCGATGGTAAAGTGTTTCTTTTTGCTGATGACCAGGGCCGTCTTTAATATTGATTGGACCCTGGGCAAAAATTTACTTGGGCCCCCTGGATCCCGAATCTCCACACCTTAGCAGGCAACCACGCCCTCCACCACAACACACACACAAAAAATTCACACATCTGGTAGAGTACAGTGAATGACTGTAAATACTTTCAGTTCTGAAGACTCCAGCGGCTCAGGATCAGTGGCTGGGCAGCTGGGCTCAGGCTGGAAGTGGGAGACCAGGGCTCAGCTCACCCTAGTGTTACAGTGCACCCCAGCACCCCACAAAATGCAGTATAGCACCCTATAGTATACAGCAACCCACAGTATGCAGTATATCACTCTATAGTATACAGCACTATGCAGTATAGCACCCCACACTAGGGATCGACCGATATTGATTTTTTAGGGCCGATACCGATACCGATAATTTGTGAACTTTCAGGCCGATAGCCGATAATTTATACCGATATTCTGGGAATTTTCATTTTTGAAAAAAAAATAAAAATTCCCACAAATCTGCTGAAAATTAATGTTTATTGTTAATGTGTATTTTTTTTTTTTGTAAATCTTTCTTTTTCATTTATATTTAATATTTTGGTGTTTTTTATTATTTTTTTTGTAACTTTTTTTTTTTAACTAACTTTTAGCCCCCTTAGGGACTAGAACCCTTGTCCTATTCACCCTGATAGAGATCTATCAGGGTGAATAGGAGCTCACACTGTCCCTGCTGCTGTGTGCTTTGTGCACACAGCAGCATGGAGCTTATCATGGCAGCCAGGGCTTCAATAGCGTCCTGGCTGCCATGGTAACCGATCGGAGCCCCAGCATTACACTGCTGGGGCTCCGATCGGAGGAGCAAGGGAGAGGGGATCCTGTGGAGGGGCGCACTGCGACTGGGGTGGGGGGGCCCTATGCGCCACCACTGGGGGGGGGGGCGCACTGCGCCACCAATGTCTGATACTGGGGGGCTTGGGGGGGCGCACTGCGCCACCAATGAAGCTTAATCTCTAATTTATTAATATACAGGAGGCGGGAGCTGCAGGATCACATAGCCGGCTCCCGACCTCTATGAGCAGTAGCTGCGATCCGCGGCACCTGAGGAGTTAACTACCGCGGATCGCAGCTACAGCTCATAGAGGCCGGGAGCCGGCTATGTGATCCTGCAGCCAGCTCCCGCCTCCTGTATATGAATGATAGATTAATCTTCATTGGTGGCGCAGTGGCCATAGCTCCTCCCCTCCTCCTGTCCCCTGTCCTTTCATTGGCAGCAGCGGCAGGAGCAGCACAGGGGGAGGAGACACTGCTCCTTCTCCCCTGTGCTGCTGAGGGGAACACGGAGAGCGCTGTCAGCAGCGCGATCTGTGTTCCCCATACACTATCGGAATATCGGCAAAATAGATGCCGATACCGATAGTGTTCAAAATCCTGAATATCGGCCGATAATATCGGTAAATCCGATAATCGGTCGATCCCTACCCCACACTATACAGTACCCCACAGTATATAGTAGAGCATTATAGCAGTTTACCCACAACAGATTTTAAGTCTTTTCGGGCTCTGTTTTTGGACCCTTTTTGAATATTGGCAAAACATTTGCTATGCACCAATCCTGTGGAACACTCCCTTTCAGTATAGAGTCCTTAATAGAGTCCCTAAATATCAGAAATAAGGGTCTGGCTATGACATTACTTAATTCTCTTAGGATACGGGGGTGTATGCCATCTGGTACTGGCGATTTGTCTATTTAATCTTTTTAAGACGCCGCTGTACTTCTTCCTGGGTCAGACAGGGCACTTTTAATGGGGAATTTACTTTTACATTCTGCATTTCATTTAATAGCTTTTCTTTCTCCTCATAGCTCTCTGCAACTCCCCCCTCATTACTCTGTAGACGGCCGACAACTTTAGATTTATACTTTTTACCATTTATATAATTAAAGAACATTTTAGGGTTAGTATTGCTCTCTTTGGCAATTAATCTCTCGGTTTCTAGTTTGGCGGCTTTCATTAGTTTTTTACACATTCTATTTTTTTCCTTATAGTTTTTCAGTGCTTCCTCGCTACTCTCCTGTTTTAGTGATTTAAATGCTTTCTTTTAGTCATTTATTGCTTTCTTTACAGTTCTATTTATCCACATTGGTTTTTTCTTGTTTCTTAACCTTTTATTCCCATAAGGTATGTACCGCTCACAATTAGATTTTAGGATGGTTTTAAAAATATCCCATTTTGTAGCTGTATTTTTATTTTTGTGGACTTTGTCCCAGTTAGTTAGGCCTATGGCCTCTCTTAGTTGGCTAAATGTAGCTTTTTTTAAGGTTTGGTATTTTTGTTCCTCCCTGAAGAAAAACTCTTTTGAATGACAATTGGAAGGTTATTACTTTATGGTCACTATTTCCCAGGTGTCCCCCGACCTGCACATCTGTTGTTCTGTCAGGTCTATTGGTTAATATTAAGTCCAGTATGGCTGTCCCTCTAGTCGGGTCCTGAACCAGTTGGGAAAGGTAATTGTCTTTGGTTAATGCCAAGAATCTGTTTCCTTTTTGAGATATACAGGTTTCCGTTTCCCAGTCTATATCTGGGTAGTTGAAGTGCCCCATAATAACAACCTCATTATGATCTGCCGCCTGGTCTGTCTCGTTTAGTAGCATCGCCATTGCCTCCTCCTCCTGTTCTAGTCGAGCGAAACTTGGAGTTCGAGATCTCCAGGATTCTCGACTCGAGAGTTCTTCGGGGCTCCCTCCAGTACCTGGTGCACTGGAGGGGATACGGTCCTGAAGAGAGGGTGTGGGTTCCGGTCGTCTGATGTCAACGCCAGCTGACTGGTGAGGGCCTTTCATAGGTCCCATCCGGATAAGGTTGGTCCGGGGTGTCCGGAGGTCACCCGTAGATGGGGGGGTACTGTCATGCCCCACTCTGACGATGTGCGGAGGTCAGCCAGGATAGCAGCACGAGTTTAGTGATTGCTTTGGAGCCGTGCTGGATCCGCCTCTCTCAGGTGCACTGGGTGGGGTCTTTAGTTTAAATAGCACACTGCCCAGTGTCCTGAGCGGATTATACTGTTCATTCTGGTGTGGGAAGCTTGGAGAGAAGGTTGGCTGTCAGTTCCTGCTCTCAGAGATAAGTGTCATTGCTAGTTCGGTTGTTTGTGTCTTCTTGTCCATCCAGGTTCTGTGCGAGCAGACTGCTCCTATCTCCCCACTTCACCATCTTAGGGAGTTCAAGGGTTTTGTTAGCCCAGGCTGGAGGACACTAGCACACCTACCTTCAAGGTCTGCTGTGGGATGAGCAGTGCAGGGAAAGAGGTCAGGGATAAGCTAGGAGGTGACCCTTCCCCTGTCTCTCGTCCAGAGCCTGGTTGGTGTGTTATCTTACAAAGTGTACGTCCGCCGTGACAAAAAGTCCATTTATTTCAGTAATTCAAATTAAAAGGATTGCATTAATGCAGCTTAAAATTAGAATTTTGTGAAAAGGTTCAATATTCTAGGCTCAAAGTGTCACACTCTAGTCAGCTAATTAGTCCATACCCCCTGAGCAGACCTGAGATTGTGACTTTGGGGTTTCATAAGCTGTAAGCCATAATCATCCAAATTATAACAAATAAAGGCTTGAAATATCTCGCTTTGCATGTAATGAGTCTCATATATTAGTTTCACCTTTTAAGTTGCATTACTGAAATAAATGAACTTTGCACGATATTCAAATTTTTCGAGTTTCACCTGTATACTAATGGAAATGAAAGAAATTGACCATAGTAGCAGCAACTACAGTAGCCCCATAACAGTGATAGCTACAGTACACCTCCTACAAGAGTGACAGCCATAGAGGAAGTTGCTCAGGTGATGTGTGCGGGAGGGGCGTTTAAAAACGTGCTAAGGGGCCCAACCTTTTGTAGTTATGTCCCGGGTAAACAGAGACCGTCAGGATACATCATTAGTATCTGATTGGTGGGGTTCTGACCCCCCAGCACCCCCACTGATCAGCTTTTTGAAGCGAGCGCTGTGGGCTTGAAATCACGTTTATCAGTCACATGTCCTAGGTGCAGTCAGTTCCATTCAAGTAAATGGAGATGATCTGCAGTAGCAAGCACTGCCGCTATTCAAAAACAGACGGTACTGTGCTTGGGAAGCTCACCAGAGCATTTCAGTCTCTTCAAACATATGATCAGTGGGGGCTGCCAGGAGTTAAACCCCTACCAATCAGGTACTGATGACCTACCCTGAGGATAGGTTATCAGTATTAAACACCATAGCAACCAATCAGAATCTGCCTTTCATTTTTCACAGCTTCTTTTGAAAAATGAAAGGTGGAATTTGATTGATTTCTATGGTCAACTAAGCCAGTTCTACTTTGCACCAGTTTTGATCACTCTCACCCCCTATATCTGTTAGTGCTGTCAGTTCTGCATATCTGTTATGTATATTGTATACATTTATCACAGAAGATGACAAAAGAAAGAAATAACTATAATAAGTGGTACAATTTCAGCACTGTGAACTTATTTTCTATACCATGAATGGTGAGATTATTGCACAATATGGAAGTATTTTTTTCAGCATTGTATGGCACAGCCATTTGAGTACTATATGATGGTACAATTTAAGCAATATGGCAGTACTAGTTTGGTGCAGTATGGCTCATTTAGGGGATGTTCACATCTGAGTTGGAGACTCAGAGTTCGGGGCCTCCATTGCAGATTCTGCCAAAAATAGCAGACAGGGATTTTTTTTCCTGCTAAAAAAGTGGACAACCAAATGGAAACCAAACAGAACCACTTATTATAATGGGGTCTCCATTGGTTTCAGTTATGTGCCGAATCTGGGACTTCCACTGCTCCTCTAACCACAGACATAGCTAGTGCACTGGCCTAACGTGGACTTTGTGGTATATTAATTATGCAGTGCCTGATGATGGAAAATGTTTCTCACTTCAAGTCACGCCTGCTTAAATGAAACCATGCGTCACACTGCATCATCCTGTAAGCAAGGAGATATTAACAGAAAGTAAAGGTGCCTTTTTAAAAACAGAATATATAGTCTAAGTGGTTTTTGTAGATATGTACATTTAGGACATCTTGTTAGGAATATGCTGTAAGCAGATCTCATAGGATCCTATAGTAAAACTTATAGGCCTCCCTGCCCCATCCAGTACACCAGTACACGGGCATCAATCACTCCCACGCAGTGCAGAACGCAAAGTATAGCACCCAGTTTTCTGATGAATTTACATTTTTGTAAATTAAGCAGAGGAAATTTTAATTAAAAAAAATTGTAATAAAAAAGTTACACCACTTTATCTGCCTCTGTGTCAGAAAAAATTAAGCCGGTTCTTCATAAAAATTATGCTCGTTGCCAACACCATATTTCTCAATGTATCTTACACCATAAAACTGGCATAAATACATTGATAACTCTCCTGCTTCCATTCTTTTACAAAGATGGCTTCCTGCATTCACCACTAGGGGGAGCTCAGTACACAGGAATTTATGTAGTTACAACTGACTGAATTAGAAGCTGTAATAATCAACTTTCACTTAGCTCCCCCTAGTGGTGGCTGCATAAAAATGCATTTTTTTTCCACATTAAAGGGCTTCTGTCACCCCACTAAAGTGATTTTTTTTTTTTTGGGCTAGTGAAATTAGTTATATTGTGATATATGACAATATAATTGTGTTACTTACTTTGATCCAGCAGTTTCTGCAAAAAACGAAGTTTTATAATATGTAAATTCGGTCTCTACCAGCAAGTAGGGCGGCTACTTGCTGGTAGCTGCTGCAGAAATCCGCCCCCTCGTCGTGTTGATTGACAGGGCCAGCCGGGATCTCCTCCTCTGGCCAGCCCTGTCAGTATTTCAAAAATCGCGCGCCTGTGTGGATTCGGCGCAGGCGCTCTGAGATGAGGAGGCTCGTCTCCTCAGCACTCCCTCAGTGCGCCTGCGCCGATGACGTCTTCTATTACAGCAGTGTAGCAGTTGTATGGTCTGCCTCCATTGAAGGTAGGTCATTGGTCATAAGTTTAACTTCTTTGGGTATATGACTCCTAAAACAAGGGGGCTTGTGGGGATCTCCTAAGCACTGTTCCCTTCTAATTCTTTCCGATCCAAATGGCTTCATGCAGCTGACACAAGTGGAAAGATTGATGCAGGCAGTGCAGAGAATTTAAAAGGGTAGCTGCATCCACAAGATATAGAACTGCAACATCAGTTATTGCAGAAACATAAAACAGTTTCCTCTTTGGTTTTAATGGGAGTCCTACAAGGCAGTGTGGCTGGTTTAAAAGTGAATTTCTTGCTGGCAGATTTCCTTTAAAGGGAACCTGTCACCGGGATTTTGTGCATAGAGCTGAGGACATGGGTTGCTAGATGGCCTGCTAGCACATCCACAATACCCAGTCCCCATAGCTCTGTGTGCTTTTATTGTGTAAAAAAAAACGATTTGATACATATGCAAATTAACCTGAGATGAGTCCTGTATGTGAGATGAGTCAGGGACAGGACTCATCTCAGGTTAATTTGCATATGCATCAAATCGTTTTTTTTACACAATAAAAGCACACAGAGCTATGGGGACTGGGTATTGCGGATGTGCTAGCGGCCATCTAGCAGCCCATGTCCTCAGCTCTATACACAAAATCCCTATGACAGGTTCCCTTTATTAAGTGCATCATGAGTACATATTACAAGCATACTACGTATGCAGTTTGTGTTACAGGTATTAGGTTACATATTTCTGTCAATGCATGTTTATAAGGTTCGTTCTATTGGAGACAAGAGAAAATACATATTATTTTTGTAATATTTCTGATAAAGTTTGAAGACATGCTTACCAATAGTTTTTCGGTAGGCAAATGATAAATCTAATATGCAGATTTAATATTCAGCTTTATTAGAATTGCATATGCTCCCCTGACTTGGAGGAATGATTATTTCTGCAGATGCAGAAGAACAATGCAGATAAATTAAAGGGGTTATCCGAGTTATTTTTTTGTTCTTTCTATGTTCCTAACTAAGCAAATGTAACAGCTTTACAATTCACTCACTTTATCTGCAGTGGCTGGTTTCTCAGATTAGACTGAGGGTCACATGACCTGTGATGTCAGCTTCTCTCCCAGCTCTGATAACGTTTGTTTACAAGCCTGTAAATGTCACTGTGCTGACCACGCCCCCCCCCCCCCCCTTCCTTCACTGCCGTCTGCTCTCTCTCCTAGGATTCTTAACCACTTCAGCTGCACAGACTGGGTATCTGCAGCAGTGACAATTCTGGGCACAGGAGCTGAAGGATTAGGCCTCATGCACACGACCGTTGTTTCATTCCGTGTCCGTTGTTCCATTTTTTGTGATTTTCTGCGGACCCATTGACTCGGCTAATGCACCGTTTGTCATCCGCGTCCGTGATCCGTGGTTTCAGTCTGTCCAAAAAATATAACCTGTCCTATTTTTTTCACGGAAATCGGTTTGCGGACCCATTCAAGTCAATAGGTTCGTGGAGGCACGCAAGATTGTCATCCGCATCCGCGCGTCTGCGTCCGTTTTTTTCTTATCATTTGCATGGCAAACTTGGCTTAGACATTTTTTTTACTTTCCTTCATGTCTGGTGATCCTAAAAAAATAAAGGAAGACACACGGAAACGGAACAACGGAACCCCATTTTGCGGAACGGAACACAACAACGGTCGTGTGCATGAGGCCTTAGAGAGAGCATTGCACAAGAAGGTAGGGGGAAGATCCTGTGTGTATGAGCAGTGTCATTATACAGCTGGGACTTGTAGTTCTACACATACAACATGCTGCAGAGTCTCCCAGCAGTCAGACATGTCACTCAGAGCAGCTCTTGTATTCACTCCCTTAGCAGTGTCATTATACAGCTGAGACTTATAGTCCAACACATACAACATGCTGCTGAGTCTCCCAGCAGGCAGACATGTCACTCAGGGAAGCTCTTGTATTCACTCCCTTAGCAGAGCAGGGGGAGGGGCAGAGATTGTTTTTATTGCATGTAAACAAAGGGCCAGAAAAGAACCAGGGAAATGAGGAAATATATATATTTTTTTTTTTGCATAAAACTTGCTTAGCTTAGTTATATATTGCTGCCCATCAGATTTTCAGTGCTATATTTTTTTTTTTCATATCTCGGACAACCCCTTTAACTCAATGATTAGGAACTTGATATGTATAATTCCTGCTTATAAAATCTATACGAGTTTCAGCAATATCCCCTTTCTAGAGTGAACTGAATTATAATGAAGCCAATGCAAGGAGAAGGTTCTCCGAATATCTGGGAAATTATTAATAAAATCAGAGACTTGGAACAGTTCATCAGGCATAATGGATAAGGAAATATACATTTTTACACAGAAGGAGCACAGTATTGATGGCTTATTCTCAGGATTGGTCATGAATATCAGATTATCTGTTTGCACAGGCCATGACGTTGCGGTGAGTGCTCTTTCTAGGCCATGTCACGTTCATCAGTTACAGGATCTATATGCAGCTCAGTCACATTTAAAGGGGTTCTGCAGTTTGTTTAAACTGATGATCTATCCTCTGGGCCTGCGGTAAACAGTTAGAAGGCCGCGGCGCTGCCTTATCAAACAGCTGATTGGCAGAGGTCCCGGGTGTCGGACCCCCGCCGATCAGAAGCTGATGATCTATCCAGAGGATAGATCATCAGTTTAAACAAACTGCAGAACCCCTTTAAGTGAATTGTCTTGGGCTGCAATACCAAGCGCATCCAGCGCACTGCGACCTCTTCAATCAGCGGATCATCAGGGGTGCCAGGAGTCAGATCCCCAGTGATATCAGTACTGTACACAATTTTAACATCTGTACATAGATTGTGTGTTTACATTGTGATGGCTCTTTAATACTTTCTGGACCTCTGTCGTACAAATCCAGTCTTGGCTCCCTGGCCGTCGGGTTTCTGTTGTTTTATACAGCAAACAATAGGGGCTAATGGCTGCAATAACTGCACTTCCAGGAGCCGTTTGTTAGTTGTGAAATGCCAGAAATCTGATGCCGTTCTCAGGTAGCAGCACTACAGGTGGCAGCAATCAATGGATTGATTTGCATTGATAAATGAGCGGTTGTCACGCTCCGCACTTGCAGCGCAGCACCTGTCCTGACCTTCCAGCACTGCCAGGGTCGCAAAGCATTTTATTGAGTTATGATGCTATGTAACCCTTAGTGGTCTGGAATGTACTGGATAACACTGACATAATACTGTCAGTGTTATACAATACATTCCAGAACTCTTTAATTTAATGTGATTATGAAATGAAATAAAGGATTTGATATTTTAAGATTGTTTGGACTGTAAATGGCCTGGGTACACATGTATTTATTGTAGGAGTAATATTTGCATATATGTGGCCTTGGTAGGTCGGTTTCTATAGGATTTTAAAAACATGAATAAAAGTCCACATTACAAGGTGAATTACATAAATGAGGGAACACTGGAAGAGGCTAGCAATAAAGCTATATATGCCAGAGCAGACCAACGCCATAGAGACACATTCATACATTATAGTTCACAAAGGAAAATGCTTTTGTAAGTAAAGTAACATAGACCCAAATCTATGTCCTTGCAAAATAGATTTTTTTTCTATTTTAATACATTTCCAAACATTTGTAAAATTATATTTTCACTTTCTGAGTGAAGAATGATGGGGAAAAACTAGATTTTTAAAAATAATTTAGGACATGGCTCCAACATAGCAAAAATGTGACAAGGTCTGAAGACTTTCAGAATGCACTGCAAATATGAAAAAATGCTCTGTGTACAGAGTGACCAGTACAACATGCTGTATTACATATTATAGTAGGGAATATTGTTTGAACACAAGCCCACAGATCTCCAGGTATCTACATCATACTTATAAATCAATATTTGTACCACAATCTGTTGCCAGAGACAGCAACGTCTTAGGCAAACAGTATCACATATATGTGTTATCTGGGTATACAGGACTGCCTGCCAGTGTAATGAATTTGCTTGGTTTAACTATTAAGAACCAAATTTAATAAAACCTACAAAGTCATTCATTTCATTCATATCTGGTGAGCAAATGATTTGCACTATATCCTAGTTTATAAGATTTATCTTTATGTTCTATGTTTTTGTTTGTATTTTTGTTGTCCCGTTTGTCCAGTGTTCCTAGTATATACTTGAAGGTTGTTGTTTTTTTACATACAATTTTAGAGAGTTTTGAATGTATAACACAGAGTTACAGCATAGGCAATGTTGTATGGATAATTGAGGTATATTCAAGAAATATGCATATTCATTGTTATTATACCTGTATAATAACGTAATGTATAACCTTTCTGCATAGATAAGGCCTTCAGGGCCTACTGTGAATGTTATTTATTTTATTTATTGTATTTGCCAAGCTGTATTTGTATGGCATGTGGGTAAACAGGCACATGCAGTGGCCCAGTCGGGAGGCGAGCAGATAGGCATGGTAGTAGAGGCCCGATGATGGTGGTAGTCCTCACAGCTGGTTTCCTTGGGACACACCCTGGCTTTGGTGGTTTCCTTTGCTTCATAGTGATTAAGGGTGCCTTTGGTGTTGGTGGGTGTTGGCATGGCAAGGTCCCGTGTGGTTTGGTGCAATGCAATGCTACGGCAATGCAGATGTTGACGCACGCAAAGATGACACCGGTTTTGCATCAAATAACTGTTGTTTACTTGCAATAATGTTCAGATACATAAGACACCGTTTTTACCATGCTTGGACTGGCAGATCTTACATAGGTTGTCGTTTCTACAGTTTTCTCAGTTCTTTAAGTTGCAAAGGTGGTAGACAGGCCTGGATATTTCCTCTCTGAGTCAGTCTTCCAAATCTGTAATTACTCTCTTATCTCTCATCTCTATCTGTATCTCTCAATCTCTTTACTTCTTTCAAACGACACAACTAGGAATAACCAATTGCAGGGTGTAGTTTTCTAATCAAATGTCCAGTCTGTCTTCCAAGTATGCTGAAGTTTCTATTCTCTCAGGCAATAATGCTATGGAGTCCGAAATGCAGATTATCTCCACAGTCTCCTTAGCATGCACCTCCTCACAGTGGTTATCATCATTAGCTTCCTCAGAGGCTGGTTGATGGCTCTGATTCCCAAGCTGGCTGGTGCTTCCCAGGGCCGTTTTCTGCTTTCAGTCTCAATGCTATCTCTTACCACACTAAACTGTATACTGAATGCAGACCAATTCTTATGGGTAGGGTGGAGCAGCCCCATCTAGCCATGGTTACCAAGGCCTGTTAACCCTTTCACAGCCAGTAGAAAGGAAATGCATAACATCATATTTCCCACACATTTTAACCCATTTTGCAGTGGGCTACCAGCACATTGCACACAGTGTATGTGGCAGGAGAGTTTCCCGGTGCATATGCCAAACGTACCCATAAGTCTTCCCTGACAGATGCCAAAAGAATGTCTTGCATATGTATAGACAGGAGAAGCAAATTGCTATACAATGGGCCATCACAAAAATAGCATCCTTTTTTTTTTCATCGTGGCCGATGTGTACGCATGTACACTATACAGTTGGAGGTATACATCAGTGCTATACATAAGGGAATACACTAAATGTATACCTTTGACGTATAGATCAAACGTGACGTATAGACCAAACGTGATGTCAACATAGCCTTGCTTATTGCTTATTGCTGCTTTGTCCTAGTTTGAATCCAACCCAAAAAATACTTAGTGGAGTATGCAGTGCATTGCCACTCTATTCAAAATCTATGGGACTGAAACCAATGATTGCTTCATTCAAACCCTTCCTCACTGTTGACATGTGGGTGAATGTGCAAGTGAAGAGGAACAGGGGTTAATGAAACCCCCATTCTAGTGATCGTGAGACCCCAGTGATCATGCATAGGTGATAGATGTATATGGTAGAGAATGTCTTTAGGGCTATGGCCACACTTACCATTTTTGAATATTCCACTGTGAATTTGATATTGTTAGCTGGCTAGCTATTATATAATCCTTTAGTGTACATCATGTAAGTAGCTGGATAATGCAGAGAGAACATTTAATCCTGAATATAAGCTCATGCACAGTCACGTAGTCCAGCTGGTGTGTAGGTGTGCTGTCTCCCTACATCGAGCTGTTTAGTATGAAACAATATGATCACTAGGGAACTGAGCACCTTCACTTTCCTGTGCTGCTCATTGCCTGCACCCAATGCATTTTAGCTAATTAATAGATATTACTTAATATTTATTTTATTCTCCTATCCTGATTTCTGGAGCATCTGTGGCCTTCAATGACCAAAGTGTGTGTGTGCATGGATATGTACCGTATGCCATACCAGGGCTGTCTTTAATATTGATTGGACCCTGGGCAAGAATTTACTTGGGTCCCCTGGATCCCGCCTTCCCACACCCTAGCATGCAAGCACGCCCTCCACCACAACACACACACAAAAAAAAATATCTACACACCTCGTAGAGTAGTAAACTTTAATAATGATGAGTGGCCACTAGAGGTGTTCCATGGCAGTAATGTAAATACTGCCTTTTTTCTGCTTGCAGAGACATGCTATAGACACCAGAACTACTACGTTTAGCTGTTGTGGTTCTGTGACTATAGTGTCCCTTAATATAGGGGGGGGGGGGGGGGGGCCCCCCCAAAGAATCAGCACAAAAGTATCAAGTAAAATGGCTGTATCATTATTCTAAAAATTAAAAAAGCACAACTTCTGACACAAATATATAGTATTTTGCAGATTACTTTTTTGGTTGTTGCAATGTGCAGATAGTACTGTACTACTAACCCCTCCATCCACCCCTACATACAGGTTAATACAGCGCCATATACCTCTTACATCCAGTGATGTCTCTTTAATGTAGATGTTCTCTTTCCTCATCTTCTCCTTTCAGACCAGACCACCAAAACAGTTTGACAAACAAAATCGTAGTTTACTACTTTTCCATCATCCTCCCATCTTCTGGACAAATCATCCTACCACCCCCAATACTGTGCCGCTGTGCTCCCCAATACTATACTGCAGAAACAGATAAACCCCCTGATAATAGTAGTACCATGCAGATAATGCCCTTCAATAATTATTGGCACACAGTGCCCTAAAATAACTGCGCCCAGCAAATAGTGCCCCTGACACTAATAGTGTAAACATAACGTCCCACAAAAATATTTGTGGTAAGCTGATACTGTGCCAAGGTGCAGTAATAGTGCTCCCAAAAGTCCCACCAATATGAATAATTCTCTGCTAGAGCACATATGGTAGTAATAGTGCTCCTACATTGCCCCCAACATGTCCCCACTGTGCCCCAGAAGTAATAATGCTCCCATAGTAGTGATCATGTTCCCCATAGACCCCCAGTAGTAATAAAGCCCATCATAGTTCCCCCAAGTAGTAATAATTCTCCTTATAATGTGCCAGTGCAAAAAATACCTCCTTTTAATGCCCCCAGTTGAGCTAACGTCCCCATAGTGCCCCATAATGTGCCAGTATAAAATACCCCTGTATAGTGCCCCCCAGTAAATGCCCCATCGTGCTCCTCTCTCCCTTCTTCCTAGTGCCCCCATAATGTACCAGTATAAAATGCCCTATATATAGTGCCCCAGTATCCCCCATAATTTGCAAGTCTAAAATACACCTTCTTAGTGCCCCCCATAGATGATCCCATAGAACTCCTCTCTCCCCTTCCCCATAGTACCCACCATAATGTGCCCCAGTATAAAATACTCCTATACAGAGCCCCCATATAAAATACCCCTTCTTTGTGGCCTCAGTGAAAGCCCCCATAGTGTTCCTCTTTCCCCCATCCCATATAAAATACCCCTTCTTTGTGGCCTCAGTAGATGCCCCTAATAATGTGCCAGTAAGAAGTGCCCCCCATAGTGCCACCCAATAATGTGCCATTAAAAAGTGTCCCCAATAATGTGCCAGTAAGAAGTGCCCCCATAGATGCCCCCCAATAATGTGCCAGTAAGAAGTGCCCCCATAGATGCCCCAATCATGTGCCAGTAACAAGTACCCCCAAAGATGCCCAATCATGTGCCAGTAACAAGTACCCCCATAGATGCCCCCCAATCATGTGCCAGTAACAAGTGCCCCCAATCATGTGCCAATAACAAGTGCCCCCATAGATACCCCCAATCATGTGCCAGTAACAAGTACCCCCATAGATGCCCCCCAATCATGTGCCAGTAGTACCATATAAAAAAAATAAACACTTATACTTACCTCCATCAGGCTGGCAGCCATGCGATACAGGCCTCTTCCGGCCTGTGTCCCGCGTTGTACGGCTCCGGCGGCGCGATGACATTATCGCGCTGCCTGCATCAGCCTCTGATAGGCTGCAGGCACTAGGCCTGCAGCCTATCAGAGGGACGGGGAAGGGAGACGCCTCTCCCTGTCCTGCCCTGCCGCAGCACTTCCATCTGTATCGCTGTCCTGAGGACGGCGATACAGATGACTATGGAGATGAACGCTTCAATGGACATGAGCATAAAGCATCTGCTATGTACCACAAAATACTGGAGCAAAATGTTACAGAAAAATCTACACACAAATATGTTTTAGCCAAAAATACTTCACTCAATATTTTTTTTAAATGACTTCAAATGTGGCAGTAGCCTTTAATGTTTTATAGGGGTCTATAGCATGAGCTCCATAGACAAGCTATTGATTGGTCTATAGCTGGTCAACAGGATCCAGAAGAAGTGCTTTTAACTTGTTTCATCTGTAGAAGGAGTGCACCTAAAAAATTGCATAGCAAAACCGGAGCTATTTGCTGTTAAATTCATTAAGGGTACATTCACATATGCAGCAGCGGATACAGCAGGCTGTTCCGACAAAGAGCAGAGTTACTGCCAGATATCCGGCATTGCTAGATTCTACAGGGTGGGCCATTTATATGGATACACCTTAATAAAATGGGAACTTCCTGTTTGTGGCACATTAGTATATGTGAGGGGGGAAACTTTTCAAGATGGGTGGTGACCATGGCGGCCATTTTGAAGTCGGTCATTTTGAATCCAACTTTTGTTTTTTCAATAGGAAGAGGGTCATGTGACACATCAAACTTATTGGGAATTTCACAAGAAAAACAATGGTGTGCTTGGTTTTAGCGTAACTTTATTCTTTCATGAGTTATTTAAGTTTTTGACCACTTATAAAATGTGTTCAATGTGCTGCCCATTGTGTTGGATTGTCAATGCAACTCTCTTCTCCCACTCTTCACACACTGTTATGTTACGTTAAAACCAAGCACACCATTGTTTTTCTTGTGAAATTCCCAATAAGTTTGATGTGTCATATGACCCTCTTCCTATTGAAAAAAACAAAAGTTGGATTCAAAATGGCCGCCATGGTCACCACCCATCTTGAAAGGTTTCCCCATCACATATACTAATGTGCCACAAACAGGAAGTTAATATCACCAACCATTCCCATTTTATTAAGGTGTATCCATATAAATGGCCCACCTTGTACATTCCACCTCCGGATCAACATTGACTATCCACCAGTGATCGGCCACTTTTGCAGCATAAATGCTGGGTTTTGGACGGACAAATACCACTGCATGCACTAAAAAAATCTATAAAAAATGAATATACTCCCATTTATTATGGCAGATAAAAAAGTATTATAGTGCAAGGACACCGCTAAACAGCTCCCCAGAACCCTGTCAGGGTGACTTTGGTGTGGAGTAGTAGATTGGATAAGACTGAATTCAGATCTGCAGATGTTCCAGTATAGGAACAGAGAAACGTAATTGCAAGATTAGGCATATGCCAGACACCAGCAGAGCCCGAAAGATCCTATTGGCTACAACAGGGTCCGTCAAGTTTCCTTGTTAGGCTCTGCCATTCTGCCTGACAACATACAACTGCATACAGGAGTATTTTCTGCTTTTTTTTTTACATGTGCAATGGAGGCTCCTGCTGTGAAACCCCAGCTAAGAATGTGAACATAGCCCCAACTCCAGACAAACTGTAACAGGAAGCCGGCGAAGCGCTTCCTTCTTGCAGCACCGGCGGCATCCTATCTGTGTGCAGGAGCGAGGACACGTCCGGCGTCGTCTCCATGAGGACCAGGGGGTGGGGAGGACCCGGCAGTGCACGCCTCCTCAGCGCGGCCAGTGTTCCCCTAGACTACGAGCAGCAGGGAAGCCGAGCGCTGATAATGATGAATTGGTGCTTGGCTGTGTTGGGATGTGTAATGTGAGTCACATGTCAGGGCTGTTTAAACAGGCAGCCTGCTAGCCACAGGTTGCCTGTGATTGGTCTAGTTACCCTCACCAGCCTTCTTTATATATTCAGACCTTGCTTGTTTTGACCTCGGCTTTGTTTGTGACCTCCACCTTGCTACCTCCATTTGTATTTGAAGTGACCTCTTGGCTTACTGCCTCGGCTTTGTTTGTGACCTTGCTATTGTGTTTTTCCCTGTGTACTGCGTGACCTCCTGGTTTTTGACTTTTGCTTCCCTGACTCTGTTCACGGTTTTCCTTTGCTTTTAGGCCCCTGCACGTATTTAAGCTAGGGACTGCCGCCAAGTTGTAAGCCGTCAGATAGGATGGGTCAAGCAAGTAGGTAGGGACAGAGGTGCGGGTGGAGTCCAGGGCTGCTCTCTTCCCTTCCCTCCATGACAGACACACTATACCACAATAATAACAATAATAAAACCAAGTAGTAAAGTAATAAATGGAACCTTGCAGCAAATTTGCATTACTACTAACCAACTCAGCAATTCTTTTGCTGACATCACTCAGTGCTACTAGCTGTACTGCACAGAGTTCCTCCTCTGACCAATCCCTACATGCCCACCGTACATAAAACGGGTAAAATTGATAAAGGACTTATCCATTATATCTGCTTCCTCCTGCATTTGGACCAAAAAGCAGAGGCAAATATCTGGAAGGTAGAAGAGAGCTTTTAGTATTAACATTATTATGTGCATAGTGAATGCAGGGGAGGGCAGAACAGGAAGTCTGTGAGGTGCAGCTTTAGCCAATAGCTGTATAGCAGGAAATGATGTCAGAGACGGAGGCATCATTTTGTCAACTTCTTTTTTACAGGAAAGTAACATGCAGTTTTTTCTGTTTTGCCTGTGCTTATAAAACTATATAAAAAGTATTATGTTATACAGACGTGGACAAAATTGTTGGTACCCTTTGGTCAATGAAAGAAAAAGTCACAATGGTCACAGAAATAACTTTAATCTGACAAAAGTAATAATAAATTAAAATTCTATAAATGTTAACCAATGAAAGTCAGACATTGTTTTTCAACCATGCTTCAACAGAATTATGTAAAAAAATAAACTCATGAAACAGGCATGGACAAAAATGATGGTACCCCTAACTTAATATTTTGTTGCGCAACCTTTTGAGGCAATCACTGCAATCAAACGCTTCCTGTAACTGTCAATGAGACATCTGCACCTCTCAGCAGGTATTTTGGCCCACTCCTCATGAGCAAACTGCTCCAGTTGTGTCCGGTTTGAAGGGTGCCTTTTCCAGACTGCATGTTTCAGCTCCTTCCAAAGATGCTCAATAGGATTGAGGTCAGGGCTCATAGAAGGCCACTTTAGAATAGTCCAATTTTTTCCTCTTAGCCATTCTTGGGTGTTTTTAGCGGTGTGTTTTGGGTCATTGTCCTGTTGCAAGACCCATGACCTGCGACTGAGACCAAGCTTTCTGACACTGGCTAGTACATTTCTCTCTAGAATTCCTTGATAGTCTTGAGATTTCATTGTACCCTGCACAGATTCAAGACACCCTGTGCCAGACGCAGCAAAGCAGCCCCAGAACATAACAGAGCCTCCTCCATGTTTCACAGTAGGGACAGTGTTCTTTTCTTGATATGCTTCATTTTTTCGTCTGTGAACATACAGCTGATGTGCCTTGGCAAAAACTTCGATTTTTGTCTCATCTGTCCACAGGACATTCTCCCAGAAGCTTTGTGGCTTGTCAACATGTAGTTTGGCATATTCCAGTCTTGCTTTTTTATGATTCGTTTTCAACAATGGTGTCCTCCTTGGTCGTCTCCCATGTAGTCCACTTTGGCTCAAACAACGACGGATGGTGCGATCTGACACTGATGTTCCTTGAGCATGAAGTTCACCTTGAATCTCTTTAGAAGTCTTTCTAGGCTCTTTTGTTACCATTCGGATTATCCGTCTCTTAGATTTGTCATCAATTTTCCTCCTGCGGCCACGTCCAGGGAGGTTGGCTACAGTCCCATGGATCTTAAACTTATGAATAATATGTGCAACTGTACTCACAGGAACATCTAGTTGCTTGGAGATGGTCTTATAGCCTTTACCTTTAACATGCTTGTCTATAATTTTCTTTCTGATCTCTTGAGACAGCTCTTTCCTTTGCTTCCTCTGGTCCATGTCGAGTGTGGTACACACCATATCACCAAACAACACAGTGATTACCTGGAGCCATATATATAGGCCCAATGGCTGATTACAAGGTTGTAGACACCTGTGATGCTAATTAGTGGACACACCTTGAATTAACATGTCCCTTTGGTCACATTATGTTCTGTGTTTTCTAGGGGTACCATCATTTTTGTCCATGCCTGTTTCATGAGTTTATTTTTTTACATAATTCTGTTGAAGCATGGTTGAAAAACAATGTCTGACTTTCATTGGTTAACATTTATAGAATTTTAATTTATTATTACTTTTGTCAGATTAAAGTTATTTCTGTGACCATTGTGACTTTTTCTTTCATTGACCAAAGGGTACCAACAATTTTGTCCACGTCTGTAAAACCAGTCAATTACTAAAGATAGCATGTTTTAAGTTTGGGCTCCAACTCCCCTTTCAGACCTATGGTCATGTGACACTGACTATCCAAGGTACCATGATGCGACAGGACGTTCTACCTGCCAGTCATATGACCTCTTTCACTGATTAAAAGATTCAGCAAACATTTTATTGAGGCGATCATTGCAGTGCTCAAGAAATTCTGTGTGCCTGCGCTGCTGAAACTAGACGCTTACTGCAAGCCCCCATGTTCTCCGTCTAAGGGACAGGGCAACCAGTAGAGGAGGTCATACGATTTGCAGACGCAATGTTTTGCCGTGTCATTGAAGTATGGCGCACCGTGCAGGCTCTAAGGGGTGGAGCAAAAGAGCTCATGATCAGCAAATGGACAGTCAGTTTTGCATGACCACAGGTCTGAAAGGTGAGTTAAAGCCCAAACTTCCGAAGTGACTAAGACTTATATCACTGCACAAGCCTTGAGGGTCCTATACTGTACGGCGCACCCTGTCAAGATTACATGACCCAAGTAGCTCCAGTTTATTAATCCAGTTTTACTTGAAATACTGAAAGTTAGGATAATTACAAATTCAGCCACCTATTCCAATGTCTATTTGTGAATTAACCATCAGATTCTCTCCTGAAGGCCGCATCATGAAAATGGAGCCAAAATGCACTTGGAATTGTGCTGCATTCTGGCGGATAGAGAAATCTCGGTTTTATGATTTAATTTAGTAAATGCAGAAGTTCTGCATCCGTGCATACACTTTAATCTAGACAAGCTACCTGTAGGCATTATGCCAAGGATCACAGTATAGCGAGACGTTCCAGACAACATATTTTTTCTTCGAATAAATCAATAACCCATTTTCCTCCTTTAGAAAATGTGTTCGTTCGTTAGGCTATAAATCTATTTTGCCATTAGCTGCTTGTTGTAATTCCGCTTTCATTTTTCACATAAGTCGGCTGTTCACTCTAAACATTCGAATTGCTATAAACTTGAAATATATGAATGTCTCCTGCAGAACTGTATCTTTTCTATTCAAGGCACAGAGGGGTTAGAATAACTCACTAGAGATACATTAAATAGAATTTCCATTAACCATGGTGATTTTCAAAATGACTGGGAGTCCAGCTGGAAAGAAATATGGGCACCACTCAGTTACTCAGGAAAGTTTTTAAGTACAGTAATTGTAGTGGATTGATAGCACAAGATGCCTTTGGCATTCAGCCAGAATAGGTGAAGGACTTTCATCTGAGGTTTTATCCACAGGATAGGTGATAAATGTGTGATTACTTTGGATCCTACCACTGGGCCCCCCCAGAGATCCTGAAAATAAGGGAATGCATAACCACTGCTCCAGAGATAGCCGAGCACTCTACTCCATTAGTCCCTCAGAAGTGAATGGATCAGTGGTCACACATGGGACTTGGGGACCACCATTCTCTTGATTTTGTGGTCATACTTTTACCTTGTATGCTGTGGATAGGTGACAAATGTACTTTATGGGAAAGCCCCTTTATATTTCATGCGTTCATGATCCACAAATCACAGTTTAAGTATATTAGTACAAAGGATAAATGGAATATGACATATTCAGGTACTGACCCATGCTTTGAGCTATAACTAGTCTAGGATGAGTGAATGATTTTGAGTTTGACCTATTGTAGAGCACATTTATGTTATATTAAACTCTTACGTCTTGCTTCATGTAGCACTGAACTGTTTATTCAAAAAGGTACGTTAATGGTTAACTCCAGATTTTTGGGGCATTTCAAAATATATTTTGCAATGGGACACAACTTCATGAAGCTCTAATACAAATCTCCAGTTCCACCGTTCTTTCCACAAATAAATTCAGTTTCCTGTGTCAACAGTTTTAGCAGTTTGTTACATGTACTACACATGGCAGTATATCCTATGCAGCCCAGCATATAACATTTCCAGGAAAAACATTGATGGCCTATTCTTCATTTAGGTCATCATTGTGTGATTGCTGGGGTTCTGACCCCCGAAACTCCCACCAATCAGCAGTGTGAAGGGGCTGAGTTGTAGTACCAGACACAGCCACGTGTACTAATGAGCTGCCTCTACCTGGATAAACAAGGAACCACAGGATGGGGCTGATCCACTATGACCCCCGCTTACCACACATTGATGATCCTAAGAATAAAACCATTTTAGCCTTCAAACACTTTATTGCAGGATGTCAACCGACTGCTTTTCCACAGCACTTACCAACAGAATCCCTTTGGATATGGTACAAGCAGTACTCTGGTGTCAGCCTTTCACAGCGGCGGTCTGCGGCCGCCACTGCTGTACTTACAGGTCCCGAGTTTCTGTATCCCAGTGGCATGGACCTGCACTGCTCTTGCTCTGTCTCGCCATGCAGGCCTCAATTTGCTTGCTGGCATGCCCCACATCCTTTGCCTGTAGGTGCGTGCACAATCTATATTTGTTGTCTGCCCATGTACCAACGTTCTGCCCATTTCCTGGTTTGTAACACTTCGCTGCCTAACCTGACCTGTGCCTGACCTCCCTTAACCCTTTGCTGCCTGCTCTGACCGCAGATTGTTTACGTACTATTGCTCAATGACCTGCAACAGTGTCTCTTTACCCAGTGAGTCAGCTGTCAAACAAACAGAGACTACCTCAGGAGCTAGTGGCCTGGTCGTTCCTCTGTAGCGAACTCCAGATCCCTGTAGATGGGTTGAAGAATGAAAACCAGGGGACTGCCAGGATAACATCCTTAGGAGTAGCCCAAAATCAAATCTGTTTGTTGGCACTGTGGTTTAACACCCACTGCCGTAACACAGCCTAATATACAGTAGTACCACAGCAAATACATTAAATAGGCCATCAGTATCAGATTGAGGTATTCATTGTACACAAATTCTGAACAAAAGTGGAACTTCACTTCACATGAAATAATAGCAGACTTGAAATAAATCGCAAGAGCTGACTCCTAATTGTGTCACATTGTACATCTGCTACTGACATAAGTATTTATTTAGTAAGAGCATCTGTTGCTTTAGGCAAGAAAATCTTGGAAATAGTACTTTTCACCATTCCGTACTTATGGCTTATTCATGGGAATTAAAATGACATCTTAACCACCTTGTAGGAGTTTCTTGACCATTCCGGAGGTTAAAGGAGTGCACTGCACTGTCTGGCAGCAACCCTTGCCAGGAAGCTTTGCTGACTTCCACTTGATAGTCTACGAATAAACTTATTAGAAGACACATTTAGGAATTGCAGATGAAGACATGGAACCGGTGGTTGATTAAAACAAACTTGTGTGCATGCTCCGCTTGGCCTATTGTAAATAGTTATTGTATAGTATTGTATGATTTTTCTGTTACTCTCATTTGCACTGCTCTGATGTGCCAAAACCTAATTACTCTTATTGTACTCTAATTATTCCTTTTGCTTTCTGCATTATTTTAGTCCCTCAATTATGTGCATCTGTAGAAGGCTACAGCTGCAATTAAAAGCTTCGTCACGATTAAGTTCACTTCTAGATAGCATGCAGTGAAAAAGAAGTGTCTGCCAGATAATTGCGTCAATAGCTGTGTTTGACTTGTAGCACACAATAAACATATTGATATAATGTGACTGTCTAATTGATTTCTGTAAAGTGTTAATTATGGTTTTCCACTTATTATTTCCATTGAAATAAAAAATAATCAATATGGTTGGATTTACACACAGCATTTAGGTTAGTGTGTCACTGCATTTTGTTTTACAACTGTTAAAATATGTCATCTAGATGATTTCTGTTAGGAATATATATATATATATATATATATATATATATATAGTATCTGTACACACATGGCATTTTGTTTTGTGCCATTTTTGGGGTTTAATGTCCCTCTCAATAGACTTCAACAGATTTTTTTATTTTTTATAATATAACTTAACATCTACATAGGAAAGTGTACAGTCGTGGCCAAAAGTTACATAATTACATAAATATTGGAAATTGGAAAAGTTGCTGCTTAAGTTTTTATAATAGCAATTTGCATATACTCCAGAATGTTATGAAGAGTGATCAGATTGAATTGCATAGTCCTTCTTTGCCATAAAAATTAACTTAATCCCCCCAAAAACTTTCCACTGCATTTCATTGCTGTCATTAAAGGACCTGCTGAGATCATTTCAGTAATCGTCTTGTTAACTCAGGTGAGAATGTTGACGAGCACAAGGCTGGAGATCATTATGTCAAGCTGATTGCGTAAAATGGCAGACTTGACCTGTTAAAAGAAGGGTGATGCTTGAAATCATTGTTCTTCCATTGTTAACCATGGTGGCCTGCAAAGAAACGCATGCAGTTATCATTGCGTTGCATAAAAATGGCTTCACAGGCAAGGATATTGTGGCTACTAAGATTGCACCTCAATCAACAATTTATCGGATCATCAAGAACTTCAAGGAAAGAGGTTCAATTCTTGTTAAGAAGGCTTCAGGGCGTCCAAGAAAGTCCAGCAAACGCCAGGATCGTCTCCTAAAGAGGATTCAGTTGCAGGATCGGAGTGCCACCAGTGCAGAGCTTGCTCAGGAATGGCAGCAGGCAGTTGTGAGCGCATCTGCACGCACAGTGAGGCGAAGACTTTTGGAAGATGGCCTGGTGTCAAGAAGGGCAGCAAAGAAGCCACTTCTCTCCAAAAAAAACATCAGCGACAGATTGATTTTCTTCAGAAAATATGGTGAATGGACTGCTGAGGACTGGGGCAAAGTCATATTCTCCGATGAAGCCTCTTTACGATTGTTTGGGGCAAGAAGAAAAGGTGAGCGCTACCATCAGTCCTGTGTCATGCCAACAGTAAACCATACTGAGACCATTCATATGTGCGGTTGCTTCTCATCCAAGGGAGTGGGCTCACTCACAATTTTGCCCCAAAACACAGCCATGAATAAAGAATGGTACCAAAACACCCTCCAACAGTAACTTCTTCCAACAATCCAACAACAGTTTGGTGAAGAACAATGCATTTTCCAGCATGATGGAGCACCGTGCCATAAGGCAAAAGTGATAACTAAGTGGCTCGGGGACCAAAACGTTTACATTTTGGGTCCATGGCCTGGAAACTCCCCAGATCTTAATCCCATTGAGAACTTGTGGTCAATCCTCAATAGGCGGGTGGACAAACAAAACCCACTAATTCTGACAAACTCCAAGAAGTTATTATGAAAGAATGGGTTGCTATCAGTCAGGAATTGGCCCAGAAGTTGATTGAGAGCATGCCCAGTCGAATTGCAGAGGTCCTGAAAAAGAAGGACCAACACTGCAAATACTAACTCTTTGCAGAAATGTCATGTAATTGTCGATAAAAGCCTTTGAAACGTATGAAGTGCGTGTAATTATATTTCACTACATCACAGAAACAACTGAAACAAAGATCTAAAAGCAGTTTAGCAGCAAACTGTGAAAACTAATATTTGTGTCATACTCAAAACTTTTGGCCACGACTGTATACAGTGCACATGCGGGCTGCCATCTTTAGTAAGGTAGGCTCACCCGTCCGGCGATGCACAGGTAAGCCATTACCTGTGCCTGTGCCGAGAGCCGGTCTGAAATCAAATGCAGTCACTGGGAGCAGGCAGTTCCGAGAACAGCCGCCGGGGGCCTTCATCGGGCTGTTCTCGGAACTGCCTGCTCCCGATGACTGCATTTGAATTCAGACCGGCTCCCGACACAGGCAAGGGCTTACCTGTGCATCGCCGGACGGGTTAGTCTACCTTATTAAAGATGGCAGCCCGCATGTGTTTGCTGGCGAACACTACGAACTGACCATCACTGTACAGAAAGTGATGTAGCTACAGGGGTCACAGCAATTTATAAAGCACTCACAAGTTGGGGGTGGACCACTCACTAATCTAAGGCCTAATGCACATGACCGTTGTGTGTTTTGCGGTCCTCAAATTGCGGATCCGCAAAACACGGATGGCAATATAGAACATGCTGCGATTTTCACGTAACGCATAAGTGAAAATCACTGCTCGTGTGCACAGCCCCATAGCAATGAATGGGTCCAGATTCAGTGCGGGTGCAATGCGATCACATCACGCATTGCACCCACGTGGAATACTTGCCTGTGTGAAAGGGACCTTAGACTAAATACAATACAGTCTCAGTCTTCATATTAAATGTGACTATAACCCCCTTCATGCTTGAGAATACAACCATGTACTGCATGAGGGGGGTTATAGTCATTTAATGTCCAGGTCTGCCCCTGAGCTCCTTTCTTGTTCCCCTTCATGTCCTGGCTTTCTCTCACCCAGGAACTACAGTAGACAGTCCATTGAGGGCCAGTGTCATTCACTCCCTACCTTTCTTTTAGCAGCGGCGTGCACAGCCGGGTGGCAATAAGCTGAGTAAGCTGACGTGGTGGTGGCGGAGCAGCAGTTCCCGCTGGCACTCGCTACCAATCAGCACACCATGCAGGGCAGCAGAGGAAAAGGAGAATGGTTATCCTCTCTCTTCGGCTACGGAGCGACAACCTGCAGGCTGGTGGCATTCAGCTTCATAAAAGCTTCAATGCCGCTGCCTGCCTCACATTTCCCAAACTTTACGGTCCAGGCTAACGTAAACAATGTGCCGGCCACAATAATTTTCGGCACATTCGCTTTATAAGACGCACTGATCCCCCCCCACACACACACTTTTGGGGGGGAAAAGTACCTCTTATAAAGCAAAAAATATGTTTTAAAGTATTCAGATCCAAGTGCTGTTTTTAAAACTGTATAATATTTTTCATGGGACAACCCCTTTAAAGAGGACCTTTCACCAATCCTGACATTGTGAACTAAGTATACAGACATGGAGAGCGGCGCTCGGGGATCTCACTGCACTTACTGTTATCCCTGGGCGCCGCTCCGTTCTCCTGCTATGCCCTCCGGTATCTTTGGTCACTAAGTTATAGTAGGCAGAGATTTCGGTCACTAAGTTATAGTAGACGGAGTCTGCCCTTGTTCTGCTGTAGCGCTGGCCAATCGCAGCTCTGCGATGCGATTGGCCAGCGCTACAGCAGAACAAGGGCAGACTCCGCCTACTATAACTTAGTGATTGAAGATACCGGAGGGCATAGCGGGAGAACGGAGCGGCGCCCAGGGATAATAGTAAGTGCAGTGAGATCCCCGGGCGCCGCTCTCCATGTCTGTATACTTAGTTCACAATGTCAGGATCGGTGAAAGGTCCTCTTTAATGGTGTGCGACAAAAAAATGGCAAATGCATTAATATAGGGATTTAGGTCATAATTTCCTATGGACGTCCTGTCCACAAGCACCGTTTCTGGGCATTCTTAGATATGTTTATAAAGAAGTAAGCTCTTCTACATAGACTAAATACATAGAAATGTTTGCATGCACATCTCTGTATATCTAAGATTGGAACTTACACCAGTGTATGCGATATGCAGTGTTTTAGATAGGTTATTCATTATGTTTAGCTGCTGTTATTCTGTTTGTTTTTTATTAAAAAAAACAAGACCAATTATGTGTAAAATTAGAGAATGTAATGCTTATGTTTATTGGATGGCTGGCGTGAACCCTTTCCTCTTGTCATGGTATTTTATTACTAATACTACTAGTAATATAGATTTTTATTGCTATTCTTGTGGGAGTGCAGCAACCTCATATTATTTTGGGTAGCTCTGCTATATCTTTAATATTTTAATTGCATTTTATTACACATATTTGTCAGGGGTGGGAAGGAAATGGCTACTTCATGCATAGTCGACAGCAGTGAGTAATACGAGTGATAAATGGTTCTTCATAAACAATAGTTAATGAGCGAGTGGGCATGCTAGATGTAATTCTGTGGGGGCACCCACAGAACATTTTGGAGTCCCGTGGCAGATTCTTGATAAAAAATTAATCTGGCTAATATTTAGCACATACATTCTTTCATCATCTCGACTGAGTTCATCTACATGTTAAGTTAAATATAAAGAGCTATCCATTAGATGGATAGATGAACCGTCCATGTGCTGTAGAACAGTCAGTACCCGGGCTAAAAACTGACCCATTAAAGGCTATGTACACCTTTTGGAGGCATTGCAATTTTTTTCTATGATTGAATGTTACTCATTTTGGGCTAAAAATCATAATTTTAATTGGCCTTTATTAAAAATATTGAGATCTTCCGTCACAAAAGGTTAACTGTTAACTGTGTGACTAGTATTTAAGCCACATTCTTATCAGTAAGATAAGGATTGAGCTTTGATGAGTGTTTATAATGTCAGAGAGAAGAGATAAGTGTCACGGTGCGCCGCCAATGCGCTGATTCTCCGCAGCGCCTGCCGACGCCCTGCCTCTGTACAGGAGCTTGGACGCGTGCAGTGTCCTTGTCTCCTAGGTGGGTCAGCCCCCAGCAACCAGATGCTCAGCCATTTACAGCAGGGCGAGTCATGTGATGCTGGCCATGTCACATGACCCCTGTTACTCAGTATTTAAACAGGCAGCCTGCGGGCCAGAGGTTGCCTGTTATTTAGGTTCCTTCTGTGATTTTGCTTTTCCTGGCGTACTTACCTTCTGCTTATTCCCTGACGATCCCCTACCTGCTCCTTGTGTACTTTGCTGCTCTCCTGGTATTCTGATCCCGGCTTCCTCCTGACGATCCTATGCTGACTCCTTTGGTACTTCACGACACTCCTGGTATTTATGACCCCTAGCTTTAGCTGTCTATTCTCTGCTTGCTCCAGTTGTACTTCGTTGCTCTCCTGGTATTGACTCGGTCCGTTCACATTCCGCTGTTTGTCTGTCCTGTGTGTATGTGTACGCGACCGTTACAGAATAACAGGCCCTACCAAACCACTGTATCATGAATCCTCTGGTCACCCTGACAGATCATGTTTCCAACCTGACGCAGATGGTGCAGGAGCTAGGGGAAAAACTCAGTTCTTTTGAGTTAGGACAAGGCTCTTCCATTCCTCAGGCCTCCATTCCGCATATAGAGCCGCAGATTAAGCTTCCTGAACCCTTCTCTGGAGACCGGAGGAAGTTTCTTTCTTTTAAGAAGAATTCTAAACTTTATTAACGTTTGCCCCCCTTGTCCTCCGGCTCTGAGAGTCAACGCATGGGCATTGTCATTTCCCGATTACAGGATGGTCCCCAGGAGTGGGCGTTCTTTTTACCAGCTGATGCCAGTTGTTTAGCATCTGTTTTTTTTTCAAGCCCTGGGTACCCAGGCACTGGTTCAGGGTGATCAACCCGCGGAGGAGTATTGCACCCAATTTAGAAGGTGGTGTGTTCCCTCAGGGTGGAATGAACCAGCCCTTAAGAGTCAGTTCATCCACATCGACGATCCTCTGCCTGCTCCTTGTGTACTTTGTTGCTCTCCTGGTATTCTGGCCCCAGCTTCCTCCTGACGATCCTCTGCTGACTCCTTTGGTACTTCACGACACTCCTGGTATTTATGACCCCGGCTCTTCCTGACTATTCCCTGCTTGCTCCATTTGTACTTCGTTGCTCTCCTGGTATTGACTCCGTCCGTTCACATTCCGTTGTTTGTCTGTTCTGTCCTCCCAGCACTTATTCCAAGCTAGGGATTGCCGTCCAGTTGTCCCCTGTCATTAGGACTTGCGAGGCAAGTAGGCAGGGCCAGAGGTGAGGGTGGAGCGCAGTGGTCACTTTCCTCCCCCTGTGTGTGTGTACGCGACCGTTACAATAAGGAGTCTGTCTGCATCCCAGATGACGAAAAAAAAGAAAAATAAACCCACTGGCAGCTAGTAGAGTATGTCAGCCATGTACACAAAAAAGGATTCCATATTGTTAATAAAGACCAATGAAAAAAAAGATCTTTAGCTCAAAATAAGTACAATGCAATAATAAAAAAAATTGTCCCCAAAGGTGTACATAGCCTTTTAAGTCAATAGGTCATTCCACATGAGTGATTTTCTGCAGGGACCATCAGTTGGTGCCAAGAAATTGTAGCTTGCACCATTCAGCTTCCTGTAAGACTCATTTATTCAAGTGGATGTGCCTATGAGAAAAACTGTACACGGGCACCATTCATGTGCGGTCTGTTAAGAGTTTCTTACTATTCATCTGAATAAAGCCGTTAGGGCAGAACTAGTTTGAGACATGGCTGACATGCATCTGACAGATGTGCAGTCGTGCAAGCTGCAGCTGTTTCCTGTGTGGCCGTACACACATCAAAATGTTTTATTCTGCAAATTATAGACCATGTCCTATTCTGGTCTGTATTGTGGACTAGAATAGTCCTTTGTATTGATGGGAGTGAGAAAAATACAGAAGGCGTGTGGAAAGTATCTGTATTTTGCGAGTCCATTTTTTGTGGGCCAAATACGGATAAGACTAAGGAACCCCATGGTTACCACTTTATGTGTATATCCCCTTCTCTGCACCATTACAGTTATTCATTTATACATTTGCATTATTTCTGTGCTGGGACATCACTGCATTATCCCTGGAATGGTACTTTATAATACCCCTCTTTGACATCATTCTATTATTCTCTTTTTTCTATGCTGTGTACATGGTGACTTTTTTCTATGCTTTACCTTGCCATAATATTATGATGTGAAATATCCCTATACTGTGATTTTGTTTGTATAACTCCTCTGCAGTAATGTCACTTTGACTTCACTGTGTGCATCACCCTTGTACTGTGACATCACTGTATGCATTATCCTGGTACTGTGACATCACTGTATGCATTATCCTTGTACTGTGACTTCACTGTGTGCACTATCCTTGTACTGTGACATCACTGTATAAATCATCCTTGTACTGTGATATCACTGTATGAATTATCCTTGTACTGTGACTTCACTGTGTGCATTATCTTTGTACTGTGACATCACTGTATGCATCATCCTTGTACTGTGACATCACTGTATGCATTATCCTTGTACTGTGACATCACTGTATGCATTATCATTGGACTATGACATCTCTGTATGCATTATCCTTGTACTGTGACATCACTGTATGCATTATCCTTGGACTATGACATCTTTGCATGCATTTTCCTTGTACTGTGACTTCACTATGCATTATCCTTGGACTCTGTTGCCATTATCCCTATGCTGTGACATCACTGTACTCCTTATGCATGTGGTGTGACATCACTATGTGCATTAGCCCACTACTGTGACATCACTGGTTGTATAACTCATATGCTGTAATATAATGGAGTCCCTGTATTATGACATCACTCATCTCTACTGTGACATCATAACAGAGACCAAAATAATCATCACCTTTTCATGTTCTGAATTTGCTGCTGAAGGTGGTCATAAGTGGAGCGGGGTCCCAGTGCTTTGCCTCAGGGCCTTTGTGCACTTTTGAATATTCTCCAAAACCCAACAAATTGTTACTGCAATTAAGCAAATCCCCCCCCCCCCCCCCCCACCTATGTTACATTCAAAGGGACCAAACAAGTTGAGAAATGGGAATTTATCTGGCTGGCAATGCCCCTACCAGCATCATTATTGTCATTAATGTGCCGATATTAAAGGGGTTGTGCTGTGTGATAATATAGATGATCTATCCTCAGAATAGGTCATCAATATCAGATCAGCAGGGGTCCGACAACCAGCATCCTCTCCGAACAGCTGATTAGCAGGGGTCTAAGCCCTGATAATTTGATATTGATGACTTATTCCAGGGATAGGTCTTCAGTAGAGATGAGCAAATTGATTTGTTCAAAATCAGCCTACAGGAGCACTAAGGGGCTGGCTCCTCTGCTCAAGATCTCCCTCTTGATTGACAGGGCCAGAGATCTCACCTACCCACTGCTAATGCAAGGCTGACATGTGGGTACACCTGGAATTGGAGGTGGTGGCTTTGAACAGAGGAGCGCCGCCTCCACTTTCTGGTGTACTCAGATGTCAGTGGCAGATGCACAGTTGGTATCTGCACTGCTCAGGTAGCAGAAGATCCTCTGCACTTGCACAGCAGCAGCAGCGCTAGATTGGAAGAGCCAGGCAAGATGTCTGGCGTTATCAATGGGGAGGAGGGAGTCTCTTCAGGAAAGGGGCCAGCTCCTGCGGTGCTCCAAATGGCTGATTTTGAACTAATTTGATTCTCTCTCATCTCAAGTCATCAATATTGTGCCGCAAACCTTTAATATAATAATGATAATACGAGTCATTATTAACATCAAGTGCTAAAACTGTAAGTGCATTGTGCATGTAAAACCAGTGTTGGACTGGAGTTCCTTGGGCCCACCAGTGGAAATTATACTGTGGGCCAAACTTCTATATCATAGGTGGCAAGTGGCATGTGATCAGCTACATATCTTCTCCAGGACTTTTGGGGCCCACTGTGGCTTCAGAGATCGGGGCCCACCAGAGGATCCACTGTCACTCTGGTAGGTCAGTCCAACTCTGTGTAAAACTGTTATTTATAACCATGATATCTAGGAGTTTTGCTACAAATCTTAAAAGCCTATTGTTTGCTGCATGTATATTGTGAGTGCATTGGATGAAGTAGACGAGAACAGTACGAAGCTGCAGCATAAGCAGGGATAATACTGATAACAGCATTGAATGTAGGAGATACTAAGCTTCTGATAGCAAGCTTTAGCTACACAAGAGGGGGAGGCTCGATAATCCATTTCAGGAAAGCTGCTTTCAGGATGGTAAATCCAAGGAATACTTAAAATGTCTTTATATCATACAGCAAACTTTGCGGTCCGCAAATTGTAGATTTGCACACCACGGATACCGGCCGTGTGCATTCTGCATTTTTAATAGAACAGGCCTATCCTTGTCTGTAATGCAGACAATAAAAGGACATGTTCTATTTTTTATTTTTTTTGCGGAACGGCTTTGCGGACATACAGACACAGAATGCACACGGAGTAATTTCCATCTTGTTTTGTTTTTGCCCCATTGAAGTGAATGGCTCCCCATAAGGGGTGAAAAAAAATGGAACGGACATGGAAAAAAATATATTCGTGTGCAAGAGCCTTTAAGATGCTTTGTCTAGTAATGATTTCTAACCATATTATTGCATTCATTCTTTTACAGATGTCTTAGGATTACTAGAAGAAGAATACATGTAATATCATGAGCTACTTTCTTGACTCAAGCCACATGCAACACAACTAAAACGCTATAAAACTGAATGTTGGAAGAAACTGCAGTAAACTGTATTTTAGCATTCGGCACACGTTTTCTAAAAAAATATTTTAATCATGAGTGGTTTCTTTTCTTATCTGGATCCAAGACGGATTCCTTGGAGGGCTACATGGCATGCAATCAATGCAAGAGTTTTACGCACCAAACCAGTAGAGTCCATGCTAGAAGGAACAGCAGGAACTTCATCCCATGGAACCAAACTGGCTCGAGTACTGACTACAGTGGACCTGGTTTCCCTTGGTGTGGGCAGCTGTGTTGGCACCGGGATGTATGTTGTCTCTGGACTGGTTGCTAAGGAAATGGCAGGACCAGGAGTCATTGTGTCCTTCATAATTGCAGCAGTAGCATCCATATTATCCGGTGAGTTTTTTACTCCTATTTTATGCTTAAATTCTGTCTTCTTTGGTGTAAGAGGTAAGGAAGAAATTGCTGCAGAAAATAAAATTATGTTACAAACACATGCAGTTATATACACGTACTGTAAGTATATGGGAAAATATATGAAAATCAGTAATGGTGGTAGCTGGAATAGAGTATCCAAATATGTAATGAGTGCACCAGGTTAATTTGTGGTGTCTTGGGGGTGAGTTCAACCTAAATCCACCAAGGAATTCCAACTTACAAAAAGAGTATCACCAAAAATATAAGCTGCTTTATTTGGAGCACAAAAATTAGCTCCATTTAAAAAAAAATAAAAAATCTGAGCCTCTAATATCAACAGATGTAAGGTAGCTATCCTATAAGTCAATGTCACCTAAATTATTTGGGGCAAGTAAGCCAAAAAGAGCAATGTGTCAGCAGGCAGTTGCAAAAAATGTTGTGAGAAAGACCTGCGTGCCGAAAAGTTGCTTTTTTTTTCATTTGTTAAAGCAGTTGTGTCCACTTTTATACTGTCACGGTGAGGTTCCCGGTGTTTCCGTGCAGGCTGGCTGCACGCCTTTTGCGTACTGGCTGGGGTTGATGCCGTGCAGGCTGGTTGCTTTTGGCTGCGGTATCTGGTGTGAACCTGCCCGTGTACATGTGTACCTCTTTGAATGTGTCTGTAGTTTCCGTGTTCCGTAGCCTGTTTTGTCGTGTCCTGCCTTGCCTGACGTCTCCAGGGGATCCCCGACATGTTACAGTATGCAGAGCAGCTACCATGCCAGGTTCTGCTATGTTTTTGCCTTGAATTTCTAGTTTTGTTTTCCCTGGATCTCAGTTCTGTGGTCATTGTAACTAGCCTTGTTCTGCGGTTTTTACCTTTGATAGAGAGTGTCAGCATGTTCGGTTTGTCAGTTTTGGCGTTCATGTCCGGAGGGAGGGCGGAGGGGGAGGTAATCTCACGGTGCGGTTCATTGTGCCGTGTGATGCCCTGCAGGCTGGCTGCATGCACCCTGATGTACTGGCTGCAGGCCAAAATCCTGTGCAGGCTGGTTGCTAGGGGCTGCGTGCTGGCTGCGGTATCTGATGTGAACCTGTCCGTGTATGTGTGTACCCCTTTGATTGTGTCTGTATCTGTGTATCCTGGTTGCCAAGGGCAACGACCTGTTCTGTTCAGTGTTCCTGGTTGCCATGGGCAGCACCCATTTCTGTATCCCATGTACGCTGGTTGCCATGGGCAACACCCGATTCTGTTCTTGTGTGTCCTGTTCTGAGCTCTGGTACTGATGGGGTTACTCCCCTGTCTGCTGTGCCTGGGTGTGGTTTTGCAGGTGCACTCGTTCAGCACATATTTCTCCCTGTGTGTCCTGTTCCTCCGGTCAGTTCTGGTTTAGTTCTGTCTGTCAGTTTATCCTGTTGCGTTTTTCCATCTGTCCATTTATATGGTTCCGCCTAAGTTTTATATTGTTGTATTCTGTTCCTTGTTTTGCCATTTCCTGTTCTGTCTGTATCTGCTCTGTTCTGGTGTATTATGTCATTTGTTCCTGTTCTGTTCCTTGCTAGACTAGCAATGCTTAACTGCGTCCGTTGTCATGTCTGTATTCTTGTAGAGCCTCCGAAAGGGGGTCCCTGGCTTCCCCGGAGGAGGAACTGCAATCTGTGTGCAGCTCTGCCTGGGGCCACTTAGCTTCTACCGCTTGCGACACATTGTTTCCATATTCTCTCCTGCATATTCTGTCCCTTATAGGTTTTATTGTGTCTATAGTGTAATCATGGTATATAACATAATTTGATATTTTGAATATGTGTGCTCTCAAATTGGTGTTTGTTAGCACGGGCACTGCCGACACGTTCCTGTGCATGAGCCCTAACACTGTCCATTCCTTCAAAGATGGATATCCTCAGCCAGGGATTTAATCAGGAAAGTGAATATTCTGTACATCTGCACTAGTCAGATTTATACTCCTGTCAAGTGTACAGTGTTTCATTTTATTGAATTATTTTTAGCACAGTGTGGATTATATTTCATTAATATATATTTCAGAGCTTCTGCTATTAAATACTACATGGATCAGTTTTGAAAGGTTCCTGAAACTTCATAATTATATAATTAGGTAATTTACCAGTGATATTTTTGTAACAGTGCTTTCAGGAACAGTACCCCAGAGCTAACCAAGGGCTATCTGTATTTGTTATCAGAATGCTCTGTATCCACCTTGCCTGTCATTCATTCGCATAGTCGCCTAAGGGTATCGGTGTCAAGTGCCTCATTAAATATGAAATGCATTCTAGAGGTCACAAACCTTCTTCCTAGGAAGTGAATATGAAGTGGAGAAATACTGAACTGTCCCTATCCGAATTCAACCCAGCAATAGCCAGAACCAAGTAACAGCACTGCAACTGCAGTGGCCCTGGAGGAGCAGGACCAGAGCATGGGAGTGGAGGTGTCTGTGGCTGCTACAGTCAATAAAAAAGGATGCACCCTTTCTTCCCCCAGGGCACAACCTGGTTCTGGTGCTCCTGCCTGGTGGTAGTCAGCGTGCCCAAGATGTTGAGCCTTTGCACTCTACACTCCCTGCCTCACACCCATACAAAGTCTGATATAGGGTGCAAGAGTCAGTAACCAGGCCAGATTTAATACAATAAACGTCTCTCTTTACTGTAGTGCAAAATGTGAGTTGTAGTACATCCACCGATAGCAAAACACAGTTCCCACAATATAAAGTGCAATTCTCCCTAGATGGTTTTGTATGAATTATTGTACTATTTTGTTTCTATCGTTCTCAAGTGTCTTCCTGCAGAATCTAGCAATCTCAATTTTGCAGTTGTGCCTGTAATTCGCAATTGAGACATACAGGTTTTAAGATACAACTACTGGCCAAGTTGTGTCCAAGTGTGAAGGGTGTCTTAACAGAATTACCCTCACTGCAGTAAAGTCTAAATAGGTTAAGTAGAAGAATACCTTAACGACTCTAACGCTTAGCAATGCAGATTTCTGAACCTTCTTGTCTTTTTCTCTCCCTCTCTAGATCATGCAGAGATTGGTAAGCTTTTGTAGCTTTTGTGCAGTCCTATCAGGAAGGGGCACACGGAGTTGCTTCCTTACTAATTCCAGGGTAGAACTCTCTAAACTCAGCTTGGGGCGGATCCAGGATCCACACCCAAGCTTCCTATAGGTGCAGTGCTAGAGTTGATTAACTCTTGTCACTTCCATCCATAACCACACTAGGTGCACAGAGAATAAAGTGACATTAAATAACATGACAAGCATTAAACAGCAAATAATTTGCAAGTACACCCTGCTCTGTGGTACTGAGCAACAAACAAATTCCAAACAAATTGACATTCTAAATTCTGTGGACATAGAGATCCTAGAATATACAGAAAACACACTAGACTCCATGGAACGTCAAACACCAGAAAACATAGAATACACAATAAACTAGAAAAAGATCAGAGTAACGCTTCGGTACTTCGCTAAGGCCAGTGATTGGTTGCAGTGGTCGCATGTTGTCAACATGATGTCACCATGATGTCACCATGCAGCCGAGTAAACAATGCCCACCCAGGAGAACCAAAGATGCAGAGCTGGATCTTTTAGATAAATGCTACCCATTTCTTCATTGTCTGGTTTCTTGCTGAAACCCGACAACCCTTTTCACATCTGATACCATGTGTGATACCCTCATACAAAGCCTACTAGGTGCTGTCCTCATTTTCCTTCTGGCCTCCACGATATTTGTAACTTGCAGCCCATGCATTTTGTAATATTGGACCAGCTGCCCGCTACTAACATAAATTCTTTGCCTGTCCAGCTCTAACTATACAGCAGGAAACCTCACTGACCCAGTGCCAGCCAAATATCAGGCACCAAACAAAACAGCAACGTCTGTACCACTTGATGTGCTCTCAGCGGCTCCAAACAGATGACCTGTTCCCAGACTGAGAGCAAGGTGTGACTGGGCTCTTCACCTTAAATAAGGCCAGCACACCTGAGGATTAGTTAATACGGACAGCCCAAGACCTGGACTGTCCGGATGGAGTGGGGGCCCAGCCTACTCTCCCCTCTCCAACAACATGGCCCTGAAAGCGGGTTTTCAACAAACCCTAACACAAAGACGACTGCACATCTCTTTCATTCACATATCCTGGTTGATTTTTAATAAAACTGTGAATGAAGGAACCTTGGACAAATATACACCCCATCCACCACTTCTCCAGACACTCTGTCACACGCTGAATAACAACTTTTGTTCAACTCTTTCTCAAAACCTAAGTTACCCTGTTTCTTAGTCTGGGTGAACGTCAGACTATATGAACTCAGCCAGTCAGGATATACCTCTATAATGCCTCTATAATGCAGCTATATACTTCACATGGAATTTGAAAGGCTGCATTGCTAATGGGAATGTGTCACTACCCTAATAAGAGGCATCACTTCTTGGTCTGTGCAGATCACTTTTCTGCAGTCATCTAATTTTCATTACAGGCAGGATTACAATGACAGATATCACAGAGCCTAGAAAATTCTCCCATAAAAGTCAATGAAGTCAACTTCTCTCTATTGCGTCTATGGCTCATGGTGGCTGCTATAGAGTATATCTCTAAATGCTTGCCTGCTTTTGTAATTTTGATGACTGCTGCACCCCTGCTGATCAGCTGTTAGAAGAGAACGTAGCGCTCGTATGAGCACTGTGTTCTCTTCTCTGTTTAGCTGGTTGCCTTCAACATTGCAGTGGCTATCAGGTGTGCTTACAACTCCTCCGTCCCCTTTCACTTCAATGGGAAGGCTCCGTTCTATTCAGGAAGGAGCTATCCCATTGAAGTGAATGGGATGGTGGGGCTGTAATTATACCTGATCGCCGCTGCAGTTGTAGCGGCAAGTAGGTAAACAGGGAAGAAAACACTGCACTCCTACAAGAATTGCTTCAAACAGCTGATTGGTGGGGGTGCCAGCAGTTGGCCCCCTGTCTATCTGACATTGATTACCTATCCTGAAGATAGGTCATCAATATTACAAAAGCGGACAACCCTTTTAAGAGCAACTAATAATCATGTTAATGAAAAAATCTACAATCAGAAAATAAAAACAGATTAGAAAAAAATTATACTGTATTTGTGGCTATCTGGTTTCAACTGGAAAAAAATTATTATCAATTATATATTCCCTTTAAGCAGTCCCAGACATTGAAAAAAAATCAAAATCGAATTTAAAAAAATGGTGTGCTTTTTTTAAATTTCCATCATTAGTTTTTTATTGTGGTTTTGACTGCACAGCAAACACACAATGGCCAAAACATGTAGCCTCAACCCAGTGCTCTCAAACGGTTGGTTACAATTAATTACAATTAATTAATTACAATTAATTACAATTAGATTTGTCATGGTTTCTCACTTCCAAAAATGCACCATAAATACACGCAACAGCCATAACCTGTGGTTTTACCCCTAGATTGAATTCTTGGAGGACTACAATAAGTTTTAACCCCTTAGTGCCCAGCCTGTTTTTGGCCTTACTGGCCAAGCATTTTTCTTCCTTTTTCATCATCACGTTCCAAGAGCTATAACTTTTATATTTTTTCGTCTATATAGCTTTTTGATTAACTTTTATTACCTGTTTCTGGGAGGGAGATGGGAAAAACAGCAATTCTGCCACTGCATTTTTAAATTACTGTGATTTCCGGCATATAAGACGACTTTCTAACACTAAAAATTATTTTTGAAAGTCGGGGGTCGTCTTATACGCCAGGTATAAGGCAGCACAGGGGAGAAGGAAGCAGTCCCTCCCTCCCCCCTGCGCTGCCCACTGCCACCAATGATGAGAGAGGGGCGGAGGAGGGGCCTGTGGTTTATTTATTGCAAAAAAAAAGATTTTATAGATATACAGATTACCAGTACCGGTACCTTTGTGCCCAAGGGGCTGTCACCGTTTTGTGCCCAGCCGCGCCCCGAGTTCGGGATCCCAGTGCTGCCCCTCTCTTAATTTATTCACTGCACTTCCATTTTTTTTATCTTCTGAAGCCACTCGTAATCTTGCGCATGCGCAGTTAGTTGGAGCATTCACTCGTTCTTGCTGTGAGGGCGGAGGGAATAGAGGAGAAAGCGCCAACTAACTGCGCATGCGCTAGATTACGAGCAGACGAGCAGCTTCAGAAGATAAAAAAACCGAAGTGCAGTAAATAAATAAGAGAGAGAATTTTTATTTAGTGTGTGTTGGAAGAGGGGTAGTCTTATATGGCGAGTATAGCCCAAACCCTATATTTTAAATGGAAAAGTTGTGGGCCGTCTTATGCGCCCAGTCGTCTTATACGCCGGAAAATATGGTATAAATTTTATGGCGTTCATTTTTTGGTAAAAATAACAGAATATCTTTATTCTCTGGGTCAGTAGAATTACAGTGATACCAAATACATATAGTTTTTTTTTTTACATTTTACTACTTTTTTTGCAATAAAACTCCTTTTTTTAAAAGGAAAAAAATGTTTTTGCATCGCTCCTTCCCAAGACTCATAACTTTTTTCTTTCTATGGAGTTGTGTGAGGGCTAGATTTTTGCAGGACGACTTTTATTTTTCATTGGTATCATTTTGAAGTAAACTACACTTTTTGCTCGCACATAAAAATGGAGTTTGGGTCTTCGCTGAAGGTGCTTTAAGTAGAGGTCAGTTCACATACAATCCCTTTTCCAGAGGCCGTTTCCTCAATCACTGGCTTCAG
This sequence comes from Bufo gargarizans, assembly GCF_014858855.1. Classification (NCBI taxonomy): domain Eukaryota; kingdom Metazoa; phylum Chordata; class Amphibia; order Anura; family Bufonidae; genus Bufo; species Bufo gargarizans. The sequence goes on from NC_058083.1 coordinate 180,882,885, forward strand.
CCCCCTCGATCTCTGAACCAACCGGCAGCAGAAACAGTTGTTATCCCTTCAAAAGGAAAAAGACATAGTGCAGACCCACAAGTAAAAGGATTTTATTCTACTTACAAGATCTTAATACATAAAAAAGTAGTATTCCTAGCACCGCAGAGCATAATTTACGAGCTATTTATGTAGTCTGGATTGTTACGGACGCGGCAATACCAAACATATGGGGAAGAATATTTTTTTGCAATTTTTTTCATTGAAAAGTGTATTTTCTAAGAAAAAAGGGATTTTTTAATAGAATTTTTTTATTTTATATATTTTTTTTTTTTACCACTTAATAGTCCCACAAGGGGACTATAACATACAGTATTTTGATTGCTTTTAAAATGCAATGCACTATCCCTATAGTGCATTGCATTTTAATGGCAAGGCTATTCTGATATTGACCAGCAGGCTGCTGTATTTGTGGGGTGCTGATGGGAGACAGAGGGAGCCTACTCCTTCTGTCAGCACTTTACAAGCGCCATTGCCCGCGGCATCTAAAGTGTTAAACAGCCCGGATCGGCACTCCTGCTGGTCCAGGCTGTTAGAGCACGGCCAAGGCTTTCCAGCTGCACAGGGGATCCCTGCAGCGCTTAGGCTGGGTTCACACCTGAGCGTTTTACAGCGCGTTCCTACGCGCTGTAAAACGCTCAACAAGGAGAAACCAATGATTCCCTATGGGAATGGTTCACACTTGGGCGTTTTACAGCGCGTACGATCGCGCTTTAAAACGCCCGACGCTCCAAAAAGTACATGAGCGACTTTTGGGGCGTTTGTGGCCATAGGACACTGTAGTGAATCACACAAACGCGCGTCAAACGCGCGTTTACTATTACAAAAATGCGCATAAAAATGCGCGTCAAAAACGCGCGTAAAACGCGCGTTTGCGCAACGCTCAAGTGTGAACCCAGCCTAAGACTAGGCCACCGTAAAAACACGTATGGTTGGTCACTTAGGGGTTAAATGTGTTTGTGCTTAGAGATCTGACATGATCCTGATAATCTTGAGAATAATAGTTGTGGATATACTGCATTTGTAGACTGTTTGTGCTGGCTATGCAGTTGTAGCAGACAAGCATTTCTTTTTCACTTTTTAATAAAAAAGGACCCTCAAGGTATAATGGTAGGACGTCATTAAAGCTGAGCAAAAGTTTTATATTCTAATTCTCCCAGACAAGTTGTCAAGACTATGCTCAGCTTACATTAAATTACATGTGGCATCGGAATGCTTTCAAATTTGTTAGTACATTACTTACGTGAAATATGAATACTTATGCACTGGTGACTAAAACACCTTGTATATATAATACATGAGGCTGTGCCATGGCATTAAAGTGCATCTGTCAGATTGATCAGCCCTATTAAACTAGGCATATTGCCTGGTAGTGTGGAGCATGCTGCATAAAATAATATATATATTTTTTTTTCTGTAGAATGAACTGCTGGCGAGATATATTACTTTTTATATAATTTTTTTTCCAAAGATAACAGCAGATAAACGTGATATTCTTTGTGTCTTTCTTTTATTTTGTTTTCAAATCGAAGCAAAGTAACATACGGCAATACGTGTAAACGTTTTCAGCTATGCAAAGCCTTCCTCAGACACTAAGAAATTACAAAAAATAATAATAAAGCCATATGTAGACACTATATTCAATTGACAGCATATAGTTCTAGAAGAAAATAATAAATAAATAAAAATAATATACGAAAATAACATAAAATACAGATGTCGACACTATGGAATCTAGAAAAATGCACTTGTCCGGATCTCGAGGTCGTCTGGAGTCAAAATCACTTTTGCATATAAGAAGAAGACTGCGTCGACCTATTACATGTCTCGCAGAGGCGTCATACCAACTAGAAATCATATATTAAGGAATAAATATCCAGCTACAAATCCCAATATCTGGATCTAATGCATATTTCGTTTTAACAGAATAAGGCTGGGAACCCTATACACAGCAGCAACCGACTGTTTGCGAACAAACTTTTTATATTTATGCAGATTATCTATTTCGAGCACCAAGGGACTGGCCGTAGTGCTTGGACCACTGTTATCGCTATGCCCCTGTGCTCTGTGTATTCCTCCCTCTACTTTGATTGACAGCGCTAGACCTCTAAGTGCAGTGGATGAGATTCTGCTTCCTGAGCTTGGGGAGCAGCAGCAAAACCATTATGCAAGCGCTGAGTTGGCTGAGTGACTTAGTACGTGCACAGTGGATCTGATGCTGCTGTCTGAGCTCATCAGATCCACTGCCCAAGTCCCGAGTCACTAAACCGATTCGGCACAGGTGTGAAAAAAACTCTCATCTAGCCCTGTCAATCAAAGGAGAGGGGGAATACACAGGGGTGTAGGTTTAGGCAATCTTGGAAATAGGTATATAGAAAAAATAGGGTTGATCATGTTGACAGATGCTCTTTAAAATTATAGATCATTTGCCCACAGAAGGCTGTTTTGGGGGATTTTTGCAGGCAGCTTAATATAGTAGTTTTTACGTTTCCTTTGTTGTCTCCAGCTGCAGATTATGACTACTGCAGGCTATTAATAAAAGGCATACCTCTATTATCCAAGCGGGTGTGGACCCACTGCGCCACTGACTGGCTATACCCTGGAGGTGCGTGACTAAGTAACTACCTGGTCTTCACTAGAGCATCTGATGGTGTGCATAGGCTTGGGCCATTAGGGTAGTTACCAGGTGCCCCTCCAGAGCAGTCCCCGAGTGCCAGCTGACCAGGGGCTCAGAGATACCGGTGCAAGCACCGAGGGGAAGGACATGACATAGTAACATAGTTTATAAGGCCATCCAGTTCGGCCTGTTATCCTCCAAGTAGATCCAGAGAAAGTAAAAAAAAAAAAACTGTGCTGTAGAAGCCAATTTTCCCCACTTAAGGACTCCAATCAGGCAATCAGAATAACTCCCTGGATCAATGCCCCCTCTCTAGTAGCTATAGCCTGTAATATTATTACACTCCAGAAATACGTCCAGGCCCCTCTAAAACTCTTTTAGTGAACTCACCATCACCACCTCTTAAGGCAGAGAGTTCCATAGTCTCACTGCTCTTACCGTAAAGAATCCTCTTCTATATTTGTGTACAGACCTTCTTTCATCCGGACGCAGAGGATGTCCCCTCGTCACAGTCACAGTCCTGGGTATAAATAGATGATGGGATGATGGGAGAGATCTCTGTACTGACCGCTGATATATTTATACATAGTTATTAGATCTCCCCTCAGTCGTCTTTTTTCTAAAGTGAATAACCCTAATTTTGATTTTCTTTCAGGGTACTGTAGTTGCCCCATTCCAGTTATTACTTTAGTTGCCTTCCTCTCAACCCTCTCCAGCTCTGGTATGTCTGCCTTGTTCACAGGAGCCCAGAACTGTATACAGTACTCCATGTGTGGCCTCACTAGTGATTTGTAAAGTGGTAGAACTATGTTCTTATCACGGGCATCTATGCCTTTTTTGATGCAACTCATTATCTTATTGGCCTTCGAGTATTCTATTGATTATTTTTTACGATTAATCGAGTATTCTAATAATAAAAAATGAATTAATAGACAGTTTTCCCTTATAAAAACTCATAAGACCCCTTGCTATTAGTCCCCAACACCCTTCATTCCCCACTGTGCGATCAGCCCAAGTTCATCAGTTCCCCCCAGTGCCATAAGCTCAGTTCCCCCAGTGCCATTAGCTCTCCCCCACCCCAGTGCCATTAGCTCTTCCCCACCCCAGTGCCATCAGTTCCACTCCCCCAGTGCCATCAGCTCTCCCCAACCAGTGCCATCAGCTCTCCCCCACCCACAGCCATAAGCTCTACTTCCCCAGTGTCATCATCTCTCCCCCCTTGTGCCATCAGCTTTACTCCCCCAGGGCCATCATCTCTCCCCCCCTTGTGCCATCATTTCTCCCCCCCTTGTGCCATCATTTCTCCCCCCCTTGTCCCATCATTTCCCCCCCCCCTTGTGCCATCAGCTCTCCCCCCCCCATTGTGCCATCAGCTCTCCCCCCATTGTGCTATCAGCTCTCCCCCTATTGTGCCATCGGATCCCCCACCTTGTGCCATCAGCTTTACTCCCCCACTGCCATCATCTCTCCCCCGTTGTGCCATCAGCTCTCCCCCATTGTGCCATCAGCTCCCCCCATTGTGCCATCAGCTCTCCCCCCATTGTGCCATAGTCTCTGCTGCCCTGCTCCTCCTGACACCCGGAGAGAGAAGAGGAAGACTTATGCTGCATTGGTTTTATTTATTTATTCCTACATTTACTTATTCCTACATCAGCCGTAACCTAAGATATATAATTAAATACCCATAAAATGGAAATCTTTATTATTTTGGTGCCAACATGCCAACCAATAAAATCCAGTCTGCATCTCTTAGGGGGGCCAGGTATTAATGATGACCATCCTCATCTTTTACTGGCTTTACTTTTTCCAAATCATCCTTAAAAGTCTCCATATCCTAGAAAAGTCAGCAAGATGCAGAGAGAGGAGGAGCTGGATGTTCTTGATGACATATTCTCATCAATTTTAGATGATGTGGAAAAGGAGAAAAAGCAAATGGCAGTAGAAGGGCTCCCACCTGTAGGACAGAAGAGCGGTGGGGTTGGAGAAGTGGGTATGTCAGAGCTGATTAATATTCTGTGTTTACTGTCTAATAATCTGCGGGAGATTGCAGGCCAGACCAGCTATAATATGCATATTGTCCCCCCACCTAACCAGCCAAACCCCATACCAGCAACAGCCCCTTTTTAAAGGTGCTGAGCGGCCATTAATAGCAAAGAAGGGCTATACAGTGCAGTCTTCATTATTCAATGAAAGGCAACTGCGGGCTAGTTGGCCACACGGTTCTTCAACACAGCATCGCCACAACCAGCCAGCAGCACGAAAAACAAAATTGAGGGTCAGTCAGCACATTCCAAGTCGCAGGTGCACATTGCCATAGCTGAAAGCAGAAAAGTAAAAGACAAACAATGCAACAGTACTCTGCAAGCACAAACAATAAAATAAGTACAAACAATATTGCCATACTCATAAAATATAAAATACTAATGATGCGTTGTAAATGTGAGATTCTTGGCAAATACATTTTGTAAAAAAATATTGTACAAATGCTATATATGTGTCATCCACAGATCCTCCTTATAACAGTGTCATCCACAGCCAAACCAGCCTGCACCACGGCCGCTCTGTGTGGCGGTATTCTAAGGCAGAGAGGCCTGGGTGTACCTGATTTATAGCAATTCGTGACAAATTAATTAATTGAATTTCTTTGCTAACTTAGTGAAGTTAGTGAATCAAACTTTTCTAAACTTCACTCATCTCTACTAACAATGATAGTACTTTTGTTAGGCTAGATCTGTGCCTTCTTTGTACTCTTTGTTATATACCTGTCTGCCATGTAAAATCATAAATGCATACTGATTCTTCAAATGATTACCGTATTTTTCTCTTTCTAAGACGCACTTTTTCCCCCCAACTTTCACAAAGCTGACACTCATACATCGCTGGCCGCTATAATGCACAGCCTGTGATGTATCAGTTACAGTTTACCTCTATCACGTGGGGTGGGAGGAGGGGCTGGACGGCCGGCAACTGCTGTTGCACTTGCGGCAGGGTCCGATGCAGTCACTGTACTCCATTACACCGGGCCCCACTCACAGCAGGTAAAGTCTATTCATGTAATCCTCAACCAGTGGCTCTGCTTTGTTAAACTACCGTAATCGTCTGTAGTAGTACTCACTATCAAACTAGCAGGCAGCACAGCAGCGTAACGTCACTCACTCCCAGTAGATGCCCCCATTGTGATCCTTACCCCCTTCTCCATAGTGCCCCCCATAATGTGCCAGTAAAAAGTGTCCCCAATAATGTGCCAGTAAGAAGTGCCAGTAAGTGTCCCCATAGTGCCCCCCAATAATGTGACAGTAAAAAGTGCCCCCATAGATGCCCCGCAATCATGTGCCAGTAACAAGTGCCTCTTCCCCCTCAAAATCACATGCCAGTAACAAGTGCCTCTTCCCCCCCAATCATGTGCCAGTAACAAGTGCCTCTCCCCCTCTAATCATGTGGCAGTAAGAAGTGCCTCTCCCCCCCCAAAATATGTGCCAGTAACAAGTGCCTCTCCCCCCCAATCACGTGCCAGTAACAAGTGCCTTTTCCCCCCTCTTTATACTTACCTCCTTATGGCAGCGATGCGATGCAAGCCTCTTCCGGCCTGTGTGCCGAACTGTACGGCTCAGGCGGTGCCATGATGTCATGGCGCCGCCTGAACCAGCCTCTGATACGCTGCGGCCCTTGTGCCAGGAGTCTATCAGAGGAACAGGGAAGGAAGACGCCTATCCCTCCCCTGCCCCGCCACAACAAAGTCATCTATATCGCCGTCCTCAGGACGGCGTTGCAGATGACTATGGAGATGAGCGCTTCCACAATGGAAGTGCTTATCTCCCTGTGCCCTGCCCCCGCATCCCCCTCACAACGCCACTGGCGAGGCCCCCACCAGCTCAAGGCCTTAGGCGGCGGCCTAAGTGGCCTAATGGAAGAGCCGCCTCTGTCCACAGATCCCCCATAACAGTGTCATCCACAGATCCCCCCATATCAGTGTGTCATCCACAGATCCCCTCCATAATAGTGTCATCCACAGATCCTCCATAATAGTGTCATCCACAGAACACCATTAGTTCAAAACCCACCAAAATCACACCGTTTGGTTCAAAATTTTATTTTTCTCCTCAAAAACCTAGGTGCGTCTTATCATCAGGTGTGTCTTATAAAGCAAAAAATACGGTAGGTCAAAAAAGGTATACAGTTGATGTCCATTTGACAGATATGCTTTTCTATAAAGCAAAATATAGAAAAATCCAACCGTGTATTGTTCAAATGCACGCACAAAACTACCCGAGATATAATTGTACATCTGCCGTATACTTTCATCATATAAAAAATACATAAACCTTAAAGTGGATGTTCAGGCTACAGATATTGATGACCTCTTCAGGGTAGGTCAATATCAGATTGGTGGCAGTCTGAAACCCCGCATCCCCACATATCAGCTATTTAAGCAAGCCACTGTGCCGAAAGCTATACAGTATACTGGGCGGAAGCAGAAGTCTCTGTATACAATGTAGTTTTCTGCACTGGTGTGCTGCAGCTCAGCTCCCATTCCCTTGAATTAAAGCTGAGTAGCGGTACTGTGGCCCGGCCACTACACAGTGGAAGGTGTCTTATGCTTCCAGCTTCTGCTTCCTAAAACTGCTGATTATGGGGGTGCTGGGTGTCTAACCCCATCAGTCTGATATTGACTACCTATTCTGAGGATAGGTCCATCAATATTTAAGCCTTGATTAACCCCATTAATGTGTTTGTTTCTTGGTTCTCTGTTCTTTCAAATGTTTTTCTATAACGTCAAAAATCTCCAGACTGACTACCAGATGTATGGCAAAAGGGAACATGAAATAAAAAGGGTGTTTCACAGGACACACATTCTATGAAAACAGTGTGCAGAACACCAGGAGAACTTTTGCTCAGGGGTACAATTTGTGGAATTGTGCCTCTGATGCTTCCTCAGGCATTAACATGGCGTAGAGTGAAAGGTGCGCCGTTTGGTTTTTGGAAGGCAGATTTTGCTGGACTGGTTTATTTACACCATGTCCCATTTGAAGCCCCCTGATGCACCCCCAGAGTAGAAACTCCATAAAAGTGACCCCATCTAAGAAACTACACCCTCAAGGTATTCAAAACTGATTTTACAAACTTTGTTAACCCTTTAGCTGTTGCACAAGATTTAATGAAAAATAGAGATACCATTTCAAAAGTTCACTCTTCTGGCAGATTTTCCATTTTAATATTTTTTTTTCCAGTTACAAAGCAAGGGTTAACAGCCAAACAAAACTGATTATTTATAGCCCTGATTCTGTAGTTTACAGAAACACCCCATATGTGGTTGTAAACTGCTGTACGGGCACACTGCAGGGCGCAGAAGGAATGGAATGCCATACGGTTTTTGGAAGGCAGATTTTACTGGACTGTTTTTTTTTGACACCATGTCCCATTTGAAGCCCCCCTGATGCACCCCTAGAGTAGAAACTTCAAAAAAGTGACCCCATTTTAGAAACTACGGGATAGGGTGGCAGTTTTGTTGGTACTAGTTTAGGTTTAGTTTAGTTTACATATGATTTTTGGTTGCTCTATATTACACTTTTTGTGCGGCAAGGTAACAAGAAATAGCTTTTTTGGCACCGTTTTTTATTTTTTATTTACAACATTCATCTGAAAGGTTAGATCATGTGGTAATTTTATAGAGCAGGTTGTCACGGATGCGGCGATACCTAATATGTATAAATTTTTTTATTTATGTAAGTTTTACACAATGATTTCATTTTTAAAACAAAAAAAGTTTGTGTCTCCATAGCCTAAGAACCATAGTTTTTTCAGTTTTTGGGTGATTATCTTAAGTAGGGTCTCATTTTTTGCGGAATGAGATGACTGTTTGGCAGTATTTTGGGCTGCATATGACTTTTTGATCGCTTGCTATTACACTTTTTGTAATGTAAGCTGACAAAAAATGGCTTTTTTTACACCGTTTTTATTTTTATTTTTTTACGGTGTTCATCTGAGGGGTTAGCTCATGTGATATTTTTATAGAGCCGGTCGATACGGACGCGGCGATACCTAATATATGTATACTTTTTTTATTTATGTAAGTTTTACACAATGATTTCATTTTTGAAACAAAAAAAATTATGTTTTAGTATTTCCATAGTCTAAGAACCACAGTTTTTTCTGTTTTTGGGCGATTATCTTTGGTAGGGTATAATTTTTGCGGGATGAGATGACGGTTTGATTGTTACAATTTTGGCGTACATGCAACTTTTTTAATCACTTTTATTACCTTTTTTGGGAAGTAAGGTGGGCAAAATTTCAATTTCATCATAGTTTTTTATTTTCTATTTTTATGGCGTTCACCGTTCAGGTAAAGTAACATGACCATTTTATAGATCAGGTCGTTACGGACACGGCGATACCAAACATGTGTAGGTAATTATATTTTTTTCATTTTTAATCAGTGCTAAATGTGTTTTTTGATTTTTACTTTTTTTTCTCACTTTTTTTCACTTTTTTTTTGACCCAGACCCACTTGGTTCTTGAAGATCCAGTGGGTCTGATGTCTGTATAATACAGTACAGTACAATATATATTGTACTGTACTGTATTTTACTTACACTTTGTCTGAACAGATCTATGCCTTTAGCACAGATCTGTTCAGTACCATGGACAGCAGGATGCCTGAGAAGTTGTGGCCACAACTTCGCAGACGGTGAAGGGTAAGGACGGGGGCTCCCTCCCTCTGTCACACCATCCCATCGGGGGGGCTGCAAAGGCACAGCAGCCCCCCGATGGGAGAGGGAGGGAGCCGCATCTTACTGGTAACTCTTTCCATACAGTGGTCCGTACGCACCGCTGTATGGAAAGGGTTAAACGGCTGACATCGCATCACCGATGTCAGCCGTTTATACCAGGGTGTCAGCAATGTGCTGACACCCTGGTATACCACTGTACACCAACGATTATTCAAGGGGAATAATCGCACCGCCCACAACACCCCCCCTGCACCTCTCACCGCCATAAAACCATTCAGGGGTGCAGGGGGGGTGGAAAAAAATGTATATGGCTCATTTTGAAGTTTGATCCCCGCGGCCAGGGACCACGGGGATCAGAATCAGCAAAAAGCGCAGCAAGCCGCAGGTCTGAATTGAACTGCGGTTTGCTGCGATCGCCGATACGGGGGGGGGTCATATGACCCCTCCCGGCGTTGTGACAGGATGCCGGCTGAATGATTTCAGCCGGCACCCCGTTCAGATTAACCCCCGCGGCGCCGGAATCACGATTTAAAGTTAGGACGTACCGGTACACCCTGAGTCCTTAAGGACTCGGGAAATAGAGTGTACCGGTACGCCCTGCATCCTTAAGGGGTTAATCTTTTCTTTTTGCAGTTTATAACTTTGTCTTAGGCCTCTTGCACACGGCCGTGTGTCCCCCGTGGCCGTATTGCGGTCTTCATACGGCTGGTCCGCAATACGCAGGACACCAGCCATGTGCATTCCGCATCACAGATGCAGACCCAGTCACTTGAATGGGTCCGCCAATCCGGAGAAGCGTTGCGGAACAGAACGGAACCACGTTACGGAAGCACTACTGGAGTGCTTTCGTGGGGTTCCGTTCCGTGCTTCTGTTCTGCAAAAAGATAGAACTTGTCCTATCTTTTTGCGGAACAGACGGATTGCGGACCCTATTCAGGTGAATGGGGTCGTGATTCGCATGCGGCTGGCCCAGGGTCGGTGCCCATGCATTGCGGACTGCAAATTGCAAGAGGCCTTATTGTTACAAGTTACCCCCAGGGATCTCAAGATTAGGTATTTCTCATCTCCCTGCGCCAGAAAAGTGGCGTTAAAAAGTCGCAAAGCCAGTTTTTACGCTACCCTCTTTTTAGGAGCATGGACTGCAGGAGGATGCGCCTTATTTATGACAAGCCCTACGCCTCATCATAAATTAGGCACATCTTCCAGCAGCGCAGGAGATATCAAGACTTGTTAAATCTCCCCCAAAGTGTCTATGCATCTGTGGTCAATCGCTATTGAAAATAATAAGGCTGCATGAACTTTGTGGTGCTCATTCAGTGGAGTGAAGAGGTAGCCACAAATCTATAGTTATGGCCGGACTGAGGGGCGTAGCCTTAGGGCAGGGCATCATGACGGGGGTTTGGTTTAGGAAGACCCCAGTTAGTGGGTTAAGTGGAGTTTAGAGGGGTTGGGAGGAGGATTTTTGGGAGAGAAGGGGATTGGGTGGTTTAAGCGTAGGGGTGTGGTTAAGGGGTTATATAGGGAAGCAGAGAGGAGAACGGGGGCATTTTGTGCAATCCTGAGAAGAGCTCCCGCCCACCCTCCCTTTATTGAGGGGTTAGTGGGAAGAGGTTTAGGGTGTAGAGGGGTAGGTGGGGTTGTTTAGGTGTCACGGTGGCTGTGGCGGGGGGAGGTCCTTGAAGTTGGTCATATTCACAGAGGAGGATGCTGGGAGGGCTCCATGGTTGGGGCTGGACTCCCAGTGGTGACGGATTTTAAAGGGGCCATTCAGTGGTGCTTCTGAGCTGGAGGGCAACGGCTGGAGGCAAGATGGCTCACCCAGTGGGGTATTTGCAGTTGTTTGGGGGCTTCAAGGACCTCCCCTCGGGGGGGAATTGTTATTGATTAAATGGTATGTTTATATGTTAATAAAAGACGGCTGCTGTGGCCGATTTATTCCAAGCCCAGTGTCTGTGTGTCATTTTAGGACAGGTTGAGTTGAGACATGGGTGGAGATAGCTTTCGGGGAGTGGGGGAAGAAAGGGGGATGGTTAGGGGTCGGACGGCAGATAACCAATACCTCCGTCAGGTGTTTTACACAGCTGTATTTGTAGCTGGTGTTTTCTCCATGTATTTTATTTAGCTAAAAAGAGGCATAGATAAACACACACATGACACAACTAGTACCCCCTATAGTCATGATTTGGCACTGTATACATGAAATTTGGCTTTAGGTTGGTTTCACACAAAATGGAAGAGACCTACTAATCAAAATGTGTAGAATTCTGGCATAATTTGCTAAAAAAAAAAACTGTTGTACATGCTTTACCTTTTTTTTTTTTACTTGTCTGTAAAAAAGACATGTCCTGTCGGAAAGAAGCAAGGCCTACCAGAAAAGATTAAGCAGTTACTGATATACACAGGATGCTTCCTGTCACGTCATGCGCACCAGCCGCCTTAATATCCGGCGAATAAAGCGCACCAGCAGGAAGTGAGCCCCGTTGGTCATGCGCACTAGCGGGCAGTGGAACGCAAATGCGTTCCACACAATGTCTCTTCAATGGACTATGTAAAACAGCCCCATTAGGCGACGTAATGCTGATTCACCAACACAAGATTGAATGTATTATGCATATAATTAGGATAGCGGACCCTAAGTTACAATGGTATATTGGGCAGCAATAGGTTAATAAATTTATCCCATTTTTGACAAAGTAATACATACTATTTCTTAATACCGTCCGCAACATGACTCAACTTCCAAAGGATGGCAGGTATATCATTATTAAGGAGCCACGGACATTAGCACTGCAAACATGTGGTGAATATCCTAGAAAGAATAGACACCATGACAAGGCTACATAGCAGGCATCAACTAATCAATGTATACCTCTAAATTACCGCCATCCTATCTACACCGCAGCACATTTTCCATAGAACACAAGGGACACTGCATAATACCTCTAAATTAAGCAAGGCCAACCAAAAAAGAGGCTTGGCTTATGATGCAGCAACGTGAACTAAAAAAATGAGCCACAGAATTTTAGCACAATTCTACAGTAAAGTAAGCCAACTAATAGGTGGTGTAAACTTAGACTAGGCAGTCTAAGGTTGCACTAGATTTATCACATCTGCAGATCTGGCAGGCACTTCCAGCCGGGAACAGCCTGCCGGATCCGGATTCTGACCGGTTCCATTTACTGTAATGGGAACTGGCTAAAAAGACACTGTTTGCCTGGTTGCAGCCAGCTCTCCACCAGTCCCCATTATAGTCAATGTATTCAGTGGCATAGTGTGGGTTGCCAGCTCCCAGGACAAGCCATTTATTGCGCGCCCCCAATCTGTGGACACTCCCCTTTTTACAGATAATGTAGTAGATGTCTCCTGCAGTCCTATGTAACACTACAGATAACACAGTGATAACTCTCTGAGTACAGATAATGTAGTATATGTAACACTGCAGATAACACAGTGATAACTCTCTGAGTACAGATAATGTAGTATATGTAACACTGCAGATAACACAGTGATAACTCTCTGAGTACAGATAATATAGTAGATGTCACTTGCAGTCCTATGTAACACCACAGATAACACAGTGATAACTCTCTGAGTACAGATAATGTAGTAGATGGGTTTGAGGCCCCAGAATTCAGAACACGCACAGTGTGAACCGAAGTCTGGGGCCAGGATGCGGCAGGGTGGGCCATATTCTCAATCCACCCGCCAACCCTACCGTGAAACAGATAAGTGAATGGACATTACATACATTGCTACAAAATATACAGTATAATACAGCAGCACATACCTCATCCATCCAGTGACATCTCCTGTGATGTAGATTTTCCTCAACGTCTTCATTCGGTGATAAGACCACCATGATACCTTCTTTCAGCCGCATCTCTGCAGAGTTTCACAGAAAACATGTTTTAGATTCCTCACTATCATCCTCCTCCTCCTGGTGCCTCAACACTGTCATCCTGCTGCTACCCCCAATACTGTGGTAGAGCCAGACATATAGGAGGACCGGAGTTGAGGCACACTAATATTTACTAATAATACAGAGGGGGCCATTATATATACTAATAATACAGAGGGGGCAATTATATATACTAATAATACAGAGGGGGCAATTATATATACTAATAATACAGAGGGTGCCATTATATATACTAATAATACAGAGGGGGCCATTATATATTATAATAATACAGAGGGGGTCCATTATATATATATATATATATATATATATATTTATATATATACTAGTAATACAGAGGGGGCCATTATATATACTAATAATACAGAGGGGGCATTATATATTATAATAATACAGGGGGGGCCATTATACACTGCCTATCCCCCAAAAAAGTCGCCATAAAAAAAAAGCCTTTAGCTTTGATTACGGCACACATTCGCTGTGTCATTGTTTCATTAAGCTTCTGCAATGTCACAAGATCTATTTCCATCCAGTATTGCATTCATTTTTCACCAAGATCTTGCATTGATGATGATAGTCTGACTGCTGCGCAAAGCCTTCTCCAGCACATCCCAAAGATTCTCAATGGGGTTAAGGTCTGGACTCTGTGGTGGCCAATCCATGTGTGAAAATGATGTCTCATGCTCCCCGAACCACTCTTTCACAATTTGAGCCCGATTAATCCTTTCATTGTCATCTTGGAATATGCCCGTGCCATCAGGGAAGAAAAAATCCATTGATGGAATAACCTGGTCATTCAGTATGTTCAGGTAGTCAGCTGACCTCATTCTTGGAACACATACTGTTGCTGAACCTAAACCTGACCAACTGCGGCAACCCCAGATCATAGCACTGCCCCCACAGGCTTGTACAATAGGCACTAGGCATGATGGGTGCATCACTTCATCTGCCTCTCTTCTTACCCTGATGCGCCCATATCTGGAACAGGGTAAATCTTGACTCATCAGACCACATGACCTTCTTCCATTGCCCCAGAGTCCAATCTTTATGTTCCCTAGCAAATTGAAACCTTTTTTTCTGGTTTGCCTCACTGATTAGTGGTTTTCTTACGGCTACACAGCTGTTCATTCCCAATCCCGTGAGTTCTCTTCGCATTGTGCGTGTGGAAATGCTCTTACTTTCACTATTAAACATAGCCCTGAGTTCTACTGTTGTTTTTCTTCGATTTGATTTCACCAAACGTTTAAGTGATCACTGATCACGATCATTCCGCCACTTTTCTTCCTCGAATACGATGGGTCCCACTATACTTCCAGTTTTTTATAATGTGTTGGACAGTTCTTAACCCAATTTTAGCAGTTTCTGCAATCTCCTTAGATGTTTTCGCTGCTTGATGCATGCCAATGATTTGACCTTTCTCAAACAGACTAACATCTTTCCACAACCACGAGATGTGTCTTTCGACATGGTTGTTTAACCCTTTCACGTCTGCAATCTGTATATATACGTGATAGCTGCACATACCCCGTGCAGCTACCACGTATATATACGTTCTGGCAGCTCTTTAATCCAAGCGCTGCAAAGCGCTTGGATTAAAGCTTCTGCCCCTGCCCTGTATGCTGTCACGGACAGCATACAGTGCAGTAATGCCGGCAAGGGACCAATCAGAGTGGCCCCTTGCCGGCAATCGATCCGATTGGTTAGTCTGTGCAGACTAACCAATCGGATCGCGGCAGCGTTAAAATGCCGGTTTCAGGCTCTGATCTGCGCTCTGCAGATCAGAGCCTGAAATCGGTAAGGTGTCCTCGTGCCCCCCGATCCTCCAAGCCTTTGGTGTGCCCCTCTGTGGTCCCCCCATCTGTGCCCCGCTGACCTGTGCCACGGAGATCTGTGCCTCCTGCGCAGCTGCGCTGATCTCCTTCCTGCCCTGATGCGGTCCGCCCCCTGCATTCATTTTCTGGCCGCCGGCATCCCCCCCCCCCCAGCGCTGCCCCCGATTCCCCATTCTGTGTGCGATGGCGGCGGCTCCATTCCTGAGCCGCCGCCATCAGCAGAGAGTGTCAGCTCTATGCTGACACTCTCCTGTAACCCCATAGATGCTGCGGTTGCGGCATCCATCGGGTTAACAGAGGGAGGGGGCTCCCCCTCTCCACCATCGGGGCTGCAGCGCTGTGATTGCAGCGCCCGATGGTTGCCATGGCAACCGGACGCTTTGCAAAAGCGTCCGGTTGCCATGGCAAAGGCGTCCAGTGCTGCCACCTACAGGCAGTCTGGAAGTATTATACTTTGCAATGCAAGAGCATTGCATCAGCCCCACTGGATCTTCAAGGTCCAAGAGGGAACTGATAAAAAAAAGTGAAAATAATAAAAGTAAAAATAAATCAATAAATCAATAAAAATGTAAAAAAAAAAAAAAAGACATTGCCTTTTCCTATAAAAAAATGAAAAAATAAAATAAAATACACATATTAGGTGTCACCGCGTCCGTAACGACCGTCTCTATAAATATATCACGTGATGGACCCCGTCCGATAAACACCATAAAAATAAATTTAAAAAAAACTGTGTCAAAAAAGCTATTTTTGTCACCTTACATCACAAAAAGTGCAACAGCAAGCGATCAAAAAGGCTTATGACCCCTAAAATAGTATCAATCAAACCATCACTTCGTCCCGCAAAAAATGATACCCTATTTAAGACAATCGCCCAGAAAATAAAAAAGCTATGGCTCTCAGACTATAGAGACACTAAAACATCATTTTTTTGGTTTCAGAAATGCTATTATTGTGTAAAACTTAAATAAATAAGAAAAAGTATACATATTAGGTATTGCCACGTCCGTAACGATCTTCTCTATAAAACTATCACATGACCTAACTCCTCAGATGAACGCTGTGAAAATAAATAAATGAAAACTGTTCCAAAACAGCCAATTTTTGGGTCACCTTGCCCCATAAAGTGTAATAATGAATGATCAAAAAATCCTATGTACCCAAAAATGATACCAATAAAAACCTCAACACTTTCTGCAAAAAACGAGCCCCTGCACAAGACGATCGGCAAAAAAATAAAAAACATATGGCGTTCAGAAAACCAATCCAGCACAATCTGCCTTCCAAAAACCGTATGGCATTCCTTTCCTTCTGCGCCCTGCCGTGTGCCCGTACAGCAGTTTACGACCACATGTGGGGTGTTTCTGTAAACCGCGGAATCAGGGTAATAAATATTGAGTTTTGTTTGGCTGTTAACCCTCAATGTGTTAAAGAAAAAAAATATATAAAATGGAAAATCTGCCAAAAAAGTGAAATTTTAAAATTTCATCTCCATTTTCCTTTAATTCTTGTGGAACGCCTAAAGGGTTAACAAAGTTAGTAAAAATCAGTTTTGAGTAACTTGAGGGGTGTAGTTTCTATAATGGGGTCATTTATGGGGGTTTCCACTATGTAGGCCCCACAAAGTGACTTCAGACCTGAACTGGTCCTTAAAAAGTGGGTTTTGGAAATTTTCTTAAAAATTGTAAGAATTGCTTCTAAACTTCTAAGCCTTCTAAGGTCCTAAAAAAATAAAATGACATTTCCAAAATGATGCCAACATAAAGTAGACATATGGGGAATGTTAAGTAATAAATATTTTATTAGGTATCACTTTCTGTTTTAGACGCAGAGAAATGGAAATTTGGAAAATTGTGAATTTTTCCTAATTTTTGGTAAATTTGGGATTTTTTCATAAATAAAGGTGAAATATATTGACTCAAATATATGACTATCATGAAGTACAATGTGTCACGAGAAAACAATCTCAGAATGGCGTGGATAAGTAAAAGTGTTCCAAAGCTATTACCACATAAAGTGACGCATGTCAGATTTGTAAATTTTGACCTGGACATTGGGGCATCAATGACCCTTGGTCATGAAAGGGTTAAGAAATGAGAAGCAACTCATTGCACCAGTTGATAAGTTAAAGGGAACCTGTCACTGGGATTTGGGGTATAGAGCTGAGGACATGTGTTGCTAGATGGCCGCTAGCACATCCGCAATATCCAGTCCCCATAGCTCTGTGTGCTTTTATTGTATATAATACAGAGGGAGCCATTATATATCCTAATAATACAGAGTGGGCCATTATATATCCTAATCTTACAGAGGGGGCTATTATAGTAATACAGAGGGGGCATTATATATACTAATAATATAGAGGGGGCCATTATATATTATATTAATACAGAGGGGGGCATTTTATATCCTAATAATACGGTGAGGGTCATTATATATCCTAATATTACAGAGGGGCCATTATATATTATAATTATATAGAGGTGTCATTATTAATGGCCCCTCTGTATAATTATAATATATAATGGCCCCTCTGTATAATATATAATGTGGCCCCTCTGTATAATATACAGTACAGACCAGAAGTTTGGACACACCTTCTCATTCAAAAAGTTTTCTTTATTTTCATGACTATGAAAATTGTAGATTCACACTGAAGGCATTAAAACTATGAATTGACACATGTGGAATTATATACATAACAAGTGTGAAACAACTGAAAATATGTCATATTCTAGGTTCTTCAAAGTAGCCACCTTTTGCTTTGATTACTGCTTTGCACACTCTTGGCATTCTCTTGATGAGCTTCAAGAGGTTGTCACCTGAAATGGTCTTCCAACAGTCTTGAAGGAGTTCCCAGAGATGCTTAGCACTTGTTGGCCCTTTTGCCTTCACTCTGTGGTCCAGCTCACCCCAAACCATCTCGATTGGGTTCAGGCCCAGTGACTGTGGAGGCCAGGTCATCTGGCGCAGCACCCCATCACTCTCCTTCATGGTCAAATAGCCCTTACACAGCCTGGAGGTGTGTTTGGGGTCATTGTCCTGTTGAAAAATAAATGATGGTCCAACTAAACGCAAACCGGATGGAATAGCATGCCGCTGCAAGATGCTGTGGTAGCAATGCTGGTTCAGTATGCCTTAAATTTTGAATAAATCCCCAACAGTGTCACCAGCAAAGCACCCCCACACCATCACACCTCCTCCTCCACGGTGGGAACCAGGCATGTAGAATCCATCCATTCACCTTTTCTGTGTCGCACAAAGACACGGTGGTTGGAACCAAAGATCTCAAATTTGGACTTATCAGACCAAAGGACAGATTTCCACTGGTCTAATGTCCATTCCTTGCGTTCTTTAGCCCAAACAAGTCTCTTCTGCTTGTTGCATGTCCTTAGCAGTGGTTTCCTAGAAGATATTCTACCATAAAGGCCTGATTCACACAGTCTCCTCTTAACAGTTGTTCTAGAGATGTGTCTGCTGCTAGAACTCTGTGTGGCATTGACCTAGTCTCTAATCTGAGCTGCTGTTAACCTGCGATTTCTGAGGCTGGTGACTCGGATGAACTTATCCTCCGCAGCAGAGGTGACTCTTGATCTTCCTTTCCTGGGGCGGTCCGCATGTGAGCCAGTTTTTTTGTAGCACTTGATGGTTTTTGTGACTGCACTTGGGGACACTTTCAAAGTTATCCAAATTTTTGGGACTGACTGACCTTCATATCTTAAAGTAATGATGGCCACTCATTTTTCTTTACTTAACTGCTTTTTTCTTGCCATAATACAAATTCTAACAGTCTATTCAGTAGGACTATCAGCTGTGTATCCACCTGACTTCTCCAAAACACAACTGATGGTCCCAACCCCATTCATAAGGCAAGAAATCCCACTTATTAAAGCTGACAGGGCACACCTGTGAAGTGAAAACCATTTCAGGTGACTACCTCTTGAAGCTCATCAAGAGAATGCCAAGAGTGTGCAAAGCAGTAATCAAAGCAAAAGGTGGCTACTTTGAAGAACCTAGAATATGACATATTTTCAGTTGTTTCACATTTTTTTGTTATGTATATAATTCCACATGTGTTAATTCATAGTTTTGATGCCTTCAGTGGGAATCTACAATTTTCATAGTCATGAAAATAAAGAAAACTCTTTGAATGAGAATGTGTGTCCAAACTTTTGGTCTGTACTGTATATTATAACTGCCTCCTTTGTATGCGTTTTCTTCTATTTTTACTGATAATGCCCCCCACCCCCCGTATGGTCTGCCTTAGGGAGTTACATAAAAAAATTAAAATAAATACTCACCTCTCTTCCTCACTCCATCATCGCTTGTGGCATCCCGGCGCAAGCGTAACACATCACCGTGCCCTCCTGCACCGTCTCATCACATCATCTCGCAAGACTCGTCATTAGGTAATTGTGATCACCTGCGCCGTTCTATTGCCTCATAGGCTTCAGGCCCCCCATGTTACGCCACTGAATGTATTATAAAGGTAATCTTTGAAGGTATTTTTTATTCTACACGCTAATTCTTAATTTTGGCGCATTTGGAAACAGATGCATTTTATGGAAAGTTGTGGTTGTGGTAGGGCTGATTTCAAAAACTTACATGCCAGGTGATAAATTTGTCACAATTCATGCCACTACATTTATTTTAAAAAGAGGGCACATTACCTCAAACACTGGGTGATGCATTGATGATTAATCTAACGTGTTTTTAAGGAACAAATAAAAAATTCAAATCATCTTTCCTCGTTTTACATATTAAAATAAACAAGAAATAAACAATTAAACATCATTGGTATTGCTGTCTCCAAAAACATGAAAACTATAAAAATATTGGAAAACAAATGTCTGAATTGCCATTTTCAGTTGCTTCACCTCCCCAAAAAACAACAACTGAATAACAAGGAATCCATACCCAATGTGCAGGATGTAAAAGCCAACTTCTGAGACAATTGTGGCAAAAGGCTGCCTGGTTTACAGCAGTGCCATCTATACTACATATATACATGAGTTGTGCTTTATTATTCTTTCGTACACTATGTCACATAGACAGCAGGATAGTTTCCTATGGGAGGTAAATTACACACTTAAGATCTAGAGCACAGGTTCTCAACCCGCGGTAGACGTACCCAAAGGGGTATGTGCTGCAGGGTGAAGGGGTATGCCGGACTGCCCTAGCAGACAGCAATATTTCATTGCTGGTTGCTAGGACCTCTCGGTATTCATCTGTGTTGCTGCCCTCAACGTTGATACTGTTGAATGCTGTGGTTGGGCACGGGAGCCAATGTGTCCTTGCCCTGCCATTCACTCTGATAGGCTACAGACACTAGACCTGAATCTTATCAGAGGCCGGCACAGTCGGTGCGATGCACAGGACACTGGTCGGAAGAGGTCTGTGCCCTGTACAGTTTTGTGACAGCATTATGGTATTTGTTTTTGTTATTTTCATTTGTCAGCAGCACTATTGGGCCAGTATGGGGGGAGTCATTATTATAACTGGAGGACAGTATTAAAACTGGGGCACTCTGGGGGACATTATTCTAACTAGGCAACACTATTGGGGAACCTAAATATCTTGCCTAAATGGGGCGTTTAAAATAAAATAATACATCTTTATTGTGTTATTTTATTTAAAAATAGGAGTCAACCACTCACTAGTGTCTCAGGTTAGTCCGGCTAGGCTATATCCCCATGGAGAGGGGTAGAGGTGAAGACACAATGAATGTCTATTTACACTTTCTATCTCAAAATGATTAATCGAGCCTAGAGTAATTTCCTCTCTCCATAAGACCCTCTAAAACCTTTGTGACAATTCAGATACAAGACGTCATCGATTAAATCTTATCCAGAGTATTATCGATGACGTGAAACTTTCCATGATGTTGGAAAAGACCACCTCACTCTCCCACCAGCCCAGGAAAAGGTTGGCATAAGTTGGGGCACACTCTAGTCATGACAAAGAAATATGATCAATACTCTGAGGCTGATTAAATGAAGGACTTGTATATGGAAGATCCCCATCCTGTGGAAACATTCTGCAGTGTCTCCCAGCTGATTGACAAGTATTGCCGCCAGTAGGTTCCTCCTGATACGTATGTGCAATTGTAGGCACTCCCCAGCATTGCCACACTACACTAACAGCTGACGACAAGCGGGAGGAGGAGACAGCTGACATACCCATGCTGCGATCAGCTGTCAACTGAGACCACGCCTGCTGAGGGGCGGAGTCTGAACTACTTAAAGGGGTTATCCCATCTTAGACAATGGGGGCATATCGCAAGGATATGCCCCCATTGTCTGATAGGTGCGGGTCCCACCTCTGGGACCCGCACCTACAATGAGAACGGAGCCGGGGAGAGTTGTGGCTGGAGGACCCCGGGTTTCCCAGGGTCCGACCACCACCAGGCACAGCTCCCCGCCTCTCCCATTGAAGTGAATGGGAGCGCACCGCACATGCGCGACCAACGCTCCCATTCATTTCTATGGGGCCGACGGAAATAGCCGAGCCAGTGCTCGGCTATTTTCGGCTGCTCCATAGAAATGAACGGAGGGCGGCTGCGCATGCGCAGTGCGCCCTCCTCCACTTTCTCTGCTCAGTTCTCCTTGTAGGTGCGGGTCCCAGTTCATCCTTGCGATATGCCCCCATTGTCAAAGATGGGATAACCCCTTTAATGCCGCCGTTCATAGCGCCGACATGCTGCTGCACTGCAGGCCACTATGTGCAGGGATTTAATGCCTCATGCTCTATTTACTTACCTGCTAATCTTTTAACCTGCTGCTTATGAAGTGCGGTCCTACCACCGCATGGAAGCACGTTGAGCGGGGCTAGCTTTGAAGATTTGGGCAATGAGGACAGGTTTTAAGACATAAGCCTACGTATCCAAGCGACCATATTAAACGAGGTCGAGATACAAAGCCCATTGTTCCTCAGGGAAGTCTCCCTGAGGTATTGATCCAAGCATAATACATTTACAGTTTTATATATCAACAAGCACTGAGGTTTGTGGTTAAAGTGACACTGTTGCCAGTACGTCTTGATACAGTGTCATAAAGGTTTTAGTGGGCCTTATGGAGGGTGGCAATTACTCTAGGCTCGATTAATCGTTTTGAGATAGAAAGTGTAAATAGACATTCATAGTGTCTCCACCTCTCCCTCTGTCCATGGGGCCCTAGCCTGACTAACCTGAGACACTAGTGAGTGGTTGACTCCTATTTTTAAAGAAAATAACACAGTAAAGATTTATTATTTTATTTTAAACGTCCCATTTTGGCAAGATATTTAGTTTTGAGGACGAGGGACGTAAACATTTATCTACCAATTTATTATATTAGCACTATTGGGGTACTATAGGGGGGCACTATAGTGGTATTTAGTACTAATGGGGCACTATGGATTTCTTTAGTATTACTGGGGTACTATAAGGGGGTATATTTATTTCTGGGGAACACTGTGGGGGCATTAATACTATTGGGGACACTGTGGTGTAGTACTAGGTGACTACTAGGGCACTATAGGGGGAATAATTAGTACTGTAGGTCATTATGGTGAGCTAGGGGATTATGGGGCAAATTATTACTAGTATGGGCACTATTGGAGCATTATTATTTCTTGGGCACAATGGGGAGCATTATTACTATTGGGGGCATCGTAGGGGCATTATTACTACTAAGTGTACTTTGGCAGAGAATTATTACTATTGTGGGGACTTTTAAGAGCACTATAGCTATGGCAACCCTCGCACAGTATCAACATAGCACATTTATCTTTGGGGGACACTATTTTACACTACTTTTGCTATCAAGGGCTCTGTTCACTGGGTGCAATTATTTTGTAGGGCACTGTGTAGCAATAATTATTGAAGGAAGCACTAATCTTCAGGGGAACTATCTATTTCTGCAATATAGTATTGAGGAGCACAAAGGGCACAGTAGTGAGGTGGCAGGATGGGGTGTTGAGAAGGTGGAGAGGATAATGGAATAGTAGGAAACTAAGATATCTGTGTGGCAAACTCTGAAGAGACGAGACATGTCTGAAACAATGGAGAAGATGAGGCAATGGAACATCAAAGGAGATGTAAAAAGTAGGTGGTGCTGCACTGTCCTGTATATTTGGTAGCGCGGATTGTAATGTCAAAAGTAATAGTCAGAAGGCTAGGCCTAGAAACACGTACACGCCTTGCCTTTATTAAGTGTCCCAGACACTTTTTTGACTTGTCTGTAAAGGAGACATGGCCTATCGGAAAGAAGCAAGGCCTACCAGAAAAGAGGCTTGGCTTATGATGAGGCAATGTGAGCTAAAAAAATGTGCCACAGATTTTTGCCACAATTTTACAGTAAAGTAAGCCAACTAATAGGTGGCATAAATTTAGATTAGGCAGTCTAAAGATGCAATAGATTTATTGAGTCTGTTTCACATCTGCGTTTCACAGATCTAGCAGGCTCTTCTGTCCGGGAATAGCCTGCCGGATCCGTCACTGCCAGGTGCTGCCGGAATTCCATCCGGCCCCATTAACTATGGGGAGGATGATGGAAAAGAAGATGTCACTGGATGTAAAAGGTATGTGGTGCTGCATGGTCCTGTATGTTTGGTAGCCCCGAATTTAATTTCAAAAGTAATAGTCAGAAGATTAGGCCTAAAATAGAGCAGTGATTGACAGCTCTCTCGGTATACACAGTCATAGAGAGAAGGATGTCAATCACTGATAGGACCAACTCCTAGATTTCAAATCCCAGAATGAGCAGGAGTTTAAACGTATAAATATCAGGTTATGGGCCCATTCACAGGACCATATATTTGTGTCCGCTTCTGTTCCGCAATTTTGAGGAACAGATGCGGACCTATTAATTTCAATGGGGCCAAAAAAAGCTTGTGCTTTCCGCATCTGCACGTCTGTTCTTTGGCCCCGCAAAGAAGATAGAACATGTCCTATTCTTGTCCACAATTGCATTTCTATTAGAGGGCTGGCTGTTCTGTTCCATAAAATGTGGAACGTATACGGCTGGTATCCGTGTTTTGCAGATCTGCAATTTGTGAACCACAAAAACGGATACGGACGTCTGAATGAGCTCTAAACTGCATCTTTTTACACAGAAGTATATATGAATCTGGTCAGCTACTCGTGTTCTATAACATGCTGCGTGCAGGGTATTCTGTATTGTCTTGGGGACAGGTTCCCTTTAACATTTATCACTGTTCACTTCCTTGGAGGTACTTCGTTCAAACTTCTTGTCTCTAGAACCCCTGCTCTAGAGGATACCAATGATTCTTCTGTGAACCAATCAATATGCATTGAGATTCAGTTCCATCTTTTTTGTTTAAGAATCCGATTTTTTTTTTTCTTGAGAATGAAAACTAGCGACGTTCTACAAATACTTTGTTGCACTCTGCTAGTTGGTGCTGCATATAGGGTTCCCACCCCAAGATCATCTATTTAATAAAAAAAAACAGCACTGTAATCTTGACAGTAGATAATGTGTTTTTATTCCGACACTTATTTCACCAGCTGCAATCAACGTGTGTGTTAGGGTCCATTCACACGTCCGTTGTTTCTTTCCTGATCTGTTCCGTTTTTTGCGGAACAGATCTGGACCAGATCTGGACCCATTCATTTTCAACGGGTCCTGAAAAAAATCGGACATTGTGCTGTCTGATTTTTTTCAGGACCCATTGAAAATGAATGGGTCCAGATCTGGTCCAGATCTTTTCCGCAAAAAACGGAACAGATCAGGAAAGAAACAACGGACGTGTGAATGGACCGTTAATGTTTTCGGCTCGCAGGCCTTCTTCAGCCTCTATTGATCAAAAATTGTGCGAAAGAACAAAACATAGCACCAGTACTCCTTCACTACATATCCAAAAAGAACCCCAATGCGGCATAGGTAAGTATTTCTCTTTTAGCTACTATTGGCAGCCCTCCCAGTATAGGATTTTCTATTTGGAAACTGGAGTACTTCCTCACCAACAAGTTCTCTGTAATACTTGTTTTTAATGTTATTTTTTTATGTTTGTTTCTTGTTTTTTTGTTCCTGTTTTCTTGACCAACAATGATTTATACCAGGTCTTTTAAAGTAGCATAGATCCTCTGAAGTAAGAGGAGGAATCATTGCCTGGCAATTATGAGTTGCTTGTTTATATCCATGTAACACATATAACTACTTTTGTCCTATATATGATTATGATTTGCTTTGCGTTTTGTTCTTTCGCACAATTTTTGATCGATAGCGTCGGAAGAAGGCCTGCAAACCGAAAATCGTTAACAGACATGTTGATTGCCGCTGGTGAAATAAGTGTTTGAATAAAAACTATCTACTATCAAGATTATAGTGCTGTTATTTATTAAATAGACGTTCTTCAAATCCCATTTTAGCTCTGGTAGCTGAGCCTCCAAGGACACACTCTGCATTTATATTGCCGGGAATGGCGTAGAAGTAGAGGGCTAAGATATCTGTGGTCATATTACAACCTGTGTCATCACATCTGTTTCTAGGCAACCTCATGCACAATCTAAATGTGGAAAATCCCAATTTGTGTCTGGCACAGCCGATGTAATGACTACAAAAGACGACATTACCGCCTCTGTTGACCTCACTGAGAATGAGACTAATTAGATTCAGATTAGATTGATCTAGACCAGGCTTGTGCAGGCTCTGGCCCCTGTTCTTGCAGAACTATAACTCCCAGTTCTTTACAGCAGTATTGTAGCAAAATATTATAAAATAAATAAATAGAGGATTGATGTTTGTAATTTCTCAAGTTTGATTCTCCATATTGGTACAATGGTAATACTTACAAGAATAAAGAGAACAGTGTTATGCTCTATACAGGGGTCAGCAACCTCTGGCTCTCCAGCTGTTGAGAAACTACTATTCCCGGCATGCTCCTTTCACTTCTATGAATGTTCCAATTACAGCCTAGCAAGTAGGCATGCTGGGAGATGTAGTTTCACAAGAAGTGGAGTGCTGGAGGTTCCTGACCACTACCTTGCAGTCAGTATGGGGGATAGCACACCCCATGCACTCAGAAGCACTACAGGTATCTGCTAGTACTGGCTCATGTCGTTTTATTTCTACTCCCCTAATGCGCTAAGATTAGCGTAGAGCGAATCAAAGTTAACAAAGTGGAATTCGATCCGAATTTCAGGAAAAATTTGACTTTCTTGGTAAAAAAAACAACAACATACTCACCTCATTCATTTGATTGCAGAGAGAACGTGTGTGACATCACCGCATCATCACGCTGGGTGGGGCCGTCACATCATCAGTGATGTCACTCCCTGATAGGCTGAATGTGATCAAAGTTACAAAGTAATTTGTAACAAATCAAATTTCTTGTCGAGGATCAGCAAAGCAGTCGAATTTTTGAAAACTTTGCTCATCACTAGTTAAGATGGCCGGACTATTGTATAAAACAAACACTTTTCACCTTCTGTGTCACCCCTATCTCCTCATAGATTGTAAGCTCTTGTGAGCAGTGATAGCCAGTTCGCATTGTTTGCCCGCGAACATATGCGGGCTGCCATCTTTTTTCACAAGTCCCGCAAGGCACAGGTAAGCCCTTACCTGTGCCTGTGCCGCGAGCCGCTCTGAAAACAAATGCGGTCACCGGGAGCAGGCAGTTCTGAGAACAGCCACCAGGGGCCTTCATCGGACCGTTCTCTGAACTGCCTGCTCCCGGTGACTGCATTTGTTTTCAGACCGGCTCGCAGCACAGGCACAGGTAAGGGCTTACCTGTGCCTCGCCGGACTTGTGAAAAAAGATGGCAGCCCGCATATGTTCGTGGGCGAACAATGCGAACTGGCCATCACTGCTTGTG
Organism: Bufo gargarizans; assembly: GCF_014858855.1. Lineage (NCBI taxonomy): Eukaryota > Metazoa > Chordata > Amphibia > Anura > Bufonidae > Bufo > Bufo gargarizans. Next base: position 180,909,835 of record NC_058083.1, read on the forward strand.
AGTAGGATCCTCATTCCTCTTATTTAAATCGTTGACCTATTTGCTGCTATGTCATTTATGACTCTGTACATGAACCTCCTGATTATAAAGCACTGCAGAATGTGTTGGCGCTATATAAATAAAGATTATTATTAAAAATGATTATAGTTACAATTGGCTGTATGTAAAACCTTTAATAAAAATGATCTGATTCAAAAAAAATAATAATGATTATAGTTTATACAAAGTGCTTGTCAGCCCCTATTCAGAAAAAGCTGTACCAACCAATAACGTGTGTAAAAATGTATACAAAGGATTGTATACAAGGACAAAGAAGTGAAGCATTTGTCCACGAATTATGGTAGGTTGCAGTTTTCATGAGTGGGACATTTATGCTTTTTTTTTTTATAAATCTCCCTCAATATCTTTTAGAACCTTTAGAAAGCTGGTGCAACATGTGTTACAGTGCAGCAACCAAATAGACGTTTGCACCAAAAATGTACATAGATGTTTTTGGGATTATATATTTCAAGAATATTTCATTGGGGAGATGACAAGAACTTGCTGGAATTGTACTAGTCATGGTGATTTTCGTGATTTTAATTTTGTTTCAATTTAATGCAACAGACTGCTGCAAGCTTAGGGCTCATGCACACAAACGTATTTTATTTCCGTGTCCGTTCTGGTTTTATTTTGCAAACTGTATGTTGAACCATTTATTTCAACGGGTCAGCAAAAAAAACGAAAGGTACTCCGTGTGCATTCCGTTTCCGTATGTCCATATTTCCGTTCCGCAAAAGAAGTCCTATTATTGTCCGCATTACGGACAAGGATAGGACTGTTGTATTAGGGGCCAACTGTTCTGTTCCGCAAAATACGGAATGCACACGGAATGCTGTAGCGCTGTCCAATCGCAGCGCAGGGAGAAGGAACGCCCACTAAAGAAGCTGATGTCTCCTCCCATCGCTCCGATAGTAATCAGCAGCATGTGGAGCAGGAGAGGAGACAGTAATGGGGCACTGCGGGCGAACAGAGCGGCGCCCAGGACTAATGGTGAGTGCTGGGACATCACTGGGCGCCGCTCTCTGTGTGGGAATAGTCCTATCATTGGTGGCTCAGTGCGCCCGCCCCTCCTCTGCCCCTCTCTTCTCATTGGTGGGGCAGTGCGCCCGCCCCTCTCTTCTCATTGGTGGCAGCAGCAGCAGCACAGGGGGAGGGAGGAGGAGGACAGCTTCCTTCTCCCCGTGCTGCTGAGAGAACATGAGCGCGCCGATAGCAGCGCGCTCATGTTCAGAGATACTAGACTGCACAGAAGCGCAGCCCAGTATCAAAAAAACGGAAATCCCGGTATCGGGACAAAAGTATCGATTGGGTATTGAAATTTCGATACCCGCAACAACCCTACTTGTGCTGCAGTCAGGCTTTAAATGTGTGTCTACAGGAACTCAATCTCATGGTAATCTTGGTTCCCCTAGCCTTTTTATGGGTCAGGTCCTGATTCAATCTACCTGGCTGCATTATCATGGGTCTGGCCACACAAAGTGCACTTGTAGGGTGATGACCACTGGACATTAATTTTGGGGCTCTGTCCAGTAAATCTTCCCGTAAAATACAGTAGTATATCAACTGCAGTACAGTTAATGCAGTTTATGTTCCTTCAGTAACTGAAGTACATAGGCTGTGCAACTGGTAACCTCACACATCATCTTTATAAGGTCATTTCAGTGTTGTGTCTTCATGTTGCACGGGTGCACCAAGGGAACATGTCCGCCTCTAAGTGTTATTGGCATTGAAAAGTTTAACCCTCTCTGAGGGGCAGTAATTTCAGGCACAAGCTGTGTAATCGAAAAGCTTTTAAAATAAGTGCTTATCTTATATCATTCCTTTGTGTATTGTAATTGTGTTATTGTTCCCATTTTTGGTTGTTTTTTATTCATGATCCAACTTACCAATATGTCATTTTAATGTGATTGCCACAGAATTTTTCCATGTGCTTGTGATTGATGCGTGATTGCATGCTGCCATGCTATGACTGATACCTCTTTGACGGGTGGAAATGCGCGAGTGACACAGAACACTATCCCTTATGGATTTTATGCGGTAATAAACTTGCATATTTTTTATATAGATGCTCAATGCCTTTGCTTCCTCTTACCCCACCCTTCTTACATCTGTGTTGACATCCAATGTAATTTATCATCCATCATAATGGGCAAGAACCATCTCACTCGTGGCTGTCTAAATTCAACCAAATTACCGTTAATGAGGACATTTCTACTGAGTAAAATTGTCATAAATCATTGTTACATGGTTAAGTAAGAGTAATTTTTTTTCACAATTATTAACTCTATCTTATCCCAGTGGTATTACTTGCCATAAGCAGCTTTTAGACTAAATTAAGCCTTAGCTGGTCAGAATACAACATCATGATGGATAAAGGAACTGTTCATCTAGTTGATTGCAATCATGGAGTAACCCTCGGACTCTGTGCAAGGAGAATTAAAAACATTGCATATGCTTTGCACCCATTTGCAGCAACAGCATTTACTCCATGCCAAGTTCACTTCTGCGCTGAGATTCATTTTATTCTGAGAACCTCTGCCAAGATCCAAATGAGAAAATGAAGATGAGTAACTCCATATGGAGGCTTTGTGGTTTACATGTATTTCTGTAACACAATAAATCCTAATTGGCCACATGTAATTATTGCATATTAGCCCTCATACGCTTGTCTTTTCAAAACCAAACCATTGGAAAATAGTGTGGCTTATATTCTCACTTTATCAGCAGTTTCTTTGTGGGGGTGTTAATGGAATGATCCTTAAAATATATTTTTATTGTACCATATAATTGGCATCTGCAGAAAGATGTGTGTCCTTAAATGTTTTTTCTCCCTCTTAAAGGGGTTGTCTTATAAGACATTGAAGACATTTAATATGCAAATATGCAGCCTCAGTTACAGGACCAATAACTTTATGACATTTCTTATTCCACATGTTTGTTAAAATGTCATGACAAAATTAAAAATTAAATGAAAATCACTTAATTTGCATTTACATTTTTTCACTCAAGCATGAATAATTTGTGACAAAAATAAAATGAAAAAAGAAAACTGAAACTTTGGCTATTTCTTCATAAAGTGCATTCTAAGTGTTTTTAGCTTTTCTTTTTTCAACTATTGATAAGCTACATATGTGACAAAATGCAGATGCAGCCAGGAATGCACTGGAAGTGCCAAAATTAAAAAGAAAATGAAAAATGGCACCGACTGCTGATTTACTTTTCATTTCATACTTAGCCTTTGCATTTTCAGACTGTGCAATATTTAAATATATCTTAATTAGTAGGGGGCGCAAGCTCAATATGTAAATATATGTTATAATATAATGAACAGTAGGTTCATTAATTTTGGCACTGAAAGTGCATTCAGAGATGAAATGCATGTCAAAGCCCAGAATGAGCAGGGATATAAATGAATAAAATACAGGTTTTACAGAATCTTTTCCCACAAAACTATATATCAATCTGCTCAGCTCCTTCTGCTCTATGAACTTCTGCTTGCAGATTACACTGACTTTTCATGGTGGCAGGTTCCCTGTCACGGATGGGGGTAGGGAGGAGTGCACTCCTGACTGACACCCATGCCTCTGCCCCTACCTACTTGCACGATCCGTCCTAGGCGCAACTGGGCGGCATTCCCTAACTTAAGTAAGTGCAGGGGAAAACAAAAGACAGGACAAACAGAACACAAAGCAAGTCAAACTAGTCGAAGTCAAATACCAGGAAGTCTAATTAGTACAAGGGAGCAACAAGAGCGAGTCCAAACACTGGAAGTCAGTACCAGGAGATCACGACAAGCAGCAGGAGATGAGCAGAAGCGAGGTCAAACGAGCAGAGCCGAGGTCAGGATACAGGAACACAATACCAGGAATACAGGAGCGAATAAAGACCTTAATCACAGGCAATCTGTGGCCAGCAGGCTGCCTGTTTAAATAGGCCTGGCTGGTAAGTCACATGACGTGGCCAGCATCATGTGACTCACAACAGCCCAACTCAGCCGAGCACCGATAATCATTATCGGCACTCAGCTCCCCTGCTGCTCGCCTGCTGCCATGGAGACGAGGACGCAGGCTACGACCTTGCCCCTCTCCTTGCGCAGGTTGCCAGTGGTGCTGCGAAGGAAGCATGCGCCGCCTGCGCCTCGTTACATTCCCTTTATACTGTCACTCCACCTTTAATTTAACCATTTTTCATATGCATTTGCATTTTGTCACATCTGTAGATATCACAGTTGAAAAGGAAAAGCTAAATGCATATTGCATTTTCATTTTATGACACTTAATGCAGTTCATGAAGAAATAGCAAAGCCAAAGTGAAGTTTGAGTTTTCTTTTCCCTTTCAGCTTTTTTAATTTTAGATTTGATCATGAAATACCAGTATGGTAATGAAAATGAAATGACATTTTCTTTGTGCAAAAAGAAATGTTACAAAGGTATTTTAATTTTATTTTTTGGCTGGATTTTCCTCCCATAGTTATGGAAAGGGGACATAATAAAAAAAAAAATATATATATATATATATATATATATATTGATTACATGTTGTGCTATTAACAAAAAAAAAAAAGGGAAAAGAAGACTTCCCCCCCCCCTCTTTATCACCAAAAAGGTGCAAAAACTATTTACATAACCAAATAGATAAAATGTTATCGCTTTCAATGAGGCCTGGTCGGGAAGGGAGTTAAATTGTCCAGGCTTGAACTGGTTTATTTAAAGTGGCATTGCCATGGGTGATGTAGCAGATGAATGAATTCAATAATCTTCTTTGCCGTTCTACCTTCAGCCATGGAGTGTCTCCAGCGGTGAAAAAAATATAAAAAGCACAGTTAAACAATTTACTATGTGTGTATATTCTGTTTATTGAATTGACATTTTATTGACATTACTGGAATAGTTCTATTGGATTCACCAGCCATCAGTAGATCATTGACATAAACTCAAAAGGAGTCGCATATGTGGCCAAACAGGACATTGGTGCAACCATAAAAAGACTTGTAAATTATATATTCCCCAATCGTACTTTACCAACATCTGAGGTATGCTTCAATGGTGAGAGTGGCTTCACAGTTTGAGAAACACTTTCTGATGTAATCTGTAATTCTCTCTTTTTATGTACACAGGGGTGTGTTATGCTGAATTTGGAGTTCGTGTTCCCAAAACAACAGGATCTGCTTACACGTACAGTTATGTCACTGTTGGTGAATTTGTGGCATTCTTCATTGGATGGAACTTAATCTTAGAATATCTCATTGGTACAGCAGCCGGAGCAAGTGCCCTGAGTAGCATGTTTGACTCCCTTGCCAATCACACTATCAGCCACTGGATGATTGAGAGTGTGGGGACATTAAATGGATTAGGTAAGGATTATTCAGCTCTGATGATAAAACTTGACTATTGCCAACTCTCTAGGAACATTTCTCATTATTACAGTCAGGTCCATAAATATTGGGACATCGACACAATTCTAACATTTTTGGCTCTATACACCACCACGATGGATTTGAAATGAAACGAACAAGATGTGCTTTAACTGCAGACTGTCAGCTTTAATTTGAGGGTATTTACATCCAAATCAGGTGAACGGTGTAGGAATTACAACAGTTTGCATATGTGCCTCCCACTTGTTAGGGGACTAAAAGTAATGGGACAATTGGGTTCTCAGCTGTTCCATGGCCAGGTGTGTGTTATTCCCTCATTATCCCAATTACAATGAGTAGATAAAAGGTCCAAAGTTAATTTTAAGTGGGCTATTTGCATTTGGAATCTTTTGCTGTCAACTCTCAAGATGAGATCCAAAGAGCTGTCACTATCAGTGAAACAAGCCATCATTAGGCTGAAAAAAACAAAACAAAACGATCAGAGAGATAGCAAAAACATTAGGTGTGGCCAAAACAACTGTTTGGAACATTCTTAAAAAGAAGGAACGCACTGATGAGCTCAGCAACACCAAAAGACCCAAAAGACAATGGAAAACAACTGTGGTGGATGACCGAAGAAGAATTTCCCTGGTGAAGTTGGCCAGATCAAGAACACTCTCCAGGAGGTAGGTGTATGTGTGTCAAAGTCAACAATCAAAAGAAGACTTCACCAGAGTGCATACAGAGGGTTCACCACAAGATGTAAACCATTGGTGAGCCTCAAAAACAGGAAGGCCAGATTAGAGTTTGCCAAACAACATCTAAAAAATCCTTCACAGTTCTGGAACAACATCCTATGGACAGATGAGACCAAGATCAACTTGTACCAGAGTAATGGGAAGAGAAGAGTATGGAGAAGGAAAGGAACTGCTCATGATCCTAAGCATACCACCTCATCAGTGAAGCATGGTGGTTGTAGTGTCATGGCGTGGGCATGTATGGCTGCTAATGGAACTGGTTATCTTGTATTTATTGATGATGTGACTGCTGACAAAAGCAGCAGGATGAATTCTGAAGTGTTTTGGGCAATATTATCTGCTCATATTCAGCCAAATGCTTCAGAACTCATTGAGCGCTTCACAATGCAGATGGACAATGTCCCAAAGCATACTGCAAAAGCAACCAAAGAGTTTTTTAAGGGAAAGAAGTGGAATGTTATGCAATGGCCAAGTCAATCACCTGACCTGAATCCGATTGAGCATGCATTTGGGAGGCACATATGCAAACTGTTTTAATTCCTACACTGTTCACCTGATTTGGATGTAAATACCCTCAAATTAAAGCTGACAGTCTGCAGTTAAAACACATCTTGTTTGTTTCATTTCAAATCCATTGTGGTGGTGTATAGAGCCAAAAATGTTAGAATTGTGTCGATTTCCCAATATTTATGGACCTGACTGTATGTTAAAGAAACTGTCTGGTATAATATTTGCTTGAGTGTTGCAGGTCAAATATAGCTCATTATTTTGAATTGGTAATGGTTAATTTTCATTCTATTTCTGTAAATGGTGAAATATATAAATATATATATATATATATATATATATACACTATATATATATATATATATATATATATATAGTGGGGTTTCGGTCTGGTAGATAGGGTAAGCGGAAGCAGTACAGAGGCAAAAGACAAGTTCTTAACGCCAAACTTTAGTGTTTTATTTACACTTGAGGAAAATGCACAAAACAATGCGTTACTTTGCAGTCTTAGTGTTTACTTCACACACAATGGAAAGTACATCTTGGTGTTGCTTCACACAAATTGGAAAGTTCATATAAGACAAGTCAGCTTGATGTCAGTTCTGCCTCCAGCAGTCCACGGCAGGCTTTAGGGGGCCTGTTTAATCGGCCCATGGGTCTCATCCCTCTAACCTGGCACCAAGCCTCAGATCCCAACACAGAGATCCTGCTGCTGAGCCCAGCTGCCTATTTAAGGACAGCCAAGTGCTGCCAAAACCCCGGAATGGCAGTTTAAATCCAGTCTGGTATTTGACCCCTCCTGGCTGCAAATCAGCCCAGCAGCACACACTGAGAGGAAAATACCTGTTTTCCCAGACCATTCCCCTCACTGTGTCACAATATATACTATAATTATCCAAGATAAAACAAAGGTATTGTCTATACATTGTGAATATTCTTTAAAGGGAATCTGTCACCCCGATTTAGGACCATTATCTACAGTAAGACATAAGTAGTGCTGCAGATACGGGGTCCAGATCAGTTATTTGTATGTTCCTACTGCCTCTGAAAAACAGAGCAGCACTGAAATATTACAGCCTTTAGATGCCTGTTCAAGTATGATTACGGAATCTAAAGATTGAAAAACCTAGAAGCACGCACTACCGGCTTAAGACCGGTATCCCCGTGCTGCGATCGGGGATGCCAGTCATTATTTCTAATAGGCTGTTTCTTTCTGAAGAGATTGTACTTTTCAATCTGTACTTTTCATTGATACCATGGTGAAGCGACCAAAAATGGTGAATCGGCCATTTAGACTTTTCTTTTTCCATTTCACCGTTTGCTGTATGGAATAAACAATTTTAATATTTAAATAGTATGAGCGTTTTGCACGTGGTGACACCTTTCATGGTTATTTTTCTAAATTGTTTATGTATTTTTATTTTGGCAAAATTTATATAAATTTAAATAGATAGATAGATAGATATTTTTTATTTTTACACTTTTTAATTGTTCCCCTAGGGAGCTTTAACAAACAATCTATAGATTGCTTCTCTCATAGACCTCAATGCATTAGCATAGGAACTTATGTGAGGCAGCCTCGGATCATTCAGGAGGACTGAGGCTGCCACACACACCATCCAGCCCCCCGAATCCTTGCTAGAGAAAGCCGATGCATGGCTGGGAGTGTGCCCTCTAGTTTTTTTACCTCCCAGATGTTGTGGTCTCATTTGACCACGGCATCTTAGGGGTTAAATGTGTTTGATCGCCATTATTGTCGATCCAATACAATAGCCCCAGGTGCCCACTGCCATTTTTAAATACCTGACCACCTACATAAATTTATGTGAGGCAGTCAGGAAGGGACTAAACACTGACCAGAAAGAAACATCATTGAATATCTATTTAATGAATCAGATACTGTCTCTGACATGATGATGTTCTGCTATAATTGTTCCAAATGCATCATTCACAAATGCTAGCTGTATATGTGCAGATAAGTTGACCAGTACTGTATATTCCAATTTATAATATCTATACATCTATGGCAATGAGGTACAGGTGTCTTTACAAATGAGTCTCGTTCATGTAAAACTGCTGATAGAAAAATAACATAGAAACATAGAATGTGTCGGCAGATAAGAACCATTTGGCCCATCTAGTCTGCCCAATATATCTGAATCCTATGGATAGCCCCTGGCCCTATCTTATATGAAGGATGGCCTTATGCCTATCCCATGCATGCTTAAACTCCTCCACTGTATTTGCAGCTACTACTTCTGCAGGAAGGCTATTCCATGCATCCACTACTCTCTCAGTAAAGTAATACTTCCTGATACTACTTTTAAACCTTTGCCCCTCTAAAACTATGTCCTCTTGAAGCAGTTTTTCTTCTTTTAAATATTCTTTCCTCTTTTACCTTGCTGATTCCCTTTATGTATTTAAAATTTTCTATCATATCCCCTCTGTCTCGTCTTTCTTCCAAGCTATACATATTAAGGTCCTTTACTCTTTCCTGGTAAGTTTTATCCTGCAATCCATGTACCAGTTTAGTAGCTCTTCTCTGAACTCTCTCCAAAGTATCAATATCCTTCTGGAGATATGGTCTCCAGTACTGCGCACAATACTCCAAATGAGGTCTCACTAGTGCTCTGTAGAGCGGCATGAGCACCTCCCTCTTTCTACCGGTAATGCCTCTCCCTATACACCCAAGCATTCTGCTAGCATTTCCTGCTGCTCTATGACATTGTCTGCCTACCTTTAAGTCTTCTGAAATAATGACTCCTAAATCCCTTTCCTCAGATACTGAGGTTAGGACTGTATCACTGATTTTATATTCTGCTCTTGGGTTTTTACGTCCCAGGTGCATTATCTTGCACTTATCAACATTAAATTTTAGTTGCCAGATTTTTGACCATTCCTCTAGTTTTCCTAAGTCCTTAGGTAGGGGCTGGGGATTGTGGATCTTTATCATTAGGAGTAGTGTGTATATGAAGTTTTATTCTGCCAGATTCTGCTCCCGTGTAAGTGCCTAGAGCTGATGCAGTGTAAATAGGAACTTTTGAATAGGAGCAATGTAAATATGAACTTTTTTTCTGCCCGGTTCTGCACCTGCACTGGGGGGAGGGTGTCACTGTGAAGTGCTCTCTGTATTGAGCTGCTTCACAACCCCTCCCCTTTGCTCTGAATGACACATGTAGTGGTTGTACTGTATTGGGAGGGGCTGTAAAGTGGCTTAATGCAGAGAGCCCTTCACAGTGACCTCAAGTGCAAGTGCAGAACCTGGCAGAAAAAAAGTTCATATTTACACTGCACTAGCCCCTGCTCTGTCAGCAGTTTTGCATGATCAACACTCCCTTTAAGTGATGTAAAAAGAACACGCAAGGTTATGTTCATACACTGTGCCGTACAGCAAAAGGACAGCATGAGGACATTGTAATTAACTACTAGAGACACATACCACAGGTTGAGAACCCCTGCTGGACAATAAAGCTGTAAGTAAACAGCCACTGTATTGTTTCAGATTAGACAGCAGGCATGCTCAACCTGCGGCCCTTCAGCTGTTGTAAAACGACAACTCCCACAATGCCCTGCTGTAGGCTGATAGCTGTAGGCTGTTAGGGCATGCTGGGAGTTGTAGTTTTGCAACAGCCGGAGGGCCGCAGGTTGAGCATGCCTGGATTAGAGCAACAGAAGATTACCATTGCATGCTACCGATAATACTAAAGGATGGATTTCAACCAATGACCGTAGCAGAGGATTCCCATATGCAATAACTGTGCTGCTGTGGGTTATAGCATACTTTCGTCACTGCCGGCCTTCATGTAGAACCTGTATATTGTTTCTAAAATGTCATGTTTCAGTATAAATGACTTAAAATTTTCATATCATTCATTGCTTTTGCCTGTCTGATTAGTATTCACTGCATCTCCAAGCCTCTTAGCCTCCCACTATGTCATTGGTGTCACCTGTGACATGATAGTGGATGAAGGCAATAAAAGCATATCATAGAAGCTGACAAAATGCACACATGCATTATCCTACAGCAAAGTCTGTGTGTAGAAATGTGCACATTATAGTACAGAAGATGATCCATGCGCTGCAGAAAAAAAGACGACTATCTGCCTGAATCACCAACCTATTACTCACTCTTGTGACTCATAATCAGACGTTCTCCTCTGGCGTAGCCATTCTTCACCATCTGATCAAATGCGTATACAGCAGTCTGCAGGGCATCTTTTTTTTTTTTCTTTTTGTCATTATTTTGCCATATATTCTAAGATTGTACATTATGTTCCCATTGTAATATTTGACTTTTGATTATTGTTTTATTTCAGGCAAAGGTGAAGAATCCTATCCAGATCTTCTTGCTCTAGTCATTGCAGTTATTGTGACAATAATTGTTGCCCTTGGAGTAAAGAATTCAGTTGGATTTAATAATGTACTAAATGTAATTAACCTGGCCGTCTGGGTCTTTATAATGATTGCTGGCCTTTTCTTTGTGAATGGAAAAAACTGGTCAGAAGGGAACTTTCTACCCTATGGATGGTCAGGGGTAGGTGACCTTTCTTGTTACTTATGCATCGCCATACAAAAACACAAAAGGGTAAAGAAGGAAACAATGTAAATGTGATCTGACTGCCTGATCATATGTAGTTTTCAGTACTGATCTCTGTTATAAGTCAATAGAGAAGGTGTCATCTTACAGAAGTTCTGTTATATGGTTTACATCAGCAATGGAGATCCAAACTAACTGTCCAAAACATTTAATCGTATGAGAGCACCAAAGAAACAGTACACACACAGTGCCTTGCAAAAGTATTCACCCCCACCCCCCTTGACTTTTTTTGTATTTTGGTGCCTCACAACCTGGAATTAACATGAATTGTTTGAGGATTTGCATCATTTAATTTACAGAACATGCCCACAACTTTGAAGATGTTTTTATTTATTTTTTATTGTGAAGCAAACAGCAAATTGGACAAAATAACAGGAAAAGTCAATGTGCAGAACTATTCACCCCCCTAGTGAATACTTTGTAGAGCCACCTTTTGCAGTAATCACAGCTTCAAGTCGCTTTGGATAAGTCTCTATGAGCTTGCCATCTTACCACTGGGATTTTTGCCCATTCCTCCTTGCAAAACTGCTCCAGCTCCTTCATGTTGGATGGTTTGCGCTTGTGAACAGCAATCTTTAAAGGGGTTCTGCAGTTTGTTTTAACTGATGATCTATCCTCTGGATAGATCATCAGCTTCTGATCGGAGGGGGTCCGACACCCGGGACCCCTGTCGATCAGCTGTTTGAGAAGGCAGCAGAGCTCCAGTAGCGCCGCGGCCTTCTCACTGTTTACCGCCGGCCCACTGATGTCACGACTAGTATCAACTAGCGTGGGCGGGGCTAAGCTCTGTTCACTTGACTGGAGGGGGGGGTGAATACTTTTGCAAGGCACTGTATATAACTCTTAATACTGAGAACAGAACAAGGAAAACACCTGGAAGAGTCAGTTGTAAGAGAACTAATGTTCTCCAAAGGCATACAAAATAGGAGGTGTGGGACAGGGGTCGGCAATGGTGACATCAGTGTCCTGCATCTACATCCAATGCCTGCATGGCGCTATGGAGGAGGAGAGTTTTGGCAAGAACTGCCACTGTCCCGAATTGCGTAGCATCAGTTGCCACAATAAGTTTGGGGACTATTACCCCAATATTGTAGGGGACAATGTCTGAAAAGAGGATTATGAATGTTAATTGACACAAATAAAATAAAAAAGTATACTTTGCTTGGAGTTTCCTTTGAAAAATTTAATAATAGCGATATTATATATATTGATTCTGTAAGATCAACATTCCATAAACACTGGAAGAAAGTGGTCTGCTTACTTTGGCTGCTGGTATACAGACATGTGGGTGCAAAATTATCAATGCATTGGGTCCACAGGATGAGATTAGTTCAAAGCAGGGTTATTAAAAAGTCTTGGAAAACAACACGATTCGGGGCTCTGGGTCAGCAGAATACAAACATACACATACTGCTGCAATTTCAACTGAATCGCGCCACCAAAAACCGCCCTGTACCAGCCCCAGGGGCAATCAATGGCAAGCATAAGCTGTGATCCTAATTAATGTGCAACTGGCACCTTAAACACAATACATATACAGTATAGGAATAGGAAATATATATTTCAGATGGTCTATCTATACAGGAATAAGGTTTCATACCGGTGAGAGTGGCCAGTTTGCTGAAAACAGAGGCTGTACAAAAAAATACACCCTTATTTAAAAAAATGACCACTTATAATGTTTGCCAGTAAAATAAACCCCCCTTGCAATTTGTGCTAGTACAAAAATGCTCCCTTATAATGTGTGGCAGTACAAAAATACTCCCTTATGCATGCTGCCAAATAAAAATAATTAACTCAAATACTTTCATTCTGCTGTCAACGATGCAGTGCAAGACACAGACTTCTTCTATTCTGTGCCCTGAGCTCTATGCAGCCCGGCCCAGGCAGCGTGATATTAATGACACTGGCCTCAGATAGGCTACAAGAACTAGGACTAATATTAGAGGAAATGGTGGGCCAGGGAGACATCGCTCTTGTGCCCCATCGCGGCATTGAACTGTATTGCTGTCCTGAGTACAGCGATGTAGTTGAATATTTAGAGATGAGCATTTCCACAATAGAAGCGCTCATTGCCCACGGCCCTTCCACTGCCCCCTCTTGTCCCTACCTAGTGCTACCTGATGGCGATTGCCTCACCTCGCCTCATTGGTGGTGCACCTCTTGTATCACGCATACCTTAAGATGTACTTTTAGTTACAGTAGTCTTATAAATGAAAAATATCAAGTAAGAGCTAACCAGTTGTAGTGAGATCTGCCTAAAATATTCATACAGTTGACGATGACCATCATATGATCAGTGCAGGCCACCAAATTTGGTTAAAATTTACAGTGAATGATCAGAGGTATATGACCATCTTTACTGTAAAGCCACAAAGTGCAATGGTATTCAGCGTCACCAGTAGACTTCTTCCTCTGTTTTTTATTGATCTTACTAATGCCACAGGCATCCCAAATAATACAAGTTATGTATGTAGACATCCTTTAAAACTGATATAGGAATCTATTGGATTCTTTCAGGTCAATATCACCGTTTCCACCATAATATTTTACTGTAGCTAAAGGGGTACTATGAGCTCAGTGGTCATGTGCTCTTCCGGCATAGGACGCCGTTGATTGGCCATGCATGTAGGCGGCATGTCACACTTTCTGTTCGGCAAGGATCAGAAGCTTTGGAGACGGGAGTTCAGCGCTAGACCCACAGCACTCGTGACAGGTCTTTTTATTTTTTTACTTTGGCCCAGCCCAGCCCCCTGACCCTGGGTTCCTAGTTTCAGAGAATCCTTTCAAGCTGTTGTATCAGTTTCCATTGAATAAGATAACGAGAAAAGATTATGGAAATGAAACCTAAATAAAATGTGTATAGTTTGCTTATTTTCTCTCTGTACATCCTGTAGGTCCTGAAAGGCGCAGCCACCTGCTTCTATGCTTTCATCGGCTTTGACATCATAGCGACTACAGGGGAAGAGGCAAAGAGTCCCAATACTTCCATTCCATATGCTATAACTGCTTCGTTGATCACCTGTCTAACAGCATATGTATCTGTAAGTGGTCGTGGTAGCCATGTCAACCCATAACTATCAGATGTAATATATAAAGGGTATATGAAAATGTAAAATATATTCTGTGCACAGTGAGATATCATTGCTTGAAGGCCTGTACATGCCATAGATCCAGTTGACTTTCTCCATAAATGCACACACATAGCAGCTGCTACTCAAGTCCGTTATGTTTCCATAGACATAGAGATACAAACAATCATATGCAGGGGCGTAGCTAAAGGCTCATGGGCCCTGATGCAAGAGTTCAGCTTTAGCCCCCCTTCCCTCAAACCTTCGTGCTGCAAAAATTGAAACTGCACCCCCCCCCCCTCCATACCAAATTCTTAACCTAACCCCTTCTGTCCAGCCAGAGGTGTAACTTGCATACACTTTCTATAACACCGGTGTCTTCTTATGTGGCACAAGGGTCTTTGGGCCCCTCAGGCTCCTGGGTCCGGTAGCGACTGCTACCTCTGCACCCCCTATAGATACGCCCCTGATCATATGATAGTTAAATATAGTCATTACCTTTATTTTATTCTTTGTGCTGAAAACAATTGGTTCCAAGTAATTGAAATCTGCCATTTATGCTACATTTTCCTCATCTTCTAAAAAATTCAATGAAATTTTTTGCATGTCAGATAATCCACTGCTGAACATATTTAGAGATGGGATTTTCTTCAAACATGAGAGAACTGTTTATACAGATATTAACACACATTTCTACCCAGATTATGTATCATGATAATAACATGTAATTTTCCACTATACAATACTGCATTTACAACCCCCGCTGTGCAGTTAATAGTATTCTTCCATTACATATATTTTGTCCCAGACCGTTATGGAAGACAGGATGCTACTAAATTTGGCATGCTACTACACGATCATTAATACACTGTCATTCTTTTCCAAACATATTGCTGTTTTGTCTTTCTAGGTAAGTGTTATTTTAACACTAATGGTCCCATACAATATGATTGATACAGAATCACCACTGATGGAGATGTTCGTAGAACATGGCTTCTATGCTGCTAAGTTTATTGTGGCCATTGGATCAGTAGCTGGGCTCAGTGTCAGCTTGTTTGGTTCTTTGTTTCCTATGCCCAGAGTGATCTACGCAATGTCTGGTGATGGGTTGTTATTCAGGTTAGTATTACCACCTTACAAATCACTAGTCAGACCACACATGGAATGTTGTGCACAGGTTTGTGCACCAATGTACAGAAACATTGTAGTGCTTGAATGGATTGAAAATGGCTCAAGTAATAAAAGGGTTATTTCATTTAAAGTGGTTTTTCTAACTGGTGATCTGTCCTCTGGATAGGTCATCAGTATCTGATCAATGGTGGTCCAACACATGGGACCCTCACCAATCAACTGCTTGAGAAGGCTCCAGTGCTCCTGTGAGTGCCTCAGCCTTCCTGCATCTTACCAAGCACAGCTTCACACATTGTATTGCGGCTTTCCTTGGTATCGCAGCTCAGCCCCATTACCTTGAATGGGACTGAGCTGCACCTAGACTACTGACAGATGAACGTGGCATCACTGGTCCAGGCTAAGCTGTGGGTAGCCTGCAGCACTCACAGCAGCACCGGTGCCTTCTCAAACAGCTGATGTAGACATCCTCTACATCTAGAGGAAAGAAGCTTTCTACACCAACATAATAGGGGAACTGTTTTCTTCCTCCCCTGGATCAATATTGCAGGATGATAGACTGAACTGGTTGGATCTATGGGCCACATATATTAAGACTGGCGTTTTAGAAGTCGGCGGTGGATCTGCCGAAACTTCAGAGCTGTCTTACATTTAGACCTTTTTCTACGCCTAAAACAGGCATAGAAAATGGTAAATGTGACGGGGCTGCCGGCCCATCCCCTACCCTAACACAATTTTAGACCTGGCATGTGCGGGTAGAAATCACAGATTGCAGCACAACTTGCCATTGCACCACAATCTGTGACTGAAATACACCTAGTATAGCTGTAGTTCAGCTTAATAAATGACCCCCCTATATCTTTTATCAGCATTACAAACTGTGTTACATAGAACAAAGCTTGTCTGCTCTTTATAAATCTATTGTAATAATATACGTTCCTTCTTGTATTTATAGGTTTTTATCCCATGTCAGCTCTTACACAGAGACACCCATTGTGGCTTGTATTGTCTCTGGATTTCTTGCCGCCCTGCTGTCTCTACTGGTTAGTCTTCGTGATCTAATAGAAATGATGTCTATTGGAACTCTTTTAGCCTACACCCTCGTATCTGTCTGTGTCTTGTTACTGCGCTACCAGCCTGAAAGCGACATTGATGGTTTTGTGAAATTTCTTTCTGAAGAACATACCAAGAAGAAAGAAGGAATCATTGCTGATTGTGAGAAAGAAATTTGTTCTCCTATGAGTGACGGAGAGGAATTCAGTAGTCCAGCCACTAACACCTGTGGAGCAAAGAATCTACCGTCTCTTGGAGACAATGAAATGCTTATTGGTAAATCTGACAAATCCAACTACAACGTTAACCATCCAAACTATGGAACAGTAGACATGACATCAGGCATAGAGGCTGATGGGTCTGAAAACATCTACCTTTTAAAGCTGAAGAAATTCATAGGCCCACGATACTATACCATGAGAATACGGCTTGGTTTACCAGGAAAAATGGATAGGCCAACACTTGCCACAGGTCGCACAGTGACCATCTGCGTCATGCTTCTTTTTGTCTTGCTATTCATCTTCTGCTCTTTTATAATATTTGCCGCAGATTATGTTTATGACCACGTGTGGTGGGCTGTCCTGTTGGTCGTTTTGATGGTACTGCTGATCATTGCTTTGGTTTTTGTTATACTTCAACAACCGGAGAACCCTAAAAAATTGCCTTACATGGCACCATGTGTCCCATTTGTTCCTGCATTTGCAATGCTAGTCAACATTTATCTGATGCTAAAATTGTCATCCATTACATGGATCCGATTTGCTGTCTGGTGTTTTGTAGGTAAGTTGTGAACATCACCAAAAGGTGGAACCTGTATTTTTGTACTTTTATTCCCTGAATGTTTTAACCTACCACAGCATGACTAAAGCACTTTCTTAATCTACAGTATAGGGGCAATATGTAAATGAAACGTGTCTATTTAAAATAGTTTTTGAAACAGTTCATATAATTAGTTACCTAATATTGCCTATTACTTTTTCATACTGGAGTTTTGAAGGATCTTTGAAGAACTACAACATTACTGATTTGTATGCCTTGTGAAAGCCAATACGGTTTTACAGTGTCATCACATGTGACATTTAGTCAATGGGATATAACAGACAGTGAATGAACAATTTGGGTCGAAAAGTTGTTACAGAATTATACATTTTTGCTATATTTTGAAGGGCATTTTTAAGAACCAACCCATAATAAAAAAAAAAGATCTAATATATAAAGCTGAGTGTATGAATGTATGTACTGGTATGTATGTCCTCTAAAGGAATCCACACCATCGCATTTACAATCACGAAATTTTGCACAGCCTCCTCTTGTGACTCGGGGAACGTCATAGGCTATGTTTTGAGTGGAAATTTTTACCCCGCACTTTCCAATTATTTGCCAAAAAATGCACTTAGTAACCTAACCGCCAAACTACATGAGCCATTTTCTGTTACAATTTGCAGATCCGCAAAACACGGATAACGGCCACGTGCTTTCCGCAATTTCGGACCGCACATGGCCGCAACCATAATAGAAACAAGAATAGGACGTGTTCTAACTTTTCTGTGGAACGGAACCATGGATGCGGACAGTGTGTGCTATCCAAATCTTTTGCGGCCCCATTGAAATGAATGGGTCCACACCCGTTCCGCAAAATCCACAGGAGATAAGTGGTCAGTGAAGGTTCATCCACCGGAAACCCCACTGATCACAAGAATTGGGGCCCCATATCTCCTCATAAAAATGGAGCAGTGAATGAGCATGTATGCCACTGCTGTGTTCATCTGTGTGGGACTGTTAGAGATAACCGAGCACCCTGTTATCTCCAGCAAAGTGACTTATCACATTTGTTAAAAAAATGAAAAAATTCACATGGCTGTAGAAAATAATCCCTAATTCATTTCAGCACTCATGGCTGGTGTTTTCTTCTTATGGCCATCTAAACAACCTATAGCTTGGAGATGGATGGTGACAAAGCTGTCTACTTTTAATCCTTAGGATACTGGAGGTTTTTTCATTTTAATTTTTCTTCTCTATCTTCTTTGAGCCATAACTTTTTATATTTTCGTTCACATAGCTGTATGAATGCTGATTTTTTTGTGGGACAAGTTGAACTTACTAATGCCATCATTAATTATGGCATACAATGTAGCGGGAGGCGGTAAAAAAAAGTCCAAATGGGGTGGAATTGAAAAAAAACACAATTCCTCCACCATTTTACAGGTTTTGTTCCCATGGCGTTCCATTTGTGGCAAAACTGACACATGCCCTTTATTCTCTGGGTCAGTACAATTACAAAGATACCCCATATAGGTTTTCTATGTCTAAATAATGTAAAACTAAATTTAAAGAGACACTGTCAGGCCCAATAAGCATTTTTAGCTATATACAGTTGTGTTCAAAATTATTCAACCCCCACTGAAATTGAGTGTTTTGGCCAGTTTGACATTGATTTTGATCTTTTCAGTCATCTTGTTTACAATTAAATAAAAGAGGCACTTGTAAGTCAGACAAATATAACATAACATTTATAATGAAATAACCACAAATGTCTTTTCTGTGCTCACATCATTATCAGTTTTATTCAACCCCCAAGTGACATTCAATCTTAGTACTTAGTACAACATCCTTTTCCAGTTATAACAGCTTTTAAACGTGAAGCATAGCTTGACACAAGTGTCTTGCAGCGATCTATGGGTATCTTTGTCCATTCTTCATGGGCAAAAGCCTCCAGTTCAGTCACATTCTTAGGCTTGCGCGCTGCAACAGCTTTCTTTACGTCCCACCAGAGGTTCTCAATCGGATTTAAGTCTGGTGACTGGGATGGCCACTTCAAAATGTTCCAGCCTTTAATCTGCAACCATGTTCTAGTGGACTTGGAGGTATGCTTGGGATCATTGTCCTGTTGAAAGGTCCAACGTCTCCCAAGCCTCAGGTTTGTGACGGACTGCATCACATTTTCATCCAATATCTCCTGGTACTGAAGAGAATTCATGGTACCTTGCACACGCTGAAGCTTCCCTGTACCTGTTCTGGCATGGAGGCCTTCATTACGCAGTGTGTGCCTTATTGTCTGAGCTGAAACTTCAGTACCCACATCTAACAAATCTTTTTTCAGTTCCTCAGCAGTCACACGGGGACTTTTCTCCACTTTGCGCTTCAGGTAGCGCACAGCAGTCGAAGTCAGCATCTTCTTTCTGCCACGACCAGGTAGCCCTTTGCCTTAATTTTGCGAATGATGCTTCCTATGGTGTCTCTTGGTATGTTTAACATCTTTGCAATCTTCATATAGCCATGCCCTTCCTGTGAAGATAAATCACCTCTTCTCTTGTCTTCCTGGACCATTCTCTTGACTTCACCATGTTTGTAAACACAGCAGTAAATGTCTAGAAGGAGCTGAGTATCACAGTCCTTTTAAATCTGCCTAATTGGTGCTTATTATGCTTGATTGCTGCTCCTTGACATCCACAGGTGTTTTCAATACCTAATCGAAAACACTTGAATGATCCTCTGTTCTTAGGAGCAGTAGTCTTTAAGGGGTTGAATAATTGTGTCAATGAAGAAATCACAAAAAAAACATTTAATACTGTATTACAAAAACAATTGATGTCATTTTAGTTGCATTTGGTTCTTTAAAAAGTCCCTGTAAGATTTCATTCTGAATACAATTACAAACGTACACTAAATTCCCTAAAAACCTTTACAGCATTGGGGGTTGAATAATTTTGAACACAACTGTATATGCAGGCATAGGTCTTCTAATGTGTATTAAAAACATATAAGTATACCCCCTGTCCACCTTATAAATACAGTAAAATCATGTTTGATAACCTGATAGAATCGATCTCCTTTGCGCCCAAGGGGCGGTGTTTCAGCTCCACTTGTGCCCAGTCGCGCCCCACCCGCCGTTTTCAAGCGCCGCCCAGCTCATCAATATTCACTTCGCTGGGCAGCTTCTGCTGTCCCCGACGCAGGTGCTTTTTCACACATATCTGCAGCAAGACATGTAGTGGCTGTGATTGCAAAGCCAGCGCAGGCGCAGCTGAAGCCGCCTCAGCAATGTTTATGGGACGTAGGCGCAGTATCACTGTGGCCACTGGGAGTACCGGGCAAGGTATCCCGCGCATGCCCAGAAGCTGCAAGTGAGGCCGATGCCCATAGCTTTCTATTGGGCATGCGTGGGATCTCGGAGTGTCGGGGACAGCAGAAGCCGCCTAGCGAAGTGAATAATGATGAGCTGGGCGGCGCTTGAAAACGGCGGTTGGGGCGCGGCTGGGCACAAGTGGAGCTGAAACGCCGCCCCTTGGGTAACCTTAGTGATTCTATCAGGTTATCAAACATGATTTTACTGTATTTATAAGGTGGACAGGGGGTATACTTATATGTTTTTAATACACATTAGAAGACCTATACCTGCATATACAGTACAGACCAAAAGTTTGGACACACCTACTCATTCAAAGAGTTTTCTTTATTTTCATGACTATGAAAATTGTAGATTCACACTGAAGGCATCAAAACTATGAATTAACACGTGGAATTATATACATAACAAAAAAGTGTGAAACAACTGAAAATATGTCATATTCTAGGTTCTTCAAAGTAGCCACCTTTTGCTTTGATTACTGCTTTGCACACTCTAGGCATTCTCTTGATAAGCTTCAAGAGGTAGTCACCTGAAATGGTCTTCCAACAGTCTTGAAGGAGTTCCCAGAGATGCTTAGCACTTGTTGGCCCTTTTGCCTTCACTCTGAGGTCCAGCTCACCCTAAATCATCTCGATTGGGTTCAGGTCCGGTGACTGTGGAGGCCAGGTCATCTGGCGCAGCACCCCATCACTCTCCTTCATGGTCAAATAGCCCTTACACAGGCTGGAGGTGTGTTTGGGGTCATTGTCCTGTTGAAAAATAAATGATGGTCCAACTAAACGCAAACCGGATGGAATAGCATGCCGCTGCAAGATGCTGTGGTAGCCATACTGGTTCAGTATGCCTTCAATTTTGAAGAAATCCCCAACAGTGTCACCAGCAAAGCATTCCCACACCATCACACCTCCTCCTCCATGTTTCACGGTGGGAACCAGGCATGTAGAGTCCATCCGTTCACCTTTTCTGCGTCGCACAAAGACACGGTGGTTGGAACCAAAGATCTCAAATTTGGACTCATCAGACCAAAGCACAGATTTCCACTAGTCTAATGTCCATTCCTTGTGTTCTTTAGCCCAAACAAGTCTCTTCTGCTTGTTGCCTGTCCTTAGCAGTGGTTTCCTAGCAGATATTCTACCATGAAGGCCTGATTCACACAGTCTCCTCTTAACAGTTGTTCTAGAGATGTGTCTGCTGCTAGAACTCTGTATGGCATTGACCTGGTCTCTAATCTGAGCTGCTGTTAACCTGCGATTTCTGAGGCTGGTGACTCGGATGAACTTATCCTCCGCAGCAGAGGTGACTCTTGGTCTTCCTTTCCTGGGGCGGTCCGCATGTGAGCCAGTTTCTTTGTAGCGCTTGATGGTTTTTGTGACTGCACTTTGGGACACTTTCAAAGTTTTCCCAATTTTTCGGACTGACTGACCTTCATTTCTTAAAGTAATGATGGCCACTCGTTTTTCTTTACTTAGCTGCTTTTTTCTTGTCATAATACTAATTCTAACAGTCTATTCAGTAGGACTATCAGCTGTGTATCCACCTGACTTCTCCACAATGAAACTGATGGTCCCAACCCCATTTATAAGGCAAGAAATCCCACTTATTAAACCTGACAGGGCACACCTGTGAAGTGAAAACCATTTCAGGTGACTACCTCTTGAAGCTCATCAAGAGAATGCCAAGAGTGTACAAAGCAGTAATCAAAGCAAAAGGTGGCTACTTTGAAG
Organism: Bufo gargarizans; assembly: GCF_014858855.1. NCBI lineage: Eukaryota > Metazoa > Chordata > Amphibia > Anura > Bufonidae > Bufo > Bufo gargarizans. The sequence goes on from NC_058083.1 coordinate 180,932,197, forward strand.
AACCTAGAATATGGCATATTTTCAGTTGTTTCACAATTTTTTGTTATGTATATAATTTCACATGTGTTAATTCATAGTTTTGATGCCTTCAGTGTGAATCTACAATTTTCATAGTCATGAAAATAAAGAAAACTCTTTGAATGAGAAGGTGTGTCCAAACTTTTGGTCTGTACTGTATATAGCTAAAAATGATTATTGGGCCTGACAGTGTCCCTTTAAACTTTGAAAAAAACATTTTTTTTACATCACCATTTTTGTTTTACATCACCATATTCTGACCCCCCTAACTTTTTTATAGTTATATCTACTAAGCTGTGTGGAGGCTCATTTTTTTCCGGGACAATCTGTAGTTTTTATTGATACCATTTTGGAGTGTGTGTGAGTTTGATCACATTTTATAAAAAAATTTGGGAGAAGCAATGAAAAATGGCAGATGTGGCTATTTTGACCCTTTTTCCGTTATTCCATTTGCCGTATTGGAAACATATTTTTATATTTTAATAGTATGAGCGTTTTCTGTGATGGTGATACCCATGATTTTTTTATTTTTTGTTATTTAGGTACGGTATTAATTTTTTTATTATATGGAAAGGGGGCGATTTAAACTTTTATATATTTTTTTTATATATATATTTTTTGATATTTTTTTACTTTTTTGTAATGATTTTGAAGCTTGTATGTGGGCATACAAAATCAATTTTTTTTATTTTGAACAATCAGGGATTTTTAAAATGCATTTATTACTGATTATTGATCATTTCTTTTGTTGTCCGCCACCTGGTCGCCAGAATAAGAATTGCAGCATGAATGCCCTCAGCCTCTTCAGCAAGGCTGAGCGCATTTAAATCAATTATCGGCATCCTCATTGGCCACAGAGGATGCCGGTATCGAGCCCGGAAGCGCGAGCATCTGGGTTTTTGACCCTTTAGATGCCGTGATCTCACTTGATCACGGCATCTAAAGGCTTTAATTACCACGATCAGTATTATTGCTGGTCACCGTAATTAACCACAGATCTCTGCTGTTTGTAACAGCAGAGACCTGCCGTCCTTGTTTGCCTATTTCTCCAGCACCATATATGTACGGCGCTGGTAGCAAATGGGTTAATTAGGTCTGTTAATAGGTAAAGAAAAAAGTAGAATATATACATTTAAATTTCATAGTAGCCATAAGAGTAGGTATATGGTTATTAGGACACCAGTCATGTGTTAAATTGGTCTGATATAATGTACTGCATTACTTTTTTTTATTTTCTTTTTTTTAATTAATTTTCTCAAAAAACAACACTGTGTACACTTCAATATAACAAAGAAGGGGGGGACACAATACATCTTCAAATTCATCTCAAAATGTATAATCTTCTTAATATACATTAATAATGAGTTCCTGGCCAACCACATTCCCCTGTAAATCAATGTCAATCTATATAGGGCCCCGGGCGGTCTACTCATCTCCCTCCTTCCATAAATAAATAAATAAGAAATTCCTACCCAATCTCCCACCCCCCCTCCCATTCCAACCCCCCCAGGCCAGGCCACGGCCGTCGTGGGTGCGCTGGGCGACTCCCAACTCCCCTCCAATCTGATTCTTACTATGCCCACAAACACTGTAGAGCATAGAATGTACTTCCACCTGAATTTCCCTTGAATTTCCACCTAGATTTTATCATATTCGGTCGACAGCTCCACTCCAGCCATTCTCCTTCAGCTGTTTCTCCCCCCTCCGGTGCATGAGGCAAATTTAATATCCTCAAATTCCTAGACTCTGTGCATAAGTCTTTCCCACTCCAGTAGGGAAGGAGACCTGTACATCATCCATTTCCTGAGTATTAATACCTTAGCCACCAGGAATCCCTTCAACCAAAAGTTCTGTACACTTTTCAGTGTTCTAGTTTTGCACTCCGGGGGAATTATCCCGAGAATAACAAACTCGATGGTTGGAGGGAAGCTATTCTCCGCTAATAAACCCATACCCTGAAGTATACTGTGCCAGAAAGTTTTTAAAGCCGGACAGCTCCAAAGCATATGGACATATCCGGCTGCAGGGTGCAGACATTTCAGGCAACCATATTTTTTCCCATCTCCCTTTTTGGAGAGGAGATCTGGAGTGAGATATAGCAGATTTATTATTTAAAATTGTGTCAACTGATTTTGACGTGAACGAGAAGCCTTCTTAATATTTTTATATGCCTCCCGCCACTGTAGAGAGTTGCTTAACCCTAAATCTGCTTCCCATTTACCAACACTCTTAAATTTAAGAACAGTGCTTAATTCCTTTCTAAGTCTAGTGTAAATTTCTGATACCCGAAATTTTTTCCATACGAATTATAACAAAAAGATAGCAGTGTCTGTGTCCCCATTGTTTGAGAAATTTTATGTCGCGTGTATGCAAATGCGTGTTTAAGTTGAGCATATCTATACTGACTTATTACCGTGATGGGTCTCTAGTGAAATATTTCCCCTAAAAGTTTTAATTTGCCAAGACTACAGATATGTGACAGCTTCGTTATCCCTCTCCGAGTCCAATAATTATTATCATTTAGAGCGAGAAATTCATTGAAGAAGGGGTTGTCCCATAACAGGGTGAATTCCTGAGCCTGAGTGATCTGCAGAATAGACTTGGTCTTATTCCATACTTTCTGTAGCATTGAACTTATCGGGCACATGCCTAAGAGACCGGTTTCTAGTGTACTAAAAATATTCACTATAGGGTATGTCTGTTGATGGGTAAAGTAAGATAGCAGCATGCCATCTCCCACATTAATGCACCATTGCAGTTGGGAGGCAAGGTAGTATCCCTGAAAGTAAGGTAGACCAAGCCCTCCCTCACTTTCGGCCAAGGACAAGTATCGTTACTTAATGCGAACCCTTTTCCTGCCCCATATTAGATCATTAATCAGTCTATCGATCAAGTTAAAAAAAACTTCCTCGATCCATATGGGGCAGGGGCTGATCACATACAATATCCAGGGCAACAAAATCATTTTGATCAATGCTATTCTATTGATCTGTGAGAGGGGGAGTTTCTGCCAAACCCTAACCCTCTCTTTTACTTTATTTATCAGGGGGGTAATATTTAATTTATCATAGTCCCTTACTGAGTTCCCAATCTTTATCCCCAAATATTCCAAATGGTCTGTTGGAGATAGTACCTTCACCTTTACTGCATTTTGTGGGGGCTCGCGGTTCAGAGGTAGGAGGACGGATTTAGACCAGTTTATCTCATAGCCGGCAACCCGGCTAAACTCGTCTATAATTTGCATAACCCGTGGAACAGTTCTCCAGACGTCATTTAAATAGAGCAATACATCGTCTGCATACAGACTGATCTTGTCCTCCGTCCCCCCCACTCCGAACCCCGCAATTCCCTCATCCGCTCTGATCCTGCAAGCCAGGGGTTCCATAAAAATTGCAAAGAGCAGTGGCGAGAGTGGGCAACCCTGCCGAGTGCCACGTTGCAAACAGATAGAGGGTAAAATCACTCCATTAATATTAATTCTAGCCATGGGGCCATTGTATAACATTTTGACCCACTCAATAAAGTTAACCCCCAAATTCATTCTATGCATAGTCCGCCAGAGAAAGGGCCACTCCACCCTATCAAAAGCCTTAGCGGCGTCAAGGGACAAGATGGAGTGGTTTACCTCCTATCCTGATAATTAAAAAGATAGGCGAGTGATCTGAAATTCCATGGATCTCATATTTCATTTTTAAAATTAAAGGGATCATCTCGCTATCAGCCAGAGCAATATCAATTCTGGACATGGCGCTGTATGTCTTATTAAAACATGAAAAAACCTGTTTATTACCATACAACGCCCGCCAGATATCCATTAGTCCTGTTTCCTTACAAAAACCTCTAAACAATGGTTGTTTTCCGGCGTTGTATCTTACAGCGTTAGATATTCTATCCAATTCAGGGTCTAGAACACAGTTAAAATCCCCGGATACTAATAGCGGGCACCGCTCTTTACTGTAAACAAACGTGGCCAAATGATTCAAAACTCTCATAGCAAACGGAGGGGGGATGTACACAAAGGCCAGTATGCAATTTCGACCGTTCCATCGACCATATAAAAAAATATAACTCCCGCGGCGTCAATCCGATGTTCCAAAGGAACGAAATCTACGTTTCTATGGACATATACACTGACCCCGCGGGAGTATGACGAAAAGCTAGAGTGGAACTGGTGCGACGCCCATTTTTTGTTCAGATGAACGGGGATCTCGGGTGCTGCATGTGTTTCCAGTAATGCAACTATTGCGGGAAGGTGTCGGGAGATCAAATCAAACACTATAACCCGTTTTGTTCTATCCCCAAGCCCGCGTACATTCCACGTTAACACTTTTTCATTCATTGCGTTTTGGAGCTAAACAAGGGAGTCAACCAGCAACACCCAGCGATGACCCTGGCCATGCCCTAATGGAAAGGGGGCGATTTAAACTTTTATATATTTTTTATTTTTTATATATTTTTTTACTTTTTTTTTTCTTTTTTGTAATGATTTTGAAGCTTGTATGTGGGCGTACAAAATCAATTTTTTTAATTTTGAACAATCAGGGATTTTTTTAATGCATTTATTAATGATTATTGATCATTTCTTGTGTTGCCCGCCACCTGGTCGCCAAAATAAGAATTGCAGCATGAATGCCCTCAGCCTCTTCAGCGAGGCTGAGCGCATTTAAATCAATTATCGGCATCCTCATTGGCCACAGAAGATGCCGGTATCGAGCCCGGAAGCGCGAGCATCTGGGTTTTTGACCCTTTAGATGCCGTGATCTCACTTGATCACGGCATCTAAAGGCTTTAATTACCACGATCAGTATTATTGCTGGTCACCGTAATTAACCACAGATCTCTGCTGTTTGTAACAGCAGAGACCTGCCGTCCTTGTTTGCCTATTTCTCCAGCACCATATATGTATGGTGCTGGTAGCGAATGGGTTAATTAGGCCTGTTAATAGGTAAAGAATAAAGTAGAATATATACATTTTAATTTCATAGTAGCCATAAGAGTAGGTATATGGTTATTAGGACACCAGTCATGTGTTAAATTGGTCTGATATAATGTACTGCATTTCTAAAAATGACTGGAAGGATTTTCTTTTGGTGACCCATTGTATGGCATAGGCAGGTTTATGCATTGGAGGCACTTCATATTACACTATGCAATAATTGCAGGTTTATTCCCTTCTCTGTAGAGCTTAGTAGCAGATGGCTCTTCTAGTGAAATGTATATAACGGGAATATTTACCTGTATTTGCTACCTATTCTTCTTTACCAAGCATAATTGGTTACTATTGAATTACTGTATAAATTCACATTGAGCCAACAAAAAATTCACACTGACAAGCTGAAGTTTGTTTCTTTTTTTGCCTTGTACCCCATGGAGTTCAGGACACATTGTAAAGGGCATGGAGATTTCCTTTACATTTCTTTCACTGTGTTCACAGGTATACATAGCAATTAAATATTCACTTCTGCCAACATTTCATCTCTCTGAGTCCTTGGCTTGCAGCTGGGAATAATGAATTCTGCATATATAATGGTACATAAAAGAGTAACACACATAAAAGGCAATTAATACATTATTTTTTCAGTGACTAATAATCTCGTCAGATTGTTTGGTTATAAAGAGTCATCAAACAGCGACCATCAGAGCAGATAGTTGCAGTTATAATTGGGCATTCACAGGACAGCGCTCACCATGACTCGGACAAGATAGAGCCTCATTAAATTTCTATGAACAGAACTTTGCTCATATGCCATCTGGCACTGCTAGACCTGAGGCTTGTGTGCACATCAGAAGATTTCTCTAACACTCATCATGCATATTTAATTTGTGGAGCTGTCAGCGATAAAATAATTTTGCATCTCAATCAACATATTATCTGCCTGAGGAGGCCAACTATCATGATAGGGATTTGTCATCAAAAGTCAAACATATGTGCCCTAAACCCAAATCCTCTTTATTGCAATGTAGGTAAACATGAGAAGAGGAAAGGGACTTGGAAGGGCTCTTCAGGTTAACGTGCCCTTGTATTTTCACAGTTTCGATTCTGGATATCTTCCAAGAGCTCATTCATTTAATATGCATGTAGCAACTGGACACCTAAGGAATTTATCCTCTTGTGATAGCATCTAATGATATATGGTGGAACATGGTGCTCACAATGAGGGTGCCTCTGCCAGGACAACAGTCACAAGTAATTTATTATCTAAAACATGATGACGTTGAATGGAATAATTATAAAATTCTGCACTATTTCTCAAGTGGTTGTACAATATTAGAAAAAAATAGAATTATTTTCTTCCGTAAACAGCACCACTCATGTACAGATATAGTTCATAGACAACAATAGTGCTGTTTCCAGAAGGAATTCTGGCCCTTCATTTAATCCCATACAACCTGTTGAAGGATATATTTCAACCAGTTTTATTTTTAAAGGGAATGTATTACGAGTAGTGTTGGGCGAGCATGCTCGGCCAAACACCATTTTCACTCGAGCATTGCGATGCTTGGCACATAGCGGTGTTCGGCCGAGCACCGCGTGTGCTCGAGCACGATGCTCTAATCTCTTCCCTGCACGTTTGTTGCCTATAAACATGCGGGAAAGTACTGTCCCTCAGTGTAATGCCGTAGCCATGTTGGTTACTAGCATTACAGTTATTTCCTGGCCGATATGCGTTCTCGGGTGCTATATAGTGGTGCATACTAACAGACGGGGAAGTGGCCGCGCTTCCGATGGTGCACGCAGAGGCCGTGGCCCTGGGCACGGTGAAACTGTGCCTGCTGCCAGAGCACAAGAAACACACTCATCCACAATACCTAGCTTCATGTCCCAGTATGCAGGGCGGCACAGGACACCACTCTCGAAATCACACCAGTGCGACCAGGTGGTCCGTTGGATTGCAGCAGATAATGCTTCCAGTCAGTTAAGTACCACCCTGTCTTACACAAAGTCCAGTCTCAGTAGCTAAGAGTCTGGCCAACAGAATCCTCACCCTGATCCTCCTTCCTCCTACCATGGAGAGTCTTGCTAAACAAGTGATCCCACACTTGGATATTCAAAGGAGATCTTTTCAGCGACATTCCTTGATTTGGGCCTCTTGCCAAGCCCGCTTGAAGAGGGACATGAGGAGACCTTGTGCACTGATTCCTAAACTCTTGAGCATCCACAGTCAGAAGAAGATGACGGTGGGGAACGGCAATTAGTGTTTCACAAGGTGGATGATGATGATGAGACACAGTTGCCAATAAGTTAACAGCAATTAGTGTCTCAAGAGATTGATGATGAGGATGAGACACAGTTGTCAATAAGTAAGGTTCTTGTTAGGTCAACAAGTCAGGAGGATGACCAGAGTGAGGAACTGGAAGAGGAGGACGATAAAATCACTGACCCAACCTGGGTAGGTGGCAAGCCGAGCGAGAACAGCAGTACAGAGGGGGAGGGATCCGCAGCACCGCAGCAGGCTGGAAGAGGCAGTGGGGTGGCAAAAGGGAGAGGGGGGGCCACACCAAACAGGCCTGCAACTGTTCCCCGGAGCACCCCTTTGCAGCAATCTACCTTGCCAAGGGGTAGGTGATCAACAGTCTAGCGCTTTTCTGAGGAAAGTGCGGACGATAAAAGAATTGTCATTTGCAACCTGTGAAATACCAAAATGAGCAGGGGCGTGAACACTAGCAACCTCACCACCAGCATGATCTGCCACATGGCATCAAAGCACCCTAATAGGTGGCCGGAAACACCTGGGTCCACAATCAGTGTCTGAGGTTACACCACTGCCTCCTCTTCTCCTGTGTTACGTGCTGGCCAATCCCCTATCCAAGACGCAGACTCGGATGCCTCCCGCCCTGCACCTGGACCTTCGCAAGCACCATCAGCTAGCACATCCACTTATGTGTCCAGGCGCAGCTTACAGATGTGAACAAAAGCGCAAATACCCAGCCACCCACAGGCCATAGCACTAAATGCGCACCTTTCCAAATTGCTGGCCCTGAAAATGTTGCCATTTAGGCTTGTGGACACTGAGTCTTTCCACAGCCTGATGGCGGCGGCTGTCCCTCGTTACTCAGTCCCCAGCCGCCACTATTTTTCCCATTGTGCCGTCCCCGCCTTACACCAGCATGTGTCCCATAACATCACCAGTGCCCTGACCAACGCAGTTATTGGACACACATGGACAAGTGCTTTTGGCCAGGGATGCTATATTTCCCTGACGGCACACTGGATGAACGTTATGGATGCAGGGAGCGAGTCGTACCCTGGGATTGCGGGCCCTTCTTCCATCAGGATTTGCTTAGGTAACAAACAGCACAAGGCCGCAGTGCTGTGGCAGGGTATAAGGGACCAGACTGAGTTGTGTCTGATAATGGCTGTAACTTGGTGGCGGCTTTGGAGCTCGGCAAGCTCACACACATATCATGCCCAGCCCACGTGTTCAACTTAGTGTTTCAGCGGTTTCTCAGAACCTACCCAAATTTGCCTGAGCTACTGGTGAAGGTGCGCCGCGTGAGTGCCCATTTCCAAAAGTTATCTACAGCTGTCGCCGGTCTGGCAACGCTGCAGCAGTGCTTGCAATTGCCAGCTCACTGACTGTTGCGCGACGTTAGCACGCGCTGGAACTCCACGTTCCACATGTTGGCCAATCTTTGTGAGCAGCAGAGGGCAGTAGTGAAATACCAGCTGCAACATGGTTGTCGCCTTTCCAGTCAGCTTCCGCTCTTCACAAGCGACGAGTGGGCATGGATGTCTGACCTCTGTGAGGTTTTACACAACTCTGAGGAATCAACACAGATGGTGAGCGGCGATGCCGCTATTATCAGCTTGACCATCCCACATCTGTATCTACTGAAATTCTCGCTGCTCACAATGAAGGTGGACGCTTTGCATATTGAAGAGGTGAAAATGGGGGAAGACAGTACACAGGGTGATAGCCAAACCACCCTCCGTTCGTCTTCTCAGCACGAATTGGATGATGAGGAGGAGGAGCAGGAGAAGGTTGCCTCCGCTACAGAGGGTAGTACCCATAGCAGGTTTATCCCATCTGTTCAGCGTGGATGGGCTGAAGAGGATGAGGGGATTGAGAGTCATCCTCCTGATGAGGACAGCAAAGTTGTGTCTGTTGGGACTCTGGCACACATAGCTGACTTTATGTTATGCTGCCTTTGCCGTGACCATCGCTTTGTACGCATTTTGGCCAACACCGATTACTGGTTGTTCACCCTTTTTGACCCCCGCTACAAAGAGAACTTCTCATCTCTCATTCCTGTGGTGGAGAGGACTAGCGAAATGGTGCAATACCAGAAGGACCTTGTGGCAAAATTGCTCCAAAAATTTCCAGCTGACAACGCTGGCGGCAGAGTATGTAGTTCCTTGGGCAACCAAGGAGGGGAGACGAGGGGAACACGCAGCAGTTCCAACAGAGTCAGGGCAGCACTCTCCAAGGCCTGGGACAGTTTCATGACACCCCACCAGCACCCTCACTCTGATGCGCGGCCTAGTGTCACAAGGAGGGAAAAGTTTTGGAAGATGGTAAAGGAGTACATAGCAGACCGTGTCAGCGTCCTCAGCGATCCCTCTGTGCCTTACAACTATTGGGTGTCCAAGCTAGACACATGGCACGAACTGGCGCTCTATGCCTTGGAGGTGCTGGCCTGCCCTGCCTCCAGCCTTTTGTCAGAGCGTGTATTTAGTGCTGATGGGGGCATAATAACTAATAAGCGCATCCACCTGTCAACTGCAAATGCTGACAGGTTGACTCTTATCAAAATGAACAAGGCCTGGATTGCCCCTGACGTCTCTACTCCACCAGAGGAAAGCGGCTGAACATAAAGGCACTTTAAATGTGGCTTTTATGGTGTATTGAATACACTGTATTCCCATGCACCCAAAAAAGGGTATATGGGTCAATCTTCTTTTTCTCCTCTTCCTCCTCCATCATATCAACATGCTTATTAGGCTGCCCTCGCTCCTAATGTTTTAGAGGGTCAGCTCAGCAGCAGGCCCTCACCCCTAATGTTTTAGAGGGTCAACTCAGCAGCAGGCCCTCGCCCCTAATATTTGAGATGGTCAGATCAGCAGCAGACCCTCGCCCCTAAAGTTTTAGAGGGTCAGCTCAGCAGCAGACGCTCACCCCTAATGTTTTAAAGGGTCAGATCAGCAGCAGGCCCTCGCCCCAAATTTTTTAGATGGTCAGCTCAGCAGCAGGCCCTCGTCCAAAATGTTTTAGATGGTCACCAGCAGGCCCTTTCTCCTAATGTTTTTGAGGGTCACCAGCAGCCCATCAATCATAATTTTTCAAGGGTGTGTATGATGCCCTCCTTTACGTGTAATAAAGAGTATATTGGAGTGCCGGTTCCTTGTAATTTTTGGCAGCCCTTTCACTTAGTGCATAGGCTTTATGAGTGTAGGAGTCCCACTACCTGAACAATTGTACCACAATGTGAATGAGGTCCATCTTTATGTGATATACAGGTTGTATCGCAGTGCCTCTTCCTTGTAATTTTTGGCAGCCTTCAGACTTGCACTTTATATACAAGTAAATATACAGGAAAGAAAGTTTCCAAACAATTTTTCCTCTAAAATCGATTTTATCTTCGGTTTTGTGTGTATTATTGTCAGTCTGTAAAAGTGGCGTACTACTCGGACAACATCATTCCCAGCAGCGACCGTGGAGTCCAAGATGGATCCAGACATCCTCCCCATACTGTTCCCGAACCATTTCAGTGGTTGTTTCCATCAATTTCTGTCCTTTTCATATGAACCAGACACCCTCCCCTCTTCAGAGCAGGGGGTGCCTGGTTTAATGCTCGGGTTCTCACATTGACTTCCATTGTGCTCTGGTGTTCTGTAGAGCACCTGAGCATCCCAAAGTGTTCTACTCGAGCACCCAAGCACTTTGATGCTCGATCAACACTAATTATCAGTATTTGTTCATTTGTTTCTGTACATGATGACTGATGGGGCTATGTTGCCTGAGCTGTTGCTAGCACTTGGAAATATACTTTACAGCAGCCACATAGACGATAGGCACAATAGACTGGAGACTCATTGACCTCTATTCTAGACATACTGTGTGACCATGCAGACAGAGGTCATTGTGCAAGGCGGGGAAGCTGTGTCTATCACCTGTTGTGAATGATGGATGCTGTGTTTTCTGTATATAGGTGTTATCTGTTATTGTAATTCTGCCTGTAATGATAATGAAATGACTGCGGAAAAGTGATCTCTACCATACAGAGCAGTGTTAGCCTATTATGAGGCTTGGTGGCCAGTGCAAAACTGCAGGATTTTAGGAAGTTTTTAAGTGGCAGACACACAGTTTGGCCTGTCACTAAGAATTTAACATGAAATAGTTAAACTGTTCAGTGGGAAGCCTGCACTGAACTAATGCATTCATGATATGTGGGTTTAACCCTATCCCCCCTTTCCAGGTGCTGAATGACAGGTTTTTCTGTATTACTGTGCATATGGAGAAATGTCAGCAGCTGGCAGGTAGGAGAGGGCATGGTTAAGCTCATGTTTTACAAATACATTGGACTCTTTACTTCATGCTGGACTCCTCGCTTTGATCTTTTACTTGTGAGTACTTCAAAATTAGCTCATGTGAACTCCTTATTGACAGACCACTGAAATCATGTGTGTCTCACTACATTATGTTGTCCTCAGAAGGGGCCTGACTGGTTCTCTTAAACTACGTTGTCTATTTTCAAAGGGGTAAATGTTCAACTTTACTGAGGGTACTTTCACACTTGCGTTGTTGGATTCCAGCAGGCAGTTCCGGCACTGGAACTGCCTGCTGGATCCGGCAATCTGTATGCAAACATATACCATTTGTAGGCGGATCCGTCTCACAAATGCATTGCAATACCGGATCCGTCTCTCCGGTTGTCATCCGTAAAAACGGATCCAGTATTTATCTTTTTCATACTTTAAAGGTCTGCACATGCGGATTGCTCTCCATTCAGAATGCATTAGGATAAAATTGATAATTTTTTTTCCGGTATTGAGCCCCTAGGATGGAACTCAATACCGGAAAAGTTAAATGCAAGTGTGAAAGTACCCTTACAGTATTTATTATAATCAGATAACAAGGAAAAGCAGGGGAAACAGGAAAGAACATTTTATGAAAATATTAAGCAGTTATTTGACAATTTGATTTGTTTAAAGGTAATAAAAATGTCACACTTCCATCATCATCACTAATAGTATATTATATTCTTTCTGTGATCCCATAGGCTTGCTGATATATTTTGGCTATGGCATGTGGAACAGCACCTTGGAAATTAGTGCAAGAGAAGAGGTTCTCCACCAGAGCACGTACCAGAGATATGATGTTGACGACACCTTTTCAGTAGAGGATGGCTTATCCTACCCTCCCGAAGAAGAAAAATCCCAGGACTGGGGTAGTGCAGATACAAAAGGATACTACTATCAGCAGACAGGGGAGGCACAAGACAGCAACCGGTCAAGCAGCAGACCGAAAAGTAAAGGAAAGCATAAACAAGACTTTGATGCTTTGATTGCCAATGAGGAGTTAGACTACCCAGAATAACCATTAGCACATTGTGTTTGTGATCCACCTCAATTGTGGCCTAAAACGCAACAGCTTCACAGGCCCTGTATGGGGATTCTCTCCTCTCTCATGCAGTGTACTGCTTACTAAGTTGTAAAAAAGTGTTTAATGTTTTGCTGATTTTCCTTTCCATACATTTCAGGCCTACATTATCTTCGTTTGTTTTATTATATTATAATGAGGATAGTCCAAAACAATACAGAGTAAAACTTCCTTTCTCATGGTTGAAATACAGTTGGCAGTTCTTCAATTGATGTTTCCTATTTATCTAGAATTTATATATTTATAAAAAAGAAAAACTTTCATTATGATTTTGGAAAAGAGAAGGTCCAGAGAACGGTTAGGCATGGGGAAGATGTAATGGTCCGAAAATAGAGGTGACATTATAAAACCAAAGTAATTACATACATACATACATACATTGTGCTGCAGTGTAAAATATATGGCTTTGGATTTCTATTGTGCTTGTCTAGCATAGGATAGTCATAGACGTAGGGGAATTATGCAGGATAGTTAAAACCTGTACATACAAAACTTTGGCAAAGACGACTAGTTGGGAAATTCCACTTGTAAAATATGTAATGGCATCATAATGAGGATGGAAAGTGTCCTATCAGAATGTTTCAGACACATAAGCTCAACTATGATGTGTAAATCCATCCTGGTACAGCCAACAATCAAACTATATAAGTATGTGGTATGAATGGAAGGATATTTGCATTGTTCTCATGCAAAAAGGATGATGTGGGCAGTAGTTTCTGGCCTTGGAGATTCCAAATGTTTGTTCAATAGGATGTAGTGCCCAAAGAACCTACCAGAAGTAATAGGAAGAATTTAAAGTAGGAGTTTTATGAAAGCACAATTATTTGTTATTGAAATGGTTCTACAAAGATGGAGGATGGAGAAAAATCAGGGGTGGACTAAAAGTAACATGGTTTTCATGCATATAAAAGGGTATTACCATCTCGGATATTTATGGCATAGCAATAGTATATACCAGTGATGCCCAACCTATGGCCCACGGGCCACATTTGGCCCGCAAAGCTGTATCATGCGGCCCATGCAGTGACCGAAGGCGGAGGTTGCGCAAAGTTGCAGAAGAGACGAGCCTGCGCCACCATTCTTAATTATACTGTGGGGCAGTACTATTATTAGTTTTGCGGCGACTGAAGACCGCATCTCCCCACACCCACCCATACAGCCCCCCTCAGGACTCTCAGCCAGGCATTATAGCATGTCAAAGGAGAAGGTGAGGACGAGTCAGATGGGAGCAGGAGGTCTATGGAGGATGTGACTGGTGAGGTGTGGTAGTGGTGGAAGTGATTGGACCTGAGCCTATTTCTTAATATGTGATTACTATGTCTGGTGCCCGTGTGCGAGGACTCATTATATTGCACCACAATACATTTCTAGAGAGAGTTTCCTGCATTCCACTCCTTAGTTTTGCTATGCCCAGAGATGTGTCACCTTCACAGTAATGCTCACATGCTCCCTTCACAGTGGTAATGCCCAGATGTGCCCCCTTCACAGTAGTAATGCTCACATGTACCCCCTTCACAGTGGTAATGCTCACATGTACCCCCTTTACAGAAAAAATGCCCAGATATTTGCTCCTTCACAGTAGTAATGCTCACACGTGCCCCCTCTTTCTGTCAAAGCTACCTGGTTATGGCCCACGAAATGTATAGTTTCACAGTTCAGACAATAACCCGTCTGCAGGTATACCATGTCTAGTGAGGCCCTCAGATGAAAAATGGTTGGGCACCACTGGTATATACCATAAATGTCTGATTGGTTCGGGCTCCACCTCTGGGACCCGCTGCCCCTTTTACCAACCACTATACCCATGATACACCTGTTTTGTAGGACTTGCATTGAAATGTAAGAAGTGCTACAATTTGGTTAGGGCTTATGTGCTCTTGGCTCATTCCCAATTTGTCTCCTCAGAGATAGTTGACAGATATATTTTAAGAAAAAAAGACTAAGATAGAATTAAAACATGTGTGCCAAATTATTTGGAGAAGAAATGAATATATATACAGTAGTTTTCTATTATTACAATAATAACCAACAACCCCCATTCTACTCAAGGGATACTGTTACACTTGCCTGTACATAGCTGAAGATGTAGCGTAGAGGAATCTGTGGCTATACCCGCACATTATATAATTAGACTCTGCTGCTTCTTAAGAATTATTAAGCCTCTGTTAGAGGAGTTTTCATATGTAGATTTGATATAAAAATTTAATAGACATTAATTATCGATCCAAAAATGCTATCCTCAGGTTTGTAATATAAAATCTATTGATATCATTAAATGCATTTCATTTGAGGTGCAGTTTCAGATGGTTGCTGTTCCCTGTATGGAAGACTTTCTAAAACCAGTATATTTTTGTCTAGGTGGGAGAAGATATAGAAAAGTGTAAAAAATGGTTCTGATTGTATATATCCTGTGATAGATGTAAGGCCCGCAGTCTAGGAACACTATTGCTGCAGCTTGAGACACATCCAATCTATTTTTACACGACTGAAGTATTTTTCAGATGTAGTTGCATGTTTTACTTCAAGGTTTTCAATTGTGTGATTTTCTACCTCTGCTTCGACTTCCAATATTCTGTCAATGTAGGTATTGTAGCACCGAACATGGCAGTCAATCCACCCAGTCTTATTTGATGCTATTTATATGGCTAGAATGTTCCTAGATGTTCTGTTATTTCCATGTCATCGTTGTGCAGCATGTCTACTGTGCTTTATATCTAAACTCACTATTAAAGGATGAAAGCTTGGAAGGCAAGACAGCGTGACGTGAAACATTGTGTACTTGCGCTGGGTATACTGAGACAATATGGACATCTGGCTATGCTGTATTACTGTGTGTATGTGTGACAGTTGCATTTAGCTGATGTTCTCTGTTCTCTAATGCAACTTGTAAAAACACATTGCAGAAAATGAACCACTTAAATCCAGAATGTTTTTTGGTGCCTAATATTAAACGAGTGCCACTCCGGAGCATAAAGATACCAAGAAAAGATATTCTTGGAATTCTGGTTGTTTCACTGTAGCACTCTCCATGTAATACCTAACCAATACCTCGAGTTTGGTGGTACTTTGACTCATAATGCTGTTGTCTAATACATTCCTATTATCCAAACTACAATTGCTGCATATCAGATAAAGTGAATCCACTGACCTTAGTGCAAACTATAGTCTATATATTATGGTAGACTGTAGAGGGCCTGTGGGATGCAGACTGTTTTAGCAGTGATGCACGCCTGGTGGCCCAGGGCCCACACATGGTCCTCTTGTGCCTTATGTTCAGCCCACAGGGAAAGCCCCAGTATTTTAACCAAAGTACCGCCAAAATGAGTTATACTTGCTTGTAACCTGTGTAGTCAGAATCATGGTGAGATCTTTTCTTTATATTAAAGTGGTTGTCTCAACTGACCATTACTAAGGTGAGATGGGACTAAGCCCCAACCAGCAGGTGGATGGGAAACAGCAGAGTGGGCCAGCACTCCACTGTTTCAGTGGCCCCCATTGCAATGCATGGGAGATACAGAAACAGCATAGGACAACACATTATGCTATTTCCATAGAACCCATGCACTGCAATAGGAGCTACTAAAACAGCAAAGCACTGGCCCGCTCTGCTGTTTCCTGGTGGTTAGGACTTAGTCCCATCTTGCTATCGTAAAGGTGAGATGAGACAACCCCTTTAAGCATTTGTGGTATATGATGCTTGAAAATCACAGTCATAAAATATATTGTTGGTGAGAAGCCAATCAGTCTATTGTTATGTGATATGTCATTTGTCCTTTAAACGCTGGCTTAAGAATCAGTATGTCTCATGTGTTCCTGCTACTACAAATGGAGTATTGATTCCTTAATATTTTCCAGGAAGTTGCAAAATAAGAAGAATTTACCTTGAAATGTTTCATCATCAAATTTAATGTATTTTCTGATCTCTTGAATTTCAATGTTTTGTATTGCTTTATCTTGAAATTGTACAAATACAGTAAAAATTTCTAGATAAGACTCCATATTTGCATGTAAATGTTAATGACCTGTGATGAGACTTATATTATGCTGATCTGCCTAAGAAGACTTTGGGAATTGCTTTTTCATTTTCTGATGTCTGCCTTTAATGTATGATAATCCATGTGTGCATTTGTCATTCATTAAACAGTCGTGTAGATGCCATGTACAATGACCAAAAAAATAGAAGCCCCATCAATAAGCATCAGTCCTTACAGTGGGATCACTAGCTCCGGCCACCCTTGCAACTAGGATAAATAGATAAAACAATCTTTGGCTCTTCGCACGATACTGTATTAGATTTTTATGGCTACCACATACCTTCAGTAGTTGTTGGCCAACATCTATTTCTCCTGACTCCCTCCCTGCTTCCTCATTTAGCCAAACGTGTATTGTGTTCAACAGATAGAGAGACACTTCTGATGTCGGCTTATCTCCTAGGAGAATAAAAAGCATCAAGCGAAAATATTCACTTTGCCCGATCCTTCTCATACCCGACGAAAACTGACAGGGAAGAGTCAGGAGCTCCCCACACACATTAGATTGTTGGCCAAACATGCCATTATGTATGGTACCAAGGCCAAGATCAGATTCCATCATGTGAGATCAGGAGACCCTATGTCAAATCTTGCTGTGGGAAAGCCTTTCCTAATCAGACAGGATCAAACTCCATTATTGTGTAAAGCAAAAAAATGGAGAGCAGCCTGGAGCAACCAGTCAGATCATAGCTATTCATTTATACAGCCAATTGCAAAGTGAAAGTTCTGCTGCTATGGACACCTCTGCTTTTTCTTAATTGCCGCAGTTATATGACAAAAGTCTGTGAGGTGTATATATTAAGATTAGCATTTTATATGGCAGCTTTAAAGGGGTTATCTCATGAAAAATGTAGACAACGAAATACATCATATAGTACATGACAATCTCTTTCTAACAAAGCTAGAACCAGCCCTGTACCTCACATGGAGCCAGAGATCTCCCCATTAATTTCTCTGCCCATTGATTTATATCAAGCTGACAGCTCAAGGGGAGTTTTCTGCTGCAGCTAAAGAGGTGTGTCTCAGCTCTCCCTATCACAGCTCAGGAGGTGTGTCTCAGCTCTCCCTATCACAGCTCAGGGGGCGTGTCTCAGCTCTCTCTATCACAGCTCAGGAGGTGTGTCTCAGCTCTCCCTATCACAGCTCAGGAGCTGTGTCTCAGCTCTCCCTATCACAGCTCAGGGGGCGTGTCTCAGCTCTCCCTATCACAGCTCAGGAGGTGTGTCTCAGCTATCCCTATCACAGCTCAGGAGGTGTGTCTCAGCTCTCCCTATCACAGCTCAGGGGGCGTGTCTCAGCTCTCCCTATCACAGCTAAGGAGGTGTGTCTCAGCTCTCCCTATCACAGCTCAGGAGCTGTGTCTCAGCTCTCCCTATCACAGCTCAGGAGGCAGCTGAAAAATGAAACTGAGCATGTGCGTCCATCTTAGTGAGCAGGACAAAGAAATAATAAATAAAAAAACAGCAGGTGGTGCTATACAGATACATTTTATTGAATAATTCAGTGGCTATGCAACATTTTTAATTACATGCAATTACTGTAAAAAAGTATTCAGATCCATGTGCTGGTTTGAAAACTGTAGAATATTTTTTGTGGGACAACCCCTTTAAACCATACTTCATTGGTCCTAATAAATTTGGTACATCTTCTATTGTCCTGAAGACAGAATATGAAAACTATTTGCACTATAATTTACACCATTTTCTGTCTTTTTTTATAATAATAAATCTGTAGGAAACTTGCTGGACTTGCTCTGCCGACGTTTCTCTTTACTTTAAAAGTGATGAAAGGTAAAAAAAAAAATTAAAAGTGTTGCAAAGCAGTTGATAAATTTACACCTGCGTGTTGCTCCAACCTAAATATTAAACATTTAAGTCACTAAGGCCCAAATTTACTAATGTGAGAGCACCTATATTTTGGGCATAAATTGAGACATTTAGTGAGACATATTATCAGTGCCTAGTCCGACAAGGGGATGTGGCCTAATATGCATCATTTTGTATAGAATTTTGCCACAATTCTTGTTTTAAATTCTCTTCATGATTGGATGCTAATAGCATACAATTAGAGAAAAGTGATAAAATGACTGTGATAAATCTGGTAGAGGTCTAGACAACCTTCTAAGTTTGATAAATCTGCACCTATGTCTTTTTCATAAAACACATGGGGGGAGATTTATAAAAAGTTATGCAAAGGAAAGCTGGCTTAGTTGTTCATCACAGCCAATCAAATCACACCTTTTTTCAGAGCACCTTTGGAAAATGAAAGGATCAATCTGATTGGTTGCTATAGGCAAATAAACCAGTTTCCCTTTGCACCATCGTTGATAAATCTTCCCCCACTCCTTCTGTATTGCCAAGCCCAAGCTTGTACTAGAAAAGTGATTGCATAGTAAATACTGGGAATGGACCTTCACAGAAATGGAAATAGTTTTCATTATATCTTTGCTGCCTCTTGTGTAATGCTGCCTTTGCCATGTGCCTAGCTTGCCTATAATGTAAATACCTTTTTGATGGTTTTAGATATAACACTATTGACAAGTGCAGATTTTTGCTTATAAAGAAAAACACAAAAATAATTTGTATCAATGTACAATGCTTATAGCTATGCTGTGATTTTATACACTCAGTTTAGGCCTTAAAAAAGTTCTAGTTAAAAATAGGTTCATGTATAGAGAGAATTTTGTGGCAATCGATGGACGCCTTACCTATACAATGATTGTGATTGGCTCTAATATTCATAAGTACGCCCCAGTAATGATATTGAAGAAAAATGAAACTGGGCATAGTTATAATAATCAAAATGTTTTTTAAGATTGTGATGGCGAAAGACAATTGTATTGAACTTGGAACACTGATATTTATTAACAATAATAATCTTTATATACTGTAGCTCTAACATATTCCGCAGCACTTTATAATCAGAGGGAACATATAATTCATATATTAAGTGCTCATGCACATGGCTGTTGCCTGGCTGTGCCCGTATTGCTGCCCACAAATAGCACACTTGAATAGGTCCACAATCCAGAAGGTCGGTGTGGAACGGAGGCACCAAACCCAACGGAAGCACTACGGAGTGCATCCGTGGGGTTTCTCTCTATGCATGCACTACTTTTTTGTGGTAAGGACAGACCCATTCAAGTTGGTCGTGTGCATGAGTCCTAAGGGTAGGGGCCCTGCTCATATAATCTGTAGAGATTTCAAGTGCATTTGAGTGCATGAAGTATGAAGGTTGCTGCTGGATAAAGGGATCAGGTTTTAAGGAATAACATACAAGGGCTGTAAATGGAAAATAATTAGATTAGGGAATGTAACAGGCCATCATAAATAAGATGGTTATTTTAGGACTTTTAGACGTAAAGCTATTGATGTTGGGATTTAACCTGATTGTCTGGGGTAGCACATTCCAGAGAGCTGGTGCAGCTCTATAAAAGTCTTTGAGTTGGGAGCCAGAGGTTAAAATTATGGAGGATGTTAGTCTTAAGTCATTGGCAAAACACTGAGGATGGGTAGGGAGGTAGGCAGAGATAAGAGAGAATATGTAGGGGTGTGCACAACTGTGGAGAGTAGTGTGGGTTAGGGTAATAGGTTTAACCCCTTCCTGACCAACCCACATAAATTTACATTGGCGGTCATGCATTTAAAAATAGAGCCATAGCCACCTTTTAAACAGCAGGCACCCAGGATTAATGTATGCCATTTAACTTATCAGATGCCGTGGTCAAATTTGACCATGCCATCTGGGAAGTTAAAGACCGGGAGACCCAGCCGTGTTCCGGCTCCCCCTGGCGAACATCGGGGAGCCGCAGCATGTAGTCTTCAACAGCCCTTGTACTCATGAGTGGCATAGGGCTGCGCACATTAGTTCCTATGGAGAGCCTGCCTGCAGGGCTCCATAGGAACTTAGTGTAATTGTCATAGACTCCAATGCTAATGTATTGGCGTCTATGAAAAAAACAATCTAATGATTGCTTGTTATAGTTCCCTAAAAAAAAGGTTTTGAAAATATTAAAAAAGGATAAAAAATTCAAATCATCCCCCCTCTTTATTCTAAAGTGAATAACCCCAATGTTGATAATCTTTCAGGGTACTGTAATTCCCCCATTCCAGTTATTACTTTAGTTGCCCGCCTCCTCTCCAGCTCTGCTATGTCTGTCTTGTTCACAGGAGCCCAGAACTGTACACAGTACTCCATGTGTGGTCTGACAGTTTACCCACGACAGATGTTAAACTTACCGTCCTACAGTTTCCAGGCTCTGTTTTTGGACAATTTTTAAATATTGACACTACATTTGCTATGCACCAATTCTGTGGAACACTCCCTGTCAATATAGAGTCCTTAAATATCAGAAATAAGAGTCTGGCTATGACATTACTTAATTCTTTTAGGTGTATGCCATCTGGTCCTGGCGATTTGTCTATTTTAAAATTTTTAAGACGCTGCTGTACTTCTTCCTGGGTCAGAAAGGGCACTTTTAATAGGGAATTAACTTTTACATTCTGCATTTCATCTGACAGTTTATTTTCTTTATTTTCTTCAGTGAATACAGTGGAGAAAAAATATTTAATAGCTTTGCTTTCTCCTCATTGCTCTCTGCAACTCCCCCCTCATTACTCTGTAGAGGGCCGACAGCTTCAGATTTATACTTTTTACCATTTATATAATTAAAAACATTTTAGGGTTAGTTTTGCTCTCTTTGGCAATTAATCTCTCAGTCTCCAGTTTGGCGTATTCAATTTTTTTCCTTATAGTTTTTTAGTGCTTCCTCGCTATCCTCCTGTTTTAGTGATTTAAATGATTTCTTTTTGTCATTTATTGATTTATTTATAGTTCTATTTATCCACATTTTTCTTGTTCCTTAACCTTTTATTCCCATAAGGTATGTACCGCTCACAATTAGATTTTAGGATGCTTTTAAAAATATCCCATTTTGTGGCTGTATTTTTTATTTTTTTTAGGACTTTGTCCCAGTTAGTTAGGCCTATAGCCTCTCTTAGTTGGCTAAATTTAGCTTTTTTGAAGTTTGGTATTTTTGTTCCTCCCTGAAGAAACACTTTTTTGAATGATAATTGGAAGGTTATTACTTTATGGTCCTTATTTCCCAGGTGTTCCCCGACTTGCACACCTGCTGTTCTATCAGGTCCTGTTGGTTAATGCAAAGTCCAGTATGGCTGTCCCTCTAGTCGGGTCCTGAACCAGTTGGGAAAGGTAATTATCTTTGGTTATTGCCAAGAACCTGTTTCCTTTGAGATATACAAGTTTCAGTTTCCCAGTCTATATCTGGGTAGTTGAAGTCCCCCATAATAACCACCTCATTATGATTTGCTGCCTCATCTATCTCGTTTAATAGCAGATTTTCTGTGGACTCTGGTATATTAGGTGGTTTATAATAAACTCCTATTAGTAATTTGTTATTGTTTTTGCCTCCATGTATTTCCACCCACAGTGACTCCACGTGTTCATGTCCCTCACTTATATCTTCTCGGACTGTGGGCTTTAGACAGGACTTTACATAAAGTCAGACCCCTCTCCGGTTTTGGCGATCCTTTCTAAACAGACTGTAACCCTGTACATTAACCGCCCAGTCATAGCTATCATCCAGTCATGTTTCAGTTATTCCCACTATGTCATAGTCCTCCTCACACATCACTAATTCCAGTTCACCAGTTTTATTAGTCAGGCTTCTGGCATTAGTATACGTACATTTAAGAGGTTTATGTATATTTTGTACCCTACACTTTTCCTTCTGAGATGTTCTAGTCCCAACTTCCATTTCTCCCCCAGTCCCATTACCTTGCCCTCGGTCTCTATCTGCACTATCTTCCCATCCTATAACGTAATTACCCTCCCCCAGTCTCTAATTTAAACACTCCTCCAACCTTCAAGCCATCTTCTCCCCCAACACAGCTGCCCTTTCCCCATTGAGGTGCAGCCCATCTCTACGATAGAGCCTGTAGCCGCTAGAGAAGTCGGCCCAGTTCTCCAGGAACCCAAACCCCTCCTTCCTACACCATTCGGCCTGACAAATACCGCTGCATACATACGGTAAACTCTTCTGCCAGAACAGACTACTGCAGTTTGAGCCAGAGATGTGAACGTAGCCTTACTTTTCCCAAATGTAAACATGTCCAAGTGTTGCCAACCTGAATTTTTCTTTTTTTCTAGACACGTTATCCAAAAATCATGGACAGCCACCATTTTTTACGGACAAATTGAAAGATCAGATAAGCAACTGCAAATTAGAAGCAGAGGCTCTGCCCTTGCTCTATTAATCAGAGCAGACAGAAAAAGTCAGGGTGGGACTAAATGTCCAGCCCTAGTAGGTGGGCCCTTCTTCACCTGTGGGGACAAATCAATTAGTTAGAGTCGATCCACTTATCTTGATTCTATTCTTTGCACGGGTACTGGCAAAATATCCCTTGTTTTACGGACTGACCAAACACAGCACTGCACATTGTACAGTGGTATTGCAGCCCAGTCCCATTCACTTTAATGGAAGTGAGCTGCACATACATTACATGACTGATGAACGTGGAGTCACTGGCCTAGGAAGGGGCTGCAGCACCCACCAGAGAGTTGAACCCCAACTGATATATTGATGACCTATCTCTTATTTATTTTTTATATGCACCCCATAAGTGAAATATTCATGCATCTGCTCTAGTTCAGCTAAATCCTTCTTATACACAGGCGTACTAAATTGTAGACATTATTCCAAGTGCTTTGTTCAGAGCTAAATATTTCTGCATTACTTTCAGAAAGGCTCGTTTATACCCCCTGTTCTGTGTTATCAAAACCTTAATTGCATATACTGATCTCCTACATGGGAATAAGTCTCATAATATCACAGAAAGGAGTCATTTGTTACTGATTACCCCCTTACCAGTATGAAACAAAGCCATGGGTGTCCACTTTAGAAGGTCACAGTTTTCTTTTTGTATTGCTCTAACCACAGTTCTCTTAATGCTGTTCCCATATGAACATAGTCGAAAGGTTTATTTCTTTGATATGCTTGACTGAATAGTAAGCGTTAAAATACTCACAAGGTTCTACAAGCCCCAAAAGGCTAGGATGGCCTACTCAGGTACAAAATTGTTCCTTTTTCTGTGATAATCTAGTAATACTAGATTAGGGGCAGCATGGTGGCTCAGTGGTCAGCACTGGGGTCCTGGGTTCGAATCCAACCAAGGACAACATCTGCATGGAGTTTGTATGTTCCCGTGTGTGCATGGGTTTCCTCTGGGTACTCCGGTTTCCTCCCACACTCCAAAGACATACTGATGGGGAACTTAGATTGAGAGCCCCTTGCGGACAGTGTGATACTAATGTCTGTAAAGCGCTGCAGAATATAGTGGCACTATAAAAAATGTGTTAAATGAATAAATACTATGCAGATTGCACTTCTGCTATGTGATACCACTATCTGCTACACCAGACCCTATAACTTGTAGCTACACCTCTTCTGAACATTTTTAGTTAATTCTCTACTTAGAAAAGTTGTAGAAAATACCACCTGACCTTACATTTTTTTTTACTCTATATTAAAATTATCAACAGGATGCACCTTGTTTTCATGAATCCTCTGTGTTTTACAAAGCAATGAGTTAAAGAGGATGCGCCATAAAGTACTTTTTGCTCTAAAGTTTATTTTCATCAATTACTCTAGCTCCCATTCCTTCTTAGATTGTTTTGTTTTTCATTTGCAGTTTTCTTTTATCCCCCATGCTTGAATACTACTTTAGTTTGTCATGTGTCTGCTATTCCATCATGCCTTAGGGCAGTGAGATGTGTCTTGGCCACCATGCCCCTTGTTCTTACCAATGAGGTTTCCTACATCCTACATTATAAGAATCCAATGCAGGACATAACTTACAGCAGCTGAATATCGAAACTGATTTAACACAGGATGCACTGGTAGGCTTATAACTTCAGAATACGGCATTTTTGATAAATGGTGGTAACAGCGATATCTGTTGGGCGAGATTCATTTATATTAATAAATTAAGCTACATAGGAATAAGTTAGGTAATTCTACCATATTTTAGCTTCTTTTGCCTTTAGCCCAGTTCTTAGATGGCAACATATTGGGGGATTTCCAGCCTCGAGGGGCTGTCTCTGCTGCTATATTTTCCTTCTGCTGCTTCATTGACAATCTCCTGTGCAGAGGCTCTGCTGCCGATACTGTGCATTTGCTGCTACACTTCCAGGTAACGGCGCATGAACAGTCCCTGCTGCAGTACGGAAGCAGAGACTCTGTGCTTGCACCCCTATTCAGTGCAGTGAAGAAGCCATGATATTGTCAGGGCCTGGTGAGATGTCTGGCCCTGCGAATCAAATGGCAGAGGGGAGCTTTTTCACGAGCAGCAACTCTATTTGATGAATGAATCAATTTGTACAGATCGATTCACCAATGCCTAGGGCATAGCCACCACACCTCGACACATTTATTATAATTTATACCAGGAAACTGGTGTAAATTATAACTGGAATCTAGGTGCACTGACATCACAAATGCAACATATTTACTAAGAGGCCTGCACATCTTTAATAAACTGGATGCATGTTTTGCAAGCAGGCTTTACATTAAGACTGTGAAACCCAAATCTTTAGTAAATGACACCTATTGTATACAGAACATTCGGAAAGTCTTCATACACTTTCACTTGTTTTACATTTTGTTATGTTATGGCTTTGTGCTAAACCAAAAAGTTTTTCCCCAGTAAAAACTGAATTTTAGAATGTTTGCAAATTTATTAAAATAAAAAATAAAATTTCACCTGGATATAAGTATTCAGACCATTTACTATGGCCTCCTATTTCTCTTGATCATCTTTGAGATGTTTCTACACCTTAATTGGCGTTCAATGGTGTTAAATTTACTTAATTGGACATAATTTGGAAATACACACCCCTGTCTATATAAGGTCTTATAGCTGGCAATGCATCTTGTCTGCAGGACTCCACCAATCTGAGCTTTATGACAAAGTGGCCAGAAATAAGCCTTTCCTTAGTAAAAGACACATAAAGGTTTGCAAAAAAGCACTCTCAGACTTTGAGAAACAAAATTCTCTGATGAAACCAAGATTGAACTTTGTCTGGAGGGAACCAGGCAGTGCTCATTACCTGCACAATACCATCCCTATAGGGAAACATGGTGGTGGCACCATCATGCTGTGGAGGTGTTTTCATTGGCTGGGACAGGGAGACAGTGTTGAGGGAAAGCTGAATGGAGCAAACACATATTCTCAAAACCTAGTGTATTCTGGACCTCAGACTGGACTGAAGGTTCACCTTCCAACAACACAATGACCCTAAACACAGAGCCAAGTCAACACAGAAGTGGCTTAGGGACAACTCTATGAATGTCCTTGAGTGACCACACCAGAACCCTCACTTAAATCCAATTGAACATCTCTGGAGAGACCTGAAAATGGCTGTCCACTGATGGTCCCCATCCAACCTTACAGAGCTTGAGAGGATCTGCAGAGAAGAATGGCAGAAAATCCCTAAATCCAGATATGCAAACCTTGTTGCATCATACCCAACAAGACTGGACTGTGTAATCACTGCCAAAGGGGTTTCAGAAGAGTAGAGTCTGTATACTTGTGTCCATGCAAGATTTTGGCTTTTCGTTTTAAAAAAATTAGCAAAAATTTTGATTGTGCTGTGTTCTTTGTCATTATGGGGTATTGATTGCAACTAGGGATGAGAGAATTTCATATTATGAAATTTGTTTGTGCTTCGTTTGGTGGTAAAAGCAGAATTGCGTTATGGATTCCATTACCACGGACCATAACGCAATTCTATGATAGAATGCATAACGGAATGCCTTTAGAGGCATTCCGTCATAATAGAAGTCTATGGGCTGCATAACGGATCCGACTGGTTTACGTCATGCAGGAGAGGACTCCCCTGCATAACAGAAAAGGGACTGATCCGTTATGCAGCCCATACACTTCTATTATGACAGAATTAATAATGAAATGCCTTTAAAGGCATTCCGTTATGCATTCTGTCATAGAATTGCGTTATGCGCCGTGGTAACTGAATCCATAATGCAATTCTGCTTTTACCACCAAACGAAGCGTGAACGAATTTCAAAATATGAAATTCGCTCATCTTTATTTGCAACATCGTTTGGAAAAATGTGAATGTTTTTATTTAATTTTTATTTTATTTTAGCACAAGTCCGCAACATAACAAAATATGAAAAAAAGTCATTACAGTATATATACAAAAATGTACTTATAACTCCCAATATCCTAATCCTAAATCACAGAACATTTAGGCTAGGTCTACACGACGACATTTGTCGCGCGACATTTTGTTGCACCAATGTCGCGCGACAATTTTTATAATGGCAGTCTATGGTGGCGCACTGCAACATGCGACATGCTGCGACTGCGACGCGACAGTCGCAGAAAATCCATTCAAGATGGATTTTTCTGCGACTGTCGCGTCGCAGTCGCAACATGTCGCATGTTGCAGTGCGACACCATAGACTGCCATTATAAAAATTGTTGCGCGACATTGGTGCAACAAAATGTCGCGCGACAACTGTTGCGCCCTATCTGTCGCGCAACAAATGTCGTCGTGTAGACCTAGCCTTAAAGGGGTTGTCCAGGATTACAAAAAATAGCACTACATCTAAATTGTTATATCTGATAAAACAGGACTGATGGGAGATACGCATAGTGATCACATTCATGAGTCAACAGCTCAAGAGGACTGCAGAGATTGCAATGCATTTGGGAAGTGACCCTAGAGGCCATAGCTATACATATTTTCCCCATATGAATAGTAATGAGAATTTATACCCAAAATTATGTCTTGAGTACAAACACATTGTTTCCAAGGAGTGTATCATTGTACCCTCATATCAGCGGAGAATTTCCTATGCTGAAATCATTTCTGGTGAGAAAATAATTTGGATCTGAATGTCGGCACGTGAACTGTATAGTAATGGGGCTCCATTCAGTTTGCATTTATGTGATCGCTCTTGGCTGTGATATTGGTGATGTGGCATGGCATATTTTGCTATTATAAACGCAAAATTTCTTACTGTCAGATATCCGTGTGAGCTGCATAAACAAAGGCGTCTAGTGGGCACAAAGTTTACATATGTTTATATATCGTCCGTCTAGTGTATTTATTCTAACCTAAAGAAAATACATAAAAAGTAATACAAACAGGTTTTTATATTTCTAAATGTAATATCCCACATGTAAATTGTCTTCTTAGTATTGATCATGACATTCGGGGAGCTACAGGTTGCAGTGTCTGTTCTCCAATCTGGCAATGTTATTGTAAAAGTTCTGTTTTATATTGCAGTGTCAGCTTGCCATGTCTACTGTATTCCTTACCGTCTGCTCCGTATCTGGTGGTTTGTTTGTTGTTTTTTTGCACTTGCTTTGTTGCGTTATTTTTCCTACTTAACAAAGCTGTATTTGTTGGATTTGTTATTTTTGTGGATTTTAAGTCCCATTGGTGCACTGGACAATGGGTCATTGTATCTGAAGAGAGATAAATGTATGCATCTCTATTATGGAGTAACTTATTTTCAATCTATTGTGTGTTAAATCTACAGATTTGAAGCTACTATCTGAAAATTCACTCTACCAAAATGTGTATATTTTAATAAACGCATCAAGCTTTTATGCGTGTGTTTTATCTGACATGATTCCTTTTCAGCATGGATTGCAAGTTATCAGGGACGATGGAAGCTTTTTTAGTTAACTAATACATTTCCACCTTCTATTTTGCTGTGGTTGGTTTGGTAGGTCTGAGCAACACCAACACTTTATGGATGCAATCACTGCATTCATCTGCATTAAAGGGGTTATGCCATCAGTAAATGTTAGGGCGGGTTCACATTAGTGTTATGGAGTCCGTTATGGCTTTCCGTTATAACAGGGTTATAACGGAACATAGCGGAATCCATAAGACGGAAGGACGGATCCGTTTTGCTGTCCATAGACTTGCATTATGACGGAATGCAAAACGGACGCCTTTAAAAGGCATTCCGTTTGCTCTCCGTTCTAATAGAAGTCTATGCGAATCACAACAGATCCGTCTGGTTCCCGTTATGCAAGACGGAAAACAAAGCCCTGTCGACAGGACTTTTTTTAACGGGATCCAGACGGATCCATTATGTTTTCCCATCCTATGGATTCCTTTATGTTCCGTTATAACCCTGTTGGACTCTATAACGCTAGTGTGAACCCACCTTTATTTTGATATAATTCAGTATGAAAAACTAGTTACTTCTGTAGTTTACTTTCTGTTACAAAAATGTTTCCATTTGTGAGATATTCGCTTTACTTCATTATAATGGTGACCCCTAGTGTTTAATGTGTATGGTAATGTGCAAGTCCACCTACTGAGTTGGTTGCACATGCTCAGTTCCATCCTTCAACTACCACTAGCTGGATCTACTGTTGAAGTGGTAACAGTTACAGGGAGAGAGCTGCAGCAGAAAGGACACATCCCCTGAGAAAAAAACACGAACCGTGAGCTGTGATAGGGAAAGGGCTTCATCCTTATATGCATGGAAGTTGTGTCTTTAAAGATCCCGTCCGTTCCTGAGTGGAGAGGTTGCCATACCTCATTTCTATAATATAGAGCCTGTTCTTTTCCGCAAATTGGGGGACGCACATGGGCACATCCGTGTTTTGCAGATCCGCAATTTGTGGACTACAAAACATGGCGTGGTTGTGTGCATGTAGCCAGGTGAGCTTCTGTGACATCAGATGTATTTACATCAGATACACTTGTGACATGGATGGGAATTATGAGCTCTTCTTAGCAGGCACGATGATTACTGTGACATCACAAGGTGGTGTGTATTAGGTAACTCCTGTCACATCACAACGGTGTTTCTGTCAGGTAACTGCTATGACATCACCAGGGCCGTCTTTAATATTGATTGGACCCTGGGCAAGATTTTACTTGGGCCCCATGGATCCCGCCTCCCCACACCTTAGCATGTGGCCACTAGAGGTGTTCCTTGGCAGTAATATAAATACTGTATTTTTTTCTAAAAAATAGTAGCGGTATCAGGATACAATCAAGGCGCAAAATACACCGGCCAGGACACTCGCATGAAGAATAAGAATCTTCTTCTTTATTTAGTTTTTTTCTTTTTTATATCAAATAAAACAAATCAATTGAGTCTTTTTGAACCTGATGAAGGGGGCTTGAGTACCCCCGAAACGCGTTGTTTGTTTTATTTGATATAAAAAAGAAAAAACTCAATAAAGAAGAAGATTCTTATTTTTCATGCGAGTGTCCTGGCCGGTGTATTTTGCGCCTTGATTGTATCCTGATACCACTACTACTTTGTCTTTTGGGGAAGATTGGGCATCCTTTCCGGAACTTTTGGATATTACGGCAGCATAAACCGACAAGTGGACGCAGGAGTTTGCACGAAAAGTGCTAAACCTACAGTAGAGTTGTGCCTATTGATAGCACAACTCCTTAAGGTGAGCCTACATTTTTTAGTTCTATCAATCTGCCATAATCAACTGGAATATACTACGCTATGGTGCGCTTTCTTTATGCTTTCCTAGGTATTGTACGCCTATACATATAAACCTTTTTTTCTGAAAAGGCAGTGTTTACATTAAAAAGCTTGCAGAGACATGCTATAGACTCCAGAACTACTACGTTTAGCTGTTGTGGTTCTGGTGACTATAGTGTCCATTAATATAGAGAAAAAAAAAGAATCAGCGCAAAAGTATCAAATAAAATGGCTGTAACATTATACTAAATATAAAAAAAGCATAACTTCTGACACAAATATATAGTATTTTGCAGATATTTTTTTTTACAATGTGCAGATAGTACTGTACTACTAACCCCTTCATCCACCCCTCTCTCCCCCTTCTCCACCCCCCCTCTCCAACCACCCAGCACTCTTACTTACATAAAACAAGTTTTACATATATATATATATATATATATATATATATATACAGTACAGACCAAAAGTTTGGACACACCTTCTCATTCAAAGAGTTTTCTTTATTTTCATGACTATGAAAATTGTAGATTCACACTTTAGGCATCAAGACTATGAATTAACACATCATGTGGAATTATATACATAACAAAAAAGTGTGAAAGAACTGAAAATATATCATATTCTAGGTTCTTCAAAGTAGCCACCTTTTGCTTTGATTACTGCTTTGCACACTCTTGGCATTCTCTTGATGAGGTTCAAGAGGTAGTCACCTGAAATGGTTTTCACTTCACAGCTGAGCCCTGTCAGGTTTAATGAGTGGGATTTCTTGCCTTATAAATGGGGTTGGGACCATCAGTTGCGTTGTGGAGAAGTCAGGTGGATACACAGCTATTAGTCCTACTGAATAGACTGTTAGAATTTGTATTATGGCAAGAAAAAAGCAGCTAAGTAAAGAAAAGCGAGTGGCCATCATTACTTTAAGAAATGAAGGTCAGTCAGTCCGAAAATTGGGAAAACTTTGAAAGTGTCCCCAAGTGCAGTCACAAAAACCATCAAGCGCTACAAAGAAACTGTCTCACATGCGGACCGCCCCAGGAAAGGAAGACCAAGAGTCACCTCTGCTGCTGCGGATAAGTTCATCCAAGTCACCATCCTCAGAAATCGCAGGTTAACAGCAGCTCAGATTAGAGACCAGGTCAATGCCACACAGAGTTCTAGCAGCAGACACATCTCTAGAACAACTGTTAAGAGGAGACTGTGTGAATCAGGTCTTCATGGTAGAATATCTGCTAGGAAACTAAGGACAGGCAACAAGCAGAAGAGACTTGTTTGGGCTAAAGAACACAAGGAATGGACATTAGACCAGTGGAAATCTGTGCTTTGGTCTGATGAGTCCAAATGAGAGATCTTTGGTTTCAACCACCGTGTCTTTGTGTGATGCAGAAAAGGTGAACCGATGGACTCTACATGCCTGGTTCCCACCGTGAAGCATGGAGGAGGAGGTGTGATGGTGTGGGGGTTCTTTGCTGGTGACACTGTTGGGGATTTATTCAAAATTGAAGGCATACTGAACCAGCATGGCTACCACAGCATCTTGCAGCGGCATGCTATTCCATCCAGTTTGCGTTTAGTTGGACCATCATTTATTTTTCAACAGGACAATGACCCCAAACACACCTCCAGGCTGTGTAAGGGCTATTTGACCATGAAGGAGAGTGATGGGGTGCTGCGCCAGATGACCTGGGGTGGGGTGAGCTGGACCACAGAGTGAAGGCAAAAGGGCCAACAAGTGCTAAGCATCTCTTGGAACTCCTTCGAGACTGTTGGAAGACCATTTCAGTTGACTACCTCTTGAAGCTCATCAAGAGAATGCCAGGAGTGTGCAAAGCAGTAATCAAAGCAAAAGGTGGCTACTTTGAAGAACCTAGAATATGACATATTTTCAGTTTCATACTTTTTTGTTATGTATATAATTCCACATGTGTTAATTCATAGTTTTGATGCCTTCAGTGTAAATCTACAATTTTCATAGTCATGAAAATAAAGAAAACTCTATGAATGAGAAGGTGTGTCCAAACTTTTGGTCTGTACTGTATATAAAAAACTTACAATGAATTACTGTAAATACTTACAGTTCTGAAGACGCAGCAGGCTCAGTGCTCTGGGCAGCTGGGCTCAGGGCTGGAAGTGGGCACTGCTCTTCAGTTCAGGAAGGAGACTGGGGCTCGGCTCACCCTAGCGTTGCAGTGCCTCCGCGTGACGTCACGGCGAGTGGCGTACGCAAAAGGCAGGGGAGGTAGGGAGGAGGAGCAAGCAAGTACCGTATTTTTCACCCACCGTATTTTTCACCCTATAAGACGCACCAGCCCATAAGATGCACCTAGGTTTTAGAGGGGGACAATAAGAAAAAAAATATTTTTCATTATACCTCAGGTCAGACCACCAATCAGACCCCCAATGTTAATTAGACCTCAGCTAACAGCTCTAATAAGATCCCTAATGTTAATAAGACCCCAATAAGACCTCAGCTCAGACCTCCAATCAGACCTCAGCTCAGACCACAATATGAATGACCCCCAATCAGACCTCAGATAAGAGCTCCATGCCTCTCATCAGCCCCAAGTAGCCTCATATCAGCCCCCAGTAGCCTCATATCCCCCAGTAGCTTTATAGCAGCCCCCAGTAGCCTCATAGCAGCCACCATTAGCCTCATAGCAGCCCCCAGTAGCCTTATAGCAGCCCCCAGTAGCCTCTCATCAGCCCCCAGTAGCTTCTCATCAGCTCCCAGCAGCCTCTCCACCAGCCCCCAGTGCCTCTCACCAGCCCCCAGAAGTGTCCGTCAGCCTCATAAATATAAAATAAAAAAAACACTTACCTTTCCGGCTCCTGGACGCCGCCACTCCTCTCCTCCAGCGCAATCTGAATCCTCCTGCTGTCAGCTGTGCTGTGAAGGCTGCGCACAGCGTGACATCACAGAGCGCCTCATGCCGTCAGAAGCCCTGCACAGCCGACAGCCGAGGACCAGGAAGCGGTGAGTACAAAGCCTTCACTGCTTCCTGGTCCTCCGGACGATGTAATTGAATTTGTGGGCAGTGGCCAGCGGGGCTCAAGAGGCAGCTGCCTTTGGCCCCCCAGGAGCAACTGGGCCCGAGGCAGCTGCCCCTTTTGCCCCGCGTTAAAGACGGCCCTGGACGTCACAAGGGTGTTTCTATCAGGTAACTGCTTTCACATCACAACTGTGTTTCTGTCAGGTAACTGCAATGACATCACAAGGGTGTTTCTGTCAGGCAACTGGTGTGACATCACAACAGTGATTCTGTCAGGTAACTGCTGTGACATCACAACAGTGTTTCTGTCAGGTAACTGCTATGACATCACAACAGTGTTTCTGTCAGGTAACTGCTGTGACATCACAATGGTTTTTCTGTCAGGTAACTGCTGTGACATCACAAGGTTGTTTGTTTCTGTCAGGTAACTGCTGTGACATCACAGGGGTGTTTCTGTCAGGAAGTTGGTGTGACATCACAATAGTGTTTCTGTCAGGTAACTTCTGTGAGATGACAATGGTGTTTTTGTCAGGTAACTGCTGTGACATCACAACAGTGTTTCTGTCAGGTAACTGCTATGACATCACAACAGTGTTTCTGTCAGGTAACTGCTGTGACATCACAATGGTTTTTCTGTCAGGTAACTGCTGTGACATCACAAGGTTGTTTCTGTCAGGTAACTGCTGTGACATAACAGGGGTGTTTCTGTCAGAAAGTTGGTGTGACATCACAATAGTGTTTCTGTCAGGTAACTTCTGTGAGATGTCAATGGTGTTTCTGTCAGGTAACTGCTGTGACATCACAAGGGTGCTTGTTTCTGTCAGCTAACTAGTGTGACATCACAAGGTTGTTTCTGTCAGGTAGCTGGTGTAACATCACAATGAGGTTTTTGTCAGGTAACTGCTGTAACATCACAACAGTGTTTATGTCAGGTAACTGCTGTGACATCACAATGGTGTTTCTGTCAGGTAACTGCTGTGACATCACAACGGTTTTTCTGTCAGGTAACTGCTGTGACATCACAAGGGTGTTTGTTTCTGTCAGCTAACTGCTGTGACATCTCAAGGGTGTTTCTGTCAGGTAGCTGGTGTGACATCACAATGATCTTTTTGTCAGGTAACTGCTGTGACATCACAACAGTGTTTCTGTCAGGTAACTGCTGTGACATCACAATGGTGTTTCTGTCAGGTAACTGCTGTGACATCACAACGGTTTTTCTGTCAGGTAACTGCTATGACATCACAAGGATGTTTCTTTCAGGTAATTGCAATGACATCACAAGGGTGTTTCTGTCAGGCAACTGGTGTGACATCACAACGGTGATTCTGTCAGGTAACTGCTATGACATCACAAGGGTGTTTCTGTCAGGTAACTGCTATGACATCACAATGGTGTTTCTGTCAGGTAACTGTTATGACATCACAAGGGTGTTTGTTTCTGTCAGCAAACTGCTGTGGCATCACAAGTAGGTTTCTGTCAGGTAGCTTGTGTGACATCGCAATAGGGTTTTTGTCAGGTAACTGCTGTGACATCACAACAGTGTTTCTGTCAGGTAACTGCTGTGACATCACAACGGTTTTTCTGTCAGGTAACTGCTGTGACATCACAAGGGTGTTTGTTTCTGTCAGCTAACTGCTGTGACATCACAAGGGTGTTTCTGTCAGCTAACTGCTGTGACATCACAAGGGTGTTTCTGCCAGGTACCTGGTGTGACATCACAATGGGATTTTAGTCAGGTAACTGCTGTGACATCACAACAGTGTTTCTGTCAGGTAACTGCTGTGACATCACAATGGTGTTTCTGTCAGGTAACTGGTGTGACATCACAAAGGATTTTATGTCAGGAAACTGCTGTGACATCACAATGGTGTTTATGTCAGGTAACTGCTGTGACATCACAACGGTTTTTATCTCAGGTAACTGCTGTGACATCAGAAGGGTGTTTGTCAGGTAACTGCTGTGACATCACAACAGTGTTTCTGTCATTTAACTGCTGTGACACCACAATGGTGTTTCTGTCAGGTAACTGCTGTGACATCACAACAGTGTTTTTGTCAGGTAACTGCTGTGACATCACAATGGTGTTTCTGTCAGGTAACTGCTGTGACATCACAACGGTTTTTATCCCAGGTAACTGCTGTGACATCAGAAGGGTGTTTGTCAGGTAACTGCTGTGATATCACAACAGTGTTTCTGTCAGGTAAATGCTGTGACATCACAATGGTGTTTCTGTCAGGTAACTGCTGTGACATCACAACGGTTTTTCTGTCAGGTAACTGCTGTGACATCACAACAGTGTTTGTTTCTGTTAGGTAACTGCTGTGACATCACAAGGATGTTTCTGTCAGGTAACTGCTGTGACATCACAGGGGTGTTTTTGTCAGGAAACTGCTGTGAGATCACAATGGTGTTTTTGTCAGGTAACTGCTGTGACATCACAAGGGTGTTTGTTTCTGTCAGCTAACTGCTGTGACATCACAAGGGTGTTTCTCTCAGGTAGCTGGTGTGACATCACAATGGAGTTTTTGTCAGGTAACTGCTGTGACATCACAAGGGTGTTTCTGTTATGTAACTGCTGTGACATCACAATGGTGTTTCTTTCAGGTAACTGGTGTGACATCACACCGGTTTTTCTGTCAGGTAACTGCTGTGACAACACAAGGATGTTTCTGTCAGGTAACTGCTGTGACATCACAACAGTGTTTCTGTCAGGTAACTGCTGTGACATCAGAATGGTGTTTCTATCAGGTAACTGCTATGACATCACAACGGTTTTTCTGTCAGGTAACTGCTGTAACATCACAACGGTGTTTGTTTCTGTTAGGTAACTGCTGTGACATCACAAGGATGTTTCTGTCAGGTAACTGCTGTGACATCACAGGGGTGTTTTTGTCAGGAAACAGCTGTGAGATCACAATGGTGTTTTTGTCAGGAAACTGCTGTGACATCACAAGGGTGTTTGTTTCTGTCAGGTAGCTGGTGTGACATCACAATGGTATTTTTGTCAGGTAACTACTGTGACATCACAACAGTGTTTCTGTCAGGTAACTGCTGTGACATCACAATGGTGTTTCTGTCAGGTAACTGCTGTGACATCACAAGGATGTTTCTGTCAGGTAACTGCTGTGACATCACAACAGTGTTTCTGTCAGGTAACTGCTGTGACATCGCAATGGAGTTTCTGTCAGGTAACTGCTGTGACATATTTTAAAGTTATGGTGGGGCGGCTCACTAAAGCCCAAAAAATGGAATAAGGTGCTCAATCCAAACAGAGCGTACCCGACGCTTGTGGTGAGAGTTAAGGATTAGGATAGAGGGATGGCACTCTAATCATATGCAGTGTTTGGAACAGAAATATTTATTATGAGCTGGCTGGTTGTGCCAGGAAACAATGATAAAAAGAGTATATAATACAATAAATATAAATACAATGTAGGAGATGAGCCTTCAATTAGATACTCCTAGTAAAATCAGGCAAACATAGTGGATATGGGATAAAATACCATAATACAATAGTATAAAGTAATGAACAAAAATGGAAAAAGTGGAAAAATGAAAGAATGAAAAAATAGATAAAATGGAAAATTGAAAAAGAAAAAAAAAAGTCAATTGGGTGGGTAGGTAGGGACCTCCTTTTAGGAGGTATAGTATTGTTATAGTTCTGTCCTTTTGTCCCAGATAGATAAGATGTACACCTCTAGTTAAGGGTTAATCCAATATTGGTACTGGTCACTCTTATCTCAGATAAATAGTGTCTCCCATTGATATCTGTTTAGTTATATAGAGAGTGGTCCAGTAGTCATAGATTGTATTGTATATACTGCTGTATTAGCAGGTACATTACCCTCCTTCGATCGGCTGGTGAGCGGCTCCCGGCAGGCGTGCGGCGTCCACGTGTGTTGTTCCCGCTGGCAGAGTTGAATGCTTTGCCTATTCGTTACTGTAGGTGTTCGTCACTTCCGGTGACGTCACCTATACTCACTAGCCTTCCCGCTCGATTCTCGTCGGCGTTCCACGTGGGGGCCGGTTGGCGGGAAAAGCTTGAACTTTCAAATAGATGTTATGCTCCGGAGTTTTGTAGTTTTTAGGATCCTTTTTTGTTAGCTAGCTTGGCTTGGGTATGGCTACCGCAAAAAAAACCTTCCTGAAGAAGGAGCAGTAGGCTCCGAAACGCGTATGAGGTTTTTTTGCGGTAGCCATACCCAAGCCAAGCTAGCTAGCAACAAAAAAGGATCCTAAAAACTACAAAACTCCGGAGCATAACATCTATTTGAAAGTTCAAGCTTTTCCCGCCAACCGGCCGCCGTGTGGAACGCCGACGAGAATCGAGCGGGAAGGCTAGTGAGTATAAGTGACGTCACCGGAAGTGACGAACACCTACAGAAGCGAATAGGCAGAGCATTCAACCCTGCGAGCGGGAACAACACACGTGGACACCGCACGCCTGCCGGGAGCCACTCACCAGCCGATCGAAGGAGGGTAATGTACCTGCTAATACAGCAGTATATACAATACAATCTATGACTACTGGACCACTCTCTACATAACTAAACAGATATCAATGGGAGACACTATTTATCTGAGATAAGAGTGACCAGTACCAATATTGGATTAACCCTTAACTAGAGGTGTACATCTTATCTATCTGGGACAAAAGGACAGAACTATAACAATACTATACCTCCTAAAAGGAGGTCCCTACCTACCCACCCAATTGACTTATCTACTCTTTTTTGGGGATACCATTGGATCAGTTACCTACATATATCTCCAGTAGGTCTACAGAACTCTGACCATACCACTACCTCAGACTTTTACATTTAAAGATTTTTCTATTTTCTTTTTTTTTTTTTTTTTTTTTTTTTTCAATTTTCCATTTTATCTATTTTTTCATTCTTTCATTTTTCCACTTTTCCCATTTTTGTTCATTACTTTATACTATTGTATTATGGTATTTTATCCCATATCCACTATGTTTGCCTGATTTTACTAGGAGTATCTAATTGAAGGCTCATCTCCTACATTGTATTTATATTTATTGTATTATATACGGTACTCTTTTTATCATTGTTTCCTGGCACAACCAGCCAGCTCATAATAAATATTTCTGTTCCATACACTGCCTATGATTAGAGTGCCATCCCTCTATCCTAATCCTTAACTGCTGTGACATCACAACGGTTTTTCTGTCAGTTAACTGCTGTGAGATCACAATGGTGTTTCTGTCAGGTAACTGCTGTGACATCACAAGGGTGTTTGTTTCTGTCAGCTAACTGCTGTGACATCACAAGGTGTTTCTGTCAGGTAGATGGTTTGACATCACAATTGAGTTTTTCTCATGTAACTGCTGTGTCATCACAACAGTGTTTCTGTCAGGTAACTGCTGTGACATCGCAAGGATGTTTCTGTCAGGTAACTGCTGTGACATCACAATAGTGTTTCTGTCAGGTAACTGCTGTGAGATCACAATGGTGTTTCTGTCAGGTAACTGCTGTGACATCACAAGGGTGTTTGTTTCTGTCAGCTAACTGCTGTGACATCACAAGGTGTTTCTGTCAGGTAGCTGGTTTGACATCACAATTGAGTTTTTCTCAGGTAACTGCTGTGACATCACAATGGTGTTTCTGTCAGGTAAGTGCTGTGACATCACAACGTTTTTTTTTTGTCAGGTAACTGCTGTGACATTGCAAGGGTGTTTGTTTCTGTCAGCTAACTGCTGTGACATCACAAGGGTGTTTCTGTCACGTAGTTGGTGTGACATCACAATAGTCTTTCTGTCAGGTAACTGCTGTAAGATCAGAATGGTGTTTCTGTCAGCTAACTGCTGTGACATCACAAGGGTGTTTCTGTCAGGTAGCTGATGTGACATCACAATGATGTTTTTGTCAGGTAACTGCTGTGACATCACAAGGGTTTTTCTGTCAGGTAGCTGATGTGACATCACAATGGTTTTTCTGTCAGGTAACTGCTGTGACATCACAATGATGTTTCTGTCAGGTAACTGCTGTGAGATCACAATGGTGTTTCTGTCAGGTAACTGCTGTGACATCACAAGGGTGTTTGTTTTGTGTCAGCTAACTGCTGTGACATCACAAGGGTGTTTGTTAGGTAGCTGGTTTTACATCACAATTGAGTTTTTGTCAGGTAACTGCTGTGACATCACAACAGTGTTTCTGTCAGGTAACTGCTGTGACGTTACAATGGTTTTTCTGTCAGGTAACTGCTGTGACATTTCAAGGGTGTTTGTTTCTGTCAGCTAACTGCTGTGACATCACAAGGGTGTTTCTGTCAGGTAACTGCTGTGACATCACAAGGGTGTTTGTTTCTGTCAGCTAACTGCTGTGACATCACAACGGTTTATCTGTCAGATAACTGCTGTGACATCACAAGGGTGTTTGTTTCTGTCAGCTAACTGCTGTGACATCACAAGGGTGTTTCTGTCAGGTAGCTGATGTGACATCACAATGATGTTTTTGTCAGGTAACTGCTGTGACATCACAACAGTGTTTCTGTCAGGTAACTGCTGTGACATCACAATGGTGTTTCTGTCAGGTAACTGCTGTGACATCACAAGGTTTTTTTCTGTCAGGTAACTGCTGTGACATCACAAGGGTGTTTGTTTCTGTCAGCTAACTGCTGTGACATCACAAGGGTGTTTCTGTCAGGTAGTTGGTGTGACATCACAATAGTGTTTCTGTCATGTAACTGCTATGAGATCACAATGGTGTTTCTGTCAGGTAGCTGGTGTGACATCACAATGGCGTTTTTGTCAGGTAACTGCTGTGACGTCACAACAGTGTTTCTGTCAGGTAACTGCTGTGACATCACAACAGTGTTTTTGTCAGGTAACTGCTGTGACATCACAATGGTGTTTCTGTCAGGTAACTGCTGTGACATCACAACTGTTTTTCTGTCAGTTAACTGCTGTGACATCATAAGGATGTTTCTGTCAGGTAACTGCTGTGACATCACAATAGTGTTTCTGTCAGGTAACTGCTGTAAGATCACAAGGGTTTTTCTGTCAGGTAGCTGATGTGACATCACAATGATGTTTTTGCCAGGTAACTGTTGTGACATCACAATTGTGTTTCTGTCAGGTAACTGCTGTGACATCACAATGGTTTTTCTGTCAGGTAACTGCTGTGACATCACAATGATGTTTCTGTCAGGTAACTGCTGTGAGATCACAATGGTGTTTCTGTCAGGTAACTGCTGTGACATCACAAGGGTGTTTGTTTTGTGTCAGCTAACTGCTGTGACATCACAAGGGTGTTTGTTAGGTAGCTG
Organism: Bufo gargarizans; assembly: GCF_014858855.1. NCBI lineage: Eukaryota > Metazoa > Chordata > Amphibia > Anura > Bufonidae > Bufo > Bufo gargarizans. The sequence continues at coordinate 180,972,647 of NC_058083.1, forward strand.
GTTTTACATCACAATTGAGTTTTTGTCAGGTAACTGCTGTGACATCACAACAGTGTTTCTGTCAGGTAACTGCTGTGACGTTACAATGGTTTTTCTGTCAGGTAACTGCTGTGACATTTCAAGGGTGTTTGTTTCTGTCAGCTAACTGCTGTGACATCACAAGGGTGTTTCTGTCAGGTAACTGCTGTGACATCACAAGGGTGTTTGTTTCTGTCAGCTAACTGCTGTGACATCACAACGGTTTATCTGTCAGATAACTGCTGTGACATCACAAGGGTGTTTGTTTCTGTCAGCTAACTGCTGTGACATCACAAGGGTGTTTCTGTCAGGTAGCTGATGTGACATCACAATGATGTTTTTGTCAGGTAACTGCTGTGACATCACAACAGTGTTTCTGTCAGGTAACTGCTGTGACATCACAATGGTGTTTCTGTCAGGTAACTGCTGTGACATCACAAGGTTTTTTTCTGTCAGGTAACTGCTGTGACATCACAAGGGTGTTTGTTTCTGTCAGCTAACTGCTGTGACATCACAAGGGTGTTTCTGTCAGGTAGTTGGTGTGACATCACAATAGTGTTTCTGTCATGTAACTGCTATGAGATCACAATGGTGTTTCTGTCAGGTAGCTGGTGTGACATCACAATGGCGTTTTTGTCAGGTAACTGCTGTGACGTCACAACAGTGTTTCTGTCAGGTAACTGCTGTGACATCACAACAGTGTTTTTGTCAGGTAACTGCTGTGACATCACAATGGTGTTTCTGTCAGGTAACTGCTGTGACATCACAACTGTTTTTCTGTCAGTTAACTGCTGTGACATCATAAGGATGTTTCTGTCAGGTAACTGCTGTGACATCACAATAGTGTTTCTGTCAGGTAACTGCTGTGAGATCACAATGGTGTTTCTGTCAGGTAACTGTTGTGACATCACAAGGGTGTTTCTGTCAGGTAGCTGGTTTGACATCACAATTGAGGTTTTCTCAGGTAACTGCTGTGACACCACAACAGTGTTTCTGTCAGGTAACTGCTGTGACATCACAACGGTTTTTCTGTCAGGTAACTGTTGTGACATCACAACGGTGTTTGTTTCTGTCAGGAAACTGCTGTGACATCACAATAGTCTTTCTGTCAGGTAACTGCTGTGAGATCAGAATGGTGTTTCTGTCAGGTAACTGCTGTGACATCACAAGGGTGTTTCTGTCAGGTAGCTAGAGTGACATCACAATCGGGTTTTTGTAAGGTAACTGCTGTGACATCACAACGGTGTTTCTGTCAGGTAGCTGGTTTGACATCACAATTGAGGTTTTCTCAGGTAACTGCTGTGACATCACAACAGTGTTTCTGTCAGGTAACTGCTGTGACATCACAACGGTTTTTCTGTCAGGTAACTGCTGTGACATTACAATAGTCTTTCTGTCAGGTAACTGCTGTGAGATCAGAATGGTGTTTCTGTCAGGTAACTGCTGTGACATCACAAGGGTGTTTCTGTCAGGTAGCTAGAGTGACATCACAATGGGGTTTTTGTAAGGTAACTGCTGTGACATCGCTACAGTGTTTCTGTCAGGTAGCTAGAGTGACATCACAACAGAAACATCATTGTGACCAAACAATTAATTTTTTATTTCAGCTGATCATAACACAGAAGACCAGACGTCTTCTTCTTTGTCCAGATGAGCTTTTGTAGAGGCCAAGCGAGCTTTTGTGTGCCTTATCTGGAGAAGTGGCGTCCTCCATGGTCTGCATAGTGCAGTGTCCGTTGGATTGTCTGCCTTGAGACATTGCCACCAGCAGAGCCCAGATTCACCAGGATGGCCTTGGTGGTGATCCTTGGATTCTTTTTCACCTCTCTAACTATCCTCCTGGCCAGCACAGGTGTCACTTTTGGCTTCCGACCACGTCCTCTGAGATTTTCCACAGTGCGGAATATCTTGTATTTTTTAATAATACTTTGCACTGTAGCCACTGGAACTTGAAAACGTTTAGAAATGGCCTTGTAGCCCTTTCCTGACTTGTGAGCAGCCACAATGCACAGCCGCAGGTCCTCACTGAGCTCCTTTGTCTTAGCCATGACTGTCCACAAACCAACTGCAGAGAGCTGCTGTTTTTCACCTGTTGAGTTGATAAAAAAAATGCTGTTCCCAATTAATCAGGGTAATTAGGATACTTTAGAACAGCTTGGACTATTTGGAATGGTATAGAACTTTAGATTTTCCCACAGACTGTGACAGTTTGTGAAGGGTATGAATAATTTTGGACTGGACACTTTTTGCTCAAATGTAAATAAAAGCAGTTTTTTTTCCACAAGAATGCCTCTTGTACTATGTCATTTCTCGTCATTTCCCATCATTTGCTGGTTGAATAAAAGCAACTTTAAGTCAAAATTTGCCAGGGGTATGTATGCCACGTACCTTCGGCGCTGTAATTACAGCACTAGGGGTATGCGATATCTCCACAGGCGGGAGGATCAAAGGATCCCTGCACCTGGGAGAGCATGCCAGGATGCGCGGGCTGGTGCGGTGACATCAAATCACCGCGCCAGCCCACGTGGACCTGGCTGCAGGCGTGCGTGCGCAGAGGGGTTTAAATACCCCAGCAGCACTGCGCTCGAAAGACCAGAACCCCTACCCCCTGCAGAAGAAGAGAGTTCAGGCAGCAGTACGCTGTGCTCAGAGCAGTAATCCTCGCACCCTCTGCAATAGGAGAGCGCAGGCAGTCATGCGCTGGGCTGAGCTGCGGTAGAGGAGTTAACCCCATACAACCCCAGTAGGAGAGCACGGCCAGTGCTCAGAGGAGGAGAGCAGCCCACAGCCCCCAGGAGAGCAGGCAGCGCTCGGAACAGAAGAAGAACCCAACCTGAATGAGAGCGCAGGCGGTGCTCAGGAGAGAGATGCAGCTCCATGGAAGGAGTTTGCCCCTAGAGATGGCTGAGTAACCCTTTACCCTCCTAGACCAACCAATCAGTCATCCCTTCACCAACTGTATACCCTGAACCCTCTCATCCTTGTACCTCTAGCCCTGCAATTAACCCCTGTCTGCAATAACCTCTGCTGCATTGCATCAACCCTGGGTTAACCCTTGCCCTGCCATTCCCCTAACCCCTGATTACCCCTGCCCCTTAGAGAGCAGTGAAGAGGCAAGGGTTAATCAAGGGTTATGGGTAATGGCAGGGCAAGGGTTAACCCAGGGTTCAGGGTATACAGTTGGTGAAGGGGTGACTGATTGGTTGGTCTAGGGGAGTACACCTGCTCTCAGTACCCCTGAAGCTGTAACCCCAGGTGGGTGGGTTGCTGGTATTTATATGTATGAGTGTAATGCTTAGATAGATTTTGGAGTGGAATTGTGTAAGATATTGTACTGTGTGTAGTGTAGTGAGGATTGTGTTTATTGTAGTGCTATTACTGTACTGTGGTGTGTGCGTCTATATGTATATATATTTATAACCATTGATATATATATAAATATATATAGATATAGCGGAATAGACTGTATTTGTATTGTGTAATAAATATTTCTTTATTCATAACATACAGTGTATAGTCTTTTGTTGTAGCCACCGTAGTAGCAGTAGTAAAACGCACGTAGTTCAGGGTAGTGTGAGGCAAAAGAGTATTCCTCTTTTAGGTATAAATAGGCGGAGTCATCAATAGACGATTCATGCCTATTTATGAATATTAATTATTGAGATTACCTTAAATTTCAATAATTTATATTTACCTTAGCAGTTTCTGTCAGGTAACTGCTGTGACATCACAGTGGTATTACTGTCAGGTAACTGCTGTGACATCACAAGGATGTTTCTATCAGGTAACTGCTGTGACATCACAGTGGTATTACTGTCAGGTAACTGCTGTGACATCACATGGGTGTTTCTGTCAGGTAACTGCTGTGACATCACAAGGGTGTTTCTGTCAGGTAACTGCTGTGACATCACAGTTTTATCCGAGTGAGCAGCTGTGACATCACATGTGGTTTTCATATTGAACATCACAACTTTCTTTCAGTTAGACAAGTCATATAAGCCATCGTGTCTTCACAAACGCGTGTCAGTGAGATTGTGCAGTACACCCCACCTAACTGGTAACAGTTGTCAATTTATGCCTACATTTCTAATGGGAATAATAGAGGAATGGCACACAATAAAGCCATAAGAAAAGATCCTCCAGAATTGTCATTTCATGTGGAAAAAAATGAGTTACTAATACAGGCATGTTAGGAGCGGTGACAGGTCTTCTTTATAGTGATTGCACAAGTAAGTGGAATTGTGCATTTTCAATACCAAATTATGTGGCACAACATTTTCAGCTTCCTGGAGAGCACAATTTCCGTGAAGGGCCTATTCACACGGGAGTTGAGCTCTTACTGTTGTTGTGTTTGTGATGGAAAACAGCATGTGTTCACCGTCGGGAATATCTCATTACCTAAACACCCCTGTTGTTCTGATGAACATTGCTGGCAACATTGCGTTAGAAACAATGGACTATCACAGTCACAAACAACCAATATTCCGCCATTAGGGCCAAACACAACCCCACTCCAAATCTCTGGATAAATAATAGAAACTAAAAATCATATATTTTACACTAGCAAATAAAAACAGCAACGACATAATAAATACTAAGAATATACAGTAGTTAAGTTCTTTTGAATTATTCTGTAATAGCCTACTGTGACTACATGGCATGGCAGTTGTGCCTCCATAATACTGATCCAAGATACTCTGTGTGCTGTGATATAGTGTCTTGTATAGGATAGGCCGTCTGTAGTTAATCGGTGGAGGTCTGACAATCGGCATCCCCACTGATCAGCTATTCAATAGTAGCTCCAGTGCTGGAAGCAGAAAAGCCATCCAAATGTTCCTTCATACACTTGAAGACATACCGTATTTTTCGCCCTATAGGCAGGCCGGGAGGACGGGCGCTGGCAGCGTGAGTCACTACGTCACGCGCCTGCGTCGCCCACTTTATGAATGAAGTAGGCGGTGTGGGCGCATGACGTAGTGACTCACGCAGCCAGCGCCCGTCCTCCCGGCCTGCCTCCTCCCTCCTCTCTGCTACCGAGCGCTTGCAAGTATACAGGCACTGATTACCCGATTATATACCGTACATAACAATTACAGATGCGATTATATACAGTGAGCGGGGCCCGTGTAGTAGAATACAGTCACTGCACGGGCCCCGCTGTCATTGTAAAAGCAGATGCGACCCCCACCCCCTGTATTGGGGGTCATTCACACTACAGGGACACTGTTATGGAGGGGATCTGTGGATGACACATAGCATAAGATGCTATATATGTGTCATCCACAGATCCCCCCTTAACAGTGTCATCCACAGATCCCCATAACAGTGCCATCCAGAGACCCCAATAAGCCATCCAGAGATCCCCATAACAGTGTCACCCACAGATCCCCCATAACAGTGTCACCCACAGACCCCCATAACAGTGCGTCATCCACAGATCCCCCATAATAGTGTCATCCACAGATCCCCCATAATAGTGTCATCCACAGACCACCATTATCAAAACCCACCAAACACACACCTTTTGGTTTTTTGTTTCTTCTCATTTTCCTCCTTAAAAACCTAAGTGCGTCTTATGGGCCGGTGCGTCTTATAGGGTGAAAAATACGTACAGTAAGGCCCTATACACTCAGGGCTCTATAGAAATCAGAGGTTGTACAGAGGCAGAATGTGGCCATGAGACACAACACTATGGTGGGAGGCAAGGTTGCAGTCCAGTACAATCTCACACAATCTCCCTCTCCACTATATGAGAAAAAACAGTACATGTAAGGCTACTGTCACGGCCATGCCCATGACCGTGACTCCTTTACCGCATGCGGTTGCCTGCGGTTTTGTATGGGTGTTCAGCCACGGGTGAGGGCCGCTGGTGTGTGGCCTCACTTGTGGTTGCCGCGGACAACTAGTTTTGTATTTAGCAGCAGAGCAGCCTGAGCATTGCTAGGCAGCTTGCTGTCCTGGCATGCGGTCTCACCTGACTTAATTTATGTTAAGTGTGTGTGTTGTGTGCACTGTGTTTTATGTATTGTGTGCACTTCCCCTTTATGTGTGTTTTCCCTTTTCTGGTGTTGGAAGGGTTAACTCCCTTCCCAGTGTGTGTGTCTAGCACTGGGTGTGTCCAACCCTTGGGTGTGGCCACTTGGGCCTATATAGCCTCTCTCTTTGGCATGGCTCAGTAGGTTGCTTCAGCCTTGCTAGCTGGAGCAGCCGCCTGTGTTTTCTATCTGCCTGTGAGAGCCACCACTGTGGTCATAAGTTTAAGTTTAAGTTAGTTAAGTCTGTGTGATGTTCTGTTTGTTTTCCTGTATAATTCTGTGCTGCCATGTATCTGGGTTCCGGTGTGTGGATGAGTTTGTGCTGAGTTCTGTTTGTTTATTTGTGGACTTCAGCTTTCCTGCACACGGATCCAGTCAGCAAGGCTGTGGCAGGTGGCTGGAACTAGTGCAGCACCTGCCATATACATAGGCTTGCACTTGTTCCCTTTTTCCCAACAGCTTGGCCATTGAGACTCCTGCTCCTCCGTGCCTAGGAGGAGTAGGTCGTCTTACCCAGCTCCTAGCTCAGGGACCTGTGGAGGGTAAGGCAGGGCTCCAAGGTTCCTGCGCATGGGTCCTCCTACCATCAAGGTCGGCCCATGCAGGTAGGAGTTAGGGTCAGGTTAGGGATGCGTGAGGAGGTGACCTGCTCCCTATCCTGTTCTCATGGCCGAGCAGCCATAACATCACCGGGCATCGCACGGCTGAGGGTTTTCCCCATCCTCATCCGTGACAGCTACTTTCACACTAGCGGCAGCCTTCTCCGGCAGGCTGTTCCGGCAGGTGAATAGCCTGCCGTAGTTTTATTCTGGCCGCCTATAGTCAATGGGGCTGGAGCGGACTTCCGGCGCACGGTGCACTAGCGGTAGCATGGATCCGGCAAGCTGTTTCCCCGCCAGAACAGCTTGCTGGAGGAGGATTCCACTAGTGTGTATGTACATGAGTGCTACAGTCTGACCTCTATCTGTGAAAATGAAAACTTTTCCATGCAAGGAAGGTTTGTGCAGGAGGACATTTCTGAAGGTATTTTAGTAGGCTTAGGCTATGTTCACATTGCCGTTTTTAATCCTCCGTATTCTATTCTAGCATAGAGATGGAATACCAAAAGTGCCAGATCCAGCATATGCTGGACACCACCGATGATAGATCCCATAATTCAATATAATGGTCTTTGCTAAGTAAGAGCTTTCTCCAGGACAAAATTCCGCTGCATGCAATTCCAGCATTCTGTTGGTATGCCAGAACAGAATTCTGAAAACTAAAGCCTTGCTGTCTTTCTAGATTGCTATCCTCATGCACATGGCAATAATATTCCATACAAGTTCCTTCATGTACAGAGCTTTAAAGGGATATCGCTAGGATATGCCCCCATTGTCTGATAGGTGTGGTCCACCTCTGAGGCCCATACCTACACCGAGAACGGAGCCCTGAAAGTGGTGTAGGGCACACTGCACATGCGCAGCCACCCTCCATTCATTTCTATGGGACTACCAGAAATAGCCGAGCACTGGCCCATAGTAATTAATAGGTGTGGTGGCCGTGCAAGTGCGGTGCACTCCCATTTACTTCTATGGGGAGAGGGCTTGGTGGTGGCTGGGGTCCTCCCGCCACCACTTTCCTCGATCCGTTCTTGATATAGGTGCGGGTCCCAGTGATATGCCCCCATTGTCTCAGATGGGCATACCCCTTTAATACAGCCCCCAAAGAAGTCTCTGCTTCATTTGACATCATATGGAGTTTTCACTTTCTGATCTGTGTGGAATGGGTGCACATTCCCCAGACCATAGAAACCTTTTAATGAAAAGTAAATGCTGTTATTTCCTTAAGATGGAGAATCGACTCAACAATGCCGATGGTTTTGGAATAACACATTTAACATGAACATATGGTTCATGCATCCACATACTTTTGGCCCTATAGTTTTATACTAGCGTTTTTTGCAGATCCATCATGGATCTGCAAAAACGATTCCATTACAATAATACAACCAACCGTATGCATCCGTCATGAACAAATCCGGTTGTATTATGTCTTCTATAGCCAAGACGGATCTGTCATGAACTCCATTGAAAGTCAATGAGGGACTGATTGATTTCTATTGTGTCAGAGAAAACAGATCCGTCCCCGTTGACTTACATTGTGTGCCAGGACGGATCCGTTTGGCTCTGCCTCCCAGGACAGACAGAAAAATGCTGCAGGCAGAGTTTTGGTGTCCGCCTCCAGAGCGGAATGGAGACTGAACTGATGCAAACTGATGCATTCTGAGCGGATCCTTTTCCATTCAGAATGCATTAGGGCAAAACTGATCCGTTTTGGACCGCTTGTGAGAGCCCTGAACGGATCTCACAAACGGAAAGCCAAAACGTGAGTATGAAAGTAGCCTAAGTTGAGGCAAAACTTTAAATAGCCTTCTGTTACCTTCTAATGAGCATGGTTACATGAGCTGGCTACAAGCCTCTCTGGCACTCAAACAAACCAAATCTTTTGCATCTGCCACCTCAAGCCCTGCACATATACTTTCTTACAGTTTATATGCTGTACCTGCTTACCAAGGCCTCATGCACACAACCATATTTTGCATCCCTGTCCGAAGCAAATTTTTTGCAGATCACACAGACCCATTCATTTCTATGGGTCCCCCCCAAAAAAGAAAACAGACAGCACATAGAAGTCATCTGTGTGCTGTCTGCATCTGTATGTCCTTTGTCCTGTTCTGGTCTGCACTGCGTATGCCAATCACCATTTCTATTGTTAGGAGAGAGAAAATGCAGAAAGCACACAGACGGTATCCGCATTTTTCAGATCTATGGTTTGTGGACCGAAATATGGATACTGCTGTGTGCATGAGGCCAAAGCTTGACGCAATGTTCACACGAATTAAATCCGCTGTGGATTTCATTGCCAAAAACGGCCATTTTCTGCCATTAAATAATCATCAATAACTTTTCACTGACTTTGATGGGGAAAAAATGTCACCATGCGCATACGGTGGCATTTTGTTCTGCAGTTCCACTTCTGGAATCGGATTGATAGAGGATTCAATATTGAAGTAAATAGGGAGGTGGATAAAACGCTAGCGGTTTTACAAGCGTTTTTGGTAGTGTTTCAGCCACCAAAAGCAATTCTGAATTATATCTCAACCACGGGCTGGATAAGAAAAACGCTTCCAAACCCTCTACCAAATGCTCTTCTAAATCATCCGTAATATTTCTCTAAATCCGCCACCAAATGAGAAATTTGCCACCAAAATTACCTGTTTTCAACTAGTAATCTGCTACAGACTTTTCTGCCGTGGATTTTGCCATGTGAATTTAGCCTGAGTAATAAACACATAAATGATTTGTCCTCTTCCTCTCTTCAGCTGGTATCATACCACCCAGCATTGTAGCTGAAGATAAGAGAGGTAAGTGAGAGGGTTGTGGCAGTGCATGTATTCTGGTGCACTTTCGGCTAATATTTCATTTCTGCTTGGAATAATCAGCAAAACGCATCAAAATGCTCAGAAAAAGTGACCATATAGTACTTAGAAGGATATTTTATTAGGATTTATATAAGAAGGATTGTTACAATAATTGTACAGTTTAAAAAGTAACAGTATATTAGTGATATAAAAAGACCACAAAGTCATGTAAAAATATAATTATTGTATTATTTACAGTCAGTATGAATGTGAACTTTGCTTCTGAACTGAAATTCCACAAGTCAAGTGTAGTTTTTAACCATATGGTAAGACACAAGACCGAACTATCGAAATACTGTATGCATGTGACATGAAGAAAGCTTAAAGGGGTTATCCAAGACTTTACAATCCCGACCAGTGGTACCGACCATGCTTACCTGTCCCTGCTACAGATTTCCTTCTTGATCGCTCCAGGCCCGTCTCTGCATCTGCTCTACTTGAGGATAACATCTGTGGACCGGGAGTGGGAGGGTGGATAAGGTGGATTCACGTGACTGTTGCAGGCAATAGCCGGCCTCAGCGCTGACCTATTACAATTGCGTCACACGTGATGCAAGGCGAGCAGGTCACCACTGCAGCCAGCTATTGGCTGCAGCAGTCATGTAATACCCCCCATTGACAGACAACTGCAGGGGAAATGCAGAGATGGTCGTGGAGCAATTGGAAGGAAGGAAACCAGGTAGGTATGGTCAGCACTGCGGGTCCAGGCATTGTGGGGGGTTGTTAAGTCTTGGATAACCCCTTTAACATTGGTTTGCAACATTACATTTTTCGGCACACAGCGCACATCTCATCTCAAACAGCTTATCAGAAACCATAACAAGCATTTCCAAAATATGTGACCAATATTACAATACATAATGGAAGACAAAGTTTTATTGGTTGACCTGAGCAAGTGAAAATGAATGCAACAGAGCTTACCCTGTGACTTAACCTAAGCCGTTATACAAAACATCAGCAAAAATGAATACAGAAAATATCCAAAAATGAAAAATGAGAAAAAATTCTTTTTTTAGGTTGATCATAAAATCTCCATAGTGTTGGCACACTTTGCATCATACGCTGGTTTTATTTTAGTTTTTTTCTGCTGCCGAAAACAGATATGGAGGGAAGGTACAGACCATACCAATCTCTGCTGCCTCTTTGCCTCCCCTTCACTCATAGTCCTATAAAAGAGTATAATATGCAGCATTTTTTTACCTGATGTTCATATCTTGCAAAAATAAAAGCTTCTACATTCTACCCTGTGCCTGATCTGGTATGAGCTTGCCCATTTTCAACTGTAGGAACATTGCTGAGAATCACATGGGATAAGTAACTAGCGTTATTAGAGTTTTGTGTGGGGGGAAAAACACCAGTTCCGTACATTAGCTGAAAGTCTATAGGAAATATATAAGGCAAGACACACATTTTCTTTTAATTTTTTAATTTTAGGTGTATTTTTTGTGTCTATGGCATTTTTAAAAAATACAGCGCGTTGAATCACTGGCATTTTTTCATCCCTGCCTCTATAGGGCATTAAAACATCTGGAAAAAAATGTAATTCAATTATGTGAAGAAAAAAAACCTCTCAAAACACCAGACAAAATTCATGTGTGTGTAGGAGCTGCTAGGGTGGTCACATCGCAGCTTTTTTTTTTTTGGGGGGGGGGGGGGGGGTGCAGTTTTTGTGGAAATGTTTGATACAGTTTTTTAAAGCAAAACCAGAAGTGGAAACAAAAAGAATGGGAAACATAAGGAAGAACTCCTTCATTCCTTTGGCTCAAAAAAGTACATCAAAAAGTGCCACAGAACTGTGGCTTTTTTTTATACAAAAAAACTTGTGTGTGGAGACTGCCTTTAGAAAACATTGGGGCAGCTTTATTAAGACAGGAGTTTTATATGGCTGTATTAAATATTAGTCAGAGTAACATTTCACAACATTCATTAAGCAGCACACGTCTTGGAGTGTTGTAAAGAAAGGAAATGAAACCTATGCCTGCTGTGAGCAGATGTAGATTTACAATTCGCACCATTTGTTGTCTGTAAAGGCTATGTACACCTTCTGAGGCAATTATTGTTTATGATTGAATTTTACTCATTTTTGGCTAAAAATCATATTATCAATTGGCCTTTATTAAAAGTACTGAGCCATTGTGTCACAAAGGGTTAACTGTTTTTTATAACTGTGTGATGAGTACTTTTACTTTGTGCCGGTCATTTAATAAATCTTATCTCTAAACTACTAAGGCCCCTTTCACATGGGCGAGATTTCCGTGCGGGTGCAATGCGTGAGGTTAATCCGGACCCATTCATTTCTATGGGGCTGTGCACATGAGCGGTGATTTTCACGCATCACTTGTGCGTTGCGTGAAAATCGCAGCATGCTCCTCTTTGTGCGTTTTTCACGTAACGCAGGCCCCATAGAAATGAATGGGGTTGCGATTTTCACGCATGGTTGCTAGGTGACGATCGGGATGGGGACCCGATCATTATTATTTTCCCTTATAACATGGTTAATAGTAAAGTAAGATAGGGATGGAGGGGTTTAAAAAAAAAATAATAATAATTTAACGCACCTTAATCCACTTGTTCGCTCAGCCGGCATCTCTTCTGTCTTCATCTGTGAGGAAAAGGACCTTTGATGACGTCACTGCGCGCATCACATGATCCATCACCAGGGTGATGGATCATGTGACTGACCATGTGATGAGCGTAGTGACGTCATTTTCCTCACAGATAAAGACAGAAGAGATGCCGGCTGCGTGAACAAGTGGATTAAGGTGAGTTAAATTATTATATATTTTTTTAACCCCTTCAGCCCTATTTTACTTAGCATTCTGTATTCAGAATGTGATTATTTTCCCTTATAACCATGTTATAAGGGAAAATAATACAATCTACACAACCTTGAACCCAAACATGAACTTCTGTGAAGAAGTTCGGGTCTGGGTACCACAGTCTGTTTTTTATCACGCGCGTGCAAAACCTCATTGCACCCGCGCAATAAAAACTGAACAACGGAACGCAATCGCAGTGAAAACTGACTGCAATTGCGCTCCTACTGGCGCGGGTTTGCAATGCACCGGGACGCATCCGGACCTAATCTGGACACGCTCATGTGAAAGAGGCCTAAGAGGTCATAAACACTTATTTAAGCGACATTCTTATCAGTAAGATAAGAACTGAGTTATACTGAGTGCTCATAATGTCAGAGAGCAGAGATAAGGAGCCCATCAGCTCTCCAAATGATGGAAAAGACAGAAAATGCACAAACCAATTGAAAAAATGATTTGTAGCTCAAAATAAGTACGATGCAATAATAATAAAAAAAATTGCCCCAAAGGTGTACATAGCCTTTAATCATGATAACTGTGTTGGAAACCTACAAGCCTCACCCCATCAGGTTAAACCAACCCAATTTTTTTCATCGGTTTGTAAAAATTTATAGAGAAAGGAGAAAAATGTTAGATGTTTTTACGAAAAATGCTGGCACAGAACTGATAAATTCCCACCTTGTGCATTGATCATATACCTTCCCTCTTCCTGTAGCCTATCTAAGGTTTCCATTTATGGCTCTACATAAATATCTGTAAATATCTGTAAAGTATAATTGGCCTAAATTTGCTCCAGACTGTTACCATTAAATGTGAAAGTAGACTTCCGGAATAACATATCTGGCAAAGCCAGACACCTCTATGGCCCGCTGGATCCACATTCACTTTATTGGGATCTGTTGGGTGTCCCGCAAGGATGCCGGCTTTCTGCCAGAAAGCAAACGCTGCATGCAGCAGTATTTTTTCAATAGAAAGCCAACATTCATGCCGGAAAGGATCCTATTATAGTGAATGGGGATCTGGCACGCCCCCAAAAGTATCTGGGTATGCTGGATACGCTAAGTCTGGTAGTCTGCTCCTTTGCTGGAAGACACTACCAGATTTACCAAACACAAATGTGGTCCCATAGAAAGTTCTTAAAATGCATCTTGTAGCAGTAACACATGTGCACAAGAAGCAGTAAAGTACGCACTATGGAGCAACAATGAGAATGTAATATATGTATGTTATATAAATGTACATATATTTTATACCTACCAAAAAAGACTGCACAGTTCTACTGAGCCAGTGAAGATGATGGCATCTCAGGCACAACACTTGAGTGAATGAGTATAGTGTAGTAGATGGTCTATCGGACAATAAAATCCTTTGTTTTTTGTTCAGCCACAGGGCCTGGTACCATTTATATCTTGGGTCTCATACAAACATACTGAGTAGTCTTTATCTCATTCCCACTGGAGATCACAAAGCATTGTTTAAGTGAGACAAAGAGCCGCAAACATCCAAACCTTTCACTAAGTCCATCTTTGTTATTCTGTTTACATGTAGGAATGATGAATATTATGTAAAATGTAATGTTAAAAGTTTTTTTGCCTAAAGAGAATGCTTCATTAGAAAATGATTTGGTGATTCTTTTTTAAATGTTCCATCTCCCTATCTATAGTTAAAAATAATCCTAAAATCCGGCAGTTTTCCCACTGGCCACTAGGCCTAAAATATGTCAAGACCTCCTGTTCTTTGAGAGAAGCCACATGGCCTATAGGCACAAGGAGGGGGCCTCATTGAACTGTGACCTCTATGTTTTCTAGGCATGTGCCGGGGTCAAGAGGGAGCAGATAAGATGGAAGATGGTAGATGAACAGAACAAGAAGTCTCAACATATAATTAGGCCTAGTGGCCATCGCGAAAACTGCATGGTTTTAGATATCGTTTAAATATATATGGTGACACAGAAAATTAAAACTAAAATTTCTAAAAAATATTTGGAATAAGAACCTGATATAAATAATATGCCATTTTCTGATGATACATTCCCTAAAAGATGAAAAACACTTAACCCAGAGAGAGAGAAAATTCATTTTTAGTCCTTAAAACAAGTGTTCTGTTTTTGTGAATTACGTATACTATAATGCCACTGTAATGCTGCCGTATGCAAATAGTGTACTAGTAGGTGGCATAATATATTTTCAAAACTGCTTCTAAGATAATATTTTAGGGATTGTTACTTAAAGACATTTTTACACACTCAATAGTATTCATGACTGAATTGATTTGTACAAATTGAATTTGCTCAAAAATCTGTCTCCTCAAGCAGCAAGTGGCTGGCCACACTGTTCAACTGACTCCCCTCCTCCCCCTTGATTCATAGGGTCAGACTTCGACAGGCCCTGTCAATCTCACACCTGCACTGTTTCTCTGAGTAGTGGTGCAAGCACAGAGGACCTGCTGCTGCTACTTGAGAGCTAACTGTGCATGCTCCGCTCAGGTCTGGGTACACTTAGGAGTGGAGTGGTGCATGCACAGTCAGCTTCTCGGGTTGCAGCAGTGTAAAATGTCTGGCCCTGTCAATCAAGAGAGGGAGTCTCTTGAGCAGTGTGGAAAGCCCCTTGTTGCTCAAGGTGGCTTATTTTTTAATAAATTCAATCCATTGCTGAACAGGGCTACTCAGTAAAAAAACATACAGACAAAAAATAGAGGAACAATCTCCGCCAGGAGCTTCTCTGAATTGGCAAGGGATATTGCTGAGAATGTAAACAATCATCTGCAAGTTTACAAGGAGCGGTCCCCAAAATCTCTAACATAAGTGCAAGACATGGAAACCATGACTTCTGTAGTTTATGGGTGGAGAGTCCCATCACAGATTAATCTTTACAGTTAAAGAGAACCTGACACCTCAAAATGCAGTGTAATCTGCAGACAGCATATCATAGAGCAGGAGGAGCTGAGCAGATTCATATATAGTGAAAATATTCAGCAAAATTTACACATTTCAATCTCTGCTCTTTCTTACTTCAGTTATACATAGGAGCTGTCTTCTCAGTGATTGATAGCATTCTCTGTGTAAGTGTGTATAGAGAGATAGCTGTCAGTCACTGATAAGATGGCCCACTTAGCTATTGAGCTCATGGAAAGCAGAGATTTACATGTATAAATTACAGGATTTACTGAACCTTTTCCCACTATACCGTATATCAATCTGCTCAGCTCCTCTCACTTTATAACATGCTGCCTACGGATTGCACTACTTAAGTCAAAGTACAAGTGTTCATGTCTCTACCAACTATTTTAAAATAATGACTTTTAAAAAGATGTATAACGTTATATAAATACTTTCTGTTAGAGGAGTTTGTGTAACAAAAAATAAATTGACAACTATAATTTAAAATGACGTGTTAAAATGTTTTAATCAAAGGGATATTACTTATTTATAATGGTAAAAATGCTACAAAATCATGATGTTTTCTGTTCTAAGTATCCTTTCCTGAGCACCAATAAAATTCACATAAGGTATACAAGAATACTTCGAAGACCTGTAAGGAAACAGTACTCCACATTTGTCCATATGTACATGGCACTTATATCGTAGGACAGCATACATAGACAGAACTCAAAAGGCACATAAGTTATTAAAGTCCAGGAATGCTGTATATAGTCAGCGTTTTCTGATCATTTACTCCTTACACATTGGCACTTTTAGCATGGGTCGGTGAACCAGACCCCTGAGATGAATAATAAAATCGGTTCTCCATGAATGCTTGAGATTCTCCTGAACAGCAAACAATAACTATTCCTCCAAACAAGCAGAACGCTGCCCCAATCCATCCTGCGTACAAGGAGTAGCCGAAAGTCACAATGGTCGTCTCTTTGTGTGTGGACACAGGGAACCAGATAGTGGCCATGATGGAACTCAGCGCTATGGAAAAGAAAAGGAGAAGAAAGTTAGGAGGATGACAATGAACTGAGAGTCTTCAAACACAGACTACTTTAGAAAATGCATAGACTACAGTCATGGCCAAAAGTTTTGACAATGACACAAATATTAGTTTTCACAAAGTTTGCTGCTAAACTGCTTTTAGATCTTTGTTTCAGTTATTTCTGTGATGTAGTGAAATATAATTACACGCACTTCATATGTTTCAAAGGCTTTTATCGACAATTACATGACATTTATGCAAAGAGTCAGTATTTGCAGTGTTGGCCCTTCTTTTTCAGGACCTCTGCAATTCGACTGGGCATGCTCTCAATCAACTTGTGGGCCAATTCCTGACTGATAGCCACCCATTCTTTCATAATCACTTCTTGGAGTTTGTCAGAATTAGTGGGTTTTTGTTTGTCCACCCGCCTCTTGAGGATTGACCACAAGTTCTCAATGGGATTAAGATTTGGGGAGTTTCCAGGCCATGGACCCAAAATGTCAACGTTTTGGTCCCCGAGCCACTTAGTTATCACTTTTGCCTTATGGTACGGTGCTCCATCGTGCTGGAAAATGCATTGTTCTTCACCAAACTGTTGTTGGAAGAAGTTGCTGTTGGAGGGTGTTTTGGTACAATTCTTTATTCATAGCTGTGTTTTTGGGCAAAATTGTGAGTGACCCCACTCCCTTGGATGAGAAGCAACCCCACACATGAATGGTCTCAGGATGCTTTACTGTTGGCATGACACAGGACTGATGGTAGCGCTCACCTTTTCTTCTCCAGACAAGCCTTTTTCCTGATGCCCCAAACAAACGGAAAGAGGCTTCATCGGAGAATATGACTTTGCCCCAGTCCTCAGCAGTCCATTCACCATATTTTCTGCAGAAGATCAATCTGTCCCTGATGTTTTTTTTGGAGCGAAGTGGCTTCTTTGCTGCCCTTCTTGACACCAGGCCATCTTCCAAAAGTCTTGGCCTCACTGTGCGTGCAGATGCGCTCACACCTGCCTGCTGCCATTCCTGAGCAAGCTCTGCACTGGTGGCACTCCGATCCCGCAGCTGAATCCTCTTTAGAAGTCCTGGCGCTTGCTGGACTTTCTTGGACGCCCTGAAGCCTTCTTAACGAGAATTGAACCTCTTTTCTTGAAGTTCTTGATGATCCTATAAATTGTTGATTGAGGTGCAATCTTAGTAGCCACAATATCCTTGCCTGTGAAGCCATTTTTATGCAACGCAATTATGGCTGCACGCGTTTCTTTGCAGGTCACCATGGTTAACAATGGAAGAACAATGATTTCAAGCATCACCCTCCTTTTAACAGGTCAAGTCTGCCATTTTTACCCAATCAGCCTGACATAATGATCTCCAGCCTTGTGCTCGTCAACATTCTCACCTGAGTTAACAAGACGAATACTGAAATGATCTCAGCAGGTCCTTTAATGACAGCAATGAAATGCAGTGGAAAGTATTTTTTGGGATTAAGTTAATTTTCATGGCAAAGAAGGACTATGCAATTCATCTGATCACTCTTCATAACATTCTGGAGTATATGCAAATTGCTATTATAAAAGCTTAAGCAGCAACTTTTCCAATTTCCAATATTTATGTAATTCTCCAAACTTTTGGCCACGACTGTAGGATTTTGAAGTTTAAAACAGCCTTAAAGGGGTATTCCGGTTGGTACAAGTTATCCCCTTTCCATCCTACTGCTGTAACCCCCACCAATCATGAGAACCGGGGCCCCATACCCCTTGCAGATCCCCTAAAATCACCACAGCGGCCGGTCGCACATGTGCACGGCTGCTCCATTAATTTCTATGGGAGTTCCGGAGAAAGCCACGTACAGGGGTCCCCGTTCTTGTGATCGGTGGGGGTCCCAGCGGTAGGACCCACACTGATCTTAAAGGTATCCCATATCTGTAACTTGTAATACCCTTTGTATTTTTCACAGTTTCCTTTTTTTTTTACGGAAAACTTAAGCCTCCAAGGTTCATCCTCTGAACTGAAAGAAATCCTAAACTAATTCAATCAAGCTGAAGTCTTGGTTCTTTTGCACAGCACTGTATATATAACTATTTAAAGGGTACTCATCACCATGAAATTCACCGATAAACTAGGCACAATGTCTTGTAGGACTAGCTCAGCTGAATGTAACAATATCTTTCACTTATTCTTTCTCTGCCTTCTTGATTGGGTTCCTGTATAGTCATCTCGCCTAGCCCTCTCAATCTAGGGCTGTCAGGGGAAGAAGAAGCTGGAGGAATGCACAAAGTGGCTTGGGCCCGCCCTCAGTGCACTTAACTGCAACAGATCACTAAGTGATAGGTATCACTACATTCAGCTAACCCTACAAGGCAATGTGCCTGGTTTATCAGACAGACTGATGAGCAAATTGTAGCAGATTGAAGCAGAAATAAATACATCCACAGCTTGTGAAATCCATCCTCTTTCACTTCAGCGCTTCAATTAAAGGTCAGTTATCCGTGTTCCTACAGCTGCTGACACCAACATCCCATCATTTGGAGGATTGGTGACTCATGTAGTACATTAAAGGTCAATTTACAGATGTGCAGAACTGCATATAAACAGGGATTTCCTACCGCTTATACATATATGAAATCTTGAATATGGTGATTGTTTTCAGATCAAGTACGCCTAATAAAACTTTCATAGCGTTGGTTTGTGTAAGGGGTAAAAAAAGGTTGTCTATATTCTTTATTTCAGGCAAGAGGGACTGAGATCAAACCGGACGACGGACTTTCATCTGAAGAAGGAAAACTGTAATTCAAGTGGTGAATTCCTAATTTAATCGCCGTCTTTAAATCTCGGGTGAATTACCGTAATTGCTCAGTCGTAAGAGACTTCAACAGGGAGTAATTGAAATACTAAAGCCTCAGAGGGGGAGGTGTTCTACTTAGTAATATTGCCGATATTGAATGTATTCACTCCTGTCTAACAAGGGAGCAGAGCAGTCACTGAGTCAATCACTTTACAGTGAGGGATATTAGAGAGTTCAGTACGACTTGTTTAGTTGAAAACTTGGTTTATAAATTATATTACTAATTAATGAGGACCTATCAACTCTCCTGCTGTGCTGTTTCTCTATAATTCCTAATATCTAACCAGTGCTGCCAGTGTCAGACTGTGCAGAGACACATGCCCAAGAATGTATTTTCTTTCCGTGTCCGTTCAGTTTTTTTTGCAGACCGTATACGGAACCATTCATTTCAAGGGGTCCGCAAAAAAAACGGAAGTTACTCCGCGTGAATTCCGTTTCCGTATGTCGTATTTCCATTCCGCAAAGATATTGAACATGTCCTATTATTGTCCGCATTACGGACAAGGATAGGACTGTTCAGTTAGGGGTCAGCTGTTCCGTTCCGCAAAATACGGAATGCAAACGGACGTCATCTGTACTTTTTGCATATCTGTTTTTTGCGGACTGCAAAATACATATGGTCGTGTGCATGAGCCCTAACTGTTAACAACCAGTTGTAGTTTTATTCATTGCTTTTAGGGCTCATGCACACGACCGTTGTTGTTTTGTGGTCCGTTTTTCACGGATCCATTGTTCCGTATCTGAGGTTATTTTTTCTCTGATTTACGTCCTCTTCCATTCCGTTATTCCATAAAACATATCCGTATGGTTTCCGTATGCAATGTGGATTGAAAACGGAAACAGTAACTTATTATTCACCAAACACATGAGCAATATGGGCTGGGCATAGCATTTCTACAGTACGGATCCGCAAAATACAGATGAAATACGAATGATATACAGATGTGTTCCGTGTGCAATCCGTATTTTCTGCTGACCCATTGACTTGAATGGGGCCTAGGACCGTGATTTGCGGACAATAATAGGACATGCATTACTTTTTTGCGGAACGGAAATACGGAAACAGAATGCACACGGAGTACCTTCCGTTGTTTTTGCAGACCCATTGAAGTGGATGGTTCCGCATACGGTCTGCAAAATAACAGAACGGAGGCAGAAAGAAAATACGCTCGTGTGCATGACCCCTTAGTAGAAGTAATTGAGGAAAGGAGCAACATAGAATCATATGAAAAGATGATCCTCAATTCTTGTCGCTAAAACTGACATGTCAGAAGGGGTGACAGCTCCTCTTTAAAAGTTTGAGTGTTTTGGGGGAGATACAAAATGGGCAGATTTACCAATGCTAAAGCTGGATGATAAATTTGGTGCAGGGCAGGAGACGTTTGTCTACATTTATAACCACCACCGATTGGCTTACCGAGCCCCTCCCATTTCTATCAAGCCACACCCCTTGATGAACTAGGAGCAGTGGTTTTCTCTAAAACCAGATGAGCTAAATTGCATCAGAAATGGACCAAAGCATCTCATTTTGGTGCAATTTCCAACAACATCTGATGAACTCACATTAGTAAATGTGGGACATTATTTATTCATATATTTAGTGCCACTAGATAATAGTTATGATCCCCCTTGAAAAGAATGTCAGGTTCTGCAGGGTCCAATGGACCTGCCTGCACCTAACAATTTTTGATAAATCTCATGTTAAACTGGTCTAATCTGAGGCTCCATTCACACGTCCGTGATGTGTTGCGGACCCGCAAATTGCGGATCCACAACACACCCACCCGGCACCCCCATAGAAATGCCTATTCTTGTCCGCAAGCTGCGGACAAGAATAGGACATGTTCTATCTTTTGCGGAGCTGCGGACCCGAAGATTGTGGCCGCGCTCCGCAATTGCGGATGCAGACAGCACACTGTGTGCTGTCCGCATCCATTCCATCCCCATAGATGTGTGATAACTGAGCAGATCAGAGCTTATTACATGTGAAGATGGAGGACTCGGTCTGTTAGGTTTAGAATTAGACTTTGGAGAATGGATGCAAGCTTTGCTTATCTCTAGGTGAATTCAATGCCAAGCACGTTTTGTAGAGAACCAATCGTCCGGGAGTCAGAAGGTGAATTCACAGGGAACAGGGACGCGTTCACCTATTCAGACGGTATCAGTTCTCCATCAGCGCTGTGACTCACTGATGAATCTTTCCTCATTTCACCTTGGCCATTACTCATCTGTTTTCCAAGCCTGCCCTGGAGTACATGCACTGCGGACTGGGGGGTTAGCTCGTCATGGACACAGACATAAGGCACAGCAATACCAGCATTGGAAATAGGGGCTGATTATTCCTAACTCTATACTAACTCTAAGCTCTGCTTTTCCATCATTCTTTGCTGTGCTTGAGTGATCCTGTATTCCGGTATAATGAAAATGGATGGGTTATAAGATGAAGATGTAAAGATAGCAATATACTCAGAGAGCTGACTGGTGTTGTGACATACAGCAGCATGTGAATGATATGCAGTGTTATTGTCTGGCAGTGTATTTCTGTCCGTTTTAGAAAATATTTTTAAGCTTCATACAATAAAAATGCTGGAGCATATTTTCTCTGTTATTCCTCCTGGAAATGTATGAATACATTGACACCTGGATATTACCATTCCCTTTGTCAATTAGGCATATCACTACACACTATGGGGCACATTTATCAAATCTGCTATGCTAGATTTGTGGCATAAAAATGCCACTTTTGAATGGGATTTATAGGTCATCGATATCTGATCAGTGGGGGTCCGACACACAGGACCCCTGTTGATCAGCTGTTTGAAGAGGCTGCAGCACTCAGGTGAGCACTGTGGCCTCCTAGCAGCTTACCAAGCACAGCACCATCCATTGGATGACCCGGGATGGGCAAACTGCAGCTCTCCAGCTGTTGTAAAACTACAACTCCCAGTATGCCCAGTCTGCCTACAGCTATCAGCCTAAAGCAGGGCATGATGGGATTTGTAGTTTTACAACAGCTGGAGAGCCGCAGTTTGCCCATCACTGACCTAGACCAATGAATGTGACATCACTGGCCTTGAAAGAGGCCATGGCACTCACTGGAGCGCCACAACCTCTTCAAACAGCTGATCTGTGGGGGTGCTGGGAGTCAGAATCCCACTATCCTGAGGATAGGTCATCAAAAGCACATACTCGGACAACCCCTTTAATACATTTCCCAGGTGCACTGTAAATACTTTGTGATTTTGTGTTCTATAAACTGCCAAGAAGTATGAAGGAAGAAAGTAGTAAGTGCTCTGAGTATAACATCCTCATATAAGTGGTGGGCACCTTCCAAGCGTACTCAGTAACTGGCCTACTAAAGAAAGTTGAGTATATTTTCCGACATTATAAAGACTATAGCACTGCAATATACTGTACATAAACATTTTAGCAGACGGGAGAATATTCATGAATGATAGGAGTTGTACTTTATTATATCTTTTCATCGGAAAACACGGAAGATCTGACACTTTTTGATACAATGTAAAGCAGTCAGTGTATAGCTTGTATAAGGCCTCATGCACACGACAGTATTTTTTCACGGTCTGCAAAACGGGGTTCCGTTGGTCCATGATCCGTGACCGTTTTTTCGTCCGTGGGTCTTCTTTGATTTTGGTGTTCGCCTGGCCGTGCTGAGCCAAATGGATCCGTCCTGAATTACAATGCAAGTCAATGGGGACGGATCCGTTTGACGTTGACACAATATGGTGCAATTGCAAACGGATCCGTCCCCATTGACTTTCAATTTAAAATCAGGAGTCCCTTTTATACCATCGGATCGGAGTTTTCTCCAATCCGATGGTATATTTTAACTTAAGAAAATGAAAGAAATGCTCCAGCACCACGGTGGATAATATGAAAGTCCCGGTCTTTATTGTCACCAAGAATCCAGGTGAGTACAGCAATCACAAAAAACACTAGTGGTCCCCGGTTCCCCGGGGAACCGGGGACCACCAGTGTTTTTTGCGATTGAAAAAAATAAAGAATGATGAAAAAAAGACCAAATGGCAATTTGGGGCAATAGTTAGGCACGGGAATAGGCAAGAAAGCTATCCCTAAATCTTGCCATATACTGGATGCCCTGCCTACAAAACGGAATGGCCTCCCTAATAGGGATGATCCGTATCATGAATTTCCTGAGGACCCTGGGATAGCCCTGATAGGGGGATGAGTAGCCAACTATTATAAGCTGGCTTCTAACAACATATCTCCATTAGCTACCATAAATGCTAAAAATAATAAAGGATGTATACACTTAAATATATAAAAACAAGCAATGCATCCCAGATGCACTCTATTAACTCTATTATTGCCTCCTAAGATCAATGTCCCAGTCCCAACGTGTTTTGCCAATGTGAGGGCTCATCAGGGGACATAAAAAGCATAATGGACATGAAATAAGGCAATAAAAATGTATCCCAAATGTATCACAATAGACAGAACCACTTTAATGTTAGAGTTGAGAGATTAATCACATGATGAATAGAATATATTTAGATACAATCAAGTGGCCACCATCTCTCCCTGTTAATAACAGATGGAAAAAACATGAAAAACTGTTGGCACCACAATAGTGCGATAATACTTGCATGCCCCTAAGGTGAAGATAGGATAAGGTTAGATGGACCCAAACAAATTGTCAGTGGGGACATCAGGAGGAGGCCAGAAGTGATGTAGCATCTGCGATAGTGTGGTGGATGGATGCGGATTTATAGTTACCGCCGGAGAAGCGACAAGTCACGTGTCCAACGCGATCACGATCTAGATCACATGATCGGTATGACGCATCATATACAAACCACGTGAACAGGCAACGTGCGCGGCCAAACACCTACAGCTAATAACCAATAATAAAGGGCTCGAACGTGATCACATGTCAAAAAAGGAAGTAGATCACATGAGCGGCATGCCGGCTTCTAAGCTATATTTGCAAATGAATTAGGGGCAAACAACATAAAAACATAAAAGCATGCTTGTAAACAAAGAGGAAGGATGGGGGGGGGGGCAAATAAGAAAAACGACAAAAAAGAATTCATGAATGCAAAGGTTAGAATGCACAATAAGAAAATAAGAAAAACAAAGGGTTACAACCTCCAATCAATATAAATATAATACAGAAGTAAGATGCCAAAAATAGATGGTGGTCCTATACATGAGTAACGGGCTGGTATATTATAAAAAGCTTTAACAATCTATATTTTCATTGAGTCCATGGGGTATTACTGTATTAAGAGTGTGAATCCACCTTGACCCCTTTTATCTCAGGATTTTATCAAAGTCACTCCTTCCTTCCCCCCCGATAGAGGGTTTGATGGTTTCAATCATAGAGAACCGTATTGATTTAATATCCCTAGTATGGTATAGCAAAACATGTCTTGCAAGTGGTTTGTCACGTTTACTACGTATTTCAACAAGATGTTCAAGAATTATTTTTTTTTTAATTCTGCATGTTTTCCCCACATATTTCAATACACAAATACATTGGGCAAGATACATGACACCAACGGTATTACAATTGGCAAATGCACGAGCTTTATAGACATTAGTTTCAGAACTGTTAACAAAAGTGTCACCAACCGCAATAAATGAGCATGCTTTACATTTGCCACATCTAAATGTTCCTAATTTTCTATTACACAACCACGTACTTGTAACAGGGACATCAAGATGGCTATGTATAAGGGTATCCCCTGTGCTGCGTCCTTGTCTAAATGTGATGGCTGGATTATTCGGGAGGACCTTCTCTAGATCGGGATCCGTCTTGATGAGTGACCAATATCGCTTTAGAATGTCACGGATTTGTTAAGATTCAGTGTCATATGTACCAATAAATCTGATCACCTCTTGTGTTTCCTTTTTGTTTTTATACTGGAGTAAAGAGGATCGATCAATGGAGTTAGCATTGTTCCACGCCTCATAGAGGCAGGAATCGGGGTATCCCCTCTGTTTAAAGCGATGGAACAGCTTAGATGCCTCCTGTGTGAAGTCTCCTTGGTATGCCTTTCTTGAGTGATCTAGAATGGAAGGTATCCCATCTCAGGAGACTATTAGTAGATGTCTTTTTCCGAAATAGGGTTGTCTTAATACAGTTGTTTTCACTCCTTTGGATTAGTGTATCCAAAAATGTTATTGTATCACAGAGTTCAGATGTGAAATATAGACCTATATGATTTGTGTTCAGTTCACCCATAAATAATCTAAATTCCTCCTGAATCCCTGACCACAGATGTAAAATGTCATCTATAAATCTAGACCACAGATAGTATTCTCCCACTAGCCCAGGAGAAGATTAGCGTAAGTTGGTGCACATGGGCTAACCATCACGGTGCCCCTGAGCTGATGGTAGAAATGGCCGTCTAATACAAAGTAATTGTGGGTGAGTATAAAATTAAGTAACTGAATCACAAAGTTGTTATGGTCAAAAAATTGTCCAAAAAATATTTCACTGCAGCCAAACCTAGGGAATAGACGTGTATAATGCCTCTACATCGATTGAGGCCAAGCAAGTATTAGAATCAATAGTTATACCGTCAAGATATTTAAGCAGGTCAGTCGTGTCACACAAATAAGACTGTAACGCTACAACAAAAGGGCAAAGTATTTGATCAATACACACGCCAGCATGCTGAGTCAAACTATGTATCCCAGATACTATCGGTTGTCCCCTGATGGGGTTGGTACCCTTGTGTATTTTTGGGAGACTGTAAAAGGTAGCTATTTTAGAAAAAGAGGATGTAAGATATTCAAATTATTTGCGGTCAATCAATTTGCCCTTAAGAGCCTCCCGTAGTATCTGTGATAGTTCACATGAGAAGTGATCTGTAGGGTCAGTCTTGAGTAGCTGATAACTCTTTTTATCTGAAAGAAGGGCCAAACACATCTCCTTATATTGTTGACGAGTAAGGAAAGCTTTATCACCAGATTTTTATTTATGCTTAATTGTTGTAAAGCCTCCATTTCTATAGACATGTAATTTTTATGAAACCGAGTTTGTTGAATTTTTTCAAGATCCCTGATTACAGATCTTAGAAACAAGTCAATATTAGCTTCCCCTAATGTTTTGGGGGGGGGGGGGGATTTTCGTACTTTTATTTCTGAGACTCGTGAACAGGCCCTGTCCCCTAGGATGATAATTTTCGTCAAATAGTTGTACAAGATCATAAAAACCCTGTAAATCAGCCAGTTCAAGTCCAAGTTCAGAACATCATTTTTTATCTGATGAAAAAAATATCTTATGCCACTGCAATTTTCTAATAAAGAGATGAAGATCCTTAATCCATTCAAAAAGGTTAAAGCGAGTGGTAGGTACATATGAAAGTCATTTTGCCAAGATGGCCTGTTCTGTTTTAGATAAACTAATACCTGAAAGGTTAAGGATCACAGATTTATCAGGACATAGTCCTGTCATTTCTTGTATTTTTGGGACTGTGGTTATAACCGATCCCTTAATGCATATGTGTTTATGGGTGCATAACCTAAAAAAGTCATTGGCTTCACCGCAACAAAAGATGGTACAGAAGAAGATGAAACAGACAGACCAGACAGTAAAGTTGCCCTTCCTGGTTGTTCATGTTCCTTCACTGTTGGATTTTGAATACCCCATTGTTTAGAGGACGTGGTTGTCTAATAGAAAATTAGGAACATTTAGATGTGGCAAATGTAAAGCATGCTCATTTATTGCAGTTGGTGACACTTTTGTTGACAGTTCTAAAACGAAGGTCTATAAAGCTTGTGCATTTGCCAATTGTAATACCGTTGGTGTCATGTATCTTGCCCAATGTATTTGCGGATTGAAATATGGGGGAAAACTTGCAGAATTTTTTACAAACGAATTCTTGAACATCTTGGTGATATACGTAATAAATGTAACAAACCACTTGCAAGACACGTTTTGTTATACCATACCTGGCATATTAAATCAATATGGTTCTCTATGATTGAAACCATCAAACCCTCTATCGGGAGGGGGGGTGACTTTGATAAAATCCTGAGATAAAAGGAGTCAAGGTGGATTCACACTCTTAATACAGTAATACCCCATGGACTCAATAAAAATATACATTTTTCATGCTTTTTATAATATACCAGCCCGTTACTCATGTATAGGGCCACCATCTATTTTTGGCATCTTACATCTGTATTATATTTATATTGATTGGAGATTTCCTTCCTCTTTTTCGAGATATTTATATTTAATAACCCTTTGTTTTTCTTATTTTCTTATTGTTCATTCTAACCTTTGTTGTCATGAGTTCTTATTTGTCATTTTTCTTATTTGGCCCCTCTCACCCCACCCCCATACTTCCTCTTTGTTTACAAGCATGCTTTTATGTTGTTTTGCCCCTCATTCATTTACAAATATAGCTTATACTTCCCTATTTGACATGTGATCACGTTCGAGCCCTTTGTTATTGGTTATTAGCTGTAGGTGTTTGGCCACGCATGTTACCTGTTCATGTGCTTTGTCTATGATGCGTCATACCAATCAAGTGACCTAGATCGTGATCATGTGATCACGCCAGACACATGACCCACCGCTTCACCTTAGGGGCATGCAAGTATTATCGCACTATTGTGGTGCCAACAGTTTCATGTTTTTTCCATCTGTTATTAACAATGGGAGATGGTGGCCACTTAATTGTATCTAACTATATTCTATTCATCATGTAATTTATCTCTCAACTCTAACATTGAAGTGGTTCTGTCTATTGTGATACGTTTGGGATAAGTTCTTTTTTTTGCCTTATTTCATGTTCATTATGCTTTTTATGTCCTCTGATGAGCCCTCACATTGGCAAAACGCGTTGGGTCTGGGACATTGATCTTAGGAGGCATCCTATGAGTATGTATCATACTATTGCAGCATGTTTGCTTTTGTTGTTGTTCTCAATAGAGTTGATAAACTGCATCTGTGATACATTACTTGTTTTTATATATTTAAGTGTATACATCCTTTATTATTTTTGGCATTTATGGTAGCTCATGGAGATATGTTGTTAGAAGCCAGCTTATAATAGTTGGCTACTCATCCCCCTATCAGGGCCATCCCAGGGCGCTCAGGAGGTTCCTGATACGGGATTGTCCCTATCGGGGCGGCCATTCCGTTTTGTAGGCAGGGCATCTAGTATAGGGCAAGATTTAGGAATAGCTTCCCAACTACTTACTTGCCTATTCCCATGCCTAACTATTGCCCCAAATTGCCACTTGGTCTTTTTTTTTCTTTTTTTCATCAGTCTTTATTTTTCATTATTTTGGGTTATTTTTAACTGAATACTATTAAAGGCTATGTTTTAAGGGTGGTAGTCTGTGAGTACTGAGTTACTTTGAGGGCACACCAAATTTACACTGTTATACAAGCTATACACTGACTACTTTACATTGTATCAGTGTCATATCTTCAGTGTTGTCCCATGAAAAGATATAATAAAATAATTACAAAAATTAAAGGGGAGTACTCACTTTTATGAGATTCTGTATAAGACATGTTAAAATCAAATGGAATATAATGAGTCATGCATCTCTAGATTTCAATAGCCTCGTCTCACATCTCTTTGTCAACCACTTATCCCATTGAGAAGGTGTGTCTCCATATTGTCATCTATATTGGCAGCTTTGTATAAGAGGCAGTATGCAGTCCCCTTTAGCTTGGCTTGAAATACAGAATGTAAGAGTTCATTATAACTACAGGTAAATAGATGTGACCTATGCCAGTGCATAGAAAATAATAACTCAGCAGGTCAGCTCTCTCCACAGCAGAGCAACCTTCTGAAGATAAATCCTGAAAGAAATATAAATGACATTGGACCATATGGTGCTCATTAGACGGGAACCTTGTGTCTAGATGAATACTACAAGTTTTAGGATTAAGTTAGGCTACATTCACTTAACTGTATTTTCGGTCCATGTCCAATCCAATTCAATTTTTGTGGATTGCATGCAGACCCTTTCTATGGGGCCGTAAAAAATGCAGACCGAGCACAGATGTCATCTGTGTACCGTCCACATACATGCAGTAATGGCGTAAATTATAAGACATGTCCTATTCTTGTCCGTTTTGCAGACAAAAATATGCATTTTTACAATGGGGTCCGCAAAAGTAAAACATGCACATGGACTGCATCTGCATTTTATGGATCTGTGATTTGCAGAACGCAAAACGGATACAGTCGTGTAAATATAGCCTAAAAGATGATAGAAGCTTTAACCTCTTAGGGACTGAGCAAGTTTTCATTTTTTCTTTTTTCTTTTTTTTTTCCATTTGACAATGGGAACACCAAAAATGTGTTTATGTTTTATATACTGAATATAATAAAATATGTTTTGTATGTATTTTTTTCCTTTTTAATGCAGTTTGTATTTATTGTTTAATATATTTAGTTTTTTTCTCATTTAAGGATGACATACCAGACTATGGGGTACAAAATCTTATGTAGCCTAATTAAAACCCAAAAGATGCCAATAAAAACTACAATTTATCCTACAAAAATATGCTCTCATGGCATAGATATGGTGGAAGCAGAGGAAGTGGGTGCTACAGGGCCCGCCGAGGTGGGGGATTACTGATAGATTACTGATAGATTTTATTGAAAAGGCCCCCTACAATGTCATTATATACAGTGGCAGTATATACAGTGACATGACATACAGCATATACTAGTAGGAAATAGACGTAGCGGCTGCCTGGCCTGATCTGAGAGAGCTACTGAAACGGTTGCACACAACTAAGGGGTTGCTGGGAAGAGGGATGCCACTGCATGAAGCTATGTTGATAGAATAAAAATTATATATCTTGGAGTGTGCTGGGGAAAAAAAAAAAAGATTTTAAACAGGAATAAAATGTATAAAATTTTTATTTGATATTGCCATAATTGTAACAGCCTGAAACATGTTAATATGTTATTTATACTGCACATTGAACACCATAAAAAGCAAAACCCCCAAATTAATGTCAAAATTGCAGTTTTTTTCCCACTGTCCCTCAGAAAAATGGTATAGCTTTTTGAATATAGTGCAAAAAAAAAGTCCTTACAGCGAATATATTAATAAATGTCCTAATGTCTCAATACAGGTTATACAGTGGGGAAAAAAAGTATTTGAAACACTGGCGAATTTGTACATTTTCCTACCTACAAAGAAAGGAGAGGTTTGTAATTTTTATCGTAGGTACATGTCAACTGTGAGAGACAGAATATAAAAAAAAAACAGTAAATCACATTGAATGAATTTTAAATAATTAATTAGCATTTTATTGCATGTATTTTGGCCCACTCCTCCATACAGATCTTCTCCAGATCGTTCAGGTTTCAGGGCTGTCGCTGGGCTATATTGAGTTTCAGTTCCCTCCAAAGATTTTCGATTGGGTTCAGATCTGGAGACTGGCTAGGCCACTCCAGGACCTGTGTGTTTCGGGTCATTGTCATGCTGGAAGACCCAACCATGACCTATCTTCAATGCTCTTACTGAGTGAAGGAGGTTGTTGGCCAAAATCTTGCAAAACATGGCCCCATCCATCCTCCCTTCAATACCGTGCTGTCATCCTATCCCCCAAAGTATGATTTTTCCACCACCATGCTTTACAGTTGGGACCGTGTTCTTGGGGTTGTACTAATCCTTCTTCTTCCTCCAAACAGGGAGAGTGGAGTTGATACCAAAAAGTTCTATTTTGGTTTCATCTGACCATATGACCTTCTCCCACGCCTCCTCTGGATCATTCAGATGGTCATTGGTGAACTTCAAACAGGCCTGGATATGTGCTGGTGTGAGCAGTGGGACATTGCGTGCCCTACAGTATTTTAATCCATGATGGCATAGTAATCTTTGAGACTGTGTTCCCAGCTCTCGTCAGATCATTGACCAGGTCCTCCCATGTAGTTCTGGGCTGATTCCTGACTTTTCTCAGAATCATCCTTACCACATGAGGTGAAATCTTGAAAGGAGCACCAGACCGAGGAAGATTGACAGTCTTTGTGTGTTTCTTCCATTCTCTAATTGAGCGAACAGTTGTTCTCACCAAGCTGCTTGCCTATTGTCCTGTAGCCCATTCCGGCGTTGTGCAGGTCTACAATTTTGTCCCCGGTGTCCTTAGACAGTTCTTTGGTCTTGCCCATGGTGGAAAGGTTGAAGTGTGATTGATTAAGTGTGTGGACAGGAGTCTTTTCTATAGGTAACGAGTTCAAACAGGTGCAATTAATACAGGTAATGAGTGCAGAGTAGGAGGGCTTCTTAAAGAACATTTAACAGGTCTGTGAGACCCAGAATTCTTGCTGGTGGGTAGGAGATCAAATATTTATTTCATGCAATAAAATGCAAATTAATTATTTACAAATCATACAATGTGATTTTCTGTCTCTCACAGTCGAAGTGTACCTACGATTAAAATTACAGACCTCTCCATTATTTGTAGGTGGGAAAACTTACAAAATCGCCAGTGTATCAAATACTTATTTTCCCCACTGTACATATTTTTAAGAATGTCACCAGGACTAGTGATTACCATTACAAGGGTGCTCCTTGTACACTGCTGAAGCACTAAAAACATGGATTGCTGGGATCTGAGTTTTCTCCAATCCTGGCAGTTAGGGCAGGAGTTTGGTTGTGTATTACAGACCTGCTTCTGCCTTTGATCTTATGGGTGCACTGGTAGTCCATGCCAGATCAACTAACTATATATGTGTTGCCCAGACTGTTGTTTTGAAGAGCAGCTGTCAGCAGGACTAATTATATTAAACCAGGCATACTGCCTGGTGAGATTGATCTTGCTGATTTAAATAATACCTGTCTTGTGAAAATTGATTGCCGCTTTACCAATAAAATACTTTTATAATACTTTTGTACCGAGGGTGTAGGGCCTAGCCTGTTCGGGCAAATCAGCTCCTTAGCTTTCCATTATCTCTGATCTAATGTGGTTGATCCTGCTGGCAAGTGCTCTTTTAGGGAATGTCACATTTCAAGTGGTAGTGTCACCACCAGACATCTGAGAAGCTCTGACAGACGTCCTTCAGAACCTCCTCCTTGAGGTTCCTTTTGTTTTGCTTTCCTTTTCTCATCTCGTTAGCCTCTCTCAGCTGTCATGTAGTTGCACTGATTGCATCCCTTTAAATCCCTTCCCATACTGCATCACTTTGCGGTTTATACAACTTCCTGGAGTGTATGCATGCTGGATGCTACTACTGAGTCTTCTACAGATAAGTTTTGTTCATTCATTTGTGTTTTCCTGTTAGCTGGATCCCAGGTGACCCTGAATCCCTCCGTATCAAGTGTACGGAGCCGGTGGTCGTGTCTCCCTCACTATTATAGGGTGTTCAGGTGTTATACAGTCGAGGTACGAGGATATGCGATCATCTACCATTGAGATTTTTGCATAGGCTGAGCAGTTAGGCAGAGAGCCAGGTCTGTTGCAGGTCTCTCCCTTTTGTTCCTTAGTTTTGGATCCAGTCAGTCGGATCTTAATTTTGTGTCTTCTAGTTTTTTTATATACCTTCCGTGACAGGTAGCATTGAATTGCTAAGTTTGGACTAAGAAAAGAATATAACAAATCTGAAATTAACAAATGAAGATTTCTGAATTACAGTCTGCTCCTTTTTGAACAGGTTATAGGCCTCAGACTGGACATGGTGGCTGCTGAGTGATCTGCCAGGCATATTTCAATTTATGTCTATCCTTATTGTCAAACTGATCTTATAGGCATAGAATTTAGAAAGTCCATTCATATGAGAGAGGGGGAAAAAGAAAATAGCTTTTCCATGATCCTTCCTCTGCTGACAGATTCTTGCATCCTATCACCAGTCGTGATTTAAGGCTCAGGAAAAGTAACATGTTCCTTATCATTTACTGGCTGGGTGAGCAGCCGACTTCCTTGTAGAGGGGCACAAAGAGTTAGCACCGTCAAAAACCTAATACCAGAAATAGCTCTTTTTGACTTAAAAACTACTGCCTTTCATTTTTACTTCTTGGAAGTAGATTTTTAATGAATATATGTGGATACGCCCTTTGATCGAGAATTCCTATTTCTTCTCTATAAAGTAAAGCCTTTAAATGACTGCATGAAGAGATGCCTATATGTCAATGATTAACAATTGGCTTCTCCAAAGTTTTGTGTCAATCGTAAAATTTTTGTAAAAATAAAAAAAGTGTTTCCATGGCAGGCAGGCAGCTAGATTGCTTTCACTATTCAAGAATATATTGAAACATTAAACTGGCCTGTAAGAATGAGGAAAGGAATAGGTAGGTAAGGTGGGGAGGGGGGGTTTACAGAATGATGGCAAAGACAGTAGTGTGGCCTCAATGCCTTCGTTCTGCTGCGGTGATTCCTCAAGCACTCCAAAGCCTTTCAAAGGGACACGCAATCATCTACTGGTATATGGCAGCGAGTCTAAAGGCTAGTTACTTTGCCCAAGTAAGCAACATGGCATCCTTATACCTAAGCATTCTTACATTTCACTGGGCCTCTTTCCTAACCAATCAGGGCACCCTGATGAACACTTTCCCATAAGAATTTTTTGCATGAACATGTGAAAAAATGACAGCTATTTCAGGAGAGCCATCAAAACCGGCACAATAGGAATGAAGGCACTGTAATGCATATCCCCATGTAGTTGGCGTGGATGCTGCAGGAGGGCATCAGCTGGAAGGTGCTATTAACTTCTGAGTGCTGCCCTCCTCCTTACAGCAACTTAGTGTGCGGGGTGGAAAACTTTAGACTTCAGCGGCAAGAATCCTCGGCAGGCAAGACAGGCCTTTCAATGCCGATCAGTAAGTCTGCCGATCGGTAAACTGTGGGGTTGTATCTGAAGCTGCTGCCTGTCTATGTTCTGTACAGGCTGCAGCTTCAGTTTTGAAGCTTGCATAACTCTCCTTGCCCACACTCGCACAAGTTGGCAATGACTCTGTGAGGGGAGGGGGACACACAAACTGGAAGAGCATTTGTGAATGAGGAGGGCCCTGACAACTTCTGTCTGCCCCCTGAAATAACCCCTGACACTTTTTGTTTCCTTTCCCCGGCCCCCTAACAGATCCCCTGCCACCTTGTGTCTCTTGCTTGCAGTCTGACAGAAACCCTGCCACCTTCTGTTTGCCCCCTTACATATCCTTTACCGTGTGTTTCCACCATGCACCCTGACAGATCGCCTGCCACCTTTTATCCTGCACTGGGTATAAATACTGCAGTGCCCACTGCTATAGCTACAAAAAATAAACTTATGGAGAAGGACCCTCCACTAGAGATGGCCTTGCGGTTCGCCCGGTGGTCGTTTCGCTGCAAACTTTGGTCATTCGCTGTTCGCCGAACGGGCGAACATATGGTGATATTTGCGCCCGCCATATTCTTTTACATTGTGAAAATTTTTGACCCATGACACATCCATCAGGTGGTACAGGACAGCCAATTGAGACGCTTCAGCACATGGACATACCCCCTACCTTATGAATAAACCTGATAAGTTTTTTGTCAGTGTAGGGAGAGGTTGCTGTGTGGAGCAGGGACAGACTAGAGACACAAAACGCTGGCTAATAGGGGCACAAAAGTCCTTTTAGGGACTGGTATAGGTGTGCTATCGATAGGTATGACATACTGAGGGGAGTAATATACTTATAATATACTTTCTAACATAGAAAGTATATTATAGTGCAATTGTATAGTGCAGCAGATGTGTGCGGTTCTGCTGCGATACCGCATTCACCATAAGGACCTTCTAATGTCACAGGGTCATGTGACTGTGCCCCCCACCCAGTACTGTGGGCCTCACCTCGTACTGTGCCCCCTTATACTCTGCATTGTGCCCTCTTACCACCCCCTGTGCATTGCCCCTAGTCATTCCCTGTACTGTGCCTTCTTATACTCTTTTATCCGGTCACGGTATAGCGGTGTTATCCGGTCACTGTGCAGAGGTGTTATCCGGTCAATGTATGGCGGTGGTATCCAATATCTAGATGACCATAACTGTATCCCCTTCCATGCCCACGCCATCCTTTTTTAGACCTGGCATGAGCAGGAACAATATACAGATTGCGGTGCTAAGGACCTTTGCGCCACAATCTGTGTCAGAAATACCCTTAACCCCTTAGCGCAGAACGCCGTACATGTACGGCGGGGGATGCATTGCCAGAATGCATTCCGCCTTACATGTACGGCAGGATGATCGGGCGGCACCGGAGCGGTGCGCACCCGATCACTGCAGGGGTCCGGCAGTCCCTGGTAGCCGGGCCCCTGCTGTATCCGCCGGCATCGCTGTTTACAGCGATGCCGGCGGATTAACCCTTTCTATGCCGCGGTCCGCGCGGACCGCGACATAGAAGTTGTTTGCGGCAGGTGAGTGATCGCATCGAGTCCCCGCGCTGCTGTGGCGGGGACCCGATGCGTGACAAGGCAGCCCGATGCCGTGCAGAGGCTGCCCAATGCCCTGCACGGCATCGGGAATTGCCTTCTACGGGAGCCGAGGAGATCCAGCCTCAGGCTGGGTCTCCTAGGCAACCAGTTAGTGTATGACTCAGTGTCATACACTAACAGGCAATGCATTACAATACAGATGTATTGTAATGCATTGCAGAGGGGATCAGAGTGGGATAGAAATAAAGTTTTAAAAAAAGTTAAAAAAAAAAGTGTTTGGAATAAAAAAATAAAGTTTCAAGTAAAAAAAAAAAAAAAAAAAGCCCCATTCCCCTGATTTTCTAATAAAAAATTGAAAAAAAAAGAAAAAACACACATATTAGGTATCGCTGCGTCCGTAACGAACGGCTCTATAAATATATTACATGATCCACCCCATCCAATAGGCACCATAAAAAATAAAAAATAAAAACTGTGTATAAAAAAGCCATTTTTGTCAACTTACATCACTAAAAGTGCAACACGCCTGACATAGACGTATTTCTAGATAATAACTGACCACCTAATTGTATTATTATTCAGGGGTAGGACTTATATCTTTATATTATATAGATTCTAGTGTATTATACTGTGCCCTGTATTTCCCAGTAGAAAATTATTCTTGGAAAACACAGTCCTCATCCCGGACCTCTAGGACCAGGTAGCGCTCTGTCAGTACATGGCGGCCTCCCCTCTTCACCGCGCTGCTCCGCTCTGTACTGGTGCTAATTCTGATACTAGGGCTGGGTTCACATCCTATTTTTGCCATCCATTTAATGCATACCAAAAATGTATGCGTTAACAGATGCCTCAGACTGATGTGATGCCGTACAGTGGCATCCGTTCACCATACAGTTCCATGGTAGAATTTTTTTTTCACGTTAACGTATTTTTTAATGGACTCTGCAGCATACAAAAATGTGGAGTGCTGCACATTTGTATACATCAAACCGATAGGAAATAAAACATTTCTAGGCTTCAGCAGGGCACATTTTTGAGAGTTTCCCTTTAAGACGCATAAAAATGGCCCCTGATTAAAATACATATTTTTTGTGGGAATTTTTGCCAATGATCCCCCTCTGGTATATCACTGTCCATGTTGTGGGACTATTTGTGCACTTCTAGTAAGTATTTGCTGGCTACAAATATGAGCTGAAGGTTTTTCAGGTTCGCCTGCCATTAAAGTGATAGGGGCCCGCCGCGAACTTGCGGTTCACAAACATTATATCGCCCAGGGGCCTCCACCAACCTTTCATCAGCCATTCATTTCAATGGCGCCTCAAAAGATGTGGACAGCACACCATGTGCTGTCTGCATCCATGGTTCCATTCCATGGCTCCGTGGAAAAGATAGAGCTTGTCCTATTCTTGTCCAAATAGGCATTTTTCTATTATGGTTGCGGCCATGTGCGGTACGCAAATTGCGGAAACGCACACGGCCGGTATACATGTTTTGTATATTGTACAGCATGGCACAGGGGTTATATTGTCCGGTTATATTGTCCGGCATAGTGTAGCCTCCATCCATTTGCTGTACAATATACTTTAGAATCCATGCACCATGTTGTACAATATACAGTTTAGTTCATACACCATACTATGCTGTACAGTATACTTTAGAATCCATGCACCATGTTGTACAATATACAGTTTAGTTCATACACCATACTATGCTGTACAGTATACTTTAGAATCCATGCACCATGTTGTGCAATATACAGTTTAACACCTACACTGTGTAGAGATTATACTGTATATTGTATGGCATGGTGTCTGGATTATGATGTATGCAAAGGTAGGAAACTGCAGCGCTCACCTGTGTTCGCTTGATGGGATGCACGGATCAGGGCCCGGACCTGGCCGTATCAATGTGAAAAAAAAGAGGAGAAATCCAGCTTCCTATATAAAACTATTTCTTTATTTCTTCAGCGTTAAAAACATACTAAAGACACCAAATATGTGTCTTGAATATGTTTTTACAGCTGAAGAAATAAAGAAATAGTTTTGTATGGGAAGCTGGATTTCTCCTCTTTTTTTCACATGGATTATGATGTATATTGTATAGCATGGAGTATGAACTATACTGTATGACATAGTGCAGAGGGTATACTGTATATTGTACAACATAGTGTATGAACTATACTGTATATTGTACGGCATAGTGTAGCCTCCATACATTTGCTGTACAAAATAATCCATACACCATGCCGTACAATACAGTATAATCCCTGCACCATGCTGTACAATATACAGTATAATTCATACACGATGCTGTACAGTGTACAGTATTATCCATATACCATGCCATTAAATGTATAGTATAAACTCTACACAGTGTAGGTGTTATACTGTATATTGTAAGGCATGGTGTATGGATTAGAATGTGTATTGTTCTCTCTCTTATCCTAGAGCTGGCCTTGTCTTTCGTGCCCCTTGTAGAATAATGCTGATATTCTATTTGCATTTCCTGCATGTTAAATATAGATCAATTGTTGGCATGGACAATAAATATTCTGCGCCAGTTTTTAAAGGGCATCTGTCAGCAGATTTGTACCTAGAAAAATGGTTGACCTGTTGCATGTGCACTTGAAGGCATCTGTGTTGGTCATATGTGTCTGCATTTTTTAGAAAAATTAATTTTTCATATATGCAAATGAGCCTCTAGGAGCAACGGGGGCGTTGCCATTACACCTAGAGGTTCTGTTCTCTCTCCAACTGCCGCGCCCTCTGCATTTTGACTGACAGGAACAGGCAGTGTAAACATCATACTACCTGGCCCTTTGAATCAAAGTACAGAGGGCACAGCTGTGGCAGAGAGAGCTGAGCCTCTAGGTGTAACAGTAGCACCCCCATTGCTCCTAGAGGCTCATTAAAACATCATTTTTCTCAGCAATGCGGGCACATATGAACATGGGACCAACACAGATGTCTTCAGCTGCCAAGTGCACATGTAACAGGTCAACCAGTTTCATGGATACAGATCTGCTGACAGATAGCTTTTCTATCATGAAAAGCAGAGAACTGCATGTTTATTATATAATATTATATACAGTATACTGGGAAATGCAAGGTCTCACAATGCATAAAAGGTCCAATAAACAGAAGCACTGATTATTAATACTAATGTTTGTTATACATTACAGAAGCCAAATAATCTAAGTATTATTAACCAGAATCTACAAATCAGACTGAGAAAGAAACTCTAAAGCATAAAGAAATAAAATAATAATAATCAGAATGTAAAATTACCAATATACCATATATGTTCCAATTCTAAAATATAATCATCTATTTTACCGATTTTTTTACCCACAAGTACTGTAATCAGATGTGGTGCCCATTGCTGTAGTGATCAATGGAAAAAAGTGATAACATATTCCCTACTGAGCATATCCTTTATGTCTTACCCAAAATGACGATCAGCACTCCACCCAGCGTAAAGCGTTTGTATTTCTCAGTCCCAGGGTCGTGACCCATTCGGATGCAGGGCATGGCAGAGAGAAGCAGGAAGACAGCAGGAAGCCCCAGGAAAGATCCAGTTATCATCAGGGCACGGGCGGCTTGGATGTGAGCTGTCAACAGCAACAGGAAGCATTTTATTGCATGATAAGTCGCACATTTACAGGCTCACCTGCAGACACTATAGTCATGTGATTAAAAAAAAGCTAAATTACATGAAAAGTAACAATAACAGATACAAATTCAATTTCCTAATTTTGAACAAACTTTACTTTGTGTTTTTGTGCTAAATGGTTATGCTTTGTGTACAAGGTCTCGGAAAAGCACAGCAGCCATGTCCTTGACAAAACAGAAAAAAACGATGAGAACCAGATGAAATAATAGAAGAGGCTTTGTCTACAAAGAAACGTTTTTTCATATGTTGATTATTATTGAAATATAAATGACAATAGGTATTCTGTATTAAACAGAGAACACAACACTCAGCATACGGTATCTCAAACTGCAAGCAATGTAAGTTTGACGTTGACTAAACTTATAAGAAGATCCATACATTTATTTTGGCGTACTAGCTATGAATCTATATAACAGGCTGAATATTATGGGATCAGTGTTGTACATAGGAGGGAAGGAGCTTCAAAGCAAAAACTGGCCTCATTTTGATGACAGATCCGATTTTGCCCTCCAATATAGAAAGGCCTGTTTTTTTTTCCCCTTCACGCTATTTTAGGAACCCTTGGGCCAGTTGCCTATCCCTTTGTCTGCCAACAATACAGTTCCTCTGGAGGAGGAAGTTCTGCACAATTTTATTCCATCTAGTGGCCGAGGGGATGAAAACAACCAGGGCTGCACACAGAGGCGCACCGCCAATGAGGCCAGGTGAGGCGATCGCCTCAGGCAGCACCAGGTAGGGACAAGTGGGGGCAGTGGAAAGGCCTTAGGCAATGAATGCTGCCATTGTGGAAGCGTTCATCTCTACATATTCAACAGTAACGCTATATTAACCAGTATGTTTTGTAGCACTATATGTAATGTTTTCCAAATATGCCTTTAACTGTAAGGCTGGAGGGAAGGGGTTAGGGTTAAGAATTTGGTACGGGGGGGGGGGGGGGGGGGGGGTTATGGTCCTCATTTCAGTTTTCGCCTCAGGCAGCAGATGCACCCCTGGCTGCACCCCTTTATGAGCATATGATGATCAAAAGTTCTCAACACCTTCCAACATGTTGGAACTTTTCTGATCATTATGCATTATTTGCCTTCACAGTTTAGAACATGTCTACTTACCATGGATGTTGGTTGGTCTCACCATGAATGATTACCTCATAAATTGCACAGCAAATTAAGTGGCAAAATAACAACTAGTAAAAATTTTAGTAAAATAGAGAATTATCGCCAAACAAATCATCTCATTTGTACAAGATTAAGGAAATCTTCACCTCCACTTGTCCATAGGGACAATGGTTTTCTTTTTTCAACAACACAAACTACACTATTTTCTATTCATTTTATACATGAGCCTTGCATCAGTCTTTCATCAGTCTTTCATTCAAAGGGGGGAAGTGCTGTTAAGCAAGATATCAATCTTGCCAATAGGAAATTCAACTAAAGTGGGAAGAAATTAGATGCTTGTACAGCACACAAGAGACAGATATAGTTTCACAAAATATACATTTTAGCTCAGGAAGAAGTCACATGCTTCTCTAGCTTCCAACGGGAACTGCTCAATATTTAGCATTACTTCAGCATATATGTAAATTATGATACTTTTTATTCCACATGGAATGCTTAAGCTCTATGTACATCTTTTATAATTGCATTTTACTCATTCTGGGCTAAAAATATTTTTTCAATTGGCCCGTATTAAAAATGTTCAACAGTTTCTGAGATACAGGGGTTAAAAATCAGTCTGCAAGCTGCATAGTCTGTTTTCTTACATTCCTGTTGTCTGACGGCTTATGTGTAGCTCTTAACTCTCATTTTTCAACCTCTTAAACACTTACGGTATTTAAGCCATATTCTTTTATATATATATATGTATATATATATATATATATATATTATAACATTTTTAAATAAACGTATGGTACATTCAAGATATCGAATGAGTTACATGACAAATGTTTTAATACAACATTCCAGATACAGATAACCCATACCCCCAACCCTGAACCCCCTCCCACCAGATGCTGTAGCCGACACCATCATTAATTTGAGATTCTTCCACTTACGAGGGATATTTCTGTCACTATTCAAGAGGTTGTTAGCGAATAGTAGTATAGTTAATGGTGAAGACTATGAGACTATGATGAACGGATTGGTTTATGGCAGTATTACATGCAGCTCCTCTTTAGATTAACTAACTTGCCACCACTAAGGAATAAAATTCTTGGAAAAATGCCATCCATTTTGTGTGACATGTTTTGGATGATTTATCCCTGCCTCTATCTGCTGTCCACCTATCTTCCAAAAGGCAGGATTTGGTATGTTCTATAATCTCCTGTATATTCGGTACCGTTGGCAATAGCCAGTGTTGGAGAATACATCGTTTAGTGGCTAGTTGGGCAACATGCACCACCAATGGTGTCTGAGGGGCGGTTATATAACATAGGAGTTCCTCAGGTGTTTGATCCAGCTTCATCTGGAGCTTATAATTCAATTCCTGTATTACACGTCCCCATAAGTCTGCTACTGATGTACAGGGGCGTAGCTATAGGGGGTGCAGAGGTAGCAGTCGCTATCGGGCCCAGGAGACTGAGGGGGCCCAAAGACCCTTGTGCTACATAAGACACTGGCATTATAGAACGTGCATACTGGTCAATTTACACCTCTGGCTAGAGGGAAGGGGTTAGGTTAAGAATTTGGCATGAGGGGGTGCCCTTTCAATGTTTGCCTCAGGCAGCAGGAAGGCTATGTGCTCCCCTGCCCCTTGCCAACAAGCACTGAGGGACGGGGGCCCAAGCTGAACTCTTGCACCAGGGCCCATGATCTTTTAGCTATGCCCCTGCTGATGTACATTCCCAAATGCAGTGGTATAGGTCAGCACTGGGGAGTGTGAATTTAGGGCATGATGTTTTTTTGTCCAGTTTATACAGAGCGCATAAGTCTGCAAAGGAGTAGTATTGTGATTTTTGCATGTCCCATAAATCTCTCACTGATTTAATGCCATTTATCTGCCACTTCAGAATGCTGCCAGGAATTCCGGGTGTCTTCATGGGGAGAGGTGTTTAGAAGTGAGGAAGGGTAAAATATACAGTTTTCTGGCAGCTTTCCAAGCTGCCAATGTGTCTTTAAGTAATACATTTTTTTTTTTAGATGCTTGTTTTATAAGTAGTGGTATTGTCTGTAACTGTAGTTTTGGGAACCAGATAATTTTTATTAAATGGCGTCTGCCCTTCAGGGACAGGAGAAGATGCCCCCATCTCTCCAGGTCAGGCGTTTGTTGAGATCAGGATAATTTAGATTATGGCATTTTTCCTATGTGTATTCCCAGGTATTTGATAGAGCCAAAGAGGGTAAGAAGATTGAACAACTTTGTCAAGAATGTTTGCGGATGTGCCAAAAATGCTAACAGGTCATCTGCGAATAGCGCATGTTTAACTTGCCCACTCTAATGCCCCTGATTTCCATGTTTGTAGCTATGGCTCTAGATAGCGGTTCAATGGCCAGGTTAAAGAGCATGGTGGATAGAGGGCAGCCCTGGCATGTGCCCTTTTGCAATCTGAATCTGGGGGATAGATAACCTAGAGTGCACACTTGCGCCATGGGGGAATCATATAGAGCTGTTATAAAGCCGAAATAGCTCCACCAGTCCTACCGAATCCAGCACTTAGTTCAGCAAGTCCCAAGCCACTTTATCAAATGCTTTCTCTGCATCAATGGCTATAATGGCCGGGGACTGGCCTACCCGAGGCTGCATCTTAATATCATCCAGCACCGCCAGTACTTTCCTGTTTGTTACCGCAGCTCATTTTTGCATAAAACCCGCTTGTGCTGGGGAAAAAAGTTCAGGCATCAGCCTAGCTAACCGACTCGCTAGTATTTTGGACATAATCTTTATGTCTACATTTTTTGGGGATATTGGTCTATAAGAGGCTGCCATCAGAGTGTCTTTGCCTGGTTTTGGTAGCACTTTTATATATGCGGTGCAAACTAGTTCTGACATCTGTCGACCCAACATATATTCATTGTACATGAAGGTCAGCAGGGGTGCAATAGTGTCTCTCAGTGCTTTACAGAATTTTCCCGTAAAGCCGCCCAGGCCTAGGGCCTTATTGGATGCTAAATTCCCAATAATCCCTGATACCTCCCCTAACATGATTGGGGTATTCAATGCGGCCAAATCTACACAAGTAATTTGTGTGTGTATGAGCCACTCCTTCGCCTCATCTGAGTGACCCATTTGTCCTGTATAAAGGGTAGAGTAAAACATTTTTAAGCACTTCATTTATTTTGGAGTGCGTACATCCCTTTTCATCTTTTAAAGCCAAGATTAGGGATGTATGGAACGGTCCCCTTGCCAGGCGCGCCAGAAGTTTCCCTGC
Organism: Bufo gargarizans; assembly: GCF_014858855.1. Taxonomy (NCBI): domain Eukaryota; kingdom Metazoa; phylum Chordata; class Amphibia; order Anura; family Bufonidae; genus Bufo; species Bufo gargarizans. The sequence goes on from NC_058083.1 coordinate 181,016,129, forward strand.
TTTGTTCCCATATTTAAATAATTGGGCTTTAAATTGTGTCTGGAAGATAGCTTCTTTTTTTTTTTATGAATCCATTGTTCATATGCTGCTTTCGCCTTAACCCATGATTCTTTGTTCTGGGAGTTTGGGGAAATTTGATAGTTAGTATATGCATCTCTAAGAGTGTGGCAGCATTGCTTTAGAGCCGCTGCCATTTGTTTTCTGAGGTTTGAGACATAAGCTATAATCTTGCCACGTATAACCGCCTTTCTAGTTTCCTATAATAATTTGGTCATCTGAGATTACTAGGTCTTCTATTGATACTGTCTTGGTTCTAGTTTGTAGGTTGGCTGATAGGAGAAAATAGTCTAATCTGGACATCATGGGCATTAGAGTAGTGGGTATATTCCCTTCCCTCAGGGTGTATGGCTCTCCATATATCACATAGTGAATGTGCCTGGCAAAAGCGAGGAAGTGAGGAGTCCCTACCTCTCGGGATGATCAATTTACTCTGTGAATGGCGCCAATCTTCAGAGTGGCTGTACACCGCGTTTATGTCGCCTGCTATTATTTGTTTTTTGTAGGTGTAATTTAGAAGTCTGTGTCCTAGTTCAGCATTAAAAGAAGAGTTAGCATTGTTTGGCCCATATACCTGTACATTATAAATGCTAATGTCGTCTGACAGAGAGTGTAGGCAGACCCACAGTATCCTCCCCTCCCCATCCGAAGAGCATAACTGCACAGTATATGTGCAAAGCATCCACAGTGCCGTGTCTGGGGTATCCCTTGCCCCTTAGGAGATTTCTACGAAATATGTCCCTCTTATAGAGCAAGTAAACGTGACGCCAGCTGCGGTTAAGCAGCGGAACCTCAAGACTCCCTTTGTAGATGCTAATGTTGGTACCCAGGGGTAGGATTGCCAGAGTGGTGCAGGGTGGCCTACAGTCTCTGTAGATGTCATATACACATGTCAATACTGATTGGACCCTGGGCAAGAGGGAGAACATAAGTGCCGCTGCCGCATTCATGGGTCCATACTTTATTAACTACGTAGCAGGACATGTAGGGCATACATGGGGATGTCCATGCACTTACTATTATTTCTGGCGCCCCTGTGGCCCCTGTTACATTCTCCCGCTCTGTATGCAAAACAGGTTTTTTTTCCTCAGAAGGAATGCCCACAGAGAAAAGCTGATGTCTCCTCCCTGGTGTTCCGATGCTGTTAATAAGCATACAGCGCGGGAGTATGTAATGGGGGCCACAGCGCAACAGAGTGACACCCATAAAAAATAGTAAGTGCAGGGACATCCCCTATGTATGCCCTACATGTACTGCTACTTAGATAATAAAGTATGGACCCATGAAAGGCCCTCCAGTGGCCAGCGGGGCTCAAGAGGCAGTTGCCTTACTTTGGCCATACTTCCAAAAGATATGTTTGGCCCAAAAACAACACTGCACATCACCAAAAGAACACCATACCCACAGTGAAGCATGGTGGTGGCAGCATCATGCTTTGGGGCTGTTTTTCTTCAGCTGGAACTGGGACCTTAGCTAAGCTAGAGGGAATTATGAACAGTTCCAAATACCAGTCAATATTGGCACAAAACCTTCAGGCTTCTGCTAGAAAGCTAAACTTGAAGAGGAACTTCATCTTTCAGCATGAAAACGACCCAAAGCATACATCCAAATCAACAAAGGAATAGCTTCACCAGAAGAAGATTAAAGTTTTGGAATGGCCCAGCCAGAGCCCAGACCTGAATCAGATTGAAAATCTGTGGGGTGATCTGAAGAAGGCTGTGTGCAGGAGATGCCCTCGAAGAGTGGGCAAATCTTGCCAAGTCAAAATGTGCCATACTGACTCATACCCAAAAAGACTGAGTGCTGTAATAAAATCAAAAGGTGCTTCAACAAAGTATTAGTTTAAGGGTGTGCACACTTATGCAACATTATTTTATTTTTATATTTTTCCTTCCCTCTACCTAAAAAATTTCAGTTTGTTTTTCAATTGAGTGGTACAGTTTATAGGTCACATTAAAGGTGGAAAAAGTTCTGAAATGATTTATCTTTGTCTCATTTTTACAGCACAGAAGCCTGACATTTTAACAGGCTTTTTATATCCACTGTATTGTCACCACCAGACATCTGAGAAGCTCTGTGAGACGTTCTTCAGAACCTTCTGCTTGAGGTTCCTTTTGTTTTGCTTTCCTTTTCTCATCTCGTTAGCCTCTCTCAGCTGTCATGTAGTTGCACTGATTGCATCCCTTTAAATCCCTTCCCATACTGCATCACTTTGCGGTTTATACAACTTCCTGGAGTGTGTGCATGCTGGATGCTACTACTGAGTCTTCTACAGATATGTTTTGTTCATTCATTTGTGTTTTCCTGTTTGCTGGATCCCAGGTGACCCTGACTCCCTCTGTATCAAGTGTAGGGAGCCGGTGGTCGTGTCCCCTCACTATTATAGGGTGTTCAGGTGTCATACAGTCGAGGAACGAGGATATGCAATTTTCTACCATAGAGATTTTTGCATAGGCTGAGCAGTTAGGGATAGAGCCAGGTCTGTTGCAGGGCTTACCCTTTGGTTCCTTAGTTTTGGATCCAGTCAGTCGGATCTTCATTTTGTGTCTTCTAGTTTTCTGTACACCTTCCGTGACATGTATCTTCCCTTAGCGCACTATAAGATTTGCCCTCACTTGTCACAATATATATCAGCCACAGCATCTGGTTTACACCCACCCATCTCTCCCCTTCCCCAGAAAATACTAACATTAACAGAATATGTTGCACAAATAGATAAAGGTAGAAAAAAAATGAAGTAAAACCAAAGATATCAGTAAACAGCCCGATGGGGCAACAATGAAGGGTGAGGGCCGCCATCTTGTTCGGCTGATAGAGACTCAATTTTTTTCCAACATGGCGGTCCAACATTAACATCATAACCCAAGGCTAAACTCCAGTTTATCTTTTGCTACAGGTCAAAGAACTAGTCTGACGACCCCCTTCACTTCAAAAGATCATCCCCTGTAGCCCACCCCCACATCACCATAAATGCATTATAACCAAAGGATACAGCATGCTGTTTGGGTATTAATGGCTGCTTGTACGGTGGGTACTGGGTTCCCTAAGAGTTCTCATGTTGGTTCTGGGGGGTATCCGGTGGTCTGGCAGGTATTCTTATCTCTGGACTCCGCAGCGGACCAACATGATGTGTCTTCTTGGTTTTTTGGCTTGTCTGCGTAGCCTCTAGCGGGTGAGTGTTCTTTCCGTGGCAGAGGAGATCCTCGTCTCGAGCTGTCTCACACTTCTTTGATGGAAGTGTAGGTTGTTGTGATTCCATCCGCGTGGAAAACTTTCAACAGCGCTGGTTATAGGAGAGCAAATCTGATGTGCCTCCGAAAATGATGGAGAATTCTCGCCTTCGTCTTTGCACTTCTGCTGAGTAGTCTCCGAAAATCAGGAATCTTTGGCCTTTGATCTCCAACACCGATCGGTTTTGTTTGTAAGAGCGCAGAATAGCTGTTTTATCTGTAAAGTCCAGGTACTTCACTATTACTGGCCTGGGGCGCCTAGCCAGTGCGCTTGGGGGCTTCAAGTTATGATTTTTTCTGGCTTGTAGATCAGGGCCTACTCTATGCGCCCTTTCTACTTTACAACGGTTTGGTAGCCCCAGCACCACTGGTATATCACACTCACATATGCATAGAAGATCTTGGGCGGGAATCGATTCTGGGATGCCAATGATCCGCAGGTTGTTCCTGCGGGATCGATTCTCAAGGTCATCTACCTTATCTTTCAATAGCCTATTATCCCGCAGCACTGACTCTAGGTGCATTTTCATTTTGTGGCAGGAGCCTTCCAGTATCTGGACTCTGTGCTCGATTCCATCGAGTCTGACTCCATGTTCAGCGGCGGTGGTTTGCAGCGTCGACCCCAATGTATTAGCCAGGGACTCCTGAAGGTCTGGTAATATTCTGTTGGCTACTTCAATTGCCAGCTTTTTGTAATCTATTCGCAGTTCCTTGCCGATAATGTCTGCTTCCGTGCATGTGAGCTCTGCTTGAGCACTAGAAGTTTGCAAAGTTGGAAGTATTAAGTCTTCCTCCGCCATTTCTGTTTCCCGCGCTGCGGGTTTCACCTGTTTGCCTTGGCATTTTGATTTGTTCCTGCTCCCCATGGTCAATAGGAAACGGTCCATAGGTGGCCACCAACCGGGTGGTAACGATGGTCCCGGTATTTCTCCGTTTGTAGGGAAGAGTTAAATTGTGGAATTTCACATCATGGAGCAGTAGCTAGTCGTGTCTCACCATGTTGGTGCCGGAAGCGGAAGTCCTAAGCCATATTCTTATCAGTTTGGGATTTTTGGTACCTCCCCCCCCCATACCTGTAAAGTTAAGCTTACTTACCTGCTTTCCAGTGCTGGCTTCACGTTCCTTCTCCTCCAGGTCAGTGATGATCCGCTGGGCTCCCTTACTGAAAGCATCCGGTTTGACATCGCCTACAGCCAATTACTGGCTATGGTGGTGACCACACTGACCAGCTCCCCTTACGTCATGACAAATCTGCACAAGACACAAAGGGATACAGTCTCCACCACGACCAATGATTGGCTGCATCGATGTCACACTGGATGTTTTCACCGAGGGAGTCTAGTGGACCAGCCCAGGCATGAAAGAGAAGTAGTGGTGAGCCAGCGCCAGGAAGAAGGTAAGTAAGCTTCCCTTTACAAGTCCACCCATTCTTGCACAACCCCTTTAAAACTCTACACCATACCATATTGAAGGATGAGACAGTTATTAACATGATGTTTTCTGTTCCTGTGCAGAATATGAAAGAATACTGCAAGATATTTCAGTTTCTTTTTAAGGGGATATCCCATGGATTCTAAAAGCACATCTTACTCCTCACTAATCAGTGAGTCAGAGAAGCCTTTGTTCAGTGATTTTGATATATTTCCCTTTGGATTAGTTTCCTGTATAGTGTCCCTTTTGGAAACAAAATGAAGAGGGAAGCAAAGTATGATTGTCCCTTGACTGAGGTATTTCCACTAACTGGCATCCTATATGCTTTAGAAGAGTTGAGGACAAAGGGTATTGATGTGAACGGAAATCTATATGGGAGTATGGGAAACGTGACTGGCACAGGAACACCAATTACCGTAGTCAAAATAAGTGTTAGCTGTGATGGCAATTAATGGATAAAACCACCTCTTTATACACTGAGCACATGAAGACTCTTTGGAGCTGATGAATTCAATATTCTCTATATGAGCATTTTGGCTGCCTGTTGACTTACATTATATGTTAGGTATGCTGTCAACATTGGGGGCATTGAAAATGTGGCCCAGTTTTTGCAGAACTCCTCCTGCTCAATTATATTAACTGCTTACAGCATTCTGGAATATAGTTCTCCCAAACCAATGTCTCAGGAGCCACGTGTGGCTCTTGGGCCCACTTCTTGAGAGCTGCAACCACCTTGTTCAGTTTGCTGCCTATGTTGATGTATACTGGAGAGAGCCCTCCTGCTTCTGTATACCTCTAATATTATTGAGGCTATCAAGTCAACTAGCAACCAAGCAACTGCCTGCACTGCCTCCTAAAAGACACAGTGGCAGTGATCACATACAGGTGAAACTCGAAAAATTAGAATATTGTGCAAAACTTCATTTATTTCAGTAATGCAACTTAAAATTAGAATATTGTGAAAAGGTTCAATATTCTAGGCTCAAAGTGTCACCCTCTAGTCAGCTAATTAATCCATACCCCCTCAGCAAAAGGTACCTGAGATAGTGAATTTGGGGCTTCATAAGCTGTAAACCGTAATAATCCAAATTATAACAAATAAAGGCTTGAAATATCTCGCTTTGCCTGTAATGAGTCTATCTCATATATAAGTTTCACCTTTTAAGTTGCATTACTGAAATAAATGAACTTTGCACCATATTCTAAGTTTTCGAGTTTCACCTGTACAGGCAGTGTGCGACCTACTCAGTAGCTGAGATCCTGTGACAGGAGTGTAACCAGATTGAAGGTGGCTTCAATATTCGACATGAGATGACATCTATCTCTTCCCAGCCTCACCATGTGTTGTAAATGGTAGAGAAGAGAAAGCCTCTACCAGAAACCTGGCTGTCCTGATATTTTCTCCCCTGATGGCAGATTTAGGGAAGTCCCCATACACTTTAGATGGTCTCCAATCCAGGGCGAAATTGCCAGGTTTGGCCGACATACATCTAATGTGTATGGCTAGCCTTTAAAGAGTATACCAGGATATTACAGTTGATGGCTTATCCTTAGGTTAGTCCATCAATATCTGATTGATGTGGGTGCAGTGGATAGAGCTGGTCACCTGCTCTGTCCACTAGGCGGAGCTATATAGTTCCAGCGCTGACCTGTGGTGCAGAACAGCGGATGGTAGGGGAACGGGATATCGGACCCCCACCTATCAGATATTGATGGCCTATTCTAAGGATAGGCCATCAATAGTAAAATCCTGGAATAACCCTTTAATCTTACTATTGTTCTCTAGTGAAATTATTTTGCCTCTTTATTATTCTGTGCACACATATGGTTATACATGACAGACTGTTGATTCTTCGACGCCGGGAAACGATTTTTCTCACTCCACAAGATAAGCTGTTTCTTTGATGTTATCAATATCAGTAATGACTCCGTAAATTACATACACAAGCTTAATATTGTGCACAATATGTCATATGGCATATTGGTTTAGTAATCTTGTTTGTTCAGTGCATCCAGCAGCGCAGGTAGAAATGTTTCACCAAAGAGACAAAATCCTCTCACACAACCAGAAGAACATCTTCATTTGTGTTTCAGCTCCCAGGATAGATCTCAGTATTAATAGTGCCACTGCGAGATGCAGGCTGATAACGTCACCCCTGGCTTCATCTAATGACTCCATTGTTATATTCAGAAAGCGCTCAATGCTGATAAACAGTGGACGGCGAATGTACAAAAACAACAGAAATCAAAGAAAACATGTTACAAGCATGAACTCCGGCCCGCTCTGTCCTCCTTCCCCCACAAGATCCTGAGAAAACAGGAATCTAATAAGATGTCGAGCAAAGAAATGATCTATAGACTTTAAAGCTGTAGACGCGTTCCTACATCTGATGTGATTCTCCGCACGTCTGATATAGCAGTAAACATGTTTGGTTCCATAGATTTTTAGATCATATGAGTAGCAGGGTACAATGGTGGACACCTATAGTAATTTAGATCATCGTGATACTTGCTTATTATATAAAGACCTGGATTATGTGAGTAAATGTGGCATAGGCACCTTGCACCCGACCGTATCAGTTTTGCTATCTGCAAATTGCGGATTCACAAAACCTGGATCCTGGCCGTGTTAACGCCGCCATTTTTTTTTCTTACCCTGTAGAAATGTCCTATCCTTTACCGGACAAGAACAGGACATGTTGTACCTTTTTTGCGGGCTAGCGGAACCGACATATGGATGCAGACAGCATACGGTGTGCTGTCCACATCTTTTGCGGCCCCATTGAAACAAATGGGTCTACATCCGATCTGCAAAAATTGTAGACTGGATGACGGCTTAAAATATGGTCGGGTACATAGGGCCTTAGACTTAGGGCTCGTTCACACAAACCATTTTTGCGTTCCGTATACGGAACCATTCATTTCAATGGTTCCGCAAAAAAAAAAACGGAGTGTACTCCATATGCATTACATTTTCGTATTTCATTTCCGCTCAAAGATAGAACATGTCCTATTATTGCCCGCAAATCACGTTCCGTGCCTCTATTTAAGTCAATGGGTCCGCAAAAAAAGCAGAGCACATATGGAATGTACTCTGTATGTCTTCCATATCCGTTCCGTTTTTGCGGAACCATCTATTGTAAATTTTATGGCCAGCCCCATTTTTTCTATGTATTTACTGTATACTGTATATGCCATACGGAAAAATGGAACAGAAAAACGGAATGGAACCGGAAACACTACTGAAACAAAAAACGGATCTGTTAAAAACGGCCCGCAAGGGCGTGGCTAGGCTGCTGAACGAGATGGCCGTCTGAGTGAAGAGCTCCTGCAACTCAGCGACTGCAATCCTGCCTGCCCGTCTTAAATCACACCGCAGAGTAACCTAACTGCTCCCACAGATGCACAACTCCCCCGCCGTCATCATGGGGAAAACAAAAAAGCATTTACAGAAGCTGCAGGACGGTAACTTGGAGAGCTATTTTGACTGGGGAAGATTCAAAGATGGCGCCGATGAGACAGACAAAGCAGCGCTGGGATCACCTATCAGTGCCATGTCTCCGGAGCATACGGCTCGGTCTCCCTCCCCACCGGACATCTCTGACAGCACTAATCTGCTGCATCACTCGCCTCCGTCCTTCCCAACGACACCAGAGGAGGCCAGAGCTTCAGGACAAGCTCAGCATGGGATCAAAAATGGCGCCCGTCCTCCGGCTCAGCGGGACCAGCTGCCTAGATTCCCTCACCCACAGCTGACTGCGGTACACTCCGGGAGCAAACCGCAGCTGAGTGAGTACACTGTACACAATTGTGTTACCCCAGATCCCTTCCAACTGCTCCCCACTTCTGATAAACCAGTCACTGAGGACTCACTTAAAAATATGCTGCTGGCCCTGAAGTCTTCTCTGCAGACAGATATTGCGGGGTTAATTAACCCTCTCTCTGCTAGGCTGCAGACGGCAGAAGATAGGATTCAGCATGTGGAGACAAAAATGGGGGACTTTGCTTCATCCCAAAATGCCATCATTGATGCCCATAACACCATAGCTGATGAGCTAGAAGCTCTCAAGTTAAAAATTGCAGACCTGGAAGATCGCTCCAGACAAAATAATGTAAAGTTGAGGGGTATTCCTGAAGACGTTGCCCCCCAAGAGCTGCAAACCTATTTAAAAGGATTGATAAGAGCACTCTTGCCACAGATCCCGACGCCAGACATGATCATTGACAGGGCCCACAGACTCCCTAAGCCTCCACACCTGGGTCCTAACATCCCACGCGACACCTTAGCGCGTATCCACTTCTTTCACACTAAAGAAGCGCTCATGGCTGCGGCAGGAAACAAGACCTCATTACCTGCTCCATACCAGAAAATTAAACTTTTCATAGACCTGTCTATGGTCACCCTTTGTCGACGCAGAGCACTGCTGCCTATCATGTCGGCCCTCCGGGACAACGATTTTCCAAACAAATGGGGTTACCCCCTGAAGATTCTTGTCCGGAAAAATGGGCAAACACATGCCATCAAGACCCTACAGGGAGTGCAGAATTATTAGGCAAATGAGTATTTTGACCACATCATCCTCTTTATGCATGTTGTCTTACTCCAAGCTGTATAGGCTCGAAAGCCTACTACCAATTAAGCATATTAGGTGATGTGCATCTCTGTAATGAGAAGGGGTGTGGTCTAATGACATCAACACCCTATATCAGGTGTGCATAATTATTAGGCAACTTCCTTTCCTTTGGCAAAATGGGTCAAAAGAAGGACTTGACAGGCTCAGAAAAGGCAAAAATAGTGAGATATCTTGCAGAGGGATGCAGCACTCTTAAAATTGCAAAGCTTCTGAAGCGTGATCATCGAACAATCAAGCGTTTCATTCAAAATAGTCAACAGGGTCGCAAGAAGCGTGTGGAAAAACCAAGGCGCAAAATAACTGCCCATGAACTGAGAAAAGTCAAGCGTGCAGCTGCCAAAATGCCACTTGATACCAGTTTGGCCATATTTCAGAGCTGCAACATCACTGGAGTGCCCAAAAGCACAAGGTGTGCAATACTCAGAGACATGGCCAAGGTAAGAAAGGCTGAAAGACGACCACCACTGAACAAGACACACAAGCTGAAACGTCAAGACTGGGCCAAGAAATATCTCAAGACTGATTTTTCTAAGGTTTTATGGACTGATGAAGTGAGAGTGAGTCTTGATGGGCCAGATGGATGGGCCCGTGGCTGGATTGGTAAAGGGCAGAGAGCTCCAGTCCGACTCAGACACCAGCAAGGTGGAGGTGGAGTACTGGTTTGGGCTGGTATAGAAACATAGAAACATAGAATGTGTCGGCAGATAAGAACCATTTGGCCCATCTAGTCTGCCCAATATATCTGAATCCTATGAATAGTCCCTGGCCCTATCTTATATGAAGGATAGCCTTATGCCTATCCCATGCATGCTTAAACTCCTTCACTGTATTTGCAGCTACCACTTCTGCAGGAAGGCTATTCCATGCATCCACTACTCTCTCAGTAAAGTAATACTGAGAGAGTAGTGGATGCATGGAATAGCCTTCCTGCAGAAGTGGTAGCTGCAAATACAGTGAAGGAGTTTAAGCATGCATGGGATAGGTATCAGCAAAAGATCATCAAAGATGAGCTTGTGGGGCCTTTTCGGGTTGAGGATGGAGTCAAGTTCAACTCCCAGTCCTACTGCCAGTTTCTGGAAGACACCTTCTTCAAGCAGTGGTACAGGAAGAAGTCTGCATCCTTCAAGAAAAACATGATTTTCATGCAGGACAATGCTCCATCACACGCGTCCAAGTACTCCACAGCGTGGCTGGCAAGAAAGGGTATAAAAGAAGAAAATCTAATGACATGGCCTCCTTGTTCACCTGATCTGAACCCCATTGAGAACCTGTGGTCCATCATCAAATGTGAGATTGCTGCTGCACGCAATGTTGATGGTTAACAGATCAAAACACTGACAGAATCCATGAATGGCAGGCTTTTGAGTGTCCTTGCAAAGAAAGGTGGCTATATTGGTCACTGATTTGTTTTTGTTTTGTTTTTGAATGTCAGAAATGTATATTTGTGAATGTTGAGATGTTATATTGGTTTCACTGGTAAAAATAAATAATTGAAATGGGTATATATTTGTTTTTTGTTAAGTTGCCTAATAATTATGCACAGTAATAGTCACCTGCACATACAGATATCCCCCTAAAATAGCTAAAACTAAAAACAAACTAAAAACTACTTCCAAAAATATTCAGCTTTGATATTAATGAGTTTTTTGGGTTCATTGAGAACATGGCTGTTGTTCAATAATAAAATTAATCCTCAAAAATACAACTTGCCTAATAATTCTGCACTCCCTGTAGAAGAAGGGAAACATCTACTTCAGCTGTGGTAAATTCCGTTGCCCTCAAGCAAGCCAGAAGCTGACCCTGCCTCCATGACCTCTATGGCTCCACAAGCATAGGAGGGTTGAGGATTTATCCCCTACAGATGACAACCTATAAATCAGGACTTCTGCACGGGGGACATTCTGATTATTCCTATCCCGCTAGGACTTTCTGTGATATCCTACTTGGGCGTCCTAAATGCACTTCAGACGATCCGGTGCAGGCCCTCTGATACCACTCACTTGTTCGGTTCATTCCCACTCTAGCACTGAACTCTCGCCCTACCTATATCCAGACGGTTCCCACAGTCTTGTTCATTACCTACTGAGAGTTAGATGGCTATCCCCGTTGTACTTGTCTTATTTGTTGCTTCTCCCACCCTCCCTCTTTCCTCCCTCTTTCACCCACTATACAGCCTTAAGTACTTGCAATCTCTGACATATTGATATTGTATATTATTACTGTGTTCTCTCCACCTTCTCAGGGGCTAAGATAACTATCTCCTTTTAACATCATGGGTCTCAAGATGATGCCCCTTAATGTTAAAAGCCTTAATTGCCCTCAGAAAAAGTCTTATATGTGGAAAGAAGCTTTAACGGCTAATGTTGATATTTTGTGTATACAGGAGACCCACTTACTGCAAGCAGATGCCGATAGAGTACATCACCGTTTCCTAACATCCTGCATTCGCATTGTGACAGGAAGAAGAGAGGTACCCTGATCGCGATCAAAAACACTGTTGCCTATACTCCCATCAAGACCAAAATTGACCCAAAAGGTCGTTACATTATCCTGGTTTGCTCCATGAATAACATTACATACACACTAGTTAAATTATACGCCCCTAACTCCCTCCAATTGGCTTTTTTACACAAACTGATGCACAATGTGAATAAGCTCAAACAGGGGAAGGTAATCCTCTGCGGGGATTTCAATACCGTCTTACAACCCACTATAGACTCCACTTCCCCTACGAGGCGATTGGACACAGGAGTTGCTTCCTTCTTATGTTCTGAAGGCCTTACAGACATATGGAGAGCTCAACATAGGCAGGAGAGGGATTTTACCTTTTTCTCCCCTATACATATGACATACTCGATGATAGACATGTTTATGGTAGACCACTCCTCCCTACTTCATACACTCTCCACGGATATCGGCCTTATTAAATGGTCAGACCACGCCCCGATCACTATCACCCTTGAGGAACAGTTTCAATCTCCTAGAGCCCCTATCTGGAGGAATAACGCATTTCTCTAAAATAACCCGAAGCATGTTTTGGAACTTTCCACACATTTTAATGAATTCTTCCATTTTAACAGTGGTTCAGTTTCAAACAAATTCATCTTGTGGCAGGCCCACAAAGCGTTCATAAGGGGATCTCTGATTAAGATGAACTCCACGGCAAAGAAACTCAGAGAACGAGACATTGCACAAACCATAGAACACATTGCTAACCTGGAGGCAATAAAAAAACCCTCCCCAACTCTTCAGGGTTCCAATTAACTTAGAACTGCACGAAACAAGCTTAGTAGCCTATTACTCCAAAACTACCATAAATCCCTTCTAAGGCTCCAAACTAAATTCTACTCCCAAGGTAACAAAGCGGGCAGGCTTTTAGCACAACAACTAAAAGCCCAACAGTCGAAGTCTAAGATATCACATCTGTTACACCCTATAACCAGGGCGAAACTGATAGATCCCAGAGATATTGCCAACTAATTTAAAACATACTTTCAGACACTCTACACAAGCATTCCTTTCACAAGCATCCCTTCCTACTCTTTCCCAGACACAATTACAGTCACTGAATGCACCATTTTCGATCACTGAAATCAAAAAAGTAATTACAACACTCCCTATAGGCAAATCTCCAGGTCCTGACGGACTCTCTAATGAGTATTTTCACCATTTCCAACATATTCTTGCTCCATACATACTGGAAATGTTCAACACCATACAGGAGGGACAATCCTTCCCCCCAGACATGCTGAAAGCACTAATAGTCACTATCCCAAAACCGGGCAAGACACCTGACATACCCCAAAACTTCCGGCCTATCTCACTGCTTAATTCTGACATAAAAATCTTTGCCAAGGCCATCGCTAATAGATTAGCTCCACTCCTCCCTTCACTGATCCACCTTGACCAAACCGGATTTGTGACTGGCCGACAAGCATTAGATAACACCAGGCGGATTGTAGACTTGTTTAATTACGTTGAGGTGCATAATCTCCCAATGTTGGCGATTACATTAGATGCGGAAAAAGCGTTTGATCGCCTGCACTGGGATTACGCATTTTCGACACTCCGTCACATGGGCTTCTCTGGACAAATACTACAAGCCATACATTGCCTTTATTTTTTTCCATCCGCAAAAGTATGGGTCAATGGAGTACTATCCGATTCCTTTAAAATCACTAATGGATCTAGGCAGGGATGCCCCTTGTCACCTCTACTATTTGTCCTAGCACTGGAACCCTTAGCACAGACTATAAGAAATTCACCTTTAATAGCCGGAGTGGAGATAGGGGGAAGATCCCATAAAATCACACTTTATGCGGATGATATCATCCTCACGTTAACTGATGCCATTAAGTCACTAGACACTGCCCTTAAAATGATCTCACATTATGGCTCCCTCTCCTACTATAAGATTAATAACACTAAGGGCTGTTTCACACGAGCGGATGCCGTGAGCGACATCCGCTATGTGAATGAGAGCCAAGACCCGATGAGGAGAGCAGAAGCACGGAGCATTAACATGATTGATAATGCTCTGTGCCTCTCTGTGATCTCTTTACTACAAAATCACGGTGACAACTTTATCTCACTGTGATTTCGTAGTAAAGAGATCACAGAGAGGCACGGAGCATTATCAATCATGTTACTGCTCCGTGCTTCTGCTGTCCGCATGAGGTCTTGGCTGTCATTCACGGAGCGGATGTCATGCACAGCATCCGCTCGTGTGAAACAGCCCTAAATCACAAGCTCTGCCCATTAACATGTCACCGGATTAAACGGCCTCTCTAAAATCCTTCCATGAACTGGACTGGCAAACGTCAGAGATTCCATACCTTGGAGTTAAGATTACTTCGCCTTGCTCCCTTCTTTATAGCAGGAATTACCATCCCCTTCTAACCACCATGATGCAAGACTTGAACAGCTTCTCTATGAAAGCATTGTCCTGGGTGGGTAGAGTGGCATCCTTCCAAATGATGACCCTCCCCAAGCTTATATATATATTTCGTGCCCTCCCAACCCGCCTGTCTCTGCAACATTTTTCAAAAAAGCTCAGTCGATTCTGGGTAAGTACGTCTGGGGTCCAACCAAACCCAAAGTAGCTCGAGCATTATTGACCAAGAAAAAACATGCTGGCGGACTAGGCCTTCCTGATATTAAGGACTACTTCCAAGCAATAGCACTATCCTTTGCCCAGGAATGGTGGACCCCTGATGACACTAAAGCCTGGATGCAGATTGAATCCCATACAATCAAACATGCTACTTTGAAAGACTATCTGATCCATTTACTATGGAACCCCTCCCAACCACACAATGAACTACTAACGATACAACACGCTAGTAATCTATGGTCCACAATCCACAGAACACAGAGAGACTCAAAATCCACCCTTTTACCACAGGCCACTATAACCACATTGGAACTCAGCATCACTGACATCAACTTAACGAACTGGCGGGGAACAGGGATCACCTCTATATCCCAAATAATGCCAGATGGCCATCTCCTCCCCTTTGACTCACTTCACCGCTCATTCGCATTGCCATATACGGAATTCTATAACTACTTGCGTATCCAATACTTTATTGCAAAAATTACCCAATTTCCACCCTCAATAAACTCTTGCATACTAAGATTATTCCAATTCCCATTCCTCTTTAAAAAACAAACCACATGATACGTATACAACATATTAGGGGATAAAGCCACTTTCACCAAGACTCTACCCATTAAAAAATGGGAATTGGAACTGGGAAAGACTTTCCTAAACGAGGACTGGATTCTAGCTATCAAATTTCTGGTTTCTACCTTTAAATGTATCACGCACTACGAGGCAGGGCTTAAGACCCTCCTACAATGGTACTTTACTCCACAGAGATTAAACACAATATACCCCTCAGCCTCCCCCCATTGCTGGCGAGGATGCGGGGCTAGAGGCTCCCTACTTCATATCTTATGGGAATGCCCCATACTCACCCCCTATTGGCACAGTGTTTTTGACTTGATCTCAGGAATAGTGGTCCAGAGAATAGAACCACTTCCTGAACTGGCTCTCTTGTTCCTGGGTATTCACACTATCCCCCCAGGACACAGAAATATTGCGGGACATATCCTACTTAGCGCTAAGCTGATCATTATGCGTCATTGGAAGCAACCTGCCCCACCGACTCTAGCTGAGGTCATACATGAGGTCAATACGTCGTGCAGGTATGAGCATTCAATACCACACACAACTATTTCCCTCAAATCCAAGCAACTTACTTGGGGTCCTTGGCACCATAATCCTAACTACTCACCCTTAAATGACAGAATTGAGCCACCTGTCTAGGGTCAGAATGGAACACCGAAACATAGATAGATTCGTACAGCTCAACTATGTTAGACAATAATAGATGTAACTTTAGGGCCCTCCACCCCTCCCCCCTTTTTTCCCATCCCCCCTTACCTTTGATTGTTATGGTCTATTTGATGCGGACCTTACTGTACTTTATTCTCACTGTGCAAATTACCTACATATACTGTTGCTCTATATGCTAGCCTATAGAATAGGCATGTACAGATATAAGTCGAGACAGAGCATGCGTGCATATGGGGAGTTCATTAGGAGTACCTGTTGACCGTATGACATCTTTATTATAATACCTGCTGGTAGGATATGAATGAGATAATACTAGGTTTGGAGAACTAAACCAGTGTTTCTTAACTTCCATAAGACAAATACCTCCAAGTAACCACAATATTATGAGCACTCACCAATGGATATTAATGGCAAACAGTCCCTGCATAATAGTGCCAGCCAGAGTGCCAGGCAAGATCTCCTTTGGAGAGACAACTTAACTGCCTAAAACAGTGAGCCAAAGCAATCATTACAGTGCCAAGCAACAAAGTAGGTACGACTCCAGAGACAAAGCCTTACAGCTACTAAGCCCCATACGGTTTGCTGTGTTTTCTTTTTTTTATGTACAGTTCACTTGTGTTTAATAAGAATTGTCAAATATTTTTTCATTTTTTCTTTAATCTCAGTCATTATGGTCTAAAGGAAAATGGACAATGGTAGACAGCACCATGTTGTCAATTCTGCCACTCTCAAAGCTCCAGCGATGCAGTTTTATTCTTTTTTCAGTGTTACTTTTGGGTAAGTTGGAGCTTTAGCCCAATAGTGCAGCAGGTGGGGAATATAGCAGGTACTACAGAACAACTCCAATACAGATGGAAGCGCTCATTGCTGGAGCACTGGGAGTTGCGGTCCTGTCCCTCACCGCTCAGCTCCCAGCGCTCCTCCCCTCCTTCAGGCCAGCCGCGCTCTGAATGGTGACGCAGGAAAACTTCTCCCCGCTACACCATTCAGCCTGCAGACACAGATCGCGCTGCTGGCCGGTGTGGGTGGAGCCTGCAGCCTGGTAATCTGTATAAGCTCCGCCCACACAGTGCTGCAGAGCGATCTGTGTCTGCAGGGGTGAGAGGTATGTGAGCTTCAGGATAAGGACAAGGTGAGTAGTTACTGTGTGTGTGTGTTTTTTTATACAGAGGGGGCACAGAGGGCTTTATTAATATGGAGGGGGCACAGAGGACTTTATTACTATGGAGGGGGTACAGAGGACTTTATTACTATGGAGGGGGCACAGAGGGCATTACTAATGTGAAGGGGGCACAATGGGCATTTCTACTATGGAGGGGGCACAGAGGGCATTATTACTGTGAAGGGGGCACAGTGGGCATTATTACTGTGAACGGGGCACAATGGGCATTTCTACTATGGAGGGGGCACAGAGGGCATTATTACTGTGAAGGGGGCACAGTGGGCATTATTACTGTGAACGGGGCACAATGGGGATTTCTACTATGGAGGGGGCACAGAGGGCATTACTAGTACAGTGGGCATTACTACTATTAAAAGGAAGTCTGTCACCACATTTGAGCATATTAGACTGATCAAATAGCGTTATATGTGCCACCGAGAACGGTAACTTTGTTGTATTTGATGGAGTTTTCTTTCAGGCAAAAATGAACTTTTAAGATTCTGTAAATGCGCCCTCTCAAGTGCCCAGGGCGGCGTCTCAATCGTCCGAGCCCCAGGCAGCACCTCCTCAACAGCTCTCCGTGTGCCTCTGCCCACTCGTTTACTCTCTTCCTCTCCTTTTCCACTGCGGCTGCGCGGTCAAATTCGTAGCGGGCGCAGTGGAAAAGGAGAGAGGAGGAGAGTAAAACACACGGAGAGCGGGGTTATGAGCCGTTGAGGAGGTGCTGCATTTACAGAATCTTAAAAGTTAATTTTTGCCTGAAAGAAAACTCCATTAGCTACAACAAAGGTACAGTTTTTAAGTTCTCGGTGGCACATATAACGCTATTTGATCAGTAGACTATCTAGTAGGACACATCATTTTGTGGACACGTGAGAGATTTAAAAAGACTGGTGTTTTACACGCTGGTCTTAATCTATTTCCCTCTGGCATCATGCCTGGCCCCGCACTGCCCACACCCTACCCATCTTCACAAATTTGTTAGCAATATTTTTTTTTTTTACAACAGTTTTCCAGTTTAAGGAGTTGATAATTGTCCTCCTTGGTCTTCATTAGTGATGAGCAGCAGGGGCAATATTCGAATTTGCAATATTTTGCAAATATTTGGTAGAATATTCATAATTTTCTTACGAATTCGGCAATGTAATATTCGCATAAGGCATGCAAAATACAGGCGTGGGTCACTATAGCTACATTTTCCAAGCGGCTAGAAGTTTCCGGAGACTGGAGAAAATGGTTGGCACAGCAGAACATTACAATAGCTTTATATGCAGATAGAGTGCTCCAATATATTTGCGATTGTGAAATCGACACTAATAATGCGAATATTTTGGCGTAATACGTGCAACTTCACAGATCTGACTAGTTATTAGTGATTGGTGCACTAAGTATTGTCATGAACTTGTGACATCACAGCACTATGTACTGTATGTATGTATGTATGAACAGCAGAACCAGCTACACACTATATCACTATCTAACCTACACTGACTATCTCCCACTAACTATCTGTATTATATATATCAGCTAACTAACTATCTAATGTAATGACACAGCAAATCACAGAGCACAGCAATGACTCTGCTGTCTCTCTCAGATCTGCAAAATACTGTATACAAGGGCTGCTGGGGAGGTTCTTATATAGTAAGGGGTAGGCAACTTTCCTATTGGGTGCTAGGGATGTCGCTAAGCTCAGACAAAGACATTGCAGCCTTCTCATTGGCCCACAAGCAAGAAGGGAGGTTACTATTGAAATAAAAATCTAGAATAATCGTAATTATGAAAATATATCACAATATTCTAAATATTCGCAAATGCTCAACGTGCCGATATTCGCGATTAATATTCGAATATTCGCGCCCAACACTAGTCTTTATTACTTGTTCTAATAACTTAAAGGGTGGTCAGAGATTCCTCAGTAAGTGGCACTCATGTCCGTCTGCAGTAGAGGGAATATGTGCTGCATTGAGGGGCAGAGGTGTGCTATAGGGGCACAACAGTGGACATGTATGATCCTAAAATGCTATTTATTAGAAACCAGGTGACAATAGTATAGATCAGTGATGGCTAACCTCAGGCACTCCAGCTGTGGCGAAACTACAACTCCCAGCATGCTCCATTCATTTCTGTGGAGTTCTGAGAACAGTCAAGCAAGTGTGCATTTTGGGAAATGTAGTTTAACCACAGCTGGAGTGCCGAGGTTAGCCATCACAGGTATACAGGTCCTTCTCCAAAAATTAGCACATTGTGATAAAGTTCATTATTTTCTGTAATGTACTGATAAACATTAGACTTTCATATATTTTAGATTCATTACACACCAACTGAAGTAGTTCAAGCCTTTTATTGTTTTAATATTGATGATTTTGGCATACAGCTCATGAAAACCCAAAATTCCTATCTCAAAAAATTAGCATATCATGAAAAGGTTCTCTAAACGAGCTATTAACCTAATCATCTGAATCAACTAATTAACTCTAAACACCTGCAAAATATTCCTGAGGCTTTTAAAAACTCCCAGCCTGGTTCATTACTCAAAACAGCAATCATGGGTAAGACTGCCGACCTGACTGCTGTCCAGAAGGCCATCATTGACACCCTCAAGCAAGAGGGTAAGACACAGAAAGAAATTTCTGAACGAATAGGCTGTTCCCAGAGTGCTGTATCAAGGCACCTCAGTGGGAAGTCTGTGGGAAGGAAAAAGTGTGGCAGAAAATGCTGCACAACGAGAAGAGGTGACCGGACCCTGAGGAAGATTGTGGAGAAGGACCGATTCCAGACCTTGGGGGACCTGCGGAAGCAGTGGACTGAGTCTGGAGTAGAAACATCCAGAGCCACCGTGTACAGGCGTGTGCAGGAAATGGGCTACAGGTGCCGCATTCCCCAGGTCAAGCCACTTTTGAACCAGAAACAGCGGCAGAAGCGCCTGACCTGGGCTACAGAGAAGCAGCACTGGACTGTTGCATGTCATTCGGAAATCAAGGTGCCAGAGTCTGGAGGAAGACTGGGGAGAGGGAAATGCCAAAATGCCTGAAGTCCAGTGTCAAGTACCCACAGTCAGTGATGGTCTGGGGTGCCATGTCAGCTGCTAGTGTTGGTCCACTGTGTTTTATAAAGGGCAGGGTCAATGCAGCTAGCTATCAGGAGATTTTGGAGCACTTCATGCTTCCATCTGCTGAAAAGCTTTATGGAGATGAAGATGTCATTTTTCAGCACGACCTGGCACCTGCTCACAGTGCCAAAACCACTGGTAAATGGTTTACTGACCATGGTATTACTGTGCTCAATTGGCCTGCCAACTCTCCTGACCTGAACCCCATAGAGAATCTGTGGGATATTGGGAAGAGAAAGTTGAGAGACGCAAGACCCAACACTCTGGATGAGCTTAAGGCCGCTATCGAAGCATCCTGGGCCTCCATAACACCTCAGCAGTGCCACAGGCTGATTGCCTCCATGCCACGCCGCATTGAAGCAGTCATTTCTGCAAAAGGATTCCCGACCAAGTATTGAGTGCATAACTGAGCATAATTATTTGAAGGTTGACTTTTTTGTATTAAAAACACTTTTCTTTTATTGGTCGGATAAAATATGCTAATTTTTTTAGATAGGAAATTTGGGTTTTCATGAGCTGTATGCCAAAATCATCAATATTAAAACAATAAAAGGCTTGAACTACTTCAGTTGGTGTGTAATGAATCTAAAATATATGAAAGTCTAATGTTTATCAGTACATTACAGAAAATAATGAACTTTATCACAATATGCTAATTTTTTGAGAAGGACCTGTAGATGGGTCAGCAACCTTCGGCACTCCAGTGCTGTGAAACTACAACTCCCGGCATGCACATTTGCTTGGCTTTCTTGAAACTCCCATAGAAGCGAAAGCAGGATTCTGGGAGTTGTAGTTGTTGATCGCTGGTAGAGGTCTTTCTGTCACATCAGCTGATGTTTTTTTTATTAGCCCTGATACCAAACTTTCATCATACTGTAGCACCTTGATGACACTAGAGGTCCACATTTATTATTCAGTTAAGGCTAGGGCTACACGACGACATTTGTCACGCGACAGATAGGGCAAAACTACACTGCAACATTTTTCGCGCAACATTTTGTCACACCAATGTCCCGCGACAATTTTTATGATAGTTTGTAGTGTCGCACTGCAACATGCGACATGCTGCGACTGCGACGCGACAGTCGCAGAAAAATCCATTTCAAATGGATTTTTTTGCGACTGTCGCAGTATGTCGCATCTTGCAGTGCGACACTATAGACTATCATTATAAAAATTGTCGCGCGACATTGGTGAGACAAAATGTCGCACAAAAAATGTCGTTGTGTAGACCTAGCCTTATTGATTTTGGAAGAAACTGCACAGGTTAAAAAAAAAAAAGCTAAAAAAGGCTAAAACCAATAATTGTGCCAAAAGTGTGACATTTCTCATTTCACACAAGACAAGTTATTTATCAAAGGCAAAAGTAGCTGTTGATAGTAGTTGTAAAATGCACCAGATTATGTGTCCCATTCTTGTCCATATTGCGGATGAGAATAGCCATGAGTGAGAAAAATGAAAAATACACATGGAAGGTGTCCGTATTTTGTCCGTTGTTCGTGTGAATGAAGCCTTAATGTCACACAACAAAACCAAATGAAATAATATCCATCTTGGCAGATGGCAGATACACATATGTAACATAGGGGGATTTGCTTGGACATTTTTTTATGGTAATTCACTGAATTAAGGTAGTTTAGGATTTCATGCAGACCTATGTAAAAAGAAGCATAATTCACCATTATAAGTTGAAATAATTGCTGCCTCTGAATCTAGATCACTCATTTATATTTCCATACTCACCCCCGTCCCTTCATTGCGCACCTGCAAACGGCCGCTTGCCTACATTGCGAGGACTTATGAGCATGCAACTATAATGGAGAGGACTCCGGGTCTATTCCAGTGCCAGTTTGTGGGTGCACAGCATGGGAATGGGGGGTGGACACGGACATACAGCTAAGGCTACTTTCACACTGGCGTTTTGGCTTCCCGTTTGTGAGATCCGTTCAGGGCTCGCACAAGCGGTCCAAAACAGATCAGTTTTGCCCTAATCCATTCTGAATGGAAAAGGATCCGCTCAGAATGCATCAGGTCAGTCACCATTCCGCTTTGGAGGCGGACACCAAACCGCTGCCTGCAGTGTTTTGTTGTGCGTCTGATGAAACTGAGCCACAATCTGGCACAATAGAAAACGGATCCGTCCTCCATTGACTTTCAATGGAGTTCATGACGGATCCGTCTTGGCTATGTTACAGATAATACAACAGGATCCGTTCTAAACGGATGCAGACAGTTGTATTATCTGAACGGATCCATCCATGACAGATCCGCTCAGTCACAGTGACAGTGATCTGGAGTCAGGGGCAGCAGTGCTGCACATCACAGGGCTCAGGGGAGGTAACAGATTCCCTTTAAAGTTTAAATGAATGTATAATTGTCAGGTCAGAAGAGCAGAACCATCCTAGTAAGATTCATTTCACTTGGGAAAATATATTGTTGATAATACCTATATTATCTAACATTCCCTACAGGTACCACCTTCAAATGTGTGACCTCATCCTAATTGTCTGCAAATTATTAATCCAGGTAGAAAAAAAATCTGAATACTAAGGAGAAAGCAAAATGATTACATTAAATGTAACTGAATCTGAAGCAATTCTCACTATGCGGGTCCTTATCACTGGGCTTCGGGGAGACAGAGACTTCACCAAGTAGGAGCCTTCAAAGGATTTTCCATATTCAAGCAGTTATAAAAGTACAAATAATATTAAAAAACTAAATAACATGAATGGCTCAAACCTGACCTATGAGTATTTATGTATGTGTTCAATATCATATAGATGCTGAATGCACATCCGTACAGCTATCTACTATATATCTCACCATCAATGTACCTATATCTATCTGAAATCTCTCATATCTATATCTATCAAATATCTATTTCATATCTATGTCTATCTATCATATAGCAATCTATTTACCTACCGATATCATAGGTATCCAACTGTCTATAATATATCTATCTCATATCTATAGATCTTATCTATATTGGCATCTATCAGTCATATATCTATGTAGCTATCTATTTACCTAAGTATTTATTTAATAACTATGTATGTACCTATCTAATATATATATATTCTATCTAGGCTATCAATCTCTATCTTTAGCTTTTTGTCTGTCTGATATCTATCTATTATCTATCTCATACTATCTATGTATCTATCTATCTATCGGTCTATATCTATCTATCTATCTATCCGTCTATATCTATCTATCTATCATCTATCTATCTATCTATCTATATATTTATCTATCATCTATCTCATACTATCTATCATCTATCTCATACTATCTATCTATCTATCTATCATCTATCTCATACTATCTATCTATCTATCTATCATCTATCTCATACTATCTATCTATCATCTATCTCATACTATCTATCTATCTATCATCTATCTCATACTATCTATCTATCTATCATCTATCTCATACTATCTATCTATCTATCATCTATCTATCTATCTATCTATCTATCTATATATTTATCTATCATCTATCTCATACTATCTATCATCTATCTCATACTATCTATCTATCTATCTATCTATCTATCTATCTATCTATCATCTATCTCATACTATCTATCTATCATCTATCTCATACTATCTATCTATCATCTATCTCATACTATCTATCTATCTATACTATCTATCTATCTATCATCTATCTATCTATCTATCTATCTATATATTTATCTATCATCTATCTCATACTATCTATCATCTATCTCATACTATCTATCTATCTATCTATCTATCTATCTATCTATCTATCTATCTATCTATCATCTATCTCATACTATCTATCTATCATCTATCTCATACTATCTATCTATCTATCTATCATCTATCTCATACTATCTATCTATCATCTATCTCATACTATCTATCTATCTATCATCTATCTCATACTATCTATCTATCATCTATCTCATACTATCTATCTATCTATCATCTATCTCATACTATCTATCTATCTAATCTATCTATCTGTCTATATCGATCTATCCATCTCCATTCATCTGAGTCTATCTAATCAGATGTAATCTTGAGTCCAGGGGAGGACTCAGCAGGAGCTCACCTGGCAGTGTGAGGATGTCAGCCAGGGGCTTGCAGTGATACAGTCCTATGGAGATGACACAATCCGCCCATAGTCCCCTGGAGCCCAGTTCATCCAGCTTTCTGCAGGTGTTGATGCTGTAGTCGCAGGTCAGCACCCAGTCATTGGTGGTGGTGGCAACTACCACACCAATCCATCCTATGAAACTTGAGATAAACCCAAAAAACTGTAGGCATGTGCCAGCCATGACAGGTAGAGGCAGAGGGCTCCTGTGTCCTGAGAGTCAGCAGCAGCAGTGTCCTCCTCTGCCCACTCCCCCTGTTATAAGCCTGGGACCAAACCCCCCTGGCAGCCAATTACAGAACAAGGGGCTAACCGGGGAGGAGGCTCTGCTCTGGGGGTCCCAGTACTGAGGACATCCCCTAAACTCTATGGAACTGAACCTGCTGATAATTCTCCTCTTCTGTCCTGGTGACAAGTAGTAGACATCATACCTGTGGAGAAACTGCGACAGCTAGTAATGCTATAAACCAAGATGTCACCTCACTGAGCTGTATAGGAAGTTTCTTCAAGTTCTTCGATAGGATGAAGACACTCTCCCTGCATCATTACTCACCATTGTCATGAGACAGGCTGGAGAAGGCGCTTCCATCTCCCATTACCGCTCCTGTGGAGACCACTAGTGGACATTGGCGGTAATGCCGTTTCAGACAAGCTGAGTATATAGAATAAAAGAGAATGCAAATTCGCTAAATAAGAGGAAATAGCCTTAGTTTTGTGTAATATTCACCTCTTTATTTATACAGGTGGAACCAGTTCTGGTCACAATCACCTGGTTCAGACGAACACATACATTAGGACTTCTCCATCAGGTTTCACGAATATGGATATCTGGTGAACCCATCTGAGTGGAAAATATCTGACACTGGTTTAATAGGACATGTAAATAAAGCAATGATACCATTGGGAACAGACCTGAACCATGACGGTAGGTTCCAGCAGAGGTTTTTTGTAAATATATTTTTTAAAGTTTTGAGGCAGATTTTCCTGCTGGTTTTACAGCCAAAGCCAGAAGTGGATCATTTATATTTCTGATCCCTTTCCAATACTCTCTGGCTTTTGGTGCAAAACCCGTTAGGAATATCTGTCTCAAAACCTCCTCCGGAAAATCAGTGTGACCCTTCCCCTACCTGCAAAAAGGCATACATGTAGGATATTGGCATGAAGTAATTGCCGTACATATACGTCATCCTGATTGTATGTCCACAACTACTGTGAGGTCACTCCCTTCGTCCCGTGCTCTGGCATCGCAATCGCCAGTTTTGTGAAAACGCAATAGCTGCAGCATGGTGCCTTCACGAAAAGATGCCAGAAAGACAATACCCACTCGGAGCAACAAAAAAAAAAAAAAATAATCTTGTGTTGTATGTCTTGTGTTTTATATTTGCCATAGACCAGGGACCAGCAACCTCCAGCACTTCAGCTGCTGTAAAACTACAACTCCCAGCATTCACATTTAGGCTCCATTCACACATCCGCAATTCCATTCTGCATTTTGCACAACGGAATTGCGGACCCATACATTTTTCATGGGGCCGCACGACGCGTGGCCCCGATCCGGAATTGCGGACCTGCACTTCTGGGTCCGCAATTCCAATCCTGAAAAAAATAGAGCATGTCCTATTCCATATTTTCTTAGTGCCGGAAATGTGCGGTCCGCAAAATGCGGATCCGCGGATATGTGGATCCGCAAAACACACACGGATGTGTGAATGGACCCTAACTCGGATGTTCTTGTAAATCCCATAGAAGTGAAAGGAGGATTCTAGGAGTTGTAGTTTCTGGACCTTCAGCTAACATCCGGAGCTGATGTTTTTACCACATAAAACATACCAACATATGGCACTAAAAATGTAAATGTCCAGAAAAACACCAGCAAAAATCTGTGTGTAAGAGCACACGACCGTGATCGGATTTGAAAACATGGCCCCTGTGTCTGACGGATCTTCCCTGATTAGAACTGACTGTATCTTAGTGTTTTATGATAGTCAGTTCATATCTGATTGAGGGTCCTTTGTACTAAACCCATGGTCATAACAGGCAGGACTTCATAGGAACTTTACTATGGCAGGCCTCAGGGCCTTCAGAATGCCCCAGGCTACTATAGTCAGGGGCGTAGCAAGGGGGGGCAGGCGGGGCATGTGCCCCAGGCGCAGAGGCTGCGGGGGCTGCCGGGTAGTTCATTATCATAGTGAAGCAGGGAGCCTTCCGCTCCCTGCTTCACTGTTCTGCTGAGCTTCGGAGCTCCCCCCTCAGGCTGCACATCGCACTGCTGGCTGTGAGAGGAGCGCTGAAAGCCCGGTATTCGGCCTCCTGCACAGCCAGCAGCGCAAAGTGTGTGGGAGCACGTCGTCAGGGAAGTATTGATTTTTTTTTCTTTTATGTAACTGCAGTCTGAAGAGGGCACTGGGGGCTAAAGTGTGGCCACAACTAGAGTGATGGAGCACATTGAAGGGCCAGATAATCTGGCATAACTACAGTGAGGGGCACCTAATCTGGCATAACTACAGTGAGGGGGTACCTAATCTGTCATAACTACTGTGAGGGGCACCAAATCTGGAATAACTACTGTGAGGGGACACCTAATCTGGCATAACTACTGTGCGAGGCACATATCTGAGCATAACTACAGTGAGGGGGCACAAAAGTGGGTATAACTACAGTGAGGGGGCACAAAACTTGGTATAACTACAGTGAGGGGTACAAATTGGGCAAACGTAAGTGGCGTAAGTTCGTAACTAGAGTGTTAGGCGCCCCAGTGCAAACTTTGGATCGGACCCCCCCATTTTTACAAAGAGGCGGCAGATTTTCTTTACACTAAGGGCTCTTTGACATAAGCGGATGTCATGCGGGTTATTCGCTGCGTGATAGAGAGCCAAGCCCCGTTCTGGACAGCAGAGACACGGAGCGTTAACATAATTAATAATGCTCTTTGCCTCTGTCATCTTTTTACTACAAAATCACAGTGAGATAAAGTTGTCACTGAGATTTTGTAGTAAAAAGATCACACAGAGGCAAATAGCATTTTTAATCATGTTACTGCTCCGTGTCTCTACTGTCCGGAACTGGGCTTGGCTCTCTTTCACGCAGCGGATAACCCGCACAGGATCCGCTCGTGTTAAAGAGCCCTAAGCCCAATGCCTGGCTTCACTCACCCAGTCCTAATAAAATCTGGTCCTACCTCACGCAGGGTGTCGCTGGCATTAGCGTGATGTCCACTGGATCCAGAACAAGGTCCCTGTGGTCATAATAATCACATAAGGGAGGGA
This sequence comes from Bufo gargarizans, assembly GCF_014858855.1. Classification (NCBI taxonomy): domain Eukaryota; kingdom Metazoa; phylum Chordata; class Amphibia; order Anura; family Bufonidae; genus Bufo; species Bufo gargarizans. Next base: position 181,043,513 of record NC_058083.1, read on the forward strand.
TGGTGACTGCCCCTGTGAAATAACCAGCAAGGGGCGCTGTGCTGTCCTGTAAGACTGAGCCATGCCAGTGTATAGTAGGGCAATCTAGGACATTTCCCCTAAGTGCTACCACACAGTACTAATGCCCACATTGTGGCCCCTCACAGTAATAAAGCCCACCTTGTGGCCCCTTCACAATTGTTATGTCCTCCTTGTGGCCCCTTACAGCAGTTATGCCCACCTTTGTTCCTGTCACAGTAGTTATGCCCACTTTTGTGCCCCTCACTGTAGTTATGCCCATAAATGTTCCCCCTAACAGTAGTTATGCCCAGATATGTGCCCCTCTCACAGTAGATATGCCCAGATATGTGCCCTCTCACAGAAGTAATGCCCAGATATGTTCCCCCTCACAGTAATAATGCCCAGATATGTGCCCCCTCACAGTAGTTTCAGGTGCTGCACATCTCGTATCTTCACAGCATATGCTGTGAAGATACGAGATGTGCAGCACCTGAAACCTCAGATACTGGAAGCCTGTGCTAACATTTCTCCTGCGGTGTTGCTATCAGTGTGTGAAGAGTGGGAGAAAAGGGCTGCATTGACAATCCAACAAAATGGGCAGCACATTGAACACATTTTATAAGTGGTCAGAAACTTGCAAATAACTCATGAAAGAATAAAGTTATGTTAAAACCAAGCACACCATTGTTTTTCTTGTGAAATTCCCAATAAGTTTGATGTGTCACATGACCCTCTTCCTATTGAAAAAACAAAAGTTGGATTTAAAATGGCCGACTTCAAAATGGCCACCATGGTCACCACCCATCTTGAAAAGTTTCCCCCCTCACATATACTAATGTGCCATGAAGTTAATATCACCAACCATTCCCATTTTATTAAGGTGTATCCATATAAATGGCCCACCCTGTACAATTGCAGCTGTAAAAGGTGGGGCATGCCAACTAAATCTCATTAGAATACCAAATTAGTTTGAATACAAAAAAATATATACAATAAAGCCTCATTTACACTCATTTACATTCATTTTAATGTGTGTATTCAGACATCAGTGATTTAGCGCAGTCTGTGGGTCATGCTCTATTTTGTTCGTTTTCACGGATCCATCACGCACATTATAGTCTACGGGTCCGTATAAACCATGAATACAACACGGATGCCATCAGTGTTGCATCTGTGTTTCACGGATCATTAGGAAGAGATGCTTTGAAAATTATTTTTCAGCTGTGTAGTGTCAGTAAAACACGGATGACACACGGACAGCAAAAAACAGACACACAGACAGCTTCATGGATGCATCACTGACCACCTTCTCATGGATTCGAGCACGGACATGGACGTGTGGCTTAAGGCAAAAAGAAATTAAAAAAAATAATGCAAAAAACATATCTACCTATAAGTATTTATTTTATATGTACCTCACTGAACTAAACTCAATAAAAAATATGTTGTCTTTTTAAATTCAGGCATTTGGGGGTGTGAGGAATATTGATTATTATTTACTGTCAGCCATGTCCTCACACCCACCATTTTTCTGAAAGATGGCAGAGAAAATAAAGCTCCACAGGGGGGCCCTGCTTCAAAGCCGCAGCCAGAGAGCAGAAAACTCCTAGCAGGCCACATTTGGTTACATTTTACACCTCCAGTCAGACAGCACGGATCCTGCAGGAAAAACCCCAACAGGAGGTATCAGTCCTTGCCAGGATCAATGATACCTCCCAGACATGTTGGCACCTACATTTCATAAGGAATTATGAATCGCCCGGCCATCGCAGGTGCAAACCGGATACATATTTGTGTCTCGGTGGCCACGATGAACATGCCCATGATCTTTGTTTGAGGGTCGGAGGACAGGGAAGGGAGATATCCATATCTCCCCACAGAAACCCAATAGCGGCACCATGTTTGAACTCTAGTTATAGCCGGAACCCAGGCGGATCCGTTGGTCCCAAAACCATCTCCCTGTGACCTACTGGACTAGAGCTATAAACCCTAAAGGGTTTTGTGGGTCATTTGCAGCCAGTCCAGCAGAGGGGGAGTGGACTCCTACCAAAGGCGGGGAGGGGAGCGGCCAGCTACAGATCCCCATGCAAGCCAGCGGGCGGCGTCTTTCTCTGAAAGGGGGTGACATCGTGCAATATGTTTAGAGGGACCTGCAACCAGCTGACATCACTGCCTCGGACGTGAATACAGCTAAGAACTCATCACTACCCAAAGGACTCATATATCTGGTAAACTGACTGCTTGACCCTGTTGTACCTATATCCCCTGTATCTGTAACCTCAGACCACTGTATATATTCTCTGTGTATATTGTGATATATCTAGTGTGCCCTTACGGCGATTAAATCTATAATTTAATCTTGTGCTGTCTTGTATCTCGATCACGAATCCCCACGTCCGTGTTTTGGCCTAGTTATAAGCTACCGCGGGTTTGTTTCTCACCCTATATAATTCCATTAGTGGACCGGGCTTATATCAAACGAGAAGCTGGTGGCAGATACCTGGGCTGAAACAGCGCTGTTTCACTGCGGCAGTAAAAAAGCTCTCTCAGCTTGTTGCCTCTCTGTGCACGCATGGACAGGAGATGTCTGTGTAAACTGTACCAAGCTAACCTTACCTGCTCCTCTGGAGGGCGTAACATCACGCTTTGGTAACAAGTGACCATACTGCGTCTCGTGAGCTCAACATAGGTGACGTCCAGAGGGCATGAGGCGTGGTATTCGTCACAGGGGGAAAGTGTATCGAACATTAAAACGAATAAGCTTCCTTTCTGAGTGGCCCTTTTCCAATCCTCTCCTCATCTGGTTTTATCTACTCTTTCTACAGCATAACCACTTATACACTGTTAGTGTTTCCTTGATGACTAGGTATGAAATACAAAGATGTTCCTTCCTTCCAATGTGATGCCGGCCAGCCACTGCCACCAATGAGGAGAGAGTGGGTGGAGGAGGGGAGGGACTGTGGCCACTTTGTCACCAATTAAAATTAGCCAAAGGACCTTTCATGGGTCCGGACTTTATTAACTAAGTAGCAGGACATGTAGAGTGGCGCCAAGGGATCTCCTTGCAATTACTATTATTCCTGCGCGCCGCTCTGTTCGCCCGCTGTGGCCCCCGTTACATTCTCCCGAGCTGTATGCTAATTACTACTATCGGAACACCAGGGAGGAGACATCAGCTTCTCTCCCTGGGCGTTCCTTCTTCCTGGCTGTAGCGCTGTCCAATCACTGCGCAGAGCGTCACAGCCAGGGAGAAAAAAAAACTCACCTTCTCCCTGGTTTGACGCTCTGCGCTGCGATTGGACAGCGCTACAGCCAGGGAGAAGGAACGCCCAGGGAGAGAAGCTGATGTCTCCTCCCTGGTGTTCCAATAATAGTAATTAGCATACAACACAGGAGACGGTAAAGGGGGCCACAGCGGGCAAACATATGTCCTGCTACTTATTATGGAGTGTACTATGCACAGGGCATCAGGGAGAGTGTGAAGTCCTATTCACCCTAATAGAGCTCTATCAGGGTGAATAGGACAAGGGATGAAAGATCCCAGGTTCTAGTCCCTAAGGGGGGAATTAGTTATTAAGTAAAAAAAAAAATTATAAATGACCCCCTTTTCCCAAATTTATATATAAACAATAAATAAATAAACATATTACATATCACCACGTCTGAAAAGTCCAAACTATTAAAGTATAAAAAAAAAAATCCTATGTGGTAAACGCTTTAAAAAAATAAAAACCCTAAGCCCCCACCCCTGGGAAAATTGTCTTGCATGAAACTCATCATTATTGCAAAAAAGGTTGGGGACCACTGCTTTAGAGGACATGTAGTACATCCAATGTACTGTACACGACATATTGCAGTCAATGACAAACTACGCATGTTCAGCTACAGTTTACAAAAGAGATGACTTAATTGCACTAGTTCAGTGGTCGGCAAAGTGCGGTTCGCGAGCCACAAGCGGCTCTTTAGACACTTTTATGCGGCTCTTTGGTGCGCAATAATCGAATCGCGAATAATCGATAAATGCGATTTTGCGGACCTGAAAATTATATATGAAGGGGCACATAACTGGCTTTATGTGTGAAGTTTTTTTACTACTGTCTGAACTCTGAAACAAGCTTTCTCCTATTGATAATATGGCCAGCCTCTGTACTCACTGTCACTATGAATGCACTGCAGCGAGCGGCTTCCGATGCAGCTACATCACTTCCGGGTATAGACTTTTGTCCGGGTATAGAAAAGTGGCAGAACACCGGCCCGCTCGCTGCAGTGCATTCATAGTGAAAGTGAGTACAGAGGCTGGCCATTTTATCAATAGGAGAGAGCTTGTTTCAGAGTTCAGACAGTAGTAAAAAACTTTACACACAAAGCCAGTTATGTGCGCAGTTTAGGACACATGAGGGGACACATAGGGCCATGAGGGGGACCAGCATAAGATGCTATATGTGTGTCTTATGCTGGCCCCCCTCATGGCCCTATGTGTCATAGCACACATCCCCTGCCTATAACAGTGCCATCCACAGATCCACCCCATAACAGCATCATCCACTGGTCCCCCATAAGTGTCCTCCACAGATCACCCCCATAACGGTGTCCTCCACAGATCCCCCCCATAACGGTGTCCTCCACAGATCCCCCCCATAACGGTGTCCTCCACAGATCCCCCCCATAACGGTGTCCTCCACAGATCCCCCCCATAACGGTGTCCACCACAGATCCCCCCCATAACGGTGTCCTCCACAGATCCCCCCCATAACGGTGTCCTCCACAGATCCCCCCATAACGGTGTCCTCCACAGATCCCCCCATAACGGTGTCCTCCACAGATCCCCCCATAACCGTGTCCTCCACAGATCCCCCCATAACCGTGTCCTCCACAGATCCCCCCCATAATGGTGTCCTCCACAGATCCCCCATAACGGTGTCCTCCACAGATCCCCCATAATGGTGTCCGCCACAGATCCCCCACATAACGGCGTCATCCACAGATCCTTCACATAACAGCCTCATCCACAAATCCCTCACATAACAGCGCCATCCACAGATCCCCCATAACAGTGCATCATCCACAGATGCTTTACAGTGGGTCATCCACAGATGCTTTACAGTGGGTCATCCACAGATGCTTTACAGTGGGTCATCCACAGATGCTTTACAGTGGGTCATCCACAGATGCTTTACAGTGGTGGGTCATCCACAGATGCTTTACAGTGGGTCATCCACAGATGCTTTACAGTGGGTCATCCACAGATGCTTTACAGTGGTGGGTCATCCACAGATGCTTTACAGTGGGTCATCCACAGATGCTTTACAGTGGTGGGTCATCCACAGATGCTTTACAGTGGGTCATCCACAGAAGCTAAACAGCGCATGCACTACTTTTTTGCGGTGCGGAGGCACAGCCAGAAGCACCACGGAAGCACTGTGTAGCAGTCATATCCCGGATCCTGGACCCATTGAAGTGAATGGGTCCATTATGCGAGCTGCACACGGCCGTCTCATCCACTTCAAACGGTTTCAAACATGAAATTAAAGATTTCTTGACATGTAACAGTAAAAATGTAATATATATTCTTCAGTGTCCTTGCGACAAACAATATATAGGGCGCACTAAAAGGACCCTGAAGGAGAGAATCTCCGAGCATTTTACAAAAATCAGAAGTGGATCAGACAAACACACTGTCTCCAGACACTTTAAATTGTACCACAATCAAAATCCAAATGTTTTATCTTTTGCTGCTATTGAAAGGGTTAAACCCCATTGGAGAGGAGGGGACTTTATTAAACAAATGTCCCGGGTTGAATCTAGATTCATTTTCAATTTTGATTCAATCATACCGATGGGCTTGAATGCCGAATCTGAAATCTATGGCTTTCTTTAAAAAACATCTTGGTTGGGCGCCCCCATCTGACTCAGGCCCAGAGGTGGTTTGTTCTACCCACTCTGGTCCTTCTCGGATGGAGGGCTCCCAATCTCTTACTCCCCTCTGGGATTTTTACTCCAAAAAAATCATCGAATGAATATCCAGGTGATTTATCTAACAAACATCTATCGAAAATTAATCGGAATAATGACAGAAAATTAAAATTTAAAAAGTAAAAGAACAATATGAAATAAATGATTGACACATTTTTTAAGTTCATGGTTTTAATTATTTATTGATACCGCATGGGTTGTGCCGAATTCATTATATTCATTATATTTATCATACAGATAGCGCAATATATTCATATATGAAAAGTGCACCTTGCGCTTTTTAACCATGTATAAATTATTTTTGATATATCGCATGAGCTTGTACTCAATGGTTCCATTACATTTTAACTTATTCAACTCCGATATATAGAAGGTTTTAAAAGTTAATACTTATTTTATTATACGTTATAAATATTTAAGACCTCTGTGATGACTATATAGAATATATATACATATGTGGAACCAATAGAGACAAGAATTCATAAAAACGCATGAAAAACGCAGCTGCGTTTTCTAAAAAAAATTACATTGCTGGGCTATAGACATTGACAAATACCCACATATAGATATATAAGATATTGTTAAACACCTTTAGGGGAAAGTTTTCTTTGGAAACTGGTATCTCACTGATATTGATAACCTGTAGATACAAAATTTAGAAAAAACGCATGAAAAACGCTGTCTGCATCTTTTTCAGCCCCATTGAAGTGAGGGGATTGGGTTCGCTTCCGACCCTCCAAAAATGTGGATCGGGTGTGGGGAAAAAATACAGCCTTGTGCATGAGCTCCAAGTGTTGTGTGTACTGTAGTAAACTGTTGTACACAAGGTGATACATGATGGGGTTAATGTGAGGCACAGGTCCAACCGTTCCAAGTGATAAAACCCCCATGTCCTTCATAATACCCATATCAAGTATCCATCTCCTTGGGCAACATGGGGTTAATGCATGAGGTACATGAAAAGTACCACTTGGAACCAAAGCAGAGTTTGGTAAAAGGTTTTTAACAGTAGAAATAAATTTCTGAAGTTATTACCTGAAGTCTCGTGGGAAGTGATAACTTCGGCTCATCTTAGCCAATACATTCTAATACTGTATGAAGCGCTCGCTCCATACAATATCCTAACAAAGTTTTATGCAAATCGACTTTGGATGTTTTATCCGAAGTCGATTCGCTCATCCCTAATCATAATCCTTGACTAACAGAGAGGAGGATGAGGCAGCTCTTTAGCTCAGTGTTGTGAAGTAACTTGTCCTCCTGTGGGATTAGGACAGGTCTTGTGTGTACTAATAGGACGGCGGCCATTTTATTTCTCCTAATAATTACTCCCCAGGCAAAACAAGCCATTATAACTAGTCAAACGGATTTGGGAATATGTTTATAATAAAGTTATATTTAAGTTTTTTCAGTAATTTTATTTTCTTGATTCCTGGAGAACCCCTTTAATTATTATAATTATCGACAATTTCATTGGTGGCACAGAGCCCCCCTTAGTGTTTTCATTGGTGGCAGTGGTGTGCAGCTGATGAGAACATGGCGAGTGCCATGTTCTTAAATGAGAAAAGATACTGAGCTGCACAGAAACGCAGTCAAGAATGGAAGAAGAAAAAGAAGCAAATACTGGTATATTGTCTAGCGGCTGTGCTTGAACTTGCAGCTCAGCCCGATTTATTTTTTATGGGGATGAGCTGCACCTAAGGCTACTTTCACACTGGCGTTTTGGCTTTCCGTTTGTGAGATCCGTTCAGGGCTCCCACAAGCGGTCCAAAACGGATCAGTTTTGCCCTAATGCATTCTGAATGGAAAAGGATCCGTTCAGAACGAATCAGTTTGCCTCCGATCCATCTCCATTCCGCAGCATTTTGGTGTCCGTCTGAATGGAAACTGAGCCAAACGGATCCGTTCTGACACACAATGTAAGTCAATGGGGACGGATCCGTTTTCTATGACACAACCTGGCACAATAGAACAGATCCGTCCTCCATTGACTTTCAATGGTGTTTAAGACGGATCCTTCTTGGCTACGTTAAAGATAATACAAACGGATCCGTTCAAAGCGGATGCAGACGGTTGTTGCCTAACCCATGTGACCGATGAAGGTGACGTCGCTGACTTAGGCAAAGCTGTGGCAATACTCTGAACACTGTTGCCTGCTCAAACAGCTCATCAGCAGGGGTCCCGGGTGTCAGGCCCCCACTGGTCAGATACTGATAATCTATCGAGAGGATAGGTCATGAGTAAAAATAAATTAATTAATTAATTAATCTCTCTGAAAATCCTTTTCATCTCCAGAGCATAACTGGATGCAGGAAACAAACCAGTACGGGAGAGTTGTAAAAGGAGAGAAAGTACTATATGAGGGCTCTTTCACACGAGAGGATGCCGTACAGGTAATCCACTGCGTGAAAGAGAGCCAAGCCCCGCTCCGGACAGCAGAGACACGGAGCAGTAACATGATTAATAATGCTCTTTACCTCTCTGTGATCTTTTTACTACAAAATCACGGTGACCACTTTATCTCACTGTGATTTTGTAGTAAAAATATCACATAGAAGCAAAGAGCATTATCAATCATGTTACTGCTCCGTGTCTCTGCTGTCCGGAACGGGGCTTGGCTCTCTTTCATGCAGCGGATTACCCGCATGGCATCCTCTAGTGTGAAAGAGGCCTTAGGGTCCATTCACACATCCATAGTGTACTGCTGTTCCGCAATATACTCGGCCGGCACCCCTATAGAACTGCCTATTCTTGTCCAATACTGCGGACAACAATAGGACATGTTCTATTTTTTTCCGGAGCCACGGACCGGAAGATCGGATGCGTGCTCCGGAAATGCGTATGGAGACAGCACACTGTGTGCTGTCCGCATCCATTCCTGCCCCATAGAGAATGAATGGGTCCAAATTGCGGAACGGATGCGGACCCATTCTACAGACGTGTAAATGGACCCTTAGACTGATACTATTTGATAATCCACTCCTGATTTTGGCTTCAAAAACTACACACACAAAGAACCTGCACATGTGGAAGCACCCAAATATAACAAGAAGAGTTATGCCTCATCCACACGTCAGTGATTTCCATCAGTGATTTGGAGCCAAAACCAGATGCGGTTCTAAATACAGAACAGGAGCAGATCTTTCCCTTATACCTTATGTCTGTGGAGGCTCCAATCCTGGTTTTGGCTCACTATGGCCTCATGCACACGGCCAATGTTTTGGTCCGCATCCGAGCTGCAGTTTTTGCGGCTCGGGTGCGGACCCATTCACATCATTGGGGCCGCAAAAAATATATATAACCTGTCCTCTTCTTGTCCACGTTTTGCGGACAAGAATATGCAGTTATATTAATGGCTGTGTATGCCGTTCCGCAAATTGCGGAATGCACATGGACGCCATCCGTGTTTTGCGGATCATAAAACACACAACGGTTGTGTGAATGAGGCCTAAAGATAATGACCTATCCTCAGCGGGGGTCTGAGTTATGGCACCCCTGCCAATTAGCTGTTTCAGGGAGCCACTACGCTGACCGGAGCTCTGGTGAAAACTGCAGGCTCATTGGCATCTTTCCACACATAGCGGTGTACATGGTATTGCAGCTCAGCCCAATTGCCTTGAGCTGCAACTAGGCCATGTGACTGATATACAGTGACGTCACATGGCCTAGAAAGAGGCTGCTACGCTCATGGAGCACCTAGCCTCTTCTAACAGCTGATCAGCGGGGGTCCCGGATGTCAGACTGCCGACAATCTGATACTGATGACGTATCCAGATAGGTCATCAATAGTAATTTCCGGATAACCCTTTTAATAAGCATTTAAAAAAATATATAAATAAATACAGAATACAAAATGGAATCAAAAACTACATAACTATAAAAAAAAAATAAGGGGGGGGGGGGGGGGGTCAGAATGTTTAAGGTTTTCACTTCTCTTTTAATTTTTATTAAAACACAAGAAAAATTATATACATTTGGCATTGCTGTAATGGTACTGACCTGGAGAATAAAGGGAACAAGTCAGTTTTACTGCTAGGGAACGTCGGAACCCCCCCCCCCCCCCCCCCCATTAAAAAGTGTGGTCGAATCGCATTTTTTACAATTCCAACCCATTTTTTTACTTTTTGCCAGCTGCCCACTGCGTTGTATGCAATATTAAATGGTGCCATTAGAAAGTACAACTTTTCCTGATTAAAACAAGCTATGTGAACAGAAAAATATTAAAGCTATGGCTCCTGGAAAGCAGGGAGTCAAAAATGAAAATGCAAAATGGAAAGTCCAAGGCTCTTGAAGCTGCAGTTTTGAGGGGGTTAAAACCCCTTTCTAGTTAAGGCCTCTTGCACACAAAAAGATGGCTTTTTCAGTATTTTGCGGTCTGCAAAAAATGGATCCGCAAGAAATATGGATGACGTCCGTGTGCATTCCTTTTTTTGCGGAACGGAACAGCTGGCCCCTGATACAAACAGTACTATCCTTGTCCGTTAAGCGGACAATAATAGGACATGGTCTATCTTTGAATGGAACGGAAATACGGAAAAAACGGAAGGCAAAAAAATGAATGGTTCCGTATACTGAATGCAAAAAAATTGAATGTATACGGGGGAAAAAAAAAAAAAATTTAGTGTGCAAGAGGCCTGAAGCTGCATAATAACAGTCAACCACCTGTGTGTTCCAAAGTTAAAAGGCACAATACTGAGAAAAGTCGATGGAGGTAATAGTCTGCTAATTAGTATGGATCCCCAGCATTTGGCAATAAAACACATGCAACCATAGAAAGTCACCACATTATGTTTTATTAAGATTTGAATCCACCAGTGGTATTTCATATTTACAAGGAATGACAATGGAGAACAGCACAAAAATACATTTTGAGGTATAAGCCGAAAGCACAGTATGCAATGTTGCAATATAGATTTTCCCACATTCTGTAAACTGATTGACCAGATAAATGCATTTTGTATTGTTGCGAACCATATAAAACACCTGTTAGTTTCTTGTGAGGTAGAGGACAGTTTTGATTCATGTAATTCACAATCACAGTTACTTAAAGCATGATCTGTATATACATCATTGGCAAATAGCCTAAAGTGGAGAGTCTGACAGCCCCTTTCTTCGCTTTAGACATTTTACAGGTATCACTTGTAACAAAGCAATGCATTATACATGCTCTTTATTCAATAATTCACATTTTACATAGGTTATCATGCAACATAAACAGCTTCTGAAGAGTATGCATGAGAACGTAATATAGCTCTACTGAAAAATAACCTCTTTTCTTCATCCTGAAATAGCTCTTTTCCTAAAAGGCAGATACCTTAAAATAAGACATGTTGAGTTCTCACGCGCGTGCATCACTTAATGCAGGGGTGCTGACTTGTGCAAATGTGCATCAAATTGCAAATTCATTGGGACTTTAAATGCAAGGAAGCAGCAGAAGAATTTCTACCAAAATTCAAGAGATACCAGGGCAAGGGGACAATATGTATTTGTATGCATATTGCATATTTCGGTTGATGTGCAGGTAACTCCTACCTCTACAACACTACCAGATAAATCTATGCACTTATTTTGTTCAAAAGGTAAGATATTACAAAACAACATAGGTTAAGAGGGAAAGTCTTCATAAATAAAATGAACATGCTATATCTTGCATTATGGCTTTAACTCAAGGACACTTTTTGCATCTCATAAGTTTCAGAAAAACAAAGAAATTAAAAACAATATTTTAAAAAAGGTCTTTTGAATGGTGAACAATGCTGTTATTTAGAAGAAGACTTGCACTAATAATAGATTGGCAGCCTTAGTACCAACACCAACCCACAGGGTCCTGTTTAAAAGACCATGCGATTCCTAGTGAAGTAAGAAGCAGATATTTTGCATATCTGATGCCAATAGATGAGGGATATTCCTATAGATTTGGCCTCTGCACCAGTAATGAATTCTAGCGCTCCAGCTTCACAAGACAAGGCTTTGATACAATAAAAGATGGGTGGGTAAACTGCTGTCCCTCTTTGGATTTAATAGTCAGAGTCTATCTAATCTATCGCTCTCTCTCTCTCTCTCTCTCTCTCTCTAATCTCTATATCTATTTATTTATCCATCATGTCTTTTTTAGTATATACTATAATAATTCTTAGAACTGTATCTGTACCTTGCACTGTTCCTCCTAAATTGACAACATTGTAATCCCAATGCCCTTTTCAATGGCGTTTGTTCCCTACACTGTTCAATCAGTATTAACCCCTTAGTGACCACTAATATGCCTTTTTACTGACGTAAACAAAGGGGGTTTTAGCTAAACAGCTGGCTTTAATCAAACATTACATGTTTCCATTTTAATAAAATGTGCGTGGTCACTAAGGGGTTAAGAATGCCATGTTATACAGGGATACACCATTCTGATTAGGGGCTATAATTATTCCAGGCTCTCAATTTTTCAAAACTTCCAAGAGGAATAACAGAAGAGCATCATAATGCATAGTACTAAGAAAAGATGCCCCAGCACTGATAATTTATGGTATTTCCCCCCCCCAAAAAATTAATAAAAAAAATATTTGCTGAATTAGACAAGCCAAGAATTTTCTGTCGGGTCAGGTTTAATAATATCGTGACCTCTACAAAAATGCCAATTATTGCCAGAATGATTTAGATACAGAAAAGTCTCATCTCCTATATACAGACCAAGGCTTTTATTGCACTGAATATCCATTTGCAACAAGTAAAGATAGCAGTCTTAGGTGAAAATGAAAGAAAATGAAATGGAAAGGTTAAATAATTTCTCAATATAGCAATGGGTATAACATCAGCACATAAAGAAATACGTCAATAAAGGAAAGCTCTATGCAAGCTACATATACTCTTGTCTATTCTCTTAGCAGCATGAAAATATCCCTAATTCAGGTACTTGTACAATATTTCTTAGGCTACTTTCACACTAGCGTTTTTCATTTTCCAGTATTGAGATCCGTCATAGGGGCTCAATACCGGAAAAAAAAGCTTCAGTTTTGTCCCCATTCATTGTCAATGGGGACAAAACTGAACTGAACAGAACGACATGCTCCAAAATGCATTCCGTTCGATGTGTTTCCATACCGGAAAGAGAACCACAGCATGATGTAGCTTGCTTTCCGTCCTGGGATGCGGAGCAAGACGGATCCGGCATGCAAGTCAATGGGGACGGATCAGTTTTCTCTGACACAATCTGTCACAATAGAAAATGGATCCGCCCCCCCCATTGACTTTCAATGGAGTTCATGATGGATCCGTCTTGGCAAAGTTAAAGATAATACAACCGTATTTGTTCATAACGGATGCAGACGGTTGTATTATCAGTAACGGAAGCGTTTTTTGCTGAACTCTGCCAGTAAAAACGCTAATGTGAAAGTAGCCTTAGATATAGGAGTATTTGGCAGTGCAGGAAAAATATTTAATAAACTGATCCAAGATTGATAAATATTCTAATTTATAGAAAGGGAGATTATACAAAGCCAGTTTTTCTGTACATCGCTTGAAACAAAGTAACAAATATTGTGCAACAATATAACATTCTGTTGTTGAATCCACACAGACCCTACTACATGAAAACAGCTCCCTGAAACAATATATCCCATATCGCTCTTCAAGGCTCAACATTTTTGGGGTAACAAAAAAAAACCTCTGGCACTGGAGGTAACTGCACTGAAATGTCAGATTTAGGTTGGGGCAACTTCAATGAAAACTTTCATACAATTTGTATTTAACATACTTTTCATATGAAAGTCACACCAAAAAGGCATACACATTAAACTGAATGTATTCCTATGGACTACAGAAGTCTAGCCCCGATGGATGAATTGGCTAATAATGTTTTGAGATGACCTGAGCACAAAGAGGGATATTTATCCACGTTGTTAAAAAAAATTGGGTTCCATACAAACGTCATATTTACGAAGCTCACCAGTCACATTTTTCTGGTAAAGCAAATATGGTAGGTATGCCAAACGGGTTGCGGCCTTCGGTGTAAGGGTCCATTCACAAATCCGCAAAATGGGTCCGCATCCGTTCCGCAATTTTGCGGAACGGGTGCAGACCCATTCATTTTCAATGGGACCGGAATGTGCTGTCCGCATTCGCATTTGCGGATCTGCATCCACATTTGCGGATCCGCACTTCCGCATCCATGCTTCAGTTTCCACATAAAAATAGAACATGTCCTATTCTTGTCCGCAATTTCGGACAAGATTAGGCATTTTCTATTATAGTGCCGGTGATGTGCGGTCCGCAAATTGCGGAACGCACATTGCCGTGTCCGTGTTTTGCGGATCCGCAAAACACTTACGGACGTGTGACTGGACCCCAACTACTTCATTTCAGTTACGAGTGCCAGGCTGCATTGTCTGGATGCTTCAAGAACTGTTCACATTAGAGCAAGTAAAAAAAAAACGAAAAAAAAAACACACAAACGAGATGAAGCCTAAACCATGCGTATTAACATTCATACCAAAAATGTATCATTTTGAAAGGTCATATTAAAGTAAATATCTAGTTAGGGTCATATGGGCAAACTGGTTGACTACCTAAACAAGTAACACAAAGACTTCTCATATATATAAGCAGTAGCCTATACTTCATTTTAAACTAAATTGTTTCCTCTAAAAGGTGGAAACGTAATCCATACAAAAATATTTCATTCTATTGCCCCCATTCCTTACAGCGTGCATAGATGCAATTTTGAAATATCTGTTACCATCTATCAAGTCGGGGGTAGCAGCCATGTTGCTTCTCTGTAGGTATAAAGTGAGGCAGGGGCATTGACTATATAAAACATTTACATACATAGAGTCATTTCCTGTTTTCAAGGGATTACATTTCGTTGCACTGCTTTGAAGAAACCATTTTCGGTTTCCAACTAGGCAGGCATAGGCAATTTGTAGATTCTCTATTCATGTCATACTAGAAGTCCCTGCATGTTAGGGATGCAGGTGTCAAAAGAACAGTAAGACGTTAGTCTTTACTCCAACGGGCACACAAAGGAAGCAACGGCTCTGATATTAAACGCATTGGGGGAGACTCAGATTCCAGCTTTTATTTTTGAGGGTTCCTGTGGAAAATGAAAAATGGAATCCGATTGGTTGATATGGGCAACTAAGCTAGTTTCACTTTAAACCGGTTTGAGAAATCTCCCCCGTTCTTCTCATTAGCAGCAGCTATCTACCGTAGTTCTTAACCCCATGTACACCAAGGTAATTCATATGCTTACACTGCCCAAAAACATGTGCAGTTCTTCATACCACCACCAGAAACTTGCATTTAACCCACAGTAAAAACATTTACACTGCTAATCTACATGCAGAGCACATATTGCCATAGTTGGTGCAAGAGAAATTAGATAAGTGGTAAGTGATGCTGAAAATTGGAGAATTTTAACTACGTCGTGCATGGTCAAGAAGAAAATTAAAGCTGGCACATGTCCTCATGTGTACCGCTCTAATTTTATTATGTAAACCTTCTACGAATCCAAACAGAGGACAGCCACAGAAAATGCACATTCCCCAAGCTTGCCCTTAGACATGTAAGGGACGCTGGGTATAGACTGAGAACAGTCTGTAGTCATTTTATGGGAAGCTATAGGCAGTGATGGCTAACCTCTGGCACTCCAGCTGTGCTAAAACTACAACTCCCAGAATGTTCTATTCATTTCTATGGAGTTCTGAGAACAGCCAAGAAAGTGTGCATTTTGGGAGTTGTAGTTTTACCACAGCTGGAGCGCGGGGGTTAGCCATCACAGCTATAGGGAATGCCCTGCTGTAGGATAGCCACTCTCACACCTCCCTAACATTTCAGGATTGCATACTCAAGGTTTGGTTTTCACCGGTAGTTTCCAAGTTTCATATATAACCCTATTAACAGGTTTTAATAATTTTTTTTTAGTTTTTTTCACTAGTAAGACTAATATGGCTACAATATATGTGAACCATTTTACTTGAATATTAAAACGTCTTGGGGACCAAAAATGGCTCACTGTGTATAATATTTCAAGCAATGAGGGCCTTAAGTAGATAGTGGGATGCCCTAAAATATTTAGCTACTGCTTCCCTGAGTAATAAGTCAGTCTTCATATACTGCACAGCCTTTGACTGTACTCAATACAGAGTCTTATTGCCCTGACCACTAACAAAGATATATTAAATATTCTGGATGCCTTACAGGGTTGCCCAGGATATATTGATGACCTGTCCTCAGGATCTAACTCCCATCAACCCCGCCGATCAGCTGATTGAAGAGGTGGCGGCACTGTATAGCGGCTGTGCTTGGTATTGCAGCTCTGGCCCATTCACCTGAATGGTACTGAGCTGCTCCTAGGCAATGTGACTAATGGAATAGGCCCCAGTGCACACTAGAGCATCACAGCCTCTTCAAACAGCTGATTGGTGGGGTGTGGTTGGGGTCGGATCTCCACTGATCCTGAGAATAGGCCATCAACATCACAATCCCGTACAACTACTTTAATGGCAAAGCATAAATATATATAGGTGACAGCTTTCGGACACATTATTTTTAATTCTTCTCTAGTAGGGACATGGGTAAAAGGATTATTCATGCCGATGTTGCAAATATGCATCTTTCTATTGCCGAGATGTCTCTAAAGACTAAAATATGCCATAAACATGGAGATCTGGACCCCAAAAACCTAAATCAATGTGTCAATGAAAACTGCCATCTATTTTTACACAAAATCCCAATTATTCAAAAAACTAAAAAAAAACTGGCTTGATTGCAGTGTATAGTGCATTTTACAACTAATATGATTCTTCTAGGAATTACCAGTATCAAAACGTATATGATGTATCGTTTTCTGGCCTCGACACCCACTTAAAAATAAAAGTTAAAAAATGATGGCAAATCAAAGATTTATATAAATTATTCTGTCTTTTTAAAAGAAAAGTCAATGTACTAAGAATTGTGCATCAGTGTCAAAAGCTAAACACTTTACACAAATATACAAAAAAAAAGCATGCTGTATCAAATACACCACGTGACAATACAGAATATATCGTCTTTACATGTGGCTACATACATAAGCAATCAATGTATGTTTTTGTGAAGCTTTCACAGCAAGGTGATATCGATTTGGCAAAAAGTTTACAATATATACAGTTAAAAAGGAAAACAAACTCAATCAACACAAATAAAACACCTTTATCATTCAGGATGTTAAGCTGTAGAAAATAACATAATGAATTTATATAATCATTTCATATGCCAAAAATATTCTAATTTAAATAACTGTGTATTTACACAACAGCCATAATAGTAATAAATAGAAAAACACAAATTTGTAATTGAAAAAACATAACAGAGTATTATTACAGCATAGCAATAAATATAATGAGGGGAGACATAAAAGAAAAGATGAAGGGTGCACAACTATTGGTATTTAAAGGGTCAGTGAGTTATTATAGAACTTTTGCTATACAGACATATCAAAAATTTTGGTCAGTGAGAGTATGAGTGCCGAGACCCCCACGATCTCTAGAAGGAGGAGGAGAAGGAGTGGAGACGAGCTTATAGACTTTCTATTCAGTTTGTCTCTCTTCCTTTCCTATGCAAGCGCTTCTCTCGTCTCATTCTAGGGATCGGTGGGGTCTCAGCAAAACTTTTTCTATGTCTCTATGACATATCAGAAGTTTTACTAAAACTCAGTGACCCTTTAAAGTCTTTAGAACTCAAATAAGTAGGATTTCATTGCTAGGTTTCATTTTTTTCACCTTATTATTCAATACGAAGGCAGCATTGTTACGGCTCT
The DNA here is from genome assembly GCF_014858855.1 of Bufo gargarizans. Taxonomy (NCBI): domain Eukaryota; kingdom Metazoa; phylum Chordata; class Amphibia; order Anura; family Bufonidae; genus Bufo; species Bufo gargarizans. The sequence continues at coordinate 181,061,268 of NC_058083.1, forward strand.
GAACAATACAGAGCCACTATATGGCCATGTGCACAAGCGCCTATGCTGTGTATCCTTCCCAACCATTCTGTCTCACACGACTTTGCTATTCTGCATAAAGCAGATTGCCAATATGCAGAAAGCAGAGAAGAGGAAAAGCACCGTAGCAGCAGCAGCCACACTACGCAATTCCCCATCTTAGAGTCCTATTACAATGGCCCATTAGCGGGCCAACAAAGAATGCTGATCGATGATACACAAATTGCACACATGTACCGATGCAAAGTGAAAGGGGAAAGAACGATCTTAGAGATGTTCATTCTTCCCCCATTCACTTTCCATACTTCCAGAAACACATATTGTCAGTGGCACATGCTGTCGATTTTTGGTGTTGTATGAATGATGCAATGACCAACAAACGAGCAAATGCTCATGTAAAAGTGCCATAAAGAGTGTTTGTACAAAAGTAGATTTCCAAAGATTTTTCACAATCCTTGGCTCCTTAGACTGCACCAATAATCAGATTTAAGTATTAAAGAGCAAGTCCAGATATCCACACTACTTCTAGGGTAGTCTGGTGTTTCACACTACTATATCTGAGATGATGCCATGGTTGTGGAACTGCCTGTAGTGAAGGCAACGCAGCCATGTTTGCAAGTGGGATAACACAATACTTTGGCTATGGGCTTCAGCAGTATGTAACGTTCCTAGGTGTCAACAGTATTAAAAAGAAGTTTCGAGAGAATGTAATAGACTCTTCTGTCATTCTACAGAGTCAGGCTTTGTCATGACAAAGACAAGTAGGTAGGTAGGTCCACACAAAGATTTCTAGTCAGTAAAATATATACTGAAGTAATCTTACATTTTAAGGATTCCATGATTCTGCTGATATTTTGAATCATTCAAGAGAATCCCGCCGCCAGCCGGTAACAGCAGCTATTTTGTTTTTGGGTTCTACACCCATAAAATAAAGCCTATCGTTTTACTAGTAATGTGATGTCACATTCATGAGGATTTGCAGCAGCGAAGAGTGAATTGGCCAGCTACATTCTCAGAAACACAAGGGCAGATTTAGCAATGCTTTGAATGTGAAAAAAGTGCTGTTAAAAGGAACACTAAACCTAGGAATTAATACTAAAAGTAAACAAGATATACATTTTCTTGCAGAAAGCCTGCAGAGAACACAGGGGTTAATCCCCTGGTGATCTATTCTGTCTTTGGCCGGTGGCTGGCTAGGAAGCAGAGCTTAGCCAAAAGGGTGGAGATTAATGCCGACTGTGCACAGCAGGGAGGCTCCCGCTCCAACCACTTGTCTCCTAGCCTGACATAGGACAGTGAGGAGGAGTTATCTGGTATCTTGGGACACAATCTTGTCTTTCATACAGGGTATTACAATGGCATGGATATGGCTGGTTAGTGTCAGCTGTGCAGCATATTTACTGCCAACTGTCTTACAAAAGTGGAGGTACAATGGCCCCTCACCTTATGTGTGAGAATCCACACACTATGAAAAATCACAACCAGTAGCAGCAGCGGGCCCTGGAATGTTTCCAAACTTGTCTGGTGCCGAGCAAATGTAGCACCGGTGCGAGCTGGATAGAGATAGCCTGCCAGTTTTAGAAAAGTCATACGTATACAGTGGTGAACGCAGCAACCTTTATAAAAAATAAATAAATCACAGGGCTCAAATAAATTTGTGTCTTTAGCATTGATAAATCTGTCCTAGGCTTTCAGCCAAAAAATCTTTCTTGGCTAACTAAGGGGTTCCCAAAGATTCTGTAAGGGAGCAACGGGTAGTGTAAAATTAAAATGAAAAAACAAACAAAAAAACTTTCCTTTAAAATGTCCTGCTAGTATTCACCACTAGGATGACATCATGTTTATCATTTCCATAACTGCTTCAGCCAATCACTGGCCTCAGTGCGTAAATGACACATGATGGTTGAGGCTAGTCACTGCCTGCATGGGTCATGGGGACAGTGAACAGCAAGTGACAGCTGCAGGCCCACTAGTTGTTGGAGAGGTGGGGACCAGAGCAGTGGCACTGCCCCCTGTCAAATTTACAAAACCTTGGAGAACCCCTTCAACTAGAGTTGTAAATGGCCAACTTAGAAAGTTTCAGGCACTTTGATTAAGCACCAATATAAATGTTTGAGACACCCACAGCACATAGTGGTCAGAATTAAAAGCCATTTATGAAGAGAGTTATCTCCAACTGATCAACCTGGAAAAGGGCATCTAGAAAAATGGAATACACAAAGAAATCCAGACTTGCTCTTCCTGCCATTTTATCACAATAGCAGACATGAACTATAAAATCATCTTTTTATAACATTTTCTACATAAAATGGACAGGAACTAGGCCTTATATATCAAACTGGTCTAGGACAAAATGGTATTGTTGCCCCTAGCATCCAATCCCAGTTTAGTTTTGATACAACTGCACTGGTATCATGGACTCGGAATGGATGCCATGTTGTCAGGCTTGGATTTCTCTGACCGGGTATAGATATATAAGGCCAACTATGGTCAGTATAGAGCTATGCACCTAAATAGATTTTATCGTCCACCTTATTATGTGGAGCACTCTTTGAAATGCACAAAGCAGACACTAGGGAAGTGACACAGAAGGGTTATAAATAATATTGCTTATTCCAGAGGAGCATTAATAAATCAGCAAATACTACGGGTACATTTCTTATACACTTCTTGGGTGTAAAAACAAAAAAAGCATTGAGAGCAGCTAGTAGGCTACAGACACTCTACTAATCCTGAAACTGAAAGAGAGAAATTCTTGCCAAGTAGAAATTATATTCTTCACAGAAAAAATAAAATTCTGTTGAAAAAGTTTAAATACGAAATTCTAGTCTATTGCCTGGGTGCAGCCTTTGTCATAATATGGTGCTGTCTACTGGTGGTAAAAGGTGTAGCTTATCAAAGACTCAAGACGTTTAACAGTATGAATGCTGGAAGATGATCGACGAATGCATAGAAGAATTTGGTGAAATGCACTGACTTCTTAGGTTACTATTAATGTACTGCCATAGGGCTAGAAGGTTATGACAAGACTCAATGGAGAACATTGATGACACCCAGTAACACAGTCCAAGATAAAACAAGTAGCAGCATTTTGTATGGTGAACCTAGCAGACAGTAGATCGATGTCCAGTTGCTGCCACACATATGGAGACCAAGTGCAGTTATGATGTAATGCTGGAGTCTATGGAGATCATAAATCTCCACAAAAATGAGTCGTGGCAACATACGGGATCTTTAGAGTCTGATAAGCCAATTAGCAATGCCAACAAGGAAGGGCCTTCTAGGACACAGCTTGATGTTAACTTTACTGCATATTACAGAGCTCAAAACCAGTAGGAAAACTTCCTTAGTTAGCTGGGCGAGCTGAAAAGTACTAGTTAAGTGAAGTCATTCCATGTCAGGCATGCTCAGTGCAGCTCTTCAAACTTCTAAGCAGAACCAGTCCCTCCCCATATATGCAGCACATTAGTCCACTCACAATTCAGTCCAAGCCACCATGTAAACCCTGTTTTGAGTATAATGACTTGTCAGGGACCTTCAACTTCTAGTCCCCGTTACCATTCTTAGCTGACTTCAGTATCTGAAGCTTCAGCTCCTTTATCAACAACTCCAGCTTTTCCCTGGCCTCCCGCTCTCTCCTCAGCTCATCTTGCAGTTCTCTCCGGTCAGCTTCTGCCTGATCCAGCCTCTGCCGCAGTTCTGTCAACTGCAGGAAAACACAATCACATCTCAACGTTAGTTCATTGCACAATATTTCTGTTAGATTACATGGTAGCAATTCTGGCATTCACACAGATTATTAAAGGGGTTATCGAATTTCTCAAAAAACCCCACATGTGCCAGGCCCCTCACCGGTAATATACATACCCCACTCCCCACACCGCCGCTGCTGCTTCTCCATGCACACAGATCAGTGTCGGGGGGAGCAGCCAATAGCAGGAGGGGACGAGCCTCCCTTCTAGCATCGTGGGTGACATTAGGGAGGCTCATCCCCGTCTGCCATTGGCTGCTCCTTCCCCCCTCCCCCCTCCAGATGTTTTCATCCGTGCGCAGGGAGAAGCAGCAGCGGCGGTGCGGGGACCAGGATCGGAGCTGGGAGCGGTGTAAGTATATTACCGGTGAAGGGCCCGACACATGTGGGGGGTTTTGAGAAATTGGATAATTTTAAGGGGTTAGCCACTGTATAGCTAATCTCAACTTATTAATATGGCCTTATTGAAGTTCTGCACTGTTCTTTGATTACGTGCTGGTTCTGCTGGTATTTTGTCCCTTCAGCATGGAGCGGCATTTGGTCAAACAAGTCTTTTAAATAAAATACACTAGATTGCCAATGTCCAAGACCTGAGTAGGAGCACAAGGCAGGTGCACAGTGTTTCAATGGCACAGGCCGGATAACGTGTTGGATCCATCTGCATTCTAAATGGGACAGAAAGCTGGCTTCACTAATAAAGTGAACGGTGCAGAGCCATAATTTTCTTTTTCAATTCTCAGAAGTCAAATCATCATCACAGTGCAGTCTTCAAGGAATGCTTGGATATTTCTGATCTGCTGAGTTACAAATGCAGCTCCTAACTACAACACAGGCTGTGACTAAAAATTCAAAATAACATAAGTACCAATGTATTTGCAAATTTAGGCCTATATTAGACCAGCAGATGAGGCTGAAGACGGTCAGGAAGGAAGAGTTCCTTCCCGACAATCGCCTGCTCTTCATTTACATGCAGCGATGTCCTCCACAGTATGGGGAGGAGCAATCGCTAATGCCATTGCTTGTCCCCATACAGAATCATTATTTGCCAGCAGCAGAGTGTAATTAAACAGCACAATCTGCCCCCAGCAAACCATAATTTATTTTTTAGCCTGCTTTAAGATTGGCGTTTGCTCATTCATCATGTAATCAGCGGCACATTTAGAAAGGCAGATCATCGTTAACGAGTGTTCCTACGAACACTTTTTAGCGATGATCTGGACGACCATCTCCAGGTCTAATACAGCAATTAGGGGCGCATTTACTATTCTGAAATGCGCCTAAGGGTACTTTCACACTAGCGGTTTTTGCATCAGATGTGTCATGGATCTGCAAAAACGCTTTCGTTACAATAATGCAATCTGCATCCGTCATGAACGGATCTGGTTGTATTATGTCTTATATAGCCAAGACGGATCAGTCATGAACTCTACTGAAAGTCAATGGGGGACGGATCCGCTTTCTATCGTCAGAGAAAACTGATCCGTCCCCATTGACTTACATTGCTCCGCACCACATCGCGGCCAGAAGAATGCAGTGGGGACGCAACCAAACGGAACGGAATGCATTTTGGTGCATTCCGTTTCGTTCAGTTTTGTCCCCTTTGACAATGAATGGGGACAAAACTGAAGCATTTTCTTCCGCTATTGAGATCCTATGACAGATTGCACTAGCGGAATTGAAAACTCTAGTGTGAAAATAGCCTTAGGCATATTTCAGGCACAGGTGGTGGCGCAGCAGTTAGTTGTGCCGCTATCTGCGACTTCACCCTGCTCACACCAGGTCTAAAATTTTGGGCGTGGAGTGGGTGGGGAAATAATTTGTCATTTTCTACGCCTGGTTTAGGCGGAAGCTGTCTTACATTTAGAACTGGCCCTGGATGCGCTGAAGTTATGGAGAGGCCTGTACCTCTCATAACTTCAGCAGAAACACCGCCAGCTATGGGCCTTTAAGACCGGCGTTTTAGACGCTGGTCTTTATAAAGAGGACCTTTCATGGGTCCAAACATGATAAACTAAGTATCAGGATAGGGCATAGTGCAGGGATCTAACTGCACTTACTATTTTTTCTGGGCGCTGCTCCGTTCGCCCATTGTGGCCCCCGTTGTATTCTCCCGCCTGGTATGCTAATTTTAGCATCGGTACAGGGAGGAGGAAACTGCCCTGTTTCTCAATGGGCGTCTCCTTCTCCTTGGCTGTAGAGCTGTCCAATCGCAGCAGAGAGCTCACAGCTCACACTAAATTAGCATATCAGTTGGGAGAATACAATGAGGGTTCACAACGGGCGAACGGGGCAGCACCCAGAAAAAATAGTAAGTGCAGTTAGATGCCTGCACTATGCCCTACATATCCTGATACTTCGTTTCTAATGTTTGGATCCATGAAAGGTCCTCTTTAATAAATGTGCCCCTTAGTGTTTTATGTAGTACTGTAAAATGGTTCCTGAAGGATACCCGCTCATAGCAGAGATGAGCAGGGTTTAAAATAATATAATTGGAATTACCCCTTTACATGCTGGAACAATCTTCTAATAACTAGAGTATGCATAGTAAATGGGACCTAACACCCTGCAGTTGGCACTTCAGATGATCTATCAGTAGGCTGCTGACAGAGACTGTCATGAACTGCTGACAGCAGCATCACAACATTTACTAACAATCCTGCAAAAACATTTCGGTTCTATCACTGATAACATGGTCTCTATACAATGACAGCATTCAGAAACATCTGCCAAAGTCCAGAAGCAGGAAAATATTTTGTTGGTCTGTTTTATAGACAATGTAATTACAAATAAGTATTTTCATGAGAATAACAGACATTTTATTACAAAGTAGACTCATCTAGCCGTTCCATTAATAGCACTCCATAAATAACATTTCACACACTGTCAGTTGTTTGGAAAGTGTAGATGCCAGGTTTACCAGGATTCTAAGATATGTGATCAGCAGAGGAAGGATGTGGTGGCTTTTATTTGTGCTTGCAGTCTTGACCCACAATACATTTACTAGTTCTAATGTCTAGATTGCATCAATAAACCATACAATACGTGGCTATGATCGGTGAGGGTCTGACCTCTGGGACCAGTGATGGCTAGTTCGCAGTGTTCGCCAACGAACACATGCGGGCTGCCATCTTAACTCACAAGTCCGGGGATGCACAGGTAAGCCCTTACCTGTGCCTGCGCCACGAGCCGGTCTGAAACAAATGCGGTCACCGGGAGCAGGCAGTTCCAAGAACAGCCGCCGGGGGCCTTCATCTGATCTTGAGAAATAAGAGGACACAGAGCTTCTGTAGTGCTCTGTCCCCTTCCATGTTTCTTTTTTTCGTGGCTACCCACTTCAAATGAACAGGGACAGCTATGGGAAAACTTCTCAGGATTGGCAGGGTCCTCTCCACATAAACCATATAAAACTTGGTATCTCCATAATTGTACTGACTTGCCCAAAAATGTTTTAAAAGTTAGACAATTAACCCCAAAACGGTGTCATAAATTTAAAAAAATAAATAAAATACAATTTGCCCTTCAAAAAACTGAAAAATAAAAACGTTATGGATTTTGCAATGTGGAGATCGGAAAAAAAAAAAAAAAAAAAGTCTTCTAGGGGATGACCGGGAATACCCAACATTTAACTGATGCCTGTAGCCTGCCTCAGCTATTGAAAGATTTATACTTGCCTGTTGCCTGCTGCTCCAGTCCTGCATGCTGGCTCCCATGAGTCCATCTTCTGAACCACAGCTGGTGATGTGTCTATTATGGACATATCAATGCTAAAGCCAGTTTTTGAATTGTTCCATAGCGGAGGCAGGCTGAGGGCACCTGTGAAAAGTTATTTATCCCCAGAAAAACCCCTTTAACTACCAAATTAGGCAGTTTCCTTAAGGCGTTAAGTGTAGTTATTAGAATTATCTTCAGCTAACAACTACAAAGCCACCAAATAGGAAATCTACTCTAAGAGTATATGAAAATAAAAATCTATAAGTATATGCAATGCTGGCTCACCTGGTTTGCATACTGTGCTTCCTTATCCCGCTCTGCATTAGAATCACAGGAACATTTCTGCTTCTTAACCTGTTTGAGCTTCTCCTCCAGGTCTCTCTGCTCATCGTACAACTCTTCCATCTTCTGCAGGTGCTCTGTCTGCAAACATTCAAACTCTTTCTGCAAATTCTGCTGCTCCATTGTCAGTTCTTTCACAGCTTTCGAGCTGCTCAGCATTTCAACCTCCTATCAGAAAGAAATCTTCAAGTAAAACAGAGAAGAAAAAGCAAACCTCTAACCTCTCCTGTTAAGGGTATTATCTACCTAAATAACCTATATCATTATTTTATGGAGTACATTTTTAAAAATATTGTATTATTTATTCCGCCCTGGCCCTGAGTTACAAACTGTATTATATCCTATAGCTGTGAAAGTCAACAAGCTTATAATGCAGGGGACAATTCTTAATCACCTTACTAAACCGTGCTTGGTGTAAAGACTACAGTTCTAAAAATTTAAATCAGCATGGCAAGACCCTAGAAGACCCTGTGAATGAAACATGAAATGCTGGATGATTTCTGAACTCAAGTCTGTAGGACTGTGAGCGTAACTAGCCAATAATACTAGCTGTAACTCAGTACAAGTAAATGCAATCAATTTGAAAATGTAAACATTATACATAGACTGGAAAACAGGAACACGACTGGACGGCCACATATACACATGTAAGTAAAAGCGGTAAGCCATCAGACTCACAAGCAAAGCTATTCTACAGGGCTGGGAAGACATTTCCCAGATCACAAAGTTTTTTCCAATATGAGGATTGCTGGGTAGACGGAGATGCCCAGACTAGTTAATGGCCTTACTGAATCTTGCTCCAATCATGAAAATCCTATAATAATGGTATTTTTTGCAGTTCCTTTTGACATATTATCTAACAATCTTTATCTGGTAGAAGCATTTTTACGATTCACACACTGAGGTCATTTCATTTTAGGACGGTATGCTGGAATCGAGTGCATTAATAACTGGTATTAGACACAAAGAGCTAAAACATCCACATAGATCATAAAAAGGGCCATGCTTACCATCTGGATTTGGTGCTTCTTCTGTAAAATGTAATTTAACTTTTCTTGTTGTTTTAGGAACGTCTTGACAACTTCTTCCATAATGTGGCCCTTGTCATCCTCGCATACATCCTCCTTTTTACAGACTGGATTGTCTTTCTCCCCATCATTGGAGCTGGTTTCTACAACAGAGAGAGCTTGGATGATGACTAGATATTATGATATAGGAAGAGGAAGGGGCTGCAATGGAAAAGATCTCGACAACCGGCTCATATACATTTGATCAGCTGCTTGGGGTATATGTTTACCATATTTTACCACGTGTATCACTATATGAAGTTAGTGGGGTTGTGCAGGCAGTATATAGTGATAACCTACCCTCAAGATAGGTCATCAATATCTGATCTGTGGGGGTCCGACACACATGACCCCTGCTGATCAGCTGCTTGAGGAGCAGGTGGCTCTCTGTGCAAGCGCTGCTTCCTCTTCATTACACTGCGCGTCGTCTCCCCTGTAGCGGCAGGATAGTGTTATTATAAGTGAATGGAGCAAGTATTTGTAATTACACTGTGCCGCCGAGAATTCTGAGACGACAGGCAGCGCTGCCTCCTCTTCAAACAGTGGATCAACTGGGGTGTCGGACTCCCACTAATCAGATAATGATGATCGATCCTAAGGACAGGTCATCACTATATACTGCCTGCACAACCCCTTTCATCAGAATGCTAAAGAACACCAAACATTCGATAAACTAAACGCACTCGAAAGGCATGATTATACATGCAGTCAGCCGCACGCGTTCCCTAACAGCAGCATAACCGCGCCGTGTGGGCATATCATTACTGTCTACAATCCCTTTAACTATATCGTTCAAATGTGCTGGGAAGGTAGCATTTATTTTTTGTGGGGTGGTTTATTGCAATTGCCTTTGAAGGCCTTCCACAAAAACATTCCTTGGAGTTGGAAAAAGCATGCTGAATAATAATGCATCAGGATCTGTTCTCGTTTCAAACAGTCTATTGATTTTGCAGCATTTATGAAGGAAGATTAAATGGTGGTCCTGCCAGGCACAGGGATATTGGCAAGGCAGTAAAGGGAGAACATTGGGAGCATTAGATTCTCTGCATCTTTTATAGCCTGTGATTGTTTAATAAATCTTTTTCAGCTGCATGCCTCTGTTCATAAAGTGAACCGTAAAGCAGCAAACTGTACGATTCGTGTGGTTTATCTTTTAATGTAGACGAGTATACAGCAGGGCAGAAATAATGCGAGTGGTGTCATGAGAGTCACAAGGCGAGCCTATAAATAGAGCTCCTCAATGCAGCCATCTCCAATAATCCCTGCACACAACGCAGGCAAACAGGGTTCATGTGCGAGAACAATTGTGTTCGTCATCCATTATTTCTTCCCCTTATATCAAATAGATTCCACGTGTGACGTCATATTAGTAACCAACCTCCAAGCTTCAGAGCGACAACACAAACAACCACACCTCACCAACCACAGGATTATCCCACTACTTACTGCTTAGGGTCTATTCACACGTCCGCAAAATGGATTCGCATCCGTTATGCAATTTTGCGGAACGGGTGCAGACCCATTCATTTTCAATGGGACCGGAATGTGCTGTCCGCATCCGCGGATCCGCACTTCCGCATCCGTGCTTCCGTTTCCGCTAGAACATGTCCTATTCTTGACCGCAATTACGGACAAGAATAGGCAATTTCTTTTATAGTGCCGGCGATGTGTGCTCCGCAAATTGCGGAATGCACATTGCCGATGTCCGTGTCTTGCGGATCCGCAAAACAAATACGGGCGTGTGAATGGACTCTTGGGAAGTCAAAATGCAAAAAAAAAAAAAAAATACGGAAGCTTGACCCGTTTAGGCTGCCCCATTTTTATGTTCCATTATGGAAAGGGCAGCACAGGATGCGTTACATTACAGAAATGAACAGTGCTCGAATGGGGTCTGTTGTGTTTCTGTTAGAGAGGCCGGCATCTTATCGGACAAAATAGCGTAGAATGCTGCTTTTGAAATCTGCAATATAGCCTCTGACGCAGATCTGAGCCTAGCCTTAATCTGCCTTAAGGGCCATGCATCAATGCTGTCGCTGCGTTTGACATTTGCGGATTATACCTAGGAGATTAACCTATCGCATACTGTAATATCCACATAGACTTTTATGGTCCAACATGCCAAAAGAGCCTGATGAAAAGCTCCAAATTCCCCTGCATAGGAGTTATGTAATAAAGTCTCACCACGGCCACCACTAGGGGGAGCTCACTGCATAGTTTATACATTGGTACTGATTTACTAATCCTGTAGATAGCATAAACTGTCTAGACATGCACCAAATGTATCACCCGTTGCTAATATATTTGGTGTACAGCTGTATACTTTTATTGGTTGGCTTAGTTTCAGACAGAATTTTATGCCAGAATTGAGGCACAATTTTGAAGCCAATTGTCACATTAGGTCACACCTCTTTTCTGTGAAGCCATGCCCCCTTGTCAAGACAGGGACAGATCATTTCTTTAAACCCAGATGGGTCAAATTTTGGCCACAATTTACAGGCCTTTTCTAGGTGCACTGACATTAATAAATGTGGGTCATTGAATACATAATAATACAGTATTTAGTAAAGAGGTATTGTCACAAATCCACAGGATATGCCATAAAAGATTGATGTACGTGGGTGCCTGGAACCTCTGCATCTATGTGGAGTGCAGGGGTCCTGCAAATATGCTCTCCTAGGGAAGTGGCCACTGACCACCAAACCCAGACAGAGAATCAATGGAGCTGCTCGTCTTTGTAACTCAATAGAAGTGAATGGAGAGAGCTGAAGATATGCCACAAGTGTCCATTCATGCAGTGGATTTGGAGCTCGTATCAGAAAATGGAGTTCCGACCACTACTCTTTATGTGCTCCACGGTGCAATACAGCCTAATGTAGTTTCATATCATTTTCAGCATATTTTGTACTGATTGATGATGACAACATCATTCATCTGCCGCCTCTCCAGTACAGCTGAATGGCGGTTTCTATGTCTTATCACATTATGTCACATCCTCAGGGACGGCAAAACAATCAGGGAGATAATTCCACGTATCAACAGAAAACTAAGCTGTTAATCAGGGCATCTTGCAGTATTCCTTGGAGTACAGGTTCTGGCTTCCACATGCTTTACTTACGTTGTCTATTACTGGACTGTGTATCGGTTTTCAGATCTACGCTCTCCTGCTCCTCCATGGAGAGGTCAGGGTATGAGGTAGCAGATTTATGTTTTGTGCTCCGGGCCTGGTTTTCAGACTCCGCTACTGACTGCTTATTTGTCTCTGTGTCTCTTCTTAGGGGTTTGGAGTCCTTACATTGAGATACACCAGCAGAAAGGGACACATTCGGTGCCACCACTTTGTCATACATGTAGAGATAGTAACTGAAAAAGAAACAACAAATCTTAAACATTAAAACAAAGAACAAAATTTTTCAAGTGATATTAAAATCACTGCGTTCTGCATCGTCCACCCAAAACAGGTGAATGAAAGGGTCAATGGGTAGAAAAAAACAAAAAAAAAAACACCACCTTAGTAAATTCAACCTAGTCATTGACGATAAATCAGGCACACAGAATCACCGGCCGCAGTTATGTATATGCTATAAAGAATGCTTGGTTCGTTAGGGCAACAAGGCCAACAAATAAAGTTTTAGGTTTTAATGTGCACACTAATAAGTATTTAGTTACAAATATAGATATACACACATCTGCAAACACAGTTATGAAATAAAGAGGAGAAAAACGTAAAGTCTAAAGCTGGCCATACACACTTGGTGGGAACTCGCGACTCTCCCCAACAGATGACGTCTGGGAGACACGGATGGGGAGGAAAAAAATATATATTCACCTGATAATTTTGCTCTCTCGGGAGATAAGCCATCACCAAAAGTGTCTGGCAACGGCTTTCTCCCCTCTGCCCCTAGAATACACACACATTCGGCCAAGCTGAACTTGTACGGGAAAACCGGGAGGGAGTCAGGGGAGAGATAGGTGTATGGGCAGCTCAAGGCTTTATCCACACATCAGAGATTGCGAGCCAAAACAAAGTGTGGGTCAAAATCACAGGTGGCAAATCTTTCTTAAAATACCTCATCTCTGTGTAGGCTTCACCCATGGTTTCTATTGACAAAGGGCTCGTGCACACGACCGTATGGCCTCCGAGACATACGGCCCGTGAGCGGGCATACATTGTGCGCACGCGAGCACACAGCATCATAATATCATAGGAGTGCGGGACAATAATCCCACGGGCGCTCCCATGCGCACAATGTATACCGCTCTGGGACATATGGCCCGCTCACGGACCGTATGTCTCGGAGGGCATACGGTCGTGTGCATGAGCCTAATCACTGATGAAAATCACTGATGAAACACTGACTAACTTATCACTAGGGATGAGCAAATTGACTTCGGATGCATAAAACTTAATTTGAATACTGTACGGAGCGAGCGCCCCCTGTACTGTATTAGAATGTATTGGCTCAGGTGAGACGAAGTTATTACTTCGTGAAGTCTTACGAGACTTCCGGTAGTAACTTAAAAAATTAATTTCTACTGTTAAAAACCTATTCCGCAATTCCTATTTTGCCATTCCAAAAATTATTAACACAGTGGAGACATGCATGTCTGTAGGCTCCTTGGGGTGAGTGGAGACCTTCAAGAATTTCTATGAGACTGTGCATGTCTATATGAACAGTTCAAAAAGAAGCCCAGTTGTACCACCAACAGTGTTGGCATCCGATAGGCATATGCCAACTGGATCACAAAGGAGAATCTGGAGAATATACAACCACAAAGTATACCAGATCTAGTGAAGCCTAGGGGCCTCTTACCATATACTGTACATAGGACCGACTCCGCGCAATACGGGATCACTACCTAGACATCCCTCAGCTGTGTTAGGAGGGCTAGAATGTAACCACATATTTCCGCTCACTTTCAGCAAGCAGAGATGTTAGTGGTATGCAATGAGTAAACTATATTTCTCCTAACACCTAGCAACCCCTTTAAAGGGAAACTTTGCTCCCAATACACATGCCCGTTTTCCATGTTTGCCCAAGGACATATGTAACATCTGTATAACTTCCAGATAAGCGATATCTGTTCAATCATCAGCATTCACTGACATTCAACGCCTAATGTAATTCAGACTTCATATAATCCATTAATATTTATAGAAGGCATCTGTTTCGCTGCAGGTAGTCAGCGTGGAAAATTAGCTAGCATGGCCTGAGTGGGAGGGATACAGGCCCCAGCAACCAGGCAGATTTTTAGCAGCATGAAGACATAAATCGCCTGTAACTGAACAAAATGACTTCATTTAGTTGCCATATTTTCTTCCTTCTTGTAGCCACGATTATAAAAGTGAGCCATCTCAAACTGTAACAAAATAGCGATTTTCCGCTTTACACCACATTTGAATAGAAATGTATATAGGCCAGACACCAAACGTGGTGTTACCATTGCCCAATATTCACATTACGTTCTGCTCCTTTTCCCTTCTTCACTTCCTTAGGCACTGCAAGGAGCAAAGTGACAATTCGCAACGATGGCTGCCTTCCCACACAAAAGAAAGGGAAAGCTTTAAAAAAAAAAAAAAAAAAAAAAAAAAAAACCCACATGATCTTCCCACTAAGTATATATATCCTGAGGGTAGGTCATCAATAAAAAAATAAAAAAAAAGGCCGGACAAGCCCTTTAATAGAATATGTGATGCCTGAGTTGGTGTTTGAGACAGTGACGGACTAGCAAGTTCTCAATCAGCTAGGACAGGGTTTGGCCTATTTCACTAGCACTTCAATGTTACAGAGTAACAGAGCAAGCACAGCAGTTACACAATGAAAGGTGTTATGTCAAGCTAATGAAGCACAGACATTTGCCACATCCCATACTATTTTAAATTAACCTTGTTTAACCCTCCAGTTTATTTTTATTTTTTTTACAAAGTAAGATACCAGCGAGGTTCCAAGAAAAATGTCAGAATTTCCAGAGATTGCTTGCAGCACTAAATTTATGAAGTGTACGCTCCACAATTTTCTTCTCATTTACGACATGCTAGACACCAGGGCTGTTTTTAGGGTACTTTTGTTCCAGAGCTTTGTCTGTGCCTACCTTGCGCCTTGTTTTCTAACAGTCTCAGACAGGTTTTGGCAGACATTTTAGACAAAAACTAATCCAGCTCCAGGGGTTTCAAACCGGTGCAATGTTCTAACAGTATAAAAGGCCTACGGTGCATTGTGTCACAAATAGGGATTTTCATGACGCACTGTGTCACATCTTCACCACTTTAGAAAACATTACAAATTTAGACACCATTTAACAATTCAAATTATAAACTTGGCAAAAACTAAAAATGGCTCAGACGCAATATGCATACATTATACACACACACACACAGAGCTATATACACACACACACACAGTGGCGTATCTTGGTTTTGTGCTGCCCTAGGCGAGACTAAACTCGGGCACCCCCTAATATAAATTTGATCCACCCCTTCCTGTCACTGCCAAACCCCTTCCTCTGTAAACCCCACCCCTTCCTCTTTAGGCCCCACCCTTTCCTGTTTTGCATAATAATATTCAAAAATTTATCGCGATAACGATATATATATATATCACAATAAATACCTGTTTAAAAGAAAAAACCACAAGGGGACGTTATACTGTATGGGGGCAGCCTCAACGAGACGTTATACTGTATGGGGGCAGCCTCAAGGAGGTGTTATACTGTATTGGGGCAGCCTCAACGAGACGTTATACTGTATGGGGGCAGCCTCAAGGACATGATATACTGTATGGGGGGCGGGGGCAGCCACAAGGAGACATTATACATACTGTATGGGGGGCAGACATAAGGAGACGTTATACTTTATGGGGGCGGGGCCAGGGCAGCCACAAGGAGACCCTAAACTGTATGGGGGCTGCCACAAGCAAATAGTGCACTCTGCACTGTGTCATAAATAAAGGTGGTATGTCAGACTGTCTATGGTGGCACTGGCCTCTCCTTGAGGCTGCCCCATGGGGCAGCCTCAAGGAGAGGCCAGTGCCACCATAGACAGTCTGACATACCACCTTTATTTATGACACAGTGCAGAGTGCACTATTTGCTTGTGGCAGCCCCCATACAGTTTAGTGTCTCCTTGTGGCTGCCCCCATAAATAAAGGTGGTATGTATGTCAGACTGACTATGGTGGCCCTGGCCTCTCCTTGAGGCTGCCCCAGTCTGTATGGGGCAGCCTCAAGGAGAGGCCAGGGCCACCATAGTCAGTCTGACATCATACCACCTTTATTTAGGTCTCACTCTCACTGTGCACGATTTGCTTTTTAACTCACTCACTCCTGTTTGTTCCTCTGTCTGGACATTCCTCGCAGGGTAGGCCGGGAGTCAGGCAAAGTGGCCAACTCTGTTCTATGAGTCTGACGGACGGTGTGTGAGGAGGGAGCCGGTCTGGACAGACTTTTCCCGGCTGGCTGTGGCTGCCGCTTGTGTTGTGAATATTCTGACCCACTGCGCAGGCGCAAAAAAGACGACTCGGCGCATGCGCAGTGGGCCGGAATATTCTGCTACAGGGGAATCCTCCACGCCTGCGCCGACAAACCCCCAGCAGAGCCAGTCAGAAGCGGAGGGGGCAGACGCACCTCCCACGTCACTACTGGAAGGTATGTGGGTAGCAAGGCCGGGTAGGTAAAAATTCAGGAAACACCTGGAGTCGGGAGGAGGCGGGAGGAGGAGGGAGGAAGTAAGTCACTCCTTCACTATGCGGCGCCGGCGATGCTGCCGCTCGCAGCAGCATAGTGAAGGATCGGATCGATGTGTACGTTAACTAACTAGGCAAACAAGGCATTTTGCCGCCCCATTGGCAAGTGCCGCCCCAGGCAAATGCCTTGTTTGCCTCGCGATAGATATGCCTCTGTACACACACAGAGCTATATACACACACACACACACACAGAGCTATATACACACACACACACACACAGAGCTATATACACACACACACACACACAGAGCTATATACACACACACACACACACACACACACAGAGCTATATACACACACACACACACACACACAGAGCTATATATACACACACACACACAGCTATATATACACACACACACAGCTATATATACACACACACACAGCTATATATACACACACACAGCTATATATATATATACACACACACACATATATATATATATATATATATATATATACACACACATATATATATATATATATATATATATATATATATATATATATATATATATATATATATTACACACACACACACACACAGCAAGCTATATATATATATATATATATATATATATATATACACATACACACACACACACACACACACACACACAGCTATATATACACACAGGTCTACACGACAGCTAGTATGATCCATCACTTTGTGAGACTTATAAGCAGACAATCAGGTCTTACAAGACTAGCGAAAGTGATTTGAATCCGAGAAGGAACATTAAAAAGAGAAGAGCAGAATCTCTGGAGACCGTAGGCTTAGGAAGGACTGCTATCCCTAGTGATATCAGCATGGGCAGGCCAGCCAATATGCTGCTGCCTGCCATCTGTAGCTGCAGGGTAAAAGGTAATGAGGAGAGCTGAAATAACCTCAACTGGATCATACGGTCAAGGCAAAAAATAAAACAGGCTACTGTCACACTAGCGTTAATATTTTCCGGTATTGAGATCAGTCATAGGGTCTCAATATTGGAAAAGAAAAAAAAACGCTTCCGTTTTGTCCCCATTCATGGTCAATAGGAACAAAACGTAACTGAACAGAACAGAATGCTCCAAAATGCATTCCTTTCTCTAACTGAAGAGCTAGCCACAGCATGCTGCGATTTGCTTTCCGTCCTGGGATGCAGAGTAAGACGGAAACGTCATAACCCACAATGCAAGTCAATGGGGACAGATCCGTTTTCTCTGACACAATAGAAAACTGATCTGTCCCCCATTGACTTTCAATGGAGTTCATGACGGATCCGTCTTGGGTATGTTAAAGATAATACAACCGGATCCGTTCATAACGGATGCAGATGGTTGTATTATCAGTAACGGAAGTGTTTTTGCTGAACCCTGCCGGATCCAGTAAAAACGCTGGTGTGAAAGTAGCCTAACACTTTAATATAAAGGCCTTTTACCAGCTAGGACTTCTTTTTCTTTCACTTTACTTCATATGAAATTTCTTCTTTATGCAGCTTTTACTTACCTCGGATGCAGCAAATGTGGTCGGTTGGTGCCATCATCTTCCTGCTTGATAACTGGGTACCAAGAAGGCAGCTCCAATGTCTGTATATGTTCAGTCTAAGAAAAGAAACGGGAAAGCATTGGTCTACTTCCAGGAGTAAATGCTAATGAAAAATTCAGCTCTTGACATGAATGCAAAGACTTTCTTCCCATAAACAAAAAAAACTATTTTTTAAACAATTATTTAGTGTATATATCCATTTAGGATAATAGAGGTAAGAAAACATACAACAGCGTTTTACCATTGCTGTCCATGAGGAGTGTCCATATACACTGTCACTAACAGATTATTTACACATTTGCTGGAGAAATACTGTAAGAGGATGGGACAATGCAAAGAACCATTGCTCCATGCGACATACAAGTACATACAGATACAGCTGGAGTAGTGATGGTCCCCTAAAAAAACTAAGCCTTTTATAACATCAGCGTTTGAAACTCCATTAGGTCAAAAAAAAAGTTAACAAAATAGAGCAGCACACTGTACCTTTTTGGCCAATAAAGTAACCAACCCACTAACTATAAAAGGGTTAATCGGATTTCCGTCATGGTGTCCATCGGGCACTCTTGAGGTACGTCATGTAACAGATTACTCTTAATATGTCTATATTGCCTCCTTTGATGGCTTGATTCATTTTCCATTGCATTATACACTGTTCGTATTGAAGGGTTTACGGCAACCACTGCAGCACAAATATGAGGTGTCCATGGGGGGGAGCTGCTGCGCATGCGTGCTACCATGGTCCTGGCCACCAGTGAATCCGGTACTTTTTCCTATGGTGTGCAAGCACGGATATCCCCTGAACACGAGCAGTGTATAAAAGCAATGGAAAAATGAATCCAGCAAAGGAGGCAATATGGAGAATCACAATACATTAGTAAGTGCCTGGTATTAAACATAGAATTTGTCGGCAGATAAGAACCATTTGGCCCATCTAGTCTGCCCAATATACTAAATACTATGAATAGTCCCTGGCCCTATCTTATATAAAGGATGGCCTTATGCCTATCCCCATGCATGCTTAAACTCCTCCACTGTATTTGCAGCTACCACTTCTGCAGGAAGGCTATTCCATGCATCCACTACTCTCTCAGTAAGGTAATACTTCCCGATATTACTTTTAAACCTTTGCCCCTCTAATTTAAAACGATGTCCTCTTGTAGCAGTTGTAACTTTATCTACATGATAAATGCCATTTGCTGAAGTGAGACAACCCCTTTAAAAGGTC